>NC_077232.1:288373115-288973115 GCF_027887165.1 Monodelphis domestica | reverse complement strand
TTTGCAAGGATTCTACACTGCTAATCTTTCTATCACAGGCAGCCCATATTTATATTAGTGTGAAATGGAAGTTTATTTCCTTGCCAAAGATGGTTGGAGGAAAGCCTCTTTGTTTTTTGGACTCAAGAGGAAAACAAAACAAACAAACAAAAAGGATAAGAAAAAAAAACAACCTTCAGGCAGACAGAAGGGAACTGAAATCAAGGGCATAAAGATCTAGAGTTTACAAGGAGGGTACAATTAAGTGGCTTTTTGGTTAGAGAACCAGGCATAGAGGGAGTAGGTCCTGGGTTCTATAATGTTCTCTTTCTCCATGCTTCTTCCACAGTTCAAATCTGACCTCAGACACTTCCTAGCTGTGTGACTCTGATCAAGTCACTTAATACCTTAATACCCATTGCCTAGCCCTTACTGCTCTTTTGCCTTGGAACCAATTTGCTTTATTGATTCTAAGATGGAAAGTAAAGATTTAAAAAGAAGAGTTTATAAGGAGGGAAATGTGACACAGAAAGTGAAGAGTATAGTCAAAAGATCCAATCTAATCCACTGGAACTGAAGTGATGATCAAGAGTGGAAATTAATTGGGTGGAAAGAAGGAAACTTTTCTAATTTTCTCTTCTCGTGCACATATAGATAGTAGAATCTTAAAGTTGGACAGGATCATCATAGTTATCTAAAATAACAAGTACCTGAATTATGAATCCTTTCTATGATTTTCCCAATTTAATAAATATTCATTATAACAAGCATTTCTTAAGCCTCTACAATGTGCAAATCACTATGTTAGGTGCTGGCAGAAGAGATAATTTGGATAAGCAATAGTTACTCTCCAATGGAATTTACAGTCTAGTTCATCAGTAAGTGATTATTAAGACTATATTTAAATAATTTTAATGATGAGGAACTCACTACTTCATGAAGTAATCAATTCCACTTAGACTACTCTCATTCTTAGAAGTTCCTTATTATGTAGAGATAAAATCTGCCTTCCTCACATTTCCATTTATGTTATTAATATTATTACAGTTGTTATATACATACATGTGTATATTTTTAGAAAAAATAAATTTATAACCTAAATCAAATTGATTCCCTTTTTAATGAGGGAGAAGAAGAGGAAGGAAAGGAGCGAGTTTGAAGCTAAACATTTTAAATGTTTAAAAAAATTTAAATGTAAATGGAAAAAATAATTGAAGCCAAAATTCGATGGGCTTAGTCCTCCAGTTCTACCCTCCATAGCCAAAGAGAATTGAGGGCATCTTTCAACATGACAATTCTTGGAGTTAAAAAAAAGACCATAAAAGTCATCTCACCCAAGAATTTTTTTTATTAACATGATATCAATTTGTTTAATATTTGATTTTCAGTATAATTTTCAGTTGTTCAATTGTCTTTCAATTGCATCTCTATATGACCTAATTTAAGGTTTTCTTGGTAAAGAAAGTGGAGAGGTTTTCATTTTCCTTCTCCAGCTCATCTTATAAATGAGAAAACTCTGGCAAATAGGCTTAAAAGAGATGTCTAGGATCACACAGTTAGGAAGTGTCTGAGGTCAGATTTGAACTCAGGACAATAAGTCTTCCTGACTTTATACCTAGCACTTTATCTATTGTGCCACCTAGCTCCCCTCAACACAACTGGCTTCCTTTTCAATCCTAGCTGTTTTATTTTATTCACAGAAAAACATTATTCTAGGTATAGTCTTCAACAGGCTTCTGAAGAAGTTTTGTGACACAAAAATGTGGAG
Source organism: Monodelphis domestica (assembly GCF_027887165.1). Taxonomy (NCBI): domain Eukaryota; kingdom Metazoa; phylum Chordata; class Mammalia; order Didelphimorphia; family Didelphidae; genus Monodelphis; species Monodelphis domestica. The sequence continues at coordinate 288,971,368 of NC_077232.1, read as the reverse complement.
GACAGGAGTCCTAGTCTAGTCTGGTTCTCTCATTTCTGCCATGAAAAAAAACTGAGATTTAGAGAGAGACTATAATTTTCTTAAGGGTCCGTGGCTGACTAATAGCAGAGATGGTTCTCTATTAAGGCTTTTTCAGCATGCAATGTGGCCTCAGTGACCACTGCCACATTTGTTCTGAGATTCTGAGGGCATCCTATTTCTGTTCCAGACTTGAAGATCATGAATGCTACTAGACAGTCCAATTTGTTCTGTGTTTTTTCCCACCCTCATGGATATCTATGGTGGAAGAAGCAATCTTTCAGGAAATTCAGGGTGTGATTAGACTGTAGTGAGCTCATGGAGGGAATTAATTACCACAGGGACAATCAAGACTGCAAGCTGACACCTGAATTTTTTTAGTTTAGTGAGAGCAAATATAACCACCATCGTGCCCATCCCTGTGACTTAGAATCATAGGACTTAAGATCTTGAAGAGTCTGTAAATCATCTCTCCATTCCCGTGCAATTTTAATTCTGTACTAAAAATGTAGCCATAGGGTTCATCTGACTGAGCTGAAACACAGAACTCTTTGATGTTTGGTCCTTCTTTGGTTTGGAAGAAGGCTCTTAAATAGTTGACTTTAGACATCTTTACATACATTAGTTTTCTTATTACTGAGAAGTGTTCTATTTTGTGCAATATAAATGAATTTGTATACACACATAGATAGTTATATATCAAATTAAATTAAAATATGATGGGCTAAACATTCTAGTCTCTACATGTAAACCCTTGAATGTAGACCATGGGAACATGGTAAATATCTGCCATATTCCTGGAGCCCTAGTCCAGAAAACCAACCCTAGTAATCTATGTAAAGCTCTGGGAATAAAACTATACATTCAGAATTAAAAAGGACTTCAAAGACAATCCAAGTACAAACCCTTATTTTATAGTGGAGATAAGTGAAGCATGTGACTTGCCCAAAGTCATGAAGGTCGTAAGAAGAGCCCAGACAGGTGTTGTTGAGTTGGGAAGTAGACACTGTTGTTAGGAGACATTTGGGGAAAGAAATAAGGTAACAGTGTAGACATGCAGAGTGGAACAAATGCTATGAGCCAGGAGAGGCAGGAGAACCCTTTAGAATCTGAGGGTGAGAATCTTGGGAAAGCAACTGCCATTCTGGGAGTTGGGAGAGGACTCTGAAGCTAATTGCATCCCCAGATCCCAGCTCTGAGATCCTATAGACTTTAAACTTGTTCTGGTGGAAAATCCAGCTATATCCTGAAGACTGATTAAATCTTCTACTCTGATGATACTCTGAGGAAACTGAATCTCAGGAAAGGCTGGCCAGAACTGCTTAGTTTGCTTTTGGTGAGGCCTTGGCCAAACCCAACATCTGTCTCCATCACTATTTTGTTCTTATGCTAGAGACTGTTACCTTTGTGGGCTTAGTCTAAGATTAGATCAGATAGAAGGGGACCCTGAGACAGAGAGGTCAGTCAATATGGCCGTAGCTCAGCTTGGGACTGAAGAGTCCCTGTGAGGGGTCAGATTGGGGGAAAAGAGAGTTTTATTAATGTTAGGGAATATCCTCAGCCCACATTCCTAACCTCATCCTCATTCACTACCTTTGAATAAACCATGTTACCTTGAGAAGTGCAGTCAGGTTTTGTTAACTACTGGCCTGAGTCAGTGAGCAGCCATCTGCTCTAAGATCATCTTGCCTGACTAGGTTTGGCAAAACCCCAGTCAACCATTATATTCACCTCTTTCACTGTATTCTGTTAAGTATTTCACAATTGGTTTTCTCTCAAAAAAAAGTGTTGATAATTGACTTTTTAATGCTTATTGTCCATTGTTAATATTTCCTCCATGACGTTCTTGGTTAATAAATCAATGACACAATCAATTAAGCCCTGATATATAGCATTTGTTGATTTCCAATGTGTAAATGCTCATGTTTAAAATTTAACAACTAGCCCTCATGAGCCAGTTTGAGATGACCCTGGCACATCACTGCTTGAAGCTACCACCTTGACCTATACTCCTGGGTACAAATGAAGAAGTAAAAAGAACATTACACAGACTTAAGTTTTGACAATGGGTAAAGGGTTAGGTGCTCAGGTAATTACAAAGATGAGTAAAATAGGGTCCCTGTCTTCAAGGGATAATATAATCAAAGAGGGGAGACTAGATATATAAATAAATTGTTGTAATATGATATAGAACTCTATAAAGGCATTGTTATAAGGCCTCTGATGGCAGGAACAATTATGTTTATTTTTGCCCCAGTTTTCATGTTTTTTTTTGTATATAATATATACAATATAATTATACTTTACATATATTCATCTAATCACAATCAAACTAACATCTATACAGTTCCAGTTAAGTGCCAACCACTGAGTTAAGTACTTTACAATTATTATTTCATTTGCTCTTCACAACAAATAATCTTGGAAGGAAAATGTTCTTATTATCCTCATTTTATAGATGGGGAAAAGTGAGGCAGAGGTTAAGTGGCTATATAGGGTCACACAAGTAGTAAGAGTCTGAGGCTGGATTGAAACTCAGGTCTTCCTACCTACAGGACCAGGGTTCTTCTGTATTAGCTACACCTACTAAATTTTAAAGGGTAAATTAATTAGGGAGGGATGAAAAATGTGCTATCATAGTTCTGCATAAGAAAAGGTACTTTCTGACCAGTGGAAAGATACAACAAGTACAGGAAACAAGTATGAACAAAGCATTAAGGGCAAGAAAATTCAGACCATTTTCCATAATCTAGTTTTGTGGAGTCTAGTGTACATGAAGAAGAATAGAAGCATAGCATTTCTGAATGGGACAGTATCATAGGGCCATTCAATATAGTGCTGAAAAAAAAAAAAGAACTTCAAGCTTCTTATTGGCATCTAGATAGCACTATGGATAGAACATTGTATCTGGAGTCAGAAAGATCTAAGTTCAAATCCTCCCTCAGACAGAAACTATGTAACCCTGGACAAGAAATCATTTAAGATAAAAAAATTTTAAAAAATTCTTTGCCTGCCTCAGCTTACCCAACTGCAAACTGAGCACCTAACTCCTAGGATTGTTGTGAAGATAATATTTATAAAGTCCTTAGTCCTTTTTCCTTCCCTTCTCAATTCATTGGTAAGGAAATGGAGAACTCCCAAAGGTAAAGCAAACCCAACTCCTCTGACTCCAGATTCCAAGTTCCTTCTGCCAAAGCAAGCTGTCTCTCCCCAACACATCTCTAACTTTAACAGATATTCGATCAGAGGCAAGAATAAGGCATGTGATTATTTTGAGTTCAAGTTTCTATTCATAATTGGACCAAACTTTTTTGATTCAAAACTGTCTTGATTGTTAGTTTAGAGATTGTCTTAGAACTATGCCAAATTTACTCCAAGGACATTTTAGATAATATTCAGGGAGCCACTTAAAAACTGTGTCATGTGGACTTTGCCGAGACTCTTTAGTGTAAGGATCTTGGAGGAGAGAGGAGCTTGAAAGGATGATATTTGAACTCTGACAATGCTCTCTAGAACTGTCCAGAGTTAGTGATCTGAACAAGCCAGTAAATATTTCAGAGGGAGAGAGTAAGATGAGGGAAATAAGTGAACCCCACCACTACCACCTCACTGGCCCTGTGAGATCTTAGTCCACTTCCAGGGAGCCCTATGTAAGGGTCAGTGCTGAAGGACTCCAAGTGGTGCCATGGTCCCCCATCACCAGTGGCATTGTGTATATGCTGTGTACACACAGGTGTATGTATGTGTGTGTGTATTGAGAGGGAGAAAGGACAGAAACCGTGTTGATTTAAAATGGAAGACAGCTTCTGCTCTCACCCAAGAACATGTGGCTTGGAATTATCTTCAGTATTTTCAATGAGCTGTGCAAAATGCTGCTTTCCCTCTCTTCCCCTGGAAGAAATAATAATGGTTCATACAGGGCAACTAGAATCATTTGCACTGGCCTAGACAAGCCTCTGGCTGACTCTTCTGATCTGTATCTTCTTTCTTTCTCTAAGCATGGGTGAGCAAATCACAATCCCTAGTCTTGCCAAAAGACTTCTGAATTCAAGAGCTTGAGAGTGCTTAGTTCCTTTTAGGAGCTGCCAGTAGCAAGAGGAGAGAACCTTCCCTTGGACAAGCCAGGAGACTAGCCATGAAAACCCCTGGAAGTTGCCATTGAGGAAGAAGGAGTTCCTCATAAGAAACTTCAAAAGGGGCAAAGTTTTGTTTTCCTTTGCTTCCTCCCTACCCCTGCTATGAGGTTCCTGCTGTGATGATCCAAGGTGCATTGAGTGGGTGAGTATGGCACAAAGGAAGTCTTAGTATCAACCCTAGCCCTGAGACAGGTTTCAGGAAAGAGGGCAATGACACATTCACTACCATTCTACAGTTTGGGGTGATTTTTTTTTCAGGATTAGCATCATCTGTGCAATGGCCTCAATGTCTCTTGTGCTATTCCCATTCATCATGAGGATGGCCACTGCAAACAGTGAAGATTTAGCATCACTTACCACATAAACTAGATTAGTGAGATTCAGGATCCATCCTTCCTAGGGATTTCTGGTCATTATGCTCCTTCATATTCATTTGTATTGGTTCTATATTTGGAAACCATCCCACCATTTCCTGTCTTTTTCTTTCTTTATCATCCCTGAACTATACTCCTCCTCCAGGAGGAACTTCTTATATCACTTAGGTCAAGATTGTCTGGTAATGGCCCTAATACCATTTAAGTAGAAGAAGATCCTTGAGCAAGTTTATAGGGTCATGTTGCCCAGGACTGGAATATGGTAGGAACATTACTTACTCATGTAGGTTTGGTTAGTTTTTCCCTAAAAATAAAAAAATAAGATCATCTGTAAGACCTAATTTGTCCAAGGGCCTAAGGCTTGAAATTTTAACCTAGCTTTCTGGTTTCCCAAGCTCAGCATACAGTAGTTGGTGCTCTTCCAGCTTGATCAACTTCTTACTACTGCTCAAGTCTACACACCTAACTGGGCACATTAGTAGAAGAAGTCTAAGGGAGCTATATCCAATTGTAGCCATGCTATATCTTTGAGAAAAAAGTCTTTCCAATGTATTGTGCAATAAGCTTCTTTTGTTAAATGTCCTTAGAATTGGAGTTTATAAGCCTGGGGAATTTTGAATGCTATTCTCTAGGCAGAAGACCTAAATAGGGTAGAGAATGCCTGTATAAGGTACAAAAATGGAGCCAGAGACTCTCATGAGAAACACAATCTTCAAAACAGATACAGATGGTTCCAATCAGACTGACTGTAAGGTAAAGTCAGAAACTTTCAAAGCAAAATACATATTTTCTTTTTCATTTCTGAGTGCCCACCCTATAGTAGGATCATTGAGCCAAAGGGAATGAACAATTTAGCCATGAATTTCCAAAATGATATCTACAATGGTTGTACCAATTCTCAGGTTCACCAATAATGCATTAGCAAACTCTTTTTCCATATGTCCTTTAACATCAATTGTTTCTGTATATCATCATATTTGGGCATCCAAGTGGGGTAATAGATGGAGTGCTGGGCCTAGAGTCAAGAAGACTCAACTTTGTGAATTCAAATTTGACTTCAGATACTCACTGTGTGACCTTGGTTCCCTCAGTTCCTCATCTCTAAAATGAGCTAGAGAAGGAAATAGCAAACCACTCCAGTATCTTTGCCAAGAAAATCCAAAATAGGATCATATATGTACTTCTCTTTTTCTTCCTTCCTTCCTTCCTTCCTTCCTTTCTTTTTCTTTCTTTTGTGTCCTAGTTTAGTTTAATTTTTTTCAGTCAATCAATAGGCATTTATTAAATGTGCCACGCATTTTGCTAAGCTCTGTAAAGACAAAGGAAGGTGAAAGAACATCCCTGCCCTCAAGAAACATATAGTCTAATTTGGAAGATAACATGCAAATGCCTATGTACCAAAAAAAGCTATATCCAGACGAAGTAGGGAAGAAGCAACAAAGAGAGAATAAGCAAGAATTAAGAAAGATTGGGAGAAGCTTCCTTTAAAGGTGGGATTTTGACTGGGGACTTGATGCAAGCTAGGAAAACCAGACTTTTAAATTTGCAATAGGGAATTAAGTTTTTTTCAACTAAGATTTTAGTTACCAACTATCAGTGGAATAGTCAATAGCTACGAGCAAAATTCAGCTTAAGGAAAACCATTAGCAGAAACCAGGAGGTGATTTCTGTACTACACAATTTCCCAAAAAAATTGGTATTAAACACTTTTTAACTTGGAGTCATGTATTACAGATAGGTAACACAGTGAAGGTCTTGAAAATATAGTTAAGATCCTGAGCTTCTGATCATCTGTTAATGCTGACATATTAAGAATATAGTTGTGCAGTTTTATATGAAACCAAACTGAAAAGAGTGCTAAGAGCAATTCATGTTCAAACTAAAGAAAGACTTAAGAAGACTGAGTAATCTCTTAGATTGAGAATAGCAATTTGGAATATCATTAGGTTTTCCCTACTCAGGAGTCATCTCCCCCCACCCCCAACAATGGGTAACTACTTCCCCCTTTTAGCCCTCTTTTTATATGTTCTCTTCCCATTAAAAAGGAAGGCTCTTTGAGGGTAGTGTCTATCTTTCTTTCTTCTTGTATGTGTATCCCCAGTACTTGGAACACATCATAAATAAAATACTTAAATGCTTGTGGATGGACAGATGGACAATGTCACAAAAATGTCAAAAAAAAAAACGATACCATTCCACTAGTATTTATTAATGATGCTGTTTTCAGAAGGATGTTGGCTCAGATGCTCTCCACTGACATTCTTTTTGTGTAAAGAGAATTCAAGGTTCTAACCTTCTGGGTTGGGCTAAGTTGTGAAAATACAGGAACAGGGATTCCCCCAGAGTGGGCAGGCATGGATGAATTGGAATCTAAGCCACTGCCGTGTATAACTATGCGAAAAAGATCACACATAAGCTTAGAGCATTGGAGAAGGACAACTAGTAGAGCAAAGTTTACTCTTTCCTTGTTCAAGGAAGAAAGATATGTCATACATCATTGTGTATTTGGGAAGGATAACTTGGCAGACAGTAGAAGTAAATCATTGGCTATAAAAAGGCTAAGAGACAGTGGAAGAACCATATAAAATAGACCACATCCAGAGCTTCAAATCACACAAATGTCTGAAATTCAATGGAATGAGCCACTGGCTCAGTTTTTTGTTCAGAGAGAGATGGACACAATGATCAAGAGCTTATCATTTTTGGCAGTTACTGGATGAATGAATATACAAATAACAAGGCAAGATGCTTTATCAGCTGTTACAAACTCAAAACTATTTTATGGACATCAGTGGGGTTTTCTATTGTTCTTGTTTCCAAAAGCCTTACAGTCTTCTATTGTCATCCATTTATATACATAAGGTGTCCCAAAAGTCTTAGAGTAGTGTTCAATATTAATGACTTAAATCTGAATTGGGTTTTTGAATGCCTTATGTTCATTTAAATAATAATAACAATAATTATAAATAATAGCAAGTATATATGGCATGTTAAAGTTTGTAAAACACTTTACTAATATCATCTGATTTGATCCCCACAACAATTCTGGTAGAAAATTACTATTATTATCTCCACTTTAGATGAGGAAACTTGAGGCAGAGAGAGGCTAAATGACATGCCTAAGTTCATAGAGCTGAGGCCAGACTCTGGACTTCTAATTCCAAGTCCTGGACTCTATCCACTAAAATACCTAAATGCCTCAAATATAGGTGCTTAAATATACCTAGAAACAATATCCGATTTTTCAAGAACTCCCACACAGTGCCTAATAAATGGAAGCCATGACCTAGAATGTTTGTATAAACAGAAAACCTTCCTCTGGATTTCAAGAGAATGTCAAAACTATGATAAGCAGCTATATAACATGTTCTATGAAATGAAAAAAAAAAGAACTTGGATCTCAAGGAATGTGATGCCACAATTTCTTATTACTTTCAAACTTTTATTTCCAAATTGCATTAAAAATAATTATTTTAGCATATGACACTGTAAAGACCTGGATACTCACTATTTCCCCAAATAATAAGTTTCAGTCATTCACATAGTCATCAGTCTATGGATGCTCAAATCCCTTGCACAGGTGGGTGGTTTCCTGTCTGTGTTTAGTTTGTACCTGTTCCAGGGTGTATGGCTTGTAGCCAAGCTTCTACTGGTGTTATCATCCTGCTTTATGTTTAACAATTGTGTTGATTTCATAATTGGGCAGATGACTCCTGCATCTCTTAGGGGACCTATGTGAAACTGAGAAATTCTCTGGTTCATTTCTCTTTTACTCTCATAACTAACAAATTCTATCAGTTATCAGCTGTAAACTTAACCATCTGACTACCTTTAATAATGGGAATTATGTTTTTAATATTAGAATCAATAGCCCCTAAAGAAGAGCGTCAAGAATGGAAAGGAAGTAGGAAAATAAGATATTTGTATAAAAGAGCAGACATTTTCTTATCCTGAATCAGGGCTTCTTATTCGGGGGTCCACAGATCCACAAAGTTTCCATGGATAAATTTTAGGAGGGATCTGTGAACTTGGATAGGAAAGAATTATACTTTAATGTTTATTAACCTTTGATTTCTTTTGTAAACATATATTTTATTACTTAAAACATTATTCTAAGAAGGGATATACAGATTTCTCCAGATTGACAAAGGGGTCCATCACACACACACACACATGCACACATGCACACATACACATGCACACACACATACACACAAGATTAAGAATTTCTGTTCAAGATCAGAAAATCAGACCTTGTATTAAGTATGAGTAGAAAAGGTAGTTGCCCCTTTGCTCTGTGATTGGAGGGGCATTGAGAAGCCTTTCCTTCCTTCGGAAGGAATTCTCCCCAAACAGCTGTCACTAATGCATAGAATTCTTCTCCCACTCCTGCCTCCCACCACAGAACTCTATGAATTAAATCACTGTTAGCTGTTGAAATCTAAATGCTTTGAGAGTGCATATCATATTCAATTCCTGGGGTCTTTTACACCTTAGTATGAAATTATGTCATATATATATATAAATTATGTCATATAAATATATATATGTATATGTATATTTAACCCTTACCTTCTCTCAGAATCAATATTGTATGTTGGTTCCAAGGCTGAAGAACAGTAAGGATGAGGCAGTAGAGGTTAAATGACTTTCCCAAAATCACACATCTAGGAAGTATTTGAGGACAGATTTGAACCCAGGACTTCCCGTCTCTAGGTCTGACTCTCTATCCACTGAGCAACCTAGCTGGCCCTATGCCATATACTCTCCAACATGCTGGCCAGTTTGGAATGTTTTGACATGGGAGGGACTGGAAGTTTAAAATCAAAGGTGATGAATATGTTTTCCTTTAAGTCCAAATAGTTTCTCTGAGCTAAATTTTCAAGCCATTGTAAATATAAGAGCCTAGAAAATTTTAGAAGACTTTTTCTTGATCCATGTATGGAGCATACTGGTAAATGTTTAACAACTGTCACTTGGGGTGGGGTGGGTATGGATACAGAGTATATTTTTAGTTTAATGCATACTATTGTGAACTTTAAAAACTATTCCACCCTACTTAGACTGTACTTTAGGGGGAGATAAAGTTGTAATCTCCTGATTTAACAATGAAGGTACTTAGTTCTCACCTTATTGTGAAGCTAGAACTTTAAGCTAAGTCTATTTTTAGATCTAATACAAAAAAGGTGTTAAGTAACTATAAAGGTTAAATTCATCACAAAAAGGTCAAGTAATTCACAAAAGGTGAACTTAACAAAGAAGTGTTAAGTAACTCTAAAGATATAATCAAATCAAAGAAGGTGAGAACTAAAAGTATGGGCAGTCCTGGAGAAAAAGCCTTTAATGTGATTGATAGATGTGAAAATTTAGAGGAGGAGACACAAGGATGAAAGGTCTATATATTTGAGATTTTTTGTCCCTCAAGGACACTGCTCTCTCTCTCTCTTTCCCTGATTGACAGTGGAGAGTTAGCTGAGAGCTGCGTGCTGAGCCTTTCGGCATCTTAGCTTGGCTACAAGCTATTATCTGGTTTGGTTGTGAGTTTCTGGCTGAATTTTCCTCCTTTACTTTCCAACTTTTCCTCTCAGAAGCCTCTAATCTTCAGAGACCTAGAGGTGGGGAGTTTAAAACTTCCCCTGGCATAGGCCAGGTAAGAGAAATCCTATATCCTCTTTCCTCCTCTTTAAATTAATCCTTCCCTCTATATTAATTAAATTACCATAAATTTCCAGACTGACTTGGGAATTTTATTTGGTGACCATTTAAATCTAGATTTAAAGTCACAACCCTAAAATTATCTGACACTATTAACATTTTCTCCATCACTTGATTACATCTAGATAAGTAGAAAAATAATAACTCAAACTTTTGTAGTATTTGTTCATTTCTAAAGTGTAAATGTTCTCACTGAAAATTTAATAATTAAGTCCCATAGGTTGATTTGAACTGGCTCCAAACAGTCCATAAAGTGGCAATTGCTCTCTTTGTGATATGAAAGGCTGAAGGAAACTTAGAGATCAGTTAGCTGAGTCCTATGATTTTCTTAATGAGGAAACTGAGGCACAGAGAGAAGAAATGAATACCTCAGATCCCAGAATCTCAGAAGAGGAAGATACAAGATTCAAACCAAGGTTTTCTGGCACTATTAAAACTGAAGTTTCCTTTATTATTGAATCTATGGTCACCATCATAGTAGCATAACCTCCACTCCTATTTGAACCACAAACATAGTATCCAAAGCTAAAATCAGTACTGCAGAATTAACCAAAGAAAAATTCCGACAGTCATCTAAACCCATTTTAAAAATGGGTCTTAGGGTAGGTAGGTAAAACAGTGAATAGAGAACAAGGCTTGGTGTCAGGAGGTGTCCTGGGTTCAAATCTGTCCTCAGATACTTCCTAACTATGTTACTCTGGCCAAGTCACTTAATCCAATTAGCTAGTCTTTGCTCTTCTATATTAGAGTTGTTACTAAAACAGAAAATAAGTGTTTAAAAATTTGGGTCTTAAATCCAAAGAGAAAAGATGATATTGGCAGGATTAGTCATCTAGTTTTAGGTTATAAACAGTGGGAAAAAATTAGTTTAGGTGCTGCTGAGAGATGCTATCTTTAGTCTCTTCTACTTCCAAACTCTTTCATTTTAGATATTTTCCCAAACTGAAAACTAACTGTCTGACCTGTTGAGTGTGGATGTGGGCATCTTGTGAAACATCTGACAATGATCAGTTGAAACATGGATTCCATAATCCTTCAAGGAACACAAGATTCCATACAGGTATATATAAAATGTCCAGTAGTAGAGAACCATCTGAACACCCCATGAAGAAGTCTCTCATTTCAAAACATAGAAACGATTTTTTAAGGAAAGGAAACTGGTCATGAGCAGTTTCCTTGCTAATGGTTTCCTAGCTAATTCCTAGCTAATGCTAATCTAATCACTCAAGTTTTGACTTCATGATAAAATCACAAGACCTGCATGATTGAATTGTTAAATTATTCTTGGGGGCTTGTCACTGTCCACAATCGTCACTCTCTGACATTACCTGAGACACTTGAGAAGAAGTGACTCTGAGACACTCTTCACCTGCCTCTGAGAGACCTTGTCGTGGCCCCAGGATTATATTTTATTATATTATATCATTATATTTTAAATGGAAGGAGGTTCACTGGGTCTAGAGGTTACTGGATCAAATAAAGCACAATAATTCCCCAAAATGGTAATTCATGGGAAGAGTTATTCACTATGGAAAAATTGACTGAGTGAAATATAGCTGCTCTATTTTAAATCATTTCCAGGATTTAGAACATAGAAAGTTCATAGAAATTATCTTGAGCAAACCTTCATTTTATAGATGTGTAAAATGAGGCCCAGAAAGGTTACCTGACTTGCTGAGATCATACCAATAACTCTTATGATGCCAAAGTTCATGCTCTTTTCTTCCCCATTTCAATAGTGATTATGAAATAGCAGCTAGTTGACACAGTGGATAGAGCACTAGACCTGAAGTCTTCCTTAGTTCAAATCTGGCCCAGACACTTACTAGTCACATGACCCTGAGCAAGTTATTTAATCCTGGTTGCCTCAGTTTCCTCATCTGTAAAATGAGCTAGAGAAGGAAATGACAGATAATTCCAGGATCTTTGCCAAGAAAACAACAAATTGGGTCATGACATCAGACACAACTCAAAAACAACTAAAACAAAATATGTTTATTCTTTTGGAGTAGCTAGTGACACAGAGGTTAGAGTGCCAGCCTTGAGTCAGGAAGACTGGAGTTCAAATCCAGCCTGTGTGACTCTGAGCAAGTTTCTTTAACCCTATTTGCCTCAGTTTCCTCATCTATAAAATGAGCTGGCAAAGCACTCCAGGATCTTTGCCAAGAAAACCCTAAAAGGGTACCAAGAGTCAGACATGACTGAAATATCTGAACAGTACCAAAATGACTGAACAAAAACAGTAATTATATAAATAAAATATTCATCATCAAAATACTGCTAAGATACAAGTGGCAGTATTTAGTTCAAGTTACAAGGAATTTGTAATTGGAAACATCCAAAAAGTCAAAATCCTACTGTATGTACAAAAAGTTATCTTTGAAATGAATTCTGTCTAAAGGAACTAAGGGGGGGGGGAGTCATGAGACTTTTATTGTGTTTTTTTTTTTTAATTTCAAGTGGGAAAGGATAGGTTGAAATGGAAGGCCAGAGGAAGTGAATTCTTTATGCAAACAGCTCTCTGATTCATTTAATCCAAAATACATTCACCTATTGGGGCTAGGTGCCATGGTAAAGTTTTTCAGAGGATAGTGGCTAGTGTCTCGGAGTCATTTATATCTCCTTCCCAATTTTTCCTCAGGTAGTGTCAGAGAATGATGACTGTGGACATTGGCAAGCCAAGAAGAATACTTTCATAATTTAGTCATGTAGATCTTGTGATTTGATCCTCAAGTCAAAGCGTGAATGACTAGATTTCTTGGGTTATCCAAGGAGATCCCAATCCTGAACTAGAGGAAATGTTCAATGGAAAGACCACCAAGTATGGAGTCAGAGGACTTGAATTCAAGGAAAGAATGAAAGAAAGAAGCATTTATTCTGTGTATACTATGTGCCAGGCACTGTGCTAAGTGCTTTACAAATGTTATCTTATTTGGTCTTAACAACAAACTTGTGGGGTAAATACTATTGTCATCTTTTTTAAGCCCGATTCCCTTCTCTCCCTTTTTCTCTCTCTCTATCTCTAATTCCTTTCTTACTCCTATTGTAATTAAACTCCATAAAAGATTACTGCTGACTTGAGTTTTCATTTAGGAATTACATAGCTGAATTCCTTGGTGACCTTAAATTAACATATATCAGTCTTTTAAAGTGATTCCCTTGTAACAATGAAAAGGTAAATAAGAAAGAGAGGGAAAATGGGGGAAATTTTTTTTTATTCAAACTTTCTTCTTTAAGGCTTCAATAAGATCAAATTATTTATATTAGTATATGGGGAAATGTTATTTTTAAATTTTTAAATTTGTATTCACTATTATAGTAATTAGAGGAATCATTCACAGTAAGAGATTGGATTGCTATAAGATGATATGCAAAAAAGAAAAAGGGAGGGAGGAATCAAAAATGGCACCAAAAATACTTGAAGAAATAAAATAAAGAGGATAATCTTTATCACAAAAAGATACACATGGGAAGGGGAGGGGAAGAATACTCATAGAAGAAGGAGAGGAAGAGGGTGTTAATATGTAATACTTATACCTTACTCTCAGTGAAATCAATTCAGAGAGGGAAGAGCATCTAGATCCATTGGAGTATTGAAATCTATCTTAACCTACAGGGAAAGTAAGAAGTGAAAACTAAGGGGGGTAAAGGGGTAGGGAAGGAAGGAGAGGGGGGAGGGAACTTAACAGACCCTAAAAAATAAGAAGGGAACAAAAAGAGAGAGGGCAGAAAGGGAAGCTTATTAAGGATGGGGATTAGGGGGACTGATCAAAAGCAAAACACTGATTTAAAAGGATATAGCAAAAGAAGAAAGGACAGAACTAGGAGAGGATATCAAAATGCTGGGGAATACATAAGGGGCAATCATAACTTTGAATGTGAATGGAATGAACTCACCCATAAAATGAAAACAAATAGGAGAGTGGATTAGAAATCAAAATCCTACCATATGTTTTCTGCAAGAAACATACTTGAGGTGGGTAGATACTCACAAGGTCAGAATTAAAGGTTGGAGCTAGAACTATTTTACCGCAACTGATAGAAAGAAGGCAGGAGTTGCAATCATGATATCTGACAAAGTCAAAGTAAAAATAGATGTGATTGAAAGGGATAGGGAAGGTAACTACATCCTGATAAAAGGCAGTATAGAGAATGAGAAAATATCAGTAATCAACATGTATGCACCAAATGGTATAGCATCCAAATTTCTAAAGGAGAAAGTAGTGGAGTTGAAGGAGGAAATAGATAGTAAAACTATACTAGTGGGAGACCTGAACTTACCAATGTAAAATTTAGATGAATCATATCAAAAAAATAAATAATAAAGCGGTAAGAGATGTGAATGATATCTTAGAAAATTAGAGTTAATAGATATTGTTATATTTATTGACAAAGATGGGGAGGATATGAAAAACCAGGGGATAAAGGGAGGTTTGTAGCAGGGTATGGAGGAGTTGAGGAGAGAGAGAGAATATTGCTTGGTGAGGCAAAGGAGTGAGATGCCCCCTGCCGAGAGAAAGCAGCAGGGGTTCAATAAAAACTGTTTGTCTTTGAGTACTAAACTGATCTTCAGCTCCCTCTATGCACAGAAAAGATAGTCCACTTATCTGACTGTGAGTTCAAATAATATAAAGTTTAATAACCAGTTGGGATTGGAGAGATATCAGGAAGGAGGGACAAGGGAGGTCCCTAAATAAGGTTGGAGTCTTCCTCAGTTTTTGGAGCTGAGGCCATGCCCCACCGGCTGGCAGAGGGTTTCTTCCACTCCCTTCGTCAGTGCTAGTTTTATCAATTTCAGAATCTTAGCAATAGACAGAAAGGAAACAAGAACAGTTCTAACTTTTAGAAGCAATTGGGCCTGAATCTTTGGGCTGAACCAAGAAGAGGCACACCACTCTAGACTGGGCTGAACAAGCTCCTCCCTCCTCCAACACCAGAAAGGAAGTAAAGCCCGGCAGGAAGGAAGTGCTAGTCACAAGGCCCAACTGCCACTCCCAGTTGCCCCTTCCCCCACCAACTGTTGGTCTTGTTTCCTTTCCACAATATACAGAGAAAAATAAATAGATACAAAAATGAATACACCTTCTTTTCAGTACCACATTCACATTCACAAAGATCGATCATGAACTAGGGCATAAAAATATGGCAAACAAATGCAGAAAAGCAGAAATAATAAATGCAATCTTTTCAGATCATAATGCAATAAAAATAATAATTAGTAAGGGCACATGGGAAGGCAAATCAAAAATTACTTGGAAATTAAATACTCTGATTCTCTAAAATCTGTTAGAGAACAAATCATAGAAATAATTAATAATTTCACTGAAGACTTGGGGGTTTTTTCCTTAGGTTTTCTTGATGGTTTTTCTTAGGTTTCTTTGATGGTTTCTTCAATTTCTTTTTCTGATATGGGATTATTTAAGAATTCCAGTTCTTATTATTGACATAATAAGCAAAGAGAGAGTTCTACCAAATTCCTTTTGTGACATAAATATGGTACTGATTCCAAAGCCAGGCAGATCAAAAATAGATAAAGAAAACTATAGACCAATTTCTTTAATGAACATAGATGGAAAAATCTTAAATAGGATAATTGCAAAATGACTCCAGCAAGTCATCACATGGGTTATTCACTATGATCAGGTAGGATTTATACCAGGAATGCAAGAATGATTCAATATTAGGAAAACCATCCACATAATTGACCATATCAACAAGCAAACCAACAGAAATCACATGCTTATCTCAATAGACACAGAAAAAGCCTGTGACAAAATACTACACTCATTCCTATTAGAAATGCTAGAAAGTATAGGATTAGAAGGGTCTTTCCTAAAAACAATAAACAGTATCTATCTCAAACCATCAGCAAACATCATCTGCAATGGGGATAAACTAGATGCATTCCCAATAAGATCAGGAGTGAAACAAGGATTCCCATTATCACTTCTATTATTTAACATTGTACTAGAAACACTAGCAGTAGCAATTAGAGAAGAAAAAGAAATTGAAGGTATTAAAATTGGCAATGAGGAGAACAAGCTATCATTCTTTGCGGATGATATGATGGTCTAACTTAAAGAATCCTAGAGAATCAACCAAAAAGCTAGTTGAAATAATCAACAACTTTAGCAAAGTTGTAGGATACAAAATAGACCCACATAAGCCATCAGCATTTCTATATATCTCCAACACATCTCAGCAGCAAGAATTAGAAAGAGAAATTACATTTGAAATCACCCTAGACAATATAAAATACTTAGGAATCTCTCTGCCAAGACAAACACAGAAACAATATGAACACAACTACAAAACACTCTCCACACAATTAAAACTAGATCTAAACAACTGGAAAAACAAGAAGTCTTCAAAAGTTCCCTGTTATCTCCAGAATTAAAAAAAAATCCTTAGACTATCATTTAAAGCCCTCTACACAAGTTTTCCACTCATTTCAAATTAAAACAACTTCTAGCTATTTGCCATACAGTAAAATTTCTCCTATTACCTCAGTATTTTTATATGAAGGTCCATGATGAATTGATAGAATTTCTATCAATCAGAGCACAGCTCAGTTGCCACAATCTACTGTTGAAAGCTACTATAACTGTTGGTCTCATGTGTTTTTTTAATTTGAGTATATTTTCCCAAAGACTTTGCATATGGTGTGTGTATGTGTAAGGGGAACATGTACTCCCAGTTTGGGATATTATTTTTGTACCAACTATCCTTGATATACCTATTTAACAAATACCTTTTCTTTAATGGGGGTAATATGGCTTGCCCAAAGTCACACAGCTAGGAAGTGTATGAGACCAAATTTGAACTCAAGACCTATCATTTATAGGCCTGGCTCTCAATCCACTGAGCCATCTAACTACCCTTTCCTTCCATATCTTTTCTAAAAGTTAATTGACTCTGGCTGATAATCAATGGAGAACTCTGTAGTAGGTACTGATGAGCAACATCAGAAATCTCAACCAATAGAAATTTAAGGAGAAAACTTGGGGTTATTTTTGCAAGCACAGGTCAAAACAAAATGGTAGCCTAAAAAGGGAGTCCAGCCAGAAAGGTTGACACAGGGTCTTTAAGAAATCAAAGGAGTTTGGAACCTATGTCTATAGTCTGAGGCAAGGAGGAGAAACAGAATCATCTAAACATTATTTTGAGTCAGTAAGACTTGAGTTCAAATCTAGTCTAAAAGACTTATTAGCATAGCATATTGGTGTAACCCAAACAAGTCACTTAACTAGTTTCCTCAGTTTTCTCATCTGGAAAATGGGAATAACAATAGCACCTACCTCCCAGAGTTGTTGTGAGAACTAAATAAGATAATTTTTTTTCATATTTGTAATTTTTATTTTATTTTTTCCCCAGTTACATGTAAAATAGTTTCTGGGATAAAATTTATATAGTGCTTTATGAACCTTAAAGTACTATGTAAATGTACTATTATCATCATCATCATTATTATGTAATGCATTTAGGGAACATTCAGCCTAAATCCATCTTAAAATAATTACAGAGCTCACTTTTTTGTTGTTGTAGTTTCCTCAATTTATAGCAAGAAGGCAGAGAGCCTCAGAACAAGAGAAGCATGAAGGACAGTGATGTTCATGTCTTCAAAAGTTGTCTCTTCCTCTGTTACAGGAATTCAGGAAAGGGTGGTCCCATGAGGAAACAATTTGTTCAGCTATTCCCCAAATAATGGGTATCCCCTCAGTTTCCAATTCTTTGCCATCATTAAAAAGCTGTAATAAATATTTTTGTTTGAGAAGATACTTTCTTCCATTTTTAATTTCTTTGGGAAACAGACCTAGTAATGGTATTGCTGGATCAAAGGACTGAACAAGAAAGTGCCTTCTTTACCTTGAGAACAGAGCCCACCTTTAAGATAAAAGTAAAAGTAAAAAAAAACAACTGGGGAAAACGAGTAAACAACAAAAAAAATTTGAAAGCAAATGACTTCACCTAATCATAGAAAATTATTGTGGAGACAAGTCACAGACACAAAATAGGGCAGTGAGATCAAAGATCAAAGTAGCCACACATAAACCTTCAAAGAAAAATGGGAATTGGTCTCAGGCTCTGGAAGAACTCAAAAAGGAATTCAAAAATCAAATAATAGAGGCAAAAGAAAAAAGAGGAGAAAAGTGAAAGTAATGCAAGAAGAAAATAATGGCTTAAAAACAGAATTAGCCAACTGGAAATTTCAAAGTTCATAGATGAAAATCATTTCTTAAAAAAATTACAATTGGGCAAATAGAATCTAATGAATTCATAAGACCAGATCAAAAGAATAAAAAAAAAAATAGAGAAAAATAAGAAATAGCTCATTTAAAAAACAATTGACGTAGAAAATAGATCCAAGAGAGACAAAATAAGAATTATTGGACTATATGAAAGTTGCGATTAAAAAAAAATCCTAGACATCACATTACAAGAAATTATCATAGAAAAATGCCATGATATTCTTGAAAAAGAGGGTAAGATAGAAATGAAAGAATCCACTGATCATGTCCACTGAAATAAATGACCAGTCATAGGAATATTATGGCAAAGTTCAAGGGCTCCCAGGCTAAGGAGAAAATATGAGAAGCAGCCAGAAAGAAAGAATTCAAATATTATAAAGCCACAATCAGGATTACACAGGTCTTAGCAATTTCTACATTAAAGGTTCAGAAGACTCAGAATATGATATTCCAAAAGGTAGATGACCTGCGTTTACAATCAAGACTAACCTTCCCATCAAAACTGACTATATTTTTTTCAAGGGGAAAATAGTCATTTAATTAAATAGGAAATTTCTAAGCATTCCTGATAAAAAAGACCAGACCTAAACAAAAAAATTGATGTCCAAATATAAAGCCCAAGGGAAGCATAAAAAGGTAAACATGAAAGAGAACGTTTAAGGGTACAATAAGTTCAGACTGTTTATATTCTTATATGGAAAGCTGGTATTTGTAACTCTTGTATCTATTGGTTTTGTATGATAATATATGTATAACCCAGTTCATTTTTCTTACCATCTCTAGAAAGAAGGAGGAAAGAGACAAAGAAAGATAATATGGATCTTATAAGTTTGGAAAACTATGTGAATAATTGTTATTATGTATAATTGTTAAATAAAAATAAATACAATGTGCATGATTTTAAAACTCTTTGGGCATAATTCCAAAAGAATGGTTGGATCAGTTTACAACTCCACTAGCAGTAAAGTGTTCTTTTTTCCACCAGATTTTGAATTTTTTGGTCCCTGTTCAGGTAGTTAGCCTGTTTTAGGCCAGTGAGTTTAGATCTAAATGAAATTAGCTTCTTTTTCATCTTATTGGCCTAGATATATCCAGTGTGACTCAGCACTTCCATTTCCCCTACTCCAGGTGCTCTGGAATTTGCAGGGGAAGATACTGAAGGCAGCTACTTGTAGGAACAAAGTGAAGACAACAGAGAATGGGTTGGCTTGACTCTGACACATCAACTTCTTCCAAACTCAGACCACTCCTGGCCAACATGAGGTAACATGCCACTTAATCTAAATCCAACATTCCAATTGTACATTTTAGAAATCCCCCAAATATAGATTAATCACATTTAGTCTCTAGAATTGAGGATGTAATGTATTTCATTCGTAATATTGGGAATGAGCTTATAATACTGAAATGAGAAGCACATGATTGAGCTGGTCTCAAAGTCAGAATGCCTCACCTCTGACATATATTATCTGTGTGACCCTGAACAAATCACTTAACCTCTGGCAGCCCTTTAAGACAATAAGTCATTAAGTAGGTACTGACCTGTTGTAATTCATCACTGTGCAATTCTTTAAACTAATGATATACTGGTACAAAATATATAAAAACAATATAATTTTCATCATAAATCTGTGCTGAATCTCATCATAATGGTAAGTTTTTCAAGGTTATGCTAAGGGAATTCAAACTTTAATACTGTGGTTCATTTTTTAAATAATGTTTTACTTTTTTTTCCTCAATTACATGAAAAACAATTTTTAATCTTCATGTTGTTTAAGTTTGAACCAAATTCCCAGTCTCTTACCTTTCATCCCTTCCTTCTCTCCCCTCCCTGAAATGGAAAACAATATGATATAGATTTCACATATATAATGATGTAAATATTTTTTCCATACTGGTCTTTTTGTGAAAAAGAACTCGAGCAAAAGAAAAACAAAGAATTAAAGTGAAATATAGTATGTCTTGGTCTGCATTCAGACTCAGTTCTTTCTCTGGAGACAGATGGTATTTTTCATGATGGGGATTTTCTCAATCTCTGTATTACTAAGAATAGCTAAGTCAATTATAAATGTTCATCATATAGTATTACCTTTATTGTGAACAATTCTTCTCACTTCACTTTGCATCAGTACATGTAGATCTTTCCAGACTTTTCTTAAATCATTCTTCTGATCATTTCTCATAGCACAGTTTTTCCATTACAATCATATACTACAACTTGTTCAGTCATTCCCCAATTGAAGGACATCCCCTCAATTTCCAATTCCACCACAAAAAGTGCTACTGTAAATATTTTTGTACATATAGATTCTTTGATTTCTGGGAAAGAGACATAGTAGTAGTCTTGCTGGATCAAAGAGTATGAACAGTTTTAAAGCTTTTTGGACAGAGTTCCAAATTGCTCTCCAGAATGGCTAAATCAGTCCACAACTTTACCAGCAGGGTGTTAGTGTCCAAAATTTGCCACATTCCTTCCAGTATTTATTATTTTCCTTTTCTATAATATTAGTCAATTTGATGGGAATGAGATAGTACCTTTGGTTTGTTTTAATTTGCATTTTCCTAATGAGAATGCTTTTAGAGCATTTTTTTCATGTAATTATACATAGTCTTGCTTTCTTGAAAACTGCCTATGTAAATCCTTTGACTACTTATGAATTGGAGAATGATTTGTATTCTTATAAATTTGACTTGATTTTCTATTTATTTGAAAAATAAGGCCTTTATCAAAGATACTTGCATTAAAAATTTTCCTCTGCTTTCTCCATTTCTTCTAACTTCAGTTGACCTGGTTTTGTTTGTACAAAACCTTTTTAGTTTAATATAATCAAAGTTATCCATTTTACATCCTATAGTATTTTTCTATCTGTTGTTTGATCATAAATTCTTCATTTATTCATATGATCATGGGATTCTTAATCTTTTCATGGTCCTAAACTTTTTCATCAGTCCAGTAAAGTCTTTGGGCCCTTCTCAGGATAATGCTTGTAAATGAAAAAATAAAATACATAGGATTACAAAGGAAACCAATTATATATTCCAAAAGTATTTATTATTAAAAGTGTGACTCATCACTTCCATTCTTCCTCCTACAAGTACTTTGGCACCCACAGTAGGAGAAATTTAAGTCATCTGCTTGTAGTAACAAAGTGATGCCAATAGAATTATATATTCCATATAATTTTTTTTAAACCCTTACCCTCTGTCTTAGTATCAATTTTAAGAGGGAAGGGTGGCCAGGGTTAAGTGAACATATACTTCTTTATACAGATATAAATATTATAATGCTTTTTCTTATGCAGATTCATGGCTTCCCCTTGAAATTTATCCACAAAATCCCTGGGGTATTAGGAATATATGTTTTAACATTTCTGATCAAGCTGAAATGGTTTGTGGGATAATTCTAGTAATACATTGTGTCTATTATCTAAGGTCCAGACTCTAGTACCTCAGTGCAGAAAAAGCTCCTCAACCAAGGGATGAGCAGCAGTGGAGGTTTGGTTTTTTTTTTTTTTAATTTAACCAATAATCTCAGGCAGTCATTAACTGACATTATATGGAAATGTATCATTCTTTACTGGTGGGGGAAGAAATGATTCTTCGCAGTGTGGAATTGGTCTTAGAAGGTCAGAAGTAGGAATAGAGAATGGTGTTTTAACAGGATATAAGGTGGATATCAAAAAGGAAAGATTTTCTTCTCAGTTTCTGTACCCTTTATTCTATTGCTCCTCCTCACAAATTAACAACCTAAAAAATATTCTCTCTAGAGATTAAGAGGTGGCAAGTATTCAGTTCTCTATTTGCATGCTGTATTTTGCTAAGATAAGAACAAGGACAATTTCTTGGGACTCCATTAAGCTCCCACAATTCCATCAATCAAACCCCTCTGAAATCTTACCTCTTTCATGAAGCTTTTACCAATGAAAATGAGCTGATAAGGCCACTGAAGCCACTAGATGAATGATAGTTCATTGGTCAGCTAGTAACACTTGTACCTAACCAAGGTTTCACCAACATAATTGACCAAAGGTCAATGCAAAGTCTTCCAATGAGGATGCAGATGGTTGACTTACATAGCTTATTTGCTATGTATTTGAATGGTGGGCCAATTTGGGGATGAAATCTGGAAGATAAGTTAAACTCTCCACTCCCCACCTCATAAACACACACTCAAAATGTTATCACAACAGCCAGGAGCTAAGGAAATTAAGTGGAGCAGACCTGGGACTTTCTGAGTTAGCTTTGCCCCCAGGTTTATTGACCTGTGACTAGCAGTGGGACCCAAGTCAAGGAGAATATAAAAATGGCTTTAGGTCTTTAGCAGCGTAGTCATGAAACTGTGGGGAATGTATTTTCTGATTGTCTGCTTTTAAGTACCTTAGCTACTATTTTTTTCCCAAAGATATTTGAATATATGTTTCCAAAACGGGTTGAATATTGGAACTTGGGCTCTGAGTGATTCATTTCACCAGATACTGCACCACTACTATGATATTTTGTATCCAGAGATATGCTGGTAAACATTTAACAACAGCCCTCTGAGGGGGAAAAATATATATGCACAGCACACTTTTAAATGTAATATATATATATATGCATATATTTTTTCTCTGTCACTTTCTTAAGAGTAAACAATGAATAAAACGACATTTTGCTGTGATCTGTAGTGTTTATTGATTTCCAAAACACAAATGCTCAGGCTGAAAAAGGTACTCCTAGTAGGAGAAATTTAAGTCATCTACTTGTAGCAACAAAGTGATGGAATAGAATTGTATTACATGCAAATCTTTTTTAAAAACACTTTTACCTTCCATCTTATTATCAATTCTAAGACAAAAGAGTGGCAAGGGCTAGCTCAAGGTTAAGTGAACATATACTTCTTTATACAGATCTGTATATTATGCGGTTTGGGTTTTTTCCCCCATCCAGGTTCAATCAGCTCTCCCGGGTCTGTATGAACATGCTCCTGCACATATGTGCCTATATCATGTTATGTAGCTCATACCAACGTCACCTGTCTCGGGTTAAATGAGTGCCATGATGGAAAGCAGAAATCAGGGACACATTGAGTTAACTTGAGCAGGACTAGGGTTGGCAAAGGCCAGTAGAGGGAAGCAAGGAGCTCAGTATGGGGGTGATTCATGCACTCCAACCATTTAAAGCAAACCAAATTAAACATTGAATGCATTTGACAATATATGAAAATTTGCTCCCCAGTAGCCCCTCATCTCGCCAGTGAAAGGAAGATGGTGACTTTCCTTTTCTGCAGTCCAGCTTGATCATTATAATTGCCAAGTTCAGTTTAAGTTCATTTTTTTCATTGTGGTTTTAGTCATGTCTATTGCTTTCTGCTGTTTATATAAGTTCACGTGATGTTTTCCGTGTTATATTCTATTACATTTATGTGCCATAATTTGTTTAGCTATTCCTCAACTGCTGGATATTCACTCTCCCCCCCCCCCAATTCCTTGTTAACTCAAAAAACTGCTGGTGTACAAAAGCAGCCAAATGACTTGACAGAAAATATTGGACTTGAAACTGGAAAGGCTTGAACTCAGATTCCATCTCAGATGCATTTACTGGCTGTGTGATCCTGGAAAAGCCCCTTCATGCTTCAGTCAGCCTCCATTTCCTCATCTGTAAAATGGGGATTATATATCTATCCATCAGGGCTATCATTTGGATCAAATGAGATATTATTTATAAATTACTTTGCAAGCCTTAAGGACCTATAAGGGACCTAGCTATTGTTTGTTTGTTTTTAAAACCTTGTATATTGGCTCCAAGGCAGAAGAGTGGTAAGGGCTAGGCAATGGGGGTTAAATGACTTGCCCAAGGTCACATAGCTGGGAAGTGTCTGAGGCCAAATTTGAACCTAGAACCTCCCATCTCTAGGCCTGGTTCTCAATCCACTGAGCTACCCAGCTGCCCCCATGACCAGCTATTGTTGTTGCACATGTGAAGTTTTCCTTTCTTGAATTATCAGAGGTATATGTCTAATTGTAGGATATGTGGATGAAAGAAAGTGGCAGAATTGGAGATTTTTTTTTAAACAATTCCAAATCACCTTCCGGAATGATTATGCCAGTTCATAGCTTTCTGTACCTTGTCTTTCTCAGCCCCTTAAAACACTGACCATTTCCATCTTTTGTTATCTTTGTCAAATTGTTGGATATGATATTGAAAACTTCAGAGTTTTTATCTATCTTCAAATTAGAGAGATAGCGACCTAGGGCTAAATAAGTTTGTAATGGAAAACTACTGGGTTACAAGAAATAACACACGCAGGTTATTTTGGAAAAACATGGAAAGATCTATTTGAAATTATGAAGAATGAAACAAACAGAGCCAAAGGAACATTATTTAGAGAAACTGAAATATTGTTTGAAGAATGATTTGCATGTGTCCACCTCAAGAGAAAAAACTGATAAATAGAAATACATAAGGCATAGTTTTCTACATACATATATATATTTTGGTCAAATGATGTATTTTCTAATGAGGGAAAGGGACCAAGGGAGTTAACTGGGTATTTTAATGTAACAAAGAAATAAATTTAAATTTAAGAAATGAAAGGGAGAGTAGATAATGAGAGAGATTAGTCCTAAGCCAGACAAACTACAGAAATACAAAACAATGTACAGTTCTTTTTTGTGAGTGTTGTGGCAAAGAATATTGATGTTCCTAAAGCAAGAAGTAGAAAGTAGGGATGTGGTATAGGAAAGGAGAGCTATTTTCCATGTGACAGAGGAAATAATGATTGGTTCAACTCCTGGAGGTGGCTAAAGGTAGATTTCTCACTATTCAGCACAGTTCAGGGTGGAAAGTAGTAGTCTATTGGGAATATGCAGTAGCAGGAATGTAAGTTTAGATGGTATATGAGGAAGATGGTACATATTATATAAAATATATATAGTTTTTCATCAAGGAAGTATGGGAAAATTATAAAGACATTTCACAAAATATGGGCTTAGGCCATTTTCTTTTACTATTTAGCACAAATACAATTTTCAATTCATATTGGAATTACATAAAAGTCATCTCATACCAATGAGGGATCTAATTGTTAAATTTTCAATGTGAACATTTATACTTCAGAAATTGGAAAATGCTACAAATTGGGGCTTGATATATTATTGCTTTGTTGACTGATTAGACTTTTAAAAGTGGCAGGTAAAATTTTAATGACACAGGTTTAATTTAAAAGTGTGTTGATTATATAACCTTTTATCCCCCAGAGAGCCAGTTGTTAAACATTTAAGTGCATATCTCTGGACCTATATATAAAAAGTCACATTATCAAAGACAAAGCCAGAGAAAGAGAGAATAAGTATTTATTAAATGCCTACTACATTCAAGACAGTGCTTTACAAAAATTATCTCATTTCATCATCACAACAACTCTGAGAGGTAGACTCATTTTACAGTTGGAGAAACTGAGGCATACAGAGGGTTTCTTTTTTTTTGGGGGGGGGGTTAAGTGACTTGCCCAAATGAAAAGGGATGGAGCTCTCTTTCATAATTATGACTCAGCAGATAATTCTATTCTTTTTTTTTTTAAATCACAAAATCACATGATTATCTCAATAGATGAAGAAAAAGCCTTTGACAAAATACAACACCCATTCCTATTAAAAACACTAGAAAGCATAGGACCTTTCCTAAAAATAATAAACTGTATATATCTAAAACCATCAGTAAACATCATCTGCAATGGGGATAAACTAAATCCATTCCCAATAAGATCAGGAGTGAAACAAGGATGCCCATTATCACCTCTATTATTTAACATTGCACTAGAAACACTAGCAGTAGCAATTAGAGAAGAAAAAGAAATTGAAGGTATTAAAATGGCAATGAAGAGACCAAGCTGTCACTATTTGTGGATGATATGATGGTCTACTTAAAGAATCCCTAGAGAATCAACAAAAAAGCTAGTGGAAATACTCAACAACTTTAGCAAAATTGCAGGATACAAAATAAACCCAAATAAGTCATCAGCATTTCTATATATCTCAAACCCATTTCATCATCAAGAATAAGAAAGAGAAATTCCATTTAAAATCACCCTAGACAATAAAATAAAATACTTAGGAATCTATCTGCTGAGACAAACACAGGAACTATATGAACACAACTACAAAACACTCTCCACACAATTAAAACTAGATCTGAAAAATTGGAAAAACATTGATTGCTCATGGGTAGCATGAGCTAACATAATAAAAAAGACAATCCTACCCAAATTAATTTACTTATCTAGTGCCCTACCCATTGAACTACAAAAAAAAAAACCCTAAAATTTTACTGAATTAGAAAAAGCATAAGAAAGTTCATTTGGAAGAACAAAAGATCAAAGATATCCAGGGAAATCATGAAACAAATGCAAAGGAAGGAGGACTTGCAGTCCCAGATCTCAAACTATACTATAAAGCAGTAGTTATCAAAATAATTTGGTACTGGCTAAGAGACAGAAAGGAGGATCAGTGGAATAGACTTGGGGTAAATGAACTCAGCAAGACAGTCTATGATATACCCAAAGATCCCAGCTTTGGGGACCAAAACCCACTATTTGATAAAAACTGCTGGGAAAATTGGAAGACAGTATGTGAGAGATTAGGTTTGAATCAACACCTCACACCCTACACCTACTCAGAATGGGTGAATGACCTGAATATAAAGAAGGAAACTATAAGCAAATTAGGTGAACACAGAATAATATACTTGTCAGATCTTTGGGAAAGGAAAGACTTTAAAACCAAGCAAGAGCTAGAAAAAAATCACAAAATGTAAGATCAATAATTTTGATTACATCAAATTAAAAAGGTTTTGTACAAACAAAACCAATGCATCCAAAATTAGAAGGGAAGCAACAAATTGGGAAACAATCCTCATTACAAAAACCTCTGACAAAGGTCTAATTACTCAAATTAATTAAGAGCTAAACCAGTTGTACAAAAAAAATCAAGCCATTCT
Organism: Monodelphis domestica; assembly: GCF_027887165.1. Classification (NCBI taxonomy): domain Eukaryota; kingdom Metazoa; phylum Chordata; class Mammalia; order Didelphimorphia; family Didelphidae; genus Monodelphis; species Monodelphis domestica. Next base: position 288,943,900 of record NC_077232.1, on the reverse strand, counting down.
CCAATTGATAAATGGGCAAGGGACACGAATAGGCAATTTTCAGTTAAAGAAATCAAAATTATTAATAAGCACATGAAAAAGTGTTCTAAATCTTTTATAATCAGAGAAATGCAATTCAAAATAATTCTGAGGTATCACCTCACACCTAGCAGATTGGCTAACATGACAGCAATGGAAAATAATGAATGTTGGAGGGGATGCGGCAAAGTGTGGATATTAATTCATTGCTGGTGGAGCTGTGAATTGATCCAACCATTCTGGAAGGCAATTTGGAACTATGCCCAAAGGGCAATAAAAGACTGTCTGCCCTTTGATCCACCCATAGCATTGCTGGGGTTGTACCCCAAAGAGATAATAAGGAAACAGACATGTACAAAAATATTCATAGCTGCACTCTTTGTGGTGGCAAAAAACTGGAAAATAAGGGGATACCCTTCAATTGGGGAATGTATGAACAAATTGTGGTATATGTTGGTGATGGAATACTATTGTGCTCAATGGAATAATAAAGTGGGGAATTCAATGAGGACTGGAACATCTTCCAGGAATTGATGCAGAGTGAGAGGAGCAGAACCAGGAAAACATTGTACAGAGAGACTGATACACTGTGGTACAATTGAATGTAATGGACTTCTCCATTATGGCAATGCAACGACCCTGAACAACTTGGAGGAACCTAGGAGGAAAACCACTATCCACATCCAGAGGTAATACAGTGTGAGTAAAAACACCTAAGAAAAAACAACTGCTTGAATATATGGGTCAAAGGGATATAGTTGGGGATATAGACTCTAAATGAACATCCAATGTAATCAACAGTTCTGATCAAGGACACAAGTAATACCCAATGAAATTGCAAGTTGGCTGCAGGAAGAGTGGGTGGAGGGCAGGGAGGGGAATAATGTCATTATTGTAACCAAGGAATAATGTTCTAAATTGACTTAATAAACTTATTCAAATGGAAAAAAAAGAAAGGCAAAACATAAAAGACTTAATTTATATGTACATGTTAGTTTAATATCTTCTGAGAGAGGGAAAAGTGAGAGGGATTGGGACACTTGTAGATGGGATTTATTATGTACAGATGAAGAAAAGTAAGCTAAACACATAGATTTATAATTCTATTTGTGTACTGTCTTCTTTGTGTATGGAAATACTTGTTTGATTTGGTTTGGTAAAATTCGGAATAATAAGGAAAAATTATAAGAAATAAAAGAGATTTTATGTTACACATTTCCTTTTAACATAATATCTCATTTTTTATCTAGTCTTGTGATTACAGTGGTATATGAAATGAAAATCCACAATTCATCTATAATCTGTTCATCTAGGCTATTTTTGCCGAATATATCATAGAGATTGTGAGTTCTCAGCCATATTCAGAACCAATGTATATTGACTCCAACATAGTAATATCTTTTTGGTCCTCATTGAGTATGAAGAACAACAATCAACCAAAGTAAGGGGGGGAAATTGAGTCATTGAAAATTCATCTTTCCTGTCTTTTGTTATATTTTTAAAATGCTCCAAATCACTATTTATAGACTAAAGAAATGCACCTAAAACAACTCTGAGAGATCAACTCATACCATCAGACAAGTTTCTTGAATTATTTAAATTGTTAGTTCCTCATAAATGTGTTTGTTTCCCCCCTCTTTTGACTAGCCTTTTCCCTATACTTGGTAAGAATGAATTCCAAAGTCTTTCTTTCCAACTTCAATACCTTAACTTGGGTAACATTTGTTTTCACACCCTTTTCCAAAAAGCCTATTCCTTCCTGGGGATAGTGGAATTGGGAGGAAATATTATGAAATTCCTCTTATCTCTTTCTCTTTCTCCCAGATGTTTTATGCATTTTAGTTATTTTGAATGAGACTTCCATATATAATTTATTTTGTGATTTTGTTATTGCTATATAGAAATGCTATTGATTTTGTGGGTTAATTTTATTATAGCCTATAACTAAAGCTACTATTTTCTCAATTATATTATTTGCTGATTCACTTGAATTTTCTAAGTATAGTATCATTTCATTAGTATTGTTTCCTCTTTACCTATCTTTAAGCTTTTTGTTTCTTTTTCTTGTCATCTTTTTAAATGCTAGCATTTCTAGAACACGGTTTAATAAAGCAGAGAAAAAGGAATTTGTGCTTTCTCTTGGTCAGCTAAGTTCACAGTGAATAGGACACTGGGCCTGAAGTCAAGAAGACCTAAATTCAAACTCAAACTCTGACACTTACTAGCTAGCACATCATTTAACCTCTATTTGCTTCCATTTCCTCAACTGTAAAATGATCTGGAGAAGGAAATGGTAAACGACTCCAGTATCTTTGCCCAAAAAATCAAATGGGATCATGAAGGGTCTAACCTGATTGAAAAATGACTAAAAAAAATCAATGTTTATTTTTCCCATCATATTTATTGGGAAAGAATTTAACTTTCTCTCTTATAAATATAACCTAGCTCTTAACTAATCTTGATGGGAGAGGAACAGTTCTATGTTGCATTTTGTCTGTACAACTTGATTTCAGATTGATGGAGAGTATGTTGGATTGACTCTAGTGGGTCAATGAAGGGTGGAGTTGTTGGGAAAGATTTGGAAAAGACATTCTTCACTCCTGCTTCAGACTCTCTTGAGTTTGATATTCTCTTGAAAACTGATTCAAATTTACAATGAGAAAAAGAATATTTGGAAGGTAGACATTATAGGGAAGCTGATGCCTCAACATATCTTGATTTCTAGCTTCTTGCCTCCCTAAAGATTTCAGGGAATTTCCTCTTAGGAGAGATCAGGGCCTCTGTCTTAGTTTAATGAGATGATGTCACTCCCTTAATAGAGTGTATTTTGTGGTCCAATCTTTTTAGCTTTCATTCCAGTTTGCTATTTACTTGATAAATGGAGTTTCTTGCTTTTTACTATTTATGATGGTCTTTTGTGTGAACAGCATTTGGTGAGGACTCAAGAACACCTTCCCCTCACCTCCAACCTCCCTAAGAGACAGCTATCCAGAGTGTTTTTTGTTTTTTTTTTTTGCCTTAAACTAATTATATAGCTTTTGATGTTGAGTTGTTTCAATCAAGTCTGACTCTCTGTGATTCCATTTGACTTTTTCTTGGCAAAGATAATGGAGTGATTTGCCATTTCCTTTTCAAGCTAATTTTATAGATGAAAAAACTTAGCCAAATAAGGTTAAATGACTTACCCAGGGTTACATAGCTAATAAATGTCTAAGGCTAGATTATAAATCAGGTCTTCCTGATTTAAAGCTTAGCACAAGCTAAGCACTCCAACTACTGTGCCACCTAGTTGCCCTGCATTATACACTTAGATAATCATTGTTTGCATAGGCAGATAGATAGAAGTCTAATCCAATGTCTGTTGGAAACTAGAAAGCAGAATCATCTGCCCCATGTCTCTTCTTCTCCCCATTAAGACAGAAATTGCAATGTCCTTTGGAAAAATATTGGCAAGATTTCACAAGTATCAGTGAACTGCATGTAGACAACCCTTGTGAATATATATAATCTAAATGGGCAACCTACATCTTACACACATAATTTTAACTTTTGGTTTTAGATTCTTTTTAGCATTAAAAAGTGTACTATGTCTGTCTTTTATAGAGTTCTTAGCACAAATAAGTGCTGTACTTCGTCAAGGCCTTTTCTGAATCTTTTAATAAAATTATGTGGTTTGGAATGCTTCTCTTTTTAATGAATTATTACACATTTTCCTAGGGTTTAATTATCCTTGCATTCCTGATATAACCTGGATTTATCATAGTGATTTTTTTGACAAGTTGCTTTTGTCTTTTTATCAGTATTTTATTTATAATTTTTAATCAATATTCATTGTTATTGATCTATTGTTCTTTTTCTTTCTTTCATCCTTTCTTGGTTCAGAGATTAGAACTATATTTGTCTCATAAAAGGATTTTGGAAGAATTTTCCATCTTTTTTCCATCCATTTTAATTCATTATACTTATTCATTGTGTTGCGTCCTTGTTTTAAAAAATGCTCATTTTTACTCTTGTTTTTGTATTTATTGTTACTGCTATTCAGTTATGTCCAAATCTTTGTGACCCCATTTTGTAATTTTCTTGGTATAGATTCTGTTTGCCATTTCCTTTTCTACCTCATTTTACAGATGAGGAAATTGAGACAAACAAAGTTAAGAAACTTGCTCAAGGTTGCAAAGCTAATGAGTATCTAAGGCTGGATTTAAACTCAGGTCTTCTTGACTCCAACAGCTTCAGGGATTGCAACCCCTCATGAAACCTCAGAGGAACAGTAGTCAGTCACTTTCCAAGAACTCAGGCTTATAGTATGAATGGAAGTGGGTGAATGAACCTAAAGGAGGCTCCCCAGGTCATGCCCCTTTCATTTCTACAATTACCCTCTATGAGATCCAGTAGAGAGGATTGTTTCTTGAAAGTGTGGTGAAGTGCCAGTTCCAGATCATATAATCCTAGTTGTTGGTTGACAGTTCTTCTCCCTGTCCATATCACATATCAGTAATGGAAAACCTGGGTTACCAGGTAACAAACATACAGCTGTTTGAGCTGCTGGTTGTGAATTAAACTTCACTCACAGTTGTCAAGACTGTTGCTTGGCATTTATCTCTGTATCTCTGTGATCAACTTCATTTTGGTAAGAGCCTGATTTGAACATCTAATTTGAACTCAAGATGGATCAGGCAACCCCCCAGGACAGCTCACTGATAAGTTATATGATGGACTATTTGGCATTTTGGCATCATACTTTCAAGGTCTGTTTTCTAAGTAAGAGCCAGTGCAATGTGGCAGATGTTGCTGCTCATCAGGAAGTGAAATCCTGATTTGCCTGTGAATTGGATTTAAATGGGATGGAGTGTCACAGAATCATCAGCCTTATCTTCTCTTCATGTCATCAAAGTCCAGTTGCAAGGCAAAAGTCAGGATGACTGCCAATAGCCCAGTGTAAGGATAATTTAGGGTCGTGACCTAACCTAAATTTAATTTTTGGTTGCCAGGGGATATCCCAAATAAAATACCTAAGTAAGTTTAGAAACATATGGAGGTTTAATAAAAATATAGGGAAGAAATCAAGGAGAAGAGAAAGGGAAAAATTTAGGATTTCTCCCACCTGGCCTGTGTCAGGGGGAGTTCAAAGGTCTCTGAAGAAGATTAGAGGCTTCTAAGAGGATAAAGTTTGGAAAGTAAAGGAGGAAAGGATCAACCTAAACTCCGACTAGGCTACTCAGCTTTTCCCAGTATAGTATCAAGGAAAACTCACTGCAGAACTGGACAATAGCTGCAGCCACACCAAGATGCCAAGACACTTAGCCACCAGCCACCTCTCCACCATCAAAGAGGCCAGAGAGAGGAAGGGATGTGAAATATATAGATGGTTTTACATCACTTTCCAGTGTCTCACATGCACCAATAGTATCTTAGGCTTGACTTAGGACAGCCCAGGGGTCTGTCAGTTGTTTCTGATTTGTCATTTGCTAGCACATGTCTGTCATAGGCCATCCTCCTAAATACTTAATAATACTTAAGTATGGGTGTAGACATTCCTGATTTTGTTAGACTAAGTAGGGTGGAGTAATCTAAAGTTCACAATTTCCTGATTTTTGTTAGACTAAGTAGGGTGGAGTAATCTAAATTTCACACCAAGATGCAATGGATGACCATGGGTTCTCCAGTGTTACCAAGCTAATCATTCCACAGCACCTCCTTTAGCTGCTTTCCTGGTCATTGGAACAAATTGTTCTTATGTGCCCCTTCCACTGGGGAAGTCTTCACATGCTTGAGATAGACATATTCCTTAACTCAACAACAGCTTTGAGGTCTATTGGCTCCCTTCAACCTGGTTGAGCCCTTTTGCTGAAGTGGTTTTACTAGGGAGGGGTGGCTGTTGTGCATGCTACAGCATCTTGGAGTCACAGGTGAGAGCTGGGTGATAGGTGGATACTAAAGCAGCAAGCCCTCTCACCAGAGGTACTATTCCTTTCTGTATACCCCTTACACCCCAGTGTGGTAGATATAGAGCTAGTCTCAGAAGATCCAAGAACACATCTCACCTTTGGCAGATATTGGGTGATTCTGGTCAAGTTATTTACTCTCTCAATGGCCCAAGCCACTAATGTCAAAAAGATATGGAAGCCAGCAAACCTGTTGAACCCTGTGGGATGCATTAACTTTTAAAACCACATGTTTAAATATCTTTGATATTAACACATCAACACATCATTTTAATCTGGTTCAGACCATACTTAGGAATGTTACATAGTCATACAAGTCACATATTTGACACTCCTGACCTAGGCAACTCTCTTATATTCCCAAAGTTATCTTACTTCAAGTACCCTGCACCAATTAAATCAGGTTGAGACCAAAACAAATATCTGATCCTTGGAATGCCTAGTGGTTCAACCACATGGTGTATATTTTATCCCACTGGTGTTTGATCCTTCTGATTCTCTTCACTCACAGCCCTGTTCCTATGGCAACAAGACTTGCTCTAAGAGGGATGGGAGATAATCAGTGTTAGGGTAGTTTTCTATATCTCTTCTGAATTTTGTGCCTGATCTAGAAAGCACTAGGAAAAATCTCTATTCTTCTCCACCTTCCCCACCCTCCAATTGGATAAGATTCCATTCCCAACAGGTTAAGGCAAGAAAAAATATTCTCTTTTGAAGTTACCCCCACCCCAGGGTAAATTTCCTGTCAGAAGTACAGAATGGATTTACATGAGCAAATGTAATTGTACTCTTCAACACTACCAGCTCTCCCCCCGCCCCAATCCTGCTATTCCAAGATACAGTCATGAATCTTCTCTTTGACTATGCAGGGCAGAGCTTGTCCTTTCCTCCAAGTTCAGGGTAGTGAATCAGCCTCTTGGCACTATTATCCTCTGTTGAAGGCTTACTCACAGGTGAAAACTTCCGCAGCAGCTGCCACAGATTTTTGGAAAAGAAAGGAAGGAACTGATGTAATTAGTCACCAGAGTAACAAGAGAAAGTGAGGAACTAACAGGTCAAGAAAGTACATTCTAAGTAATATTCAAAGAACCTAAAGGAAACAAAAGACATTGAGACCATTTTTAATATTAGAATCAATGGGACATTAATGAGAAAATAAATGTGAGAACCTCTATAATTCACCTCATGAAGACAAAAATCACTTAACTTTGAGAAAAATCCTCTGAACTCCTATCTCTTGTCTCAAGAGCTGATCATCTCCCTCTTTAATGAATATCTCTTCTTATTGTTTCAGTTATTCAATCATGTTCATCTCTTCATAATCTGTGGATCATATTGTTCATGGAGTTTTCTTGGCAAAGATACTGGAATGGTTTGCCATTTCCCTCTCCATTTCATTTTATAGATGAGGAAACTGAGGCAAATAGACTTTCCCAGGGTCATATAGCTTTTAAGTATCTGGGGCTGGATTTAAATTCAGGTCTTTTTGACTCTAGGCCCAATGTTCTAACCACTGCTGTTATTTTGTATAGTCTTTGATTTTGTTTGCTGTCCTATCCCATTAAAATGGAAATCCATTTTAACTACATTTTGCTTTTGTTCTCTGTACTTCGTCTGATAGATATGGATTGCCTGGCATTAATTTGAGAACTTTAAGGACAACTGATCATTGGCTAAGGAAATACTACCCAAAAAAAGCCATTGCCATTCCACAGTGAGTTCATTTGATTTATATTTTAAATATCATTTCACAAATGACAAGTAAAAGTCTAAAAACATAACTCTCCATCATTATTAACTAACTAAAATTTGGCTCCAGAATTCACTATGAAAGCCAAAACTTCTGGATAGCCATATTAACCTTTCTTTCCCATGTGTCTGATTGAATGGGATGTTCTATCCTCCTGAGGTAAGTAACATCAATACACTTTCATGTTTATCAAAACAAGTTTAGATCTTAACCAAGTCCAAAAAAGTTCTGAACTTTTAGAGTTCCTACATGAATGGAATTTAATTCAAGACATCAAATCATAAGGCCATTAGACCTTATTGAGTCACCTATTAACTTTTTCCTATTTCCCCAAAGATTAACATTCTCAAGTAGATAGATTATGAAGAACATAAATGATGACAGTATGAAAATAATTGATTTAGGAAAGAAGAGAGCAGGGCTGGCAATCATCTTTTGGTGGCAGAAGGAAGGAGAGACTTAGAGTCTGGTTGGCAAAGCTTCATAACCAAGGAGGAATGGACAATGGAGCAAATGTAAATCCAGAAAGAAGCCATTAAGAAGAACCCATTCTCAACTGAAGCATTATGCTTTTTGCTTCCTCCTTATCCTATAGCTCTGAAAGAACATAAAACTGCAATTCAGTAAGAATGGAATTAATAGTTGTGTCTAAATATTGCTCAATAATCAAACTTTTTTATCTATTATGTTTCTGGTACTACTTACCATAAAGCATACAAAGGAAGTCTGATTCATAGTCCCAGCCTACAATCTGTTTGGGGCAGATTCATAAACTAAAGTCCATGAAAAAATTTCCGGGTGGGGGGTCATGAATTTGGAGAAAGAAAACATTACTGATTTATTTTCACTAATTTATAACTGAAATTGAGCTTTTCCTTTAATTACTTCATAGCATTCTTTTGAGATGGGGTCCATGGAATTCATGAGCTGGAAGGAAAGAAGGAAGGAAGGAAGGAAGGAAGGAAGGAAGGAAGGAAGGAAGGAAGGAAGGAAGGAAGGAAGGAAGGAAGGAAGGAAGGAAGGGAGGGAGGGAGGAAGGAAGAGAAGAAAAAGAAGAAGTTCCCAGATCTTAAATTGAGCATCTTTATTTCATGTGAATGGAGCCATCAGCTTTTGTGTCACTGGGCTTTTGTTGATTTTGGATTGGCCTTTTAAGATGTCCTATAACCCCAGGCCCTGAGTTTTTTGAGAGGGTGGTTAGGAACAACAATGTTTATGCTTATAATAGAATAATGGTTTTTTGATCCAGTTTCTGATAATAGCATCATAAGTTTAGAACTAAAAGAGACCTCAGAGGCAAATCATATTTCCTCTTCTCTTCTTAGAAAGGGACCAGATACAAACATGGAATAAGACATTTCTTCATGCTTTGTTTGGTGCCATTGTCCAGTGAATATTGGTTGACAATGATGATTATAAACTCTCTTTTCCTTAGAGTCATAAAGACCATTTTATTCCTACTTTTTCTTAGAACTATAAAGATAAGTCTGGACCAATTAGGAAGAGGAAGGAGCTTTCATGCCAAATCTTGGGCAGATATATTTGCAGTTTTCCTCTGCTACAAGATGAGACAAGAATGATTTGATTATGATGAAACAGCTGCCCCTGGAGCAATAACAGGGAGGGAAAATGCCAATGATAGCTGATCATTTGTTCTCATGACAATGGAGAGGCTATTACCTTCTACACACCAGTGGGTCTGAGACCCAGACTACTTCCCCACCTTCCCAAGGAAAGAATTCAGTCTTCCAGCTCTTTAATAGGTCCTGAAGGGTGGCTAGAGGTTCCAATGTAGGGTACACACTGATAACCAATTATTCCACCTATGTATGTACAGTATGGAGGCTATAATAATTTGCAATGAACATGTCACCCACTCCTAACAGAACTTCCCAGAAATCCATCCCAGCCTTAATCTCTTATTGAATGTATACTCTCCAGGTGAGGTGGCTGCTATGACAAACCCCTGAGTAAGGCTTTGTATGGTGGGTCATCTTTCATGTACACAGAGTTGAAGGGAAAAAACTCAAATTTCCATTCTTTTGCTCTATTTATTCTAAGGTGTTTCCTCCCTTAGAATGTTGAGCTGAAATCCGGTGACCTTTCACAAGCATGAAAAGTATTCAGTACCCTCAAAAGGCTCAAATAATTCAGCATTAAACCAAGTCAGGTCTGTGCAAATTTGCCTAATCTCTCAAGTTACCTGGATATCTATGTTTCTCAAAGGATTTTCCAGGGAAGGTGTAAAGGTCACAATCATGGCCACTACTTCAGGTAACCAAATAAAAAGAAACAAACCCATCACCTTGGAAATAGGAGTGAGAACAGCTAAATTTGTACAGCTGTGAGAAGTGGAGCTTTGTGGTCTTTAATAACCAATCAACAGGATAGGACATTGAAAAGGCTCTGTTACTTTCCAGAATACCAATGACTTTTGTGCTGAAAATACATGCCAACCTCAGCTCTGCTGCTAGAACTAGCAAAAAGTGTGAGGAAATGCTCACTTCACTGGTTGTGCTTCACTACTCTCGTGAAGTAGACCAAGGATAAGCATCAGAAATATATTATCAGGAGAGCAGCTAGTTGACTCAGTAGATTGATAATCAGGCCTAGAGATGGAAGGTCCTGGATTCAAATTTGACCTAAGATGTTTATAGCTGTGTGTGACCCTGTGCAAGCCATTATATCCCTTTTTCTAGCCCTTCCTCCTCTTCTGTCTTGGAACCAATCCATAGTATTGATTTTTTATATGGAAGGTAAAGGTTTTTTAAAAAAGAAAGAAACTCATATTCATTAGACACACACTTATTTCTAGGGTTTGTATTTTATTTCATCACAATCTCACAACTGTTAGATAATAATGAGCTTTAAGTGATCCCTGCATCCTCCCTAACTCCTACCATCCATCTTCTCCATGAGTAAACACAACTGGAAGATCCTCAACCAAGGAATTCTGCCCAATCTGACATAAACAAGGACCATCTGATCTAAAAGGCAGACCCAGAGGCCAAGAGATTTCACATGGTTTTTGGTTATTTATGATTCTCCAAAATAAAGGCTCTAAATTGCCATACTTCATAACTTGGCAGAAACCCAAGGAATAGCCTTGCACACTTGTACAGAGCTAACTATCACAATAAAATTTCCTTAGCTCTCCCTCTGAGCTCAAATTAATTAAAACTATTCACTGGGAGGTCAAATGCTGAAGCTGAAATCCTTTGGTCACATAATGAGAAGACAGGACTTGTTGGAAAACACCCAGATGTTGGGAAAGATGGAAGATAAAAGGAAAAGGAGGGAGCAGAGGCTGAAATGGATAAATAGTGTCATGGAAACAATGAACATGAAGTCAGACTTTGAGAGATAGTGGCAGAGAGAAGGGTCTGGCAAGCTGGTCCATGGGGTCACAAAGACACATGATTGAAAGACCAAACAACAATTGGAGGTATTTCCCATAATTCCTATTCACATTGCTCCTCAAAAGGTAACTGACAACTTCTCTTCTTGAGGTTCTGGTAACCCTCAAGATTTTCCGGGTTTTTTTCTAGTACAATCTCATGAATCCCCAATGATGTGTTCCCCATTCCTTATCCAATAAACGTCAATTAGCCTCATTGTTTGTTGCTGGTCAATATCTCTGATGAGATGGTCAATGGTATGGGGGAGACAGTATGACACTCTTTCTGAGCTCACACTACCTACCTTTCTTTGCTTCTCCTTGGTTACAGAAATAAAGATCTGGTTCCTCAAAGTGCTCTCAAAGCTCAATTCTCAAAGCAGTTGTTAGAATAATGTTCCTCTTTCTCTGATAATGTATGTATGATAATGATAATATATAGGTCCAAATGTATGCTAATAATCCTCATTATTCTCAATTCATTATCCCAGAAGATTTCATCCAAATGCTTAAAGCAGTCACTCCCAGAACCTAGCTTACACTTTTTTTTTTGTTTGATTGATACAGGAAAAGTGTCTAAGAATTGTTCACACCTTGTTTACACATTTGGTTCTGCAATTCAATCAAAAAGGCAAATTAGAGATATAGCATCCTGTTAATTATACTAATTGAGGCTGGAGATTCACAAACACTCTTCTTATATATCTTCAGCTAAAGAGATGTCTATTCAGGGAACTTTGTGTCTGAAAAAGTAATTAAGTGCCAAGGAAAGAAATAATAAAAGAAAATGTCAAGAGTTCTACATGGAAGAGAATTGTTTTCTTTTGTTTTGTTTTTTTCTCTCTCTCTAGCTCATTCTACTAACTATGATTTTCCACCAGTGGAGTGTAAATTCTTTGAGACAGTAAACTATTTTGTTTTTCCATTCCCAGAACTAAATGGGGAGAGAGCAGGTTAAAGACATTTTTCATAAATTATAAAATCATTTTAGTGACCCAAACTTTGCCCTGTATGAAAGGCCCAACTTTTTAATATCAATGTGCTACAAGTCATAAAACTGAACATAACAATCTCCAAAGGTTTGAAGTTAAGGATCATGTAGAAGCTTTTAATAACTGAATCGAGGAGGTTATTAAGAAATGCACTGAGTGCCTGAGACAGCAGATGACCCTCTGCTTCATTGGAATGCCCCTAAACCAAAAGAAACAAATGTAGGAATAGATAAGGTTGCAATCTGTAGAGTTGGCATCCCCAGTAGATAGCATAACATCTGGGATGAAGTAGGTACTTAATAAATGTTGACTATGAGCTGATGGTAAGCATGATTCCATATGGCTATAATTAATCATAGAATTTAAAGTTAGTAGGGACCAAATGAGCCACCCCATCCAACCAATGCCTAAAAGGAATCTTTAACATAAAATACCCCCATAGTACTTATCCAACTTCCATTGGATCTGACTTCCACTCTTCAATGATAAGAAGTGTTTGACTCCACGAGATATGCCATTCTACCTTTGGAAAGCTCTAATTGTTAGATTTCTTTCCTACTACTTTAAGTCACCTTCACCTTGAAGTAACAGATTAAGTATGATTATTATTTTTTCAATATGTAGAAGACTACTGATACCACTTCTCATCATTGACGAAGGTCAGAAAAATCTCAGACATTTTTCAATCAAAGAAAAGTAAACATCTTGCAATTAGACTATTCTTTTCAAAAGCACTTTCCCAGGAAATGATAAAACCATATCTTTGTGCACAAAAAAAGTTAGCATATGCAATCTTTGGTCGATGCAGGACTTTAGAAATTATTTGTTTTGGTAGAATTTGCCCGATAAATATGTTGGAGTAAAATGTTTTCAGTTTTACCCAGCACTTGAATCCAGTGTACCATAAAAAAAATTGGAATATATTCCATATCTTTTGTATCCTTTTGCAAAATGTGTGTGTGTGTGTGTGTGTGTGTGTGTGTGTGTGTGTGTGTGTGTGTATACAGGCACACATTAAATTTCATGTACTTCCCTACTTCCAAAAGTTTCTTCCAAAGACCAATCAATGATTAAGCATTCATCAGACACTATACTGGGCATTGAGAATACAAAGTCCTTGCCCTCTAAGAGCTTCCATTCTGTTGGGAGAAAATATGTACATAAATAAATATAAAGTGGATTGTATTTACAAAATAAATGTAAGGTGACTTGAAGGGAGAAGATGCAACAATTTGGGAGGATCAGATAAGGTTTCACATAGCCAAGGCAAAGGTAAAAAGAGGAGGCAACTATTTTGTATGTGAGGAGCAGCAATAATTAGCAGAATTGCCTGGGACCAAAAGCATCATGACAGACCAGAAGTGGCCATGAAAGTTGTTTTTCTCACAATGTCCAAGTTGTTTCTTTTGCCTTTTAAATTAGAGAAGCTCAAACTGACCTGCACACTTGTATTCTGCCTGGTCATCCCCTTTGAACTTTAAAGCTCTTCGCTATCCTCTAAAACAGTTTCATTGTCAAAATGTTGGGCAAAAGCATCTCCTTAGTCAGACAAGGGATTTTTCCAGTGGTTGGACACCCAGGAACTGGCAAATATGCCCATCTTCATGCTTGTTATACCTGTTATTCTGTAAAAACTGACCCTGGTAACAGGGACTATTTACAGGTCAAGGCAGTGACATATTTCAGACCAGTCTGGGAAATAGCTCTGTCAGAAACTCAGTCAAGGAATCTGAGTCACAAACATAAAGCACTGCAGCAAGTGAACTTGACTCCAAGGCCAACTTCTCCCAGTCTGAGACTATTGCATACTTTCTGATAGACCAAAAACAAAATAAATCTGAGGGCATTGTTTAACTAGGCTTTACATAATGAGCTAGAGGCAGATTATGATGGGGGGGGGGGGTGACAGATCAGAAAAAGGTCATGGAAACCAAGAGAGGAGGCATTATAAGAAGCCTCTGGCCAAGGGCTTCAAATGCCATAGAGATCACTCAAAGAAAAATGAGCACTGAGGGCACAAAATAACCATTGAATTTGCCAGTAAAAATATCACCATGGACTTTCAAACAGAAACACAAGTACAACTAATGAACTAGAGGAAATATTTCAGGAGTTTAAAGAAAAATGTAGATGCAAAAAAAATGAAAAGAAATGAAGAGGACAACTCACTGACAAAGACTAATTGAACTGTTAAAATTATAAAGCTATGAAGTATTGCATGGGTTATATTTATTTCCCTTAAAACATTATTTATTACCTATTATACATGTATTATATATTGACATCTTACATATTTTAACATTAATATATCACATATTAACATATTATATATTATATTAATATTATTTTGTTCTTTTCCATGTATATATACACAAATACAAATATATATACATATATATGTATATATATATGTATATCCTCTCTCCTTTGTAACTCCTCTTTTTTATAAAGGAGCCTTTCTTTATTCTCCAGTTCCTCTCCCTGCCTTCCTCCGACCTCTGCCTCCACCTTCCAAGATAATCTAGAGCTTGCCTCTGATTTATCTTATATGCATTGTGTGTGTGTGTATATATATATATATATATATATGTATATATATATATATATTATTTACATATAACATATCTATTGATCTTGATGGATAAGCAGACAGATAGCTAGACAGACAAATAAAGTTACAGAGCGGATGTATTATAAAGGGTTAAGACTTTCAGTATAGAGAGGGGAAAAGAGAGGAGAATCTCCCTTCGCAGAGCAGGGTACAGGGGAGACAGCTGATGTTTAGCGTTGGCTCAGAGAAAGAAGAGGGGATTTGAAGATTTTCCCCCTTCTGCCTTCCCTCCTTAACTAAAGCTGCTCTCCCCAATTTGCTCTTGTCCCTCTTGTCCCCCCCCCCCCATTACTCAGGACCAAAGGGTCTCCCCTTGATCTTTTCACTCACACTCAGCTTGGGAAACAGATGACTTTTAATGTCAACTCAATCAGGTAATAAAAAGTAATAAAGGGAAGGGAAGAATGGGAAAAGGGATTGGGGGAAATGGGTCCCTGTCTCTATCTAAAACCCCTTTCCCTCCCTCCTCAAGCTTGGGGGAAACTCAGGCCTTAGCAGCCTAAGCCCCCTAAGAGAAAATCAGATTGACTCACCCCTGGGCAACAGGAGCTGAGGTAATGTCTGCTCAGGTTTCTCTTCAGAAAGTCCCTTCAATTGGGAAGTGTTGGGGGGAAGGATTTCCAGTCACCAACAGGAAAAGAGGGTAACCTGCAGGAGAAAGTCTTTTTTTTCACCCTCTCCCATTGGCTTCTCAATACTGACACCAACTCTTCTACCAGCCAGAGTCTTCTCCTCTTCCAGATTCCACTCTCCTGGGGCCCCTCCCCCGTTTATGTGATCAGTTTCACACACTCTTCAGCCTGGCACTTTTTCTTTAGTGCCAGCCTATGTCACAAGGATAGATATAATATATATATAAAATACTATATGTTTACATATTATTTGCCTCATTTGAATGGGAGCTCCTCAAAATTAGGGACTATTTTTGCCTTTCTATCATTAGTAGCACATTCTTTATGTTTCAAAAGTACTTGTTGATAATGCTGTTGACAGGTCAGGCACTGGATGATTTTTGTGAAGTGTTCTAAGCCTGGGAGGACATACATAATAAGCTATGAAATGTACACCCTACCCACTGAGAAAGTTCTCATCTGATACTGACTTTTTCAGTCATTTTTTAAACACAGGGTTGTTTATTGAAAAAATAATATTACAGTTATTTGAACATGTTATACTTTCAAATGAACAGGAAGTGGAGTCAAGATGGCGGCATAGAAGCACCAAAAGTTCAGACCTCTGAAAATCCTTCCTTACCAATTAAAAACCAAATATTCCTAGGGGACTGGAAACCATCCTAACAACAGGACAGAGCCAAGGAACCCTCCTGCTGGCCTCAACTTAAAAGGTACACCCCCAAAAAGCCTGAATTTGAGAACACTTGGGTTTAAGGGGAAGGAAGAAGGAAGGTCCCAGGACCTGTCCCCCACCTACAGTACTGAGCCTCCAGCAGTGACTGGAATCTCTGGGCAGGCAAGGGCTCTAGTCTTGAGGGAATACTTTGTGGGCAAAGCTGTACCAGGCTCAGGATGTAGAACACAAGTAGTGGGGAAGCAGCTGGAGAAAAAGCACTGAGCAGGCAGCCTAGTTGTAGCCAAGACACTCCATATTGCTCCCCTCCCTTTTCCAAAGGTTTTGGCCTCAGGGCCTAACCAGCTCTGTAAGTTAACTTCTGCTGGACTTAATCTTATCAAGCCTTAAGAGGGCAGGGAAGCTCAAGCTCCAACAACCCTCCCTCACAGACTGCTCTGAGAGCCATGCTAAGCTCCAAGGGTGAATGTTGACAGAAAAGCCCAAACCCACAGATCCATCACATAATTAGTGGAGCAAGAGTGCAGACAACTACAGGGGTAAAAGAAGGAGCAAATATGAGCAAAAACAGAAAAAAAAAGAAATTACAATCTACAGCTTCTATCCAGGCAATGTTACCAAAGAGTTTTGGTAACAGGAGGATAAAAAAACGACAAGCAAAAAGACAGAAACTCCAGCAAATTAGACACAGACTTTGGAAGAATTCAAAATACAATTCAAAACACAATTAAGAGAGGCTGAAGACAACTGGGAAAAGAACTTAAAAAGCAAGATAAGTCATCTGGAAACAGAAAATAGTGTCTTGAAAGCCAAAATTAATCAGCTTGAAAATGAGGCAAAGGAGATGAAAGATGAGGCAAAAAAGATGAAAGATGACCTCCAAAGAAAATAAGACCAGAAGGAGAAGGATGGCCAAAAAGCCAGGGTTGAAATTCAGGCCTTAAAAACAAGAATAAAACAATTAAAAGCAAACAACCTCACAAAGCAGCAGGAAACTATACAATAACATCAAAAGGATGAAAAAAAAAGGAAGAAAATATGAAAAATCTCATTCACAAAACAGAAGATATAGAAAATCATTCCAGCAGAGACAATTTAAGAATCATTGGTCTACTGGAAGACCATGGCAAAAGAAAAAGCCTGGACATC
Source organism: Monodelphis domestica (assembly GCF_027887165.1). Taxonomy (NCBI): domain Eukaryota; kingdom Metazoa; phylum Chordata; class Mammalia; order Didelphimorphia; family Didelphidae; genus Monodelphis; species Monodelphis domestica. Next base: position 288,926,730 of record NC_077232.1, on the reverse strand, counting down.
ATCCTACAGGAAATTATCCAAGAAAACTGCCCCAACGTTCTAGAACAAAAGGGAAAAGTGAAGATTGAAAAAATCCACAGATCACTGCCTGTACTTAATTCCCAACCGACAAAACCAGGGAATGTTATAGCCAAATTCAAGAACTATCAGAAAATACCAAGAACTATCAGGAAAAATATTATAAGCTCCTAAGAAGTCATTCAGATACCATGGGACTACAGTGAGGATAACACAGGATCTGACTGCATATACACAGAAGGACCAATATGAAATATGATATTCCAGAAAGCAAGGGAACTATGTCTACAAGCAAGAATCAACTACCCAGCAAAACTGACTATATTCTTACAGAGGAAAGTATGGTTATTTAATAAAATAGAAGAATTCCAAGCATTTGGAAAATAACAGACCTAAACAGAAAATTTGATGCCAAAACACAGAACCCAAGAGAATCATCAAAAGGTAATTAAGAAATGGTGGGGGGGGGGGGAATTAAAAAAAAACTTTTTTAAAGGGACCCAATAAGTTAAAATGATATATATCCCTATAAGAAAAGAGGATATTGGTAACTCTTAAAAATTGTTATTATTACCTGGGTAGCTAGAAGAATTATACTTAGAGGGAACAGTGACAAACTGTATAGAATGAAATACCAAGACTTAAATATGAATATAGATATATGTATGCATAAATATATATGTATATATATATATATATATAACTAGAGTTAAAAAAAGAGGTTAATACTGTGAATTTTAAAACTACTCCACCTTACTCAGACTGTACTTTAGAAGATTTGATTTAGCTATTTCCTGATTTGTAACAATGGAGATACTTGGTCTAACAGAATCAGATCCTAGGAACTCTACATTGCTCCACCCTACTTAGTTTAACAAGGTCAGGAATGTCTGCACCCATACTCAAGGATTAAATATCTAAGAAGATGGCCTTCAACAGACATGTGCAGAAACAGCTGACAGACCCTGGGCTGTCCTAAGTCAAGCTAAACTAACATTGATACAGATGATATGCAGGAAAGTGATGTAAAACCATCTATATAGGGCACGTCACTTCAACTCTTCAGACTCTTTCCCCAGAGAGGTGGCTCTGGCTGGCAGTGTGCTAAGCATTCTGGCATCTTGGCGTGGTGGCGGCTATTTGTCTGGGTTTTGGTGGTGAGTTTGCCCTTGAGCTGATTCAGGTTCAGGCATCTTGGCTGAGCCCTCTTGGAGTTCATGCTGATTCCTTCCTCCTTTACTCTCCAAAACCTTACCTTCCTGGACTCTCTAATTTTCCCACTGGCACAAGCCAGGTGGGAGAAATCCTACACCCTTTCCTTCTCCCTTCTTCTTAATTTCTTTCCACTATATTAATTAAATCAAAAAAGGGCAGGACTAGGAGTAGAAATCAAAATGATGGGAAATACACAGCTGGTAATCATAACTCTGAATGTGAATGGAATGAACTCACCCATAAAATGCAAGCAAATAGCAGAGTGCTTTAGAAACCACAACCCTACCATATGTTGTCTACAAGAAACACACTGACTTGGGTATTTTTTTTAATTTGGTATATCCATGGTGACCAAATAATTAATATAGTTTAGGTCACAACGCTAAAATTATCCTATATAATACTAAGAGAAATGGGAAAAGAAACCAAATGAGGTAAATTTATATATCACAAAGAAGTGCATGGTGGGAGGGGGGAGAACATCAATACACTGGAAGGGTAAAGAGGTTAGAGATAGGAAATACTCATCTCTTACATGCATTGAAATTAACTCAAAGAGGGAAGAACAATCCAATCCATTAGGGCAAAGAATTGATTTGTGCCATATAGGGAAGTAGAAGTGTAACAAACAGATTGTTGAGGAGGGAAGCAATACATGGGAGGGAGAAGTTGGGGGGATAGTTTAAAAAGACTGTAAAGAAAATAAGAAGGGAGTAAGAAGGGAGAGGTAGAAAGGGAAGTAAAATAAGGGTGGGAATTAGGGGGAATGATTAAAAGCAAAATATTGGTGTAGAAGGAAATAGTGAAAGAAAAAAGGGCAGGACTAGGAGTAGAAATCAAAATGATGGGAAATACACAGCTGGTAATCATAACTCTGAATGTGAATGGAATGAACTCACCCATAAAATGCAAGCAAATAGCAGAGTGCTTTAGAAACCACAACCCTACCATATGTTGTCTACAAGAAACACACATAAAGAATGTCAACAGGCATTGGGTAAAAATAAGAGGAAGGAGCCAAATCTATTGTGCATCAACTGATAAAAAGAAGGCAGGAATTCCAATCATGATATCTGACAAAGCCAAAGTAAAAATAGATCTAGTCAAAAGAGATAGGGAAGGTAATTACATCCTGATAAAAGGCAGTATAGACAATGAGGAAATATCAGTACTCAACATGTATGTACCAAATTGCATAGCATCCAAATTTCTAAAGAAGAAACTAGTGGAGCTCAAGGATGAAACAGATAGAAAAACTATACTAGTGTGAGACCTGAAACTTCCTCTGTCAGAGCTCGATAAATCAAACAAAAAAATAAATAAAAAAGACACAAAAGAAGTGAGTGAAATCTTAGAAAAATTAGAGTTAGTAGATAAGTGGAGAAAAATAAATAGGGACAAAAAGGAATACATCTTCTTTTCAGCAGCACAGGGTACATTCACAAAGATTGACCATTTATTAGGGCATAAAAGCATTGCAAACAAGTGCAAAAGAGCAGAAATAATAAATGCAACCTTCTTAGATCACAATGCAATGAAAATAATAATTAGTAAGGGTACATGGAGAGGCAAATAAAAAATTAATTGAAAATTAAACAATATGATTCTCCAAAATCAGTTAGTTAAAAAACAAATCATAGAAACAATTAATAATTTCTTTGAAGAAAATGACAATGATGAGACATCCTTTCAAAATTTATGGGATGCAGCCAAAGCAGTACCCATGGGAAATTTATATCCTTGAGTTCATATATTAAGAAATTTGGTAGGGTAGAGGTCAATGAATTGGGCATGCAAATTTAAAAAATACTAGAAAATGAACAAATTAAAAATTCTCAGTTGAAGACTAAATTAGAGATCCTAAAAATCAAAGGAGAAATTAATAAAATTGAAAGTCAAAGAACTATTGATTTAATAAATACGTCTAGAATCTGGTACTTTGGAAAAAATAGACAAAGTGCTGGTCAAACTAATTTTAAAAAGGAAAGAAAACCAAATTGACAGTATCCAAGCTGAAAAGAGAGACCTCACCTCTAATGAAGAGGAAATTGAGGCAATAATCAAAAACTACTATGACCAATTATATGGCAACACATATGGCAATCTAGGTGATATGGATGAATATTTACAAAAATATAAATTGCCTACACTAACAGAGGAAGAAATAAATTACCTAAATCACCCCATATCAGAAAAAGAAATTGAACAAGCCATCAAAGAACTCCCTAAGAAAAAATCCCCAGGTCCAGATGGATTCACAAATGAATTCTATCAAACATTCAAAGAACTTATCTCAATATTATACAAACTATTTGACTAAATAAGCAAAGAACGAGTTCTACCAAATTCCCTTTATGACCCAAATATGATACTGATTCCACAGTCAACCAGGTCAAAAAAAGAGAAGGGAAACTACAGACCAATCTCCTTAATGAATATAGACACAAAAATCTTAAATAGAATATTACCAAAAAGATTCCAGCAAGTGATCACAAAGTTTATTCATTATGACCAGATAGGATTTATACCAGGAATGCAGGTATGGTTCAATATTAGGAAAACTATCCACATAATTGACCATATTAACAAGCAAACCAACAAAAAATCACATGATTATCTCAATCGATGCCGAAAAAGCCTTTGACAAAATACAACACTCATTCTTATTGAAAACACTAGAAAGCATAGGAATAGAAGGGCCTTTCCTAAAAATAATAAACAGTATATAACTAAAACCATAAGCAAAACATCATCTGCAATGGGGATAAACTAGATCAGGAGTGAAACAAGGATGCCCATTATCACCTATATTATTTAACATTGTATTAGAAACACTAGCAGTAGCAATAAGAAAAGAAAAAAGAAATTGAAGGTATTAAAATTGGCAATGAGGAGACCAAGCTATCACTCTTTGCAGATGATATGTTGGTCTACTTAAAGAATCCTTGAGAATAAACTCAAAATCTAGTCGAAGTAATCAAGAACTTTAGCAAAAGTGCAGGATACAAAATAAATCCATATAAGTCATCAGCGTTTCTATATATTTCCAACACATCTCAGCAGCAAGAATTAGAAAGAGAAATTCCATTTAAAATCAAATGAACATATAATATGGATGTAGGCCATTTGTTAAGAAAAAAAGATAAAATAAAATAATTCTTTTGCAGTAGAAAACTCATTCTGGAGGCTTTTTTCTATTACTCTATAAATATATTTCTTAGGAAAACAGAATTCATTTTTTTATTATAGATATGAAATAAATTACAAAAAATATACTTATCCATGAGAAAAAATTCTCACATTAACTATATCCCAAAGTCTATGTCTCGTCCTTTTCCCCCTCTTTCCCATCTTCCCCCTCCCCAAGAAGTAAAATAACATTATAAAGGTTGTGTATATATTATATTATATATGTTTTTCATGTTGTTCATCACCTTGTGAATTAAAAGACTAGTTTTGCACTAGAGAAAAAGTCATGTAGAAAATAAAGTGAAGAATGTCTTCTTCTAACTCCTTCCTCTTCTTGGTCTCAAGATGTATAGAACAAAGTTTGAAAACATCCTTCTTTTTACAAACATGCTCTCTATTATGCCCAAAGACCCTGTACTCCCCTCACTTTTATAATTATCATTTTTTTGAAAAGATGGATCTTAAGCAAAGACAGATGCATTGTCTTAGTTCATAGGAATGGATCTGTGATTTTATCAGTGTCTAGGGGCAGATTGGCTTTCTCTGTGATATAATAGAAAAGCTCAAAGACAGGGAAAAATCCTTTTTCTGCTGTTCTCAGGAGCAATTTCTGCCATTATTCTACATTCCAACACATCATCAATGCCTAATTGCCTGAAGCACACCTTTTGTCCAAGTTTCAGCTAATAAGAAAGGGTGGGATTTTAATTAAACTTTCTTATTCCAGATCTAGTACTTTCTCCACTATTTCAATTTGCCTACATATATTCAAAGATACCCAGCATTAATTAACCCTTCTTTGGTCTGGCAGCAGCTCAAGGATGTAAATAAAGAACACTGATATAGCCTGTTGTGCCTCTGAAACAGGAGAATTGCACATTGAGGAATCAAGCTATAGGGTCACCAACAAAAGAAGAGTGAAATCTTAAAGAAGATAACTTGGCTTTTCTTCCCTTTTGTGGGAACTTCCAAGATGTGAGGATGAGATCACCAAAGAGACAGTCACGACCCCATCTGGTACCTATTCTCTTCAAGAGAAAGGCATCAGCCAACTAGCAGTGACTCAGATATTTTCTCCTTGGTGATTTAGACCATCCCAGATAACAAACTTTCAGTGATAGAAAATTTCATCCTTTTCATAACAGTGCACTATATAATTGTCCAACTTTTGTGCAGAAGAGAACTCTAAGTTACAGATCATATTACATAATTTTCTCCTAAAAAGTCCTATTCTGATGACTCTTTTGGAGTTAGCTTTGGACTCTTGGAGGCTAAACTAGACAAATGCAAATTTTGGAAGGCCCTGCAAGCTTTTTTTAAATTTATTTTTATTTAATTAGATGATTTAGAATAATTTTCCATGGTTGTAAGACTCAGGTTACAAGACCTCCCCCTCCCCCATATATGATGTACAATTCCACTGGGTTTAACATGTGCCATTGATCAAGACCCATTTCCTTATTATTAGTATTTGCACTAAGGTGATCCTTTAGAGTCCACTTTCTCAGCCATAGCCCCACTGACCCATGTGATCAAGTGGTTGTTTTTCTTATGTGTTTCTACTCCCAGTTCTTCCTCTGGATGTGGATAGTGTTCTTTCTCATATGTCCCTCCAAATAGTTTTGGATCATTGCATGGCTACTAGTACCTTGCAAGCTTTACTTTGTTGCATGTTCATTTCAAAGAGATCAAGGGATGATTTCCTGACTTGTAAATGAATTAGATTTAAGTAAGGCAGAATTGCACAAGTCATCAGTCACTCTCTCTTCCAGGCATCAAAGTCCAAAAACAACACAAAAGTCAAGATAATTAGTGATGGCCTGAATGCAGTTGATGACCTTGGTGTCTTTAAATAAACCACCTTTAGTTACAGAACTGGTTAGGGACTCTATATCTTCTCATAGCTTCTCCATATTTTATCATATCCTTTTCCAGGGAATTATTGCCTCTATTATCCCCACTCTCTCACCAACCAACATAAAGTGCTTCAAAAGGTCAAAAAAACAAAAAAAGATGAGTGAAGGGGCTCCACTGTAGGACACAGCCTGGGGTTTAAACAACTCCCATCAAAATGTGAACTAATCAACCCTCCTCCACCACCTATGACTCCAGAGTCAGAGTCAGCTTGCCATAATCAGAGTGAGCGTGGGGAAATCTCTAGATTTTGGGGAGCTGGCTGGGAACACCACAGACTTACCCCTGAGAGCTGCAAGATTTGGGGCCCCAGGAGCCTGAGAATTTTGGACCTTGGGCACAGAGATAGAGCAGAGAGGAGAAACACATAGCAGAAGCCACAGAGACTCGAAAAATGACCCACAGGTCAATACCCACTCTATAGCTCGATACACAGAAAGGCTTCCCTTCTTGCTCAGACATCTGGCTGGGAAGGGAAGGAAAAACCAACAAAGCAATGGCCAGAAACACCCAAGAAATAAAATCTTCAACCACCAAAAAGAGCAAGAGAAAAGCATTGATGGGGGATAACTTTTATGTAGAAAAAAAATCCAGACTACAGAGGAGAGAGTAGAGGATGACAAACAAACAAACACATTGAAACCTTCCCCTCAAAAATGGAAATTGGTCACAAGCTCTTGAGGAGCTTAAATTTGAAATGATGAACCAAATGGAAAATATAGAAGAAATTTGGAAACAGAGTGGGAAATTGTTTAAAAAGACAATAACAGTTTAAAAGACAGAAACTTACACTTCAAAAAATCCCAGAATTCAAATGAAATGATAAGCAAATTGGAGACCAGAATTAAACAGTTGGAAGCCATAAAAAGCAGAATAGACCAAACTAAAAAGGGAAAGCAAATTATCATAGCTGAAAACCAGTCTTTAAAGACCAGAATTGGGCAAGTAGAAGCTAATGATCTCTCAAGACAGCAAGAATTAATAAAACAAATTCAAAAGAATGACAAAATAGAAGTAAACATGAAATATCTCACTGAGCAGATAGTTAACTTTGAAAACAGGTCCAGGAGAGACAATCTGAGAATCATAGGCCTACCTGAAAACCTGGATAAAAACAGAAACCTTGATATCATACAAGAAATTGTCCAAGAAGACTGCCCTAATGTTCTTCAACAAGAGGGCAAAATAGACATTGAAAGCATACATAGATCATTCTCTATATTAAATCCTCAAAAGACAACCCCCAGGAATGTAATTTCCAAATTTAAGAGCTTCCAACCTAAGGAGAAAATATTACAAGAAACCAGAAACAGATGATTCAGTTATCAAGGAGCACCAATTAGAATTACACAGGATCTGGAAGCCTCCCCACTAAAGGACTGCAAGGCTTGGAATATGATATTCAGAAAAGCAAGAGAATTGGATCTACAACCAAGGATCACCTACCCATCAAAACTGACTAAATATTTCCAGGGGAAAGTATGGTCATTCAACAAAATAGAAGATTTCCAAGTATTTGTAAAGAAAACGCCAGAACTAAACAGAAAGTTTGATGTCCAAATACAAAAATCAAGAGAAACATGAAAAGGTAAATAAGATAAGGGAAAGAATTTTTTAATTTTTTTTCTTTAATGGTCTCAATAAGGTGTTTATATTCCTATATAGAAAAACATCATTTGTAATTGTCAAAAACTGTATTCATTATTATAGTAGTTAGAAGAATTATTCATAAGAAGAGGTTGGGGTACTAATTGGTCAGAAATGATATGCAAAAAAAGAAAAGGGTAGGGAATAGAAGATGGCACTGAAACTTGAAGGCATAAGAAAAATAGGATAATCTATACCACACAAAGAGGCACATGGGAAGGGGGGGAAGAATACTATTATAAGAAGGAGAGGAAGAGAGTGCTAATAGGTAATACTTAAGTCCTGCTCTCAGTGGAATCAATTCTAATGGGGAAGAGGATCTAGATCCATTGGGGTATTGAATTCTATCTTACCCTGCAGGGAAATTGAGAGGGGAAAAAACCAAGGTAGAGAGTGGGAGAGAGGACTATAAAACGGAGGGAAAGAGAGGGAGGAGGGAATTTAATAGACCCTAAAAATAATGAGGGGGGAAGGGAGGAAGTAGAAAGGGAAGTAAAATAAGTGTTGGGATTAGGGGGATTGATTAAAAGCAAGCCATATGTTAGAAGGAAAAAAAACAAAAGAAAGTGCAGAACAAAGAGAGGAAATCAAAATGTTGGGGAATACACATTGGTAATCATAACTCTGAATGTGAATGTGATGAACTCACCCATAAAATAGAAGCAAATAGCAGAGTGAATTAAAAACCAAAATCCTACTATATGTTGTCTACAAGAAACACACATGAGGCAGGTAGACACACAGGGAAAAGGTAAAATGCTGGAGCAAAATCTATTTGGCATCAACTCAGAGAAAAATGCAGGAGTTGCAATCATGATATCTGCCAAAGCCAAAGTAAAAAAAGATCTGATTAAAAGGAATAGGGAAGATAATTACATCCTGATAAAAGGCAGTATAGACAATGAGGAAATATCAGTACTCAAAATATATGCACCAAATGGTATAGCATCCAAATTTCTAAAGGAGAAAGTAGTAGAGCTCAAAGAGGAAATATTTAGTAAAACTATGCTAGTGGGAGACCTGAACCTTCCTCTATCAGATCTAGATAAATCAAACCAAAAAATAAATAAGGAAGAAGAGATGTGAATGAAATCTTAGAAAAAAAAATAGAGTTAATAGATATATGGAGAAAAATATATAGGGACAAAAGGCTTTATAGAGATTTTAATTAATACAAATTAAGAAATTAATGAAAGGGAGAGAGAGTAAGAGGAAATAATGAGAAAAGGGCTAGGCCAGCCTAGGCTTAAACTTAAGAGAGAGATCAGTCAGTCTTTAATCCACTCACCACAAGATTTGTCCCAAGCAAGATTCTAGTGTTCAGAGAGACCCCCCAGTTCAGCTCCTCAGCTCAACTAAGTTCAGCCACCGAGCCCTCCAATTCAGCTTTGGCAAGCTGAACTAACTTTCAGAGGCCTTCTGGCCTCCTTTTAAAGAGAATTTTCTCCTATGTCACCTCCCCTAAGTTCTCACATCTACCAATCACAGTAGATGTTTTCACAGGACTAACCATTCTTAATTCACACCTGAGCAGACTAAACTTCACATCTCTTTTGTTAAGCTTGTCCCTTGCAAGTTTGCAAGTTGCCTGACCTTTTAGTGACTAATTTGACCTTCATAGGTACTTAGCACCTTTTTGTATTAGATCTAAAAATAGACTTAGCTTAAGGGCTTTTGCCTCACTATAAGTATGAGTTAAGTACTTTTTCATTGTTCAGTAAGGAGTTTACAACTTTATCTTCCCCTTAAGGTATGCCTAAGTATGGGTGGAGTAGAGTTCTCACATTCCTTATCAAGTACCTTCATTGTTTAAAATGGGGAATGGTCTTAACCAAATCTTCTGAAGTAGGGTCTGAGAATTTTTAAGATTCACAATACTCAATGAACATAAATAATAAACGAACCTCGTGCCATGGCAGAGCACTGTGTGATGTCTATGCACGTAGGATTGAGCATGCAGTTCTCATCCATTATTTGACTCCTCCACCTAGACAGACCAAACCTTTTCAGGTAAAGAAATAAAAACTAACAATAAGCACATGAAAAAGTGTTCTAAATCTCTTATAATTAGAGAAATGCAAATCAAAACAATTCTGATGTACCACTTCACACCTAGTAGATTAACTAACATGAAAACAAATGAAGATATAAATGTTGGAGGGGATGTGGCAAAATAGGGACATTATTGCATTGATAGTGGAGTTCTTAATTGATCCAACCATTCTGGAAAGCAATTTGTAACTATGCCCAAAGGGCAATAAAAGACTGCCTGCCTTTTGATCCAGCCATAGCACTGCTGGGTTTGTACCCCAAGGAGATAATAAGGAAAAAAAAACTTGTACAAGAATATTCATAGCTGCACTCTTTGTGGTAGCAAAAAATGGAAAATGAAGGGATGCCCTTTGATTGGGGAATGGATGAACAAATTGTGGTATATGTTGGTGATGGGATACTATTGTGTTCAAAGGAATAATAAAGTGGAGGAATTCCATGAGGACTGGAACAACCTCCAGGAATTGATGCAGAGTGAAAGGAGCAGAACCAGGAGAACATTGTACACAGAGACCAATACACTGTGGTACAATTGAATGTAGTGGACTTCTCTACTAGTAGCAATGTAATGATCCAAGACAGTTTGGAGGGACTTATGAGAAAGAACACTATCCACATCCAGAGAAAGAACTGTGGGAGTATAAATGCAGAAGAAAAATAAATGCTTTATCACATGAGTCAATAGGAATATGATTGGGGATTTAGACTCTAAATGATCACCTTCGTGCAAATATCAATAATATGGAAATAGGTATTGGCTATGGGAGGGGGGTGAGAGGAGAGGAGGGAAAGAACATGGACCATGTAACCATAGGAAATTTTTCTTAATTAATCAATTAAATACATTTTTTTTAAAAAAGAAGCCTTTTCTGGGGCAGCTAGGTGACTCTGTGGATAGAGAGCCATGTCTAGAGATTGGAGGTCCTGGATTCAAATTTGACCTTAGAGACTTCTAAGCTGTATGACCCTGGACAAGTCACTTAATCCCAATTGCTTTCTTTACCACTCTTTTGCGATAGATAGTATTAATTCTAAGAGAAAAGATAAGGGTTTAAAAAAAAAAGAAAAAAAGAAGCCCTTCCTGATCTCCCTAAATGCTAATGCCTTTCCTCTGTAGATTATTTCCAATTTATTCTTTATTCTTTTTTGTACATAGTTGTTTGCAGATTGTCTCCCCAATTAGACTTTAAGTTTCTTGAGAGCAGGGATTTTTCTTTTCATTGTATCCCTGATGCTTATCACAGTGCCTGGCACTATTATAAGAACTGAACTGATATTTCTTATGATTGTTGTTGTTGTTCCCCCTGGAATAAATTGCCACCTGAAAACTGAAGTCCTATCTGCAAAATCCAAGGTATACTTGCACATGAAAATTATGGAATTTCATTCAGACACTCTTTTTCTTGCTCAGTCTTTCCCCAGTTGGGGAATACATCATCCTAGGGATGGCATCACGGCTATCATTCCATAGTTGCCTGGCAACTCAAATCCAGTGACTCTAAATTCAAGGAGATGAGTTGATAGAGAATTCTTAGGCTTTCAGCTTTAAGCTAAGGAAACTGAGGGTCATTAACTCTTTCTAGACTACAAATTCGGGGGCTTTTAGAATCCAAGTTGACAGGAATACCAAGTATAAAGATCACAGAGTTCTACACAGTTTAAAGATACAAAATGGATGCTCAGGAGTCATCTCAGAAGTAGAATTTTAGAAAGTTTAAAGTAAAATGGCACCATTATTCTGACCACTGATGCAAAGGACTGTTATTTTGGGCAGGAATGAGTTAGGGCATAACTTTGTTCCTGTCTTCATAAATGATAATTTCAATAACCCAAATTCCTCTCTCATTGAGGACTGTCAAAAGAACACCCTGGAGAGTGTATATCTTCTTGTTCTGTTCCTGAATATATTTTCTTCAGGAGTTTCTCATGATTCATTTCCATGCACAAAAATACATGCTATCAACAAACTAAATAGCTTTCAAGATAAGTTTGACCTCCAAGCTTTTCTTACTTCTTTGTAAAGAGTATTTAAAGTACAAACTATTTCTTCAAAATGCTTCCAGTTGGGGACTTCCGGGTAAACATGGCTGCAATCTAGAAGTAAATTGCTTCCTCTCCCCAACACCCAATGAGATAGACTACCTCAAAAGAACATAAAAATCATCTTTGGAAGAACGGAGGGATGCAACAGTAGGTAGCAGCAACGAAGGTATGTGGGGTTTGAGCATTTCCCCACTATAAGAAGGAAAAAAAGCTCGCACCGAAACATGATCTGAACTACCCTCCCCCACCTCACCTATGGAACCAGAGTCAGGACCAGCTCGCTCACTAGAGACAGTGAGTCAGTGAGGAACATCTCTGTAGAGATTGGGGGGCACACCAGGGTCCTTGGGATCTAACTAGAACTGCCAGGGAACTACCCCTGAGAGTGGCTACGCAGAAGACCCCTGTGCACTGGAGAGCACAGACCATGGGAGCTCGTGCAAACTGAAGATGCTGCAGAAACTCCAGAGCCTGCATGAAGCAAAAGCTCTGCTCTTTGCTGTAGAGAGTGGTGGGCACACCAGGGTCCTTGGGAACTAACAAGGACTGCCAGGGACCTACGCCTCAGAGTGGTTTCACAGGAGACCCCTGCACATGGGAGAGCACAGACCATGGGCTCACTAGGAAACTGAGGAGGCTGAGGGGACGCAAGAACCTGCCTGAGGCAAAAGCCCCGCCACATAACTCCTCAGAAAAACTGCCCATCTCATTCATATTTCTGACTAAAAAGGAAAGGGAAAACCACCAAAGGGATGGCTCATTGTGCCCAAGACCAACCCTCCAAGAAGAACAGGAAAAAAAAAGTGACTATTGAAAGCTTTTATGGAGGGAAAAGACAGGCTACAGGTGAAAAAGAGGATGAAATTCAAGCAAAATCAAAACCTTCCCCAAAAAATGGAAATTGTCCACAAGCTCTGGAAGAACTCAAATTGGAGCTTATCCAAAAGATGGAAACCTCTGGCAAGAAAAATGGGGAAAAATTCAGAATGAGGTCAACAGTCTGATAGACAAGAACTCCCAATTGGAGAAACAGCTGGAAGCCTCAAACAACAGGGTAAACCAAACTGAAAAAGCAAAACCAGTCCTTAAAGAGCAGAATTAAGCAACTGGAAGACAATGATCTTGCAAAACAGCGAGAATTAATGAAGCAAAGTCAAAAAATTAATGAATTAGAAGAAAACATAAAATATCTCACTGACAAGGTGACAGACCAGGAAAATAGAGGAAGGAGAGACAATTTGAGAATCATTGGTCTACCTGAAAAACCAGAGATAAACAAAAATCTCGATGCCATACTACAAGAAATAATTAAATAGAATTTCCCTGAAGCTCTTGAAGAAGGGGGCAAAATAGAAATTGAAAGAGTTCATAGAACACCCTCTATACTAAATCCCCAAAAGACAACTCCCAAGAATGTAATTGCCAAATTGAAGAGATTCCAAGATAAGGAGAAAGTCTTACAAGAAGTCAAAAAGAAAAACTTCAGATACAAATGAGCACCAATCAGGATTACACAAGACCTGGCAGCTGCCATGGTAAAAGATAGCAAAGCCTGGAACATGATATTAAGAAAGGCAAGAGACCTGGGTCTTCAACCAAGAATCAGCTATCCATTAAAACTGACTATATACTTCCAGGGGAAAGTATGGGCATTCAACAGAATAGAAGATTTCCAAGTATTTGTAAAGAAAATACCAGAAATCAGTGGAAAGTTTGACATCCAAACACAAAGAGCAAGAGAAAAATGAAAAGGTAAATATGAAAGAAAGGGAAAAGGAGAAAATGTGTTTTTTTTTCTTTTATTCAAGCTCTCTTCTATATGGGTTACAACTAGACCAAATTATATATATTAATATATGAGGGAAAATGTTATGTGTAACTCACAAAAAGTTTATGCATTAATAGAGTAATCAGAAGAATCACTCATAGGGGAAGATTGGGGCATTAAGATGATTTGGAGGGAAAAAAACAAAAAGAAAGAAAAAGGGAGGGGGAATTAATGATGGTACCAAGATATACTTGAAGAAATAGCAATAAATTAAACAGAATAATCTTTGTCACACAAAGATACACATGGGAAGGGGAGGGGAAGAATTCTCTTATAAGAAGGAGAGGAATATTGTGCTAATTGGTATTACTTAAACCTTACTCTCAGTGAAATCAACTCTGAGAGGGAAGAGCATTTAGATGCATTGGGATCTTGAATTCTATCTTATCCAACAGGGTAAGGGAGAAGGGAAAACTAAGGGGATAGGTAGAGGGAGGGAGATCAAAAAGGGAGGGAAGGAGAGAAGGGAGGGAAATTAGCAGACCCCACAAAACAAAACAAAAACAAAAACAAGATGGGAACAAAAAGGGAGGGGCCAGAAAGGGAAGCACAGCAAGGGAGGGGACTAAGGGGACTGATTTAAAGTAAAACACTGGTTTAAAAGGTCATAGCAAAAGAAGAAAGGTCAGAATTAGAGGAGGATATAAAAATGTTGGGGAATTCACAAGTGACAATCATAACTTTGATCATGAATGGGATGAACTCACCCATAAAATGTAGAAGAATAGCAGAATGGATTAGAATCCAAACCCCTACCATATGTTATCTTCAAGAAACACACATGAGGCAGGTAGATACTCACAGGGTCAGAATTAAAGGTTGGAGTAAGACCTATTGGACCTCAACTAACAGAAAGAAGGCAGGAATTGCAATCATGGTATCTGACAAAGCCAAAGCAAAAATAGACCTGATTAAAAGGGATAGGGAAGGTAAATACATCCTGATAAAAGGGAGTATAGATCACAAGGACATATCACTAATCAATATGTATGCACTAAATGGTATAGCACCCAAATTTCTAATGGAGAAACTAGGAGAATTGAAGGAGGAAATAGATAGTAAAGCTATACTAGTGGGAGATCTGAACCAACCACTATCAAATTTAGATAAATCAAATAAAAAATAAATAAGAAAAAGGTAAAAGGGGTGAATGAAATCCTAGAAAAATTAGAGTTAATAGATATATGGAGAAAAATAAATAGGGACAAAAAGGAATACACCTTATTTTCAGCAACACATGGCACGTTCACAAAGATTGACCATACACTAGGTCATAAAAATATGGCATACAAATGCACAAAAGCAGAAATAATAAATGCAACCTTTTCAGATCATAAGGCAATAAAAATAATTATCAGTAAGGGTACATGGAGAGCCAAATTAAAAATTAGTTGGAAATTAAAGAATATGATACTCCAAAATTGGTTAGTTAGAGAAAAAAAATCATAGAAACAATAATTTCATTGAAGAAAATGACAATGATGAGACATCCTCTCAAACCTTATGGGATGCAGCAAAAGCAGTACTCACAGGAAAATTCATATCCCTGAGTGCATATATTAACAAATTAGGGAGGCAGAGATCAATGAATTTGACATGCAAATCAAAACACTTGAAAGAAAATAAATTAAAACCCCACAGAAGAAAACCAAATTAGAAATCCTAAAATTTAAGGGAGAAATTAATAAAATCAAAAGTGATAGAACTATTGAACTAATAAATAAAACTAGAAGCTTGTATTTTGAAAAAAAAACAAACAAAATAGACTGGTCAAAATAGACTGGTCAAAAAGTACTGGTCAATCTACTTTAAAAAAAAAAAGGAATGAAGAAAAGCAAATTAACAGTATCATAGAGGAAAAGCGGGAGCTTACCTCCAGTGAAGAGGAAATTAAGGCAATCATTAAAAACTACTTTGCCCAATTATATGGCAATAAATATGCCACTCTAGGTGATATGGATGAATATTTACAAAAATATAAATTGCCTAGACTAACAGAAGAAGAAACAGAATTCTTAAATAATCCCATATCCGAAAAAGAAATCCAATGGGCCATCAAAGAACTCCCTAAGAAAAAATCCCCAAGTCCAGATGGATTCACAAGTGAATTCTATCAAACATTCAAAGAACAACTAATCCCAATACTATGCAAACTATTTGACATAATAAGCAAAGAGGAAGTTCTACCAAATTCCTTTTATGTCACAAATATGGAACCGATTACAAAGCCAGGCAGGTCAAAAATGGAGAAAGAAAACTACAGACCAATCTCCCTAATGAACATAGATGCAAAAATCTTAAACAGGATACTAGCAAAAATACTCCAGCAAGTGATCAGGAGGGCCATTCACAATGATCCAGTGGCATTTATACCAGGAATGCAAGGATGGTTCAATATCAGGAAAACCATCCACATAATTGTCCATATTAACAAGCAAACTGACAAAAATCACATGATTATCTCAATAAATGCAGAAAAAGCCTTTGACAAAATACAACACCCATTCCTATTAAAAACACTAGAAAGCATAGGAATAGAAGGACCTTTCCTAAAAATAATAAACTGTATATATCTAAAACCATCAGTAAACATCATCTGCAATGGGGATAAACTAGATGCATTCCCAATAAGATCAGGAGTGAAACAAGGATGCCCATTATCACCTCTATTATTTAACATTGCACTAGAAACACTAGCAGTAGCAATTAGAGAAGAAAAAGAAATTGAAGGTATTAAAATGGCAATGAAGAGACCAAGCTGTCACTATTTGTGGATGATATGATGATCTACTTAAAGAATCCCTAGAGAATCAACAAAAAAGCTAGTGGAAATACTCAACAACTTTAGCAAAGTTGCAGGATACAAATTAAACCCACATAAGTCATCAGCATTTCTATATATCTCCAACCCATCTCAGTAGCAAGAATTAGAAAGTGAAATTACATTCAAAATCACCTTAGACAATATAAAATACTTAGGAATCTATCTGCTGAGATAAACACAGGAACTATATGAACACAACTACAAAACACTCTCCACACAACTAAAACCAGACTTGAGCAATTAGAAAAACATTAACTGTTCATGAGTAGGACAAGCTAATATAATAAAAATGACCATCCTACCCAAACTTATCTATCCATTTAGTGCCATACCCATTGAACTTCCAAAAAACTTTTTTATGGAATTAGAAAAATCCATAACAAAGTTCATTGGGAAGAACAAAGGATCAAGGATATCCAGGGAAATAATGAAAAAAAATTATAAAGGAAGGTGGCCTTTCAGTCCCAGATCTCAAACTATATTATAAAGCAGCGGTCATCAAAACAATTTGGTACTGGGTAAGAGATAGAAAGGAGGGTCAGTGGAATAGATTTGGGTAAATGACTTCAGCAAGACAGTCTATGATCAAGTCCAAAGATCCCAGCATTTGGGACAAAAATCCACTATTAAATAAAAACTGCTGGGAAAATTGGAAGACAGTGTGGGAGAGATTAGGTTTGAATCAACACCTCACACCCTACACCAAGATAAACTCAGAATGGGTGAATGACTTGAACATAAAGAAGGAAACTATAAGTAAATTAGGTGAACACAGAATAGAAAACATGTCAGACCTTTGGGAAGGGAAAGATTTTAAAACCAAGCAAGACTTAGAAAGAGTCACTAAATGTAAAATAAATAATTTCCACTACATGAAATTAAAACTTTCTGTACAAACAAAAACAATGTATCTAGAATCAGAAGGGAAGCAACAAATTGTGAAACAATCTTCATAACAAAAACCTCTGACAAAGGTCTAATTACTCAAATTTACAAAGAGCTAAATCAATTGTACAAAAAATCAAGCCATTCTCCAATTGATAAATGGGCAAAGGACATGAATAGGCAATTTTCAGATAAAGAAATCAGAACTATTAATAATCATATGAAAAAGTGTTCTAAATCTCTTATAATCAGAGAAATGCAAATCAAATCAACTCTTTTTTTCACTTTAACCATTATTCATTTTATTGTTCATTGCAGAAAAACAAGACATTTAAATAAAATATTCCAGAAAAGAATACTATGATTTAGAGTTCAAGTGTAAAGTTTCATCATAATTTTCCATTGTGTTTCACCAATGTATACTACATCACTGATCAATTCATAATTACTCTGAGTAGAATAACACAGCATGGTGGTCTTCATAAATATTTCTATTGTTCCTTTTTCACATTCAACATGATGTCTGAAAAGAGCAACATTTATACTGAAGAGACATGCTGGAAAAAAACAAGTTGTCAGTTTTACATAATTGTCACTCTTCATTCTGTACACAAAAAAGACAGTATAAAAGAAGATAATAGGACTGCAGACTCTTATGACAGTGCTTCTCTTAATAGTGTACAAACTTTAGAATTAATAAAATCACAACTGACTTTATCCCTATAACTTAAATCAAGTGTTTCATGTAAGAAATAAATTTACTTTCTATGTCACAAGCATCCAAATTTCCATTTAATACTGTTTGTGAATTTTCATTTATACATATAAGAATAAAACTGTCCAAAATGCAGATTTTTCACAACAAAAAACACAACCTGGTTATTTAAATCATAATTCCACTGTTGTGTTTAACCTATTGCATCCTTAGATAACTTCACAAACATTTATTAAAAACAGAATATACTTCCTATGGATCAAGTGAGGCTTTATTAAGATGGTAGTAAATGCTTTTTTTTTTTTTAGGAGAGCATAGAAGTAGAAGTTTTCAGTCTAAGTATATTCAGGAGATCTGCTGTTCAAATAATATTTTTTCAAAACCAGTTGGAGGAATATGATAAAAGTCACTGAATTGGCAATCCAAAATCTCACTGTCATCAACATATACAACAGGATACACTGTCCCTCATATACCTGATGCTGGACAGTGCATATTCTTTCCATTCAAATACACATTTAATTCTACATGGTCATACGTAATACCCAGTACATCTCCTTCCTGTGGAAGATTATTTCCTAGCAGCCTATTCTTTTCCTCATTGTTGTGATAGAGAGCTCCATCATTCCTCATCACAAGGCTATGAACATCTCGGCCAAGAGGAATCTGATTCAAATTAACTTTCTGTGTTGCCACTCCAATGCCCCAAATCCCTGTGGATTGGATTTTAAATTCGAAATAGCTTTTGTTCTGATGCAAAGGTGCATTAGCTAAACAACCTCCTGTCCCACATATTCTTCTTCCATTTTTGACAATGACACATCTCACACCTAGCAGATTGGCTAGCATGACAGCAATGGAAAGTAATGAATGCTGGAGGGGATGTGGCAAAGTGGGGACACTAATACATTGCTGGTGGAGTTGTGAATTGATCCAACCATTCTGGAGGGCAATTTGGAATTATGCCCAAAGGGCTATAAAAGACTGTCTGCCCTTTGATCCAGCCATAGCACTGCTGGATTTGTCCCCCAAAGAGATAATAAGGAAAAAGACTTGTTCAAGAATATTCATAGCTGCACTCTTTGTGGTAGCAAAAAATTGGAAAATGAGGGGATGCCCTTCAATTGGGGAATGGCTGAACAAATTGTGGTATATGTTGGTGATGGAATACTATTGTGCTAAAAGGAATAATAAAGTGGAGGAATTCCATGAGGACTGGAACAACCTCCAGGAAGTGATGCAGAGTGAGAAGAGCAGAACCAGGAGAACATTGTACACAGAGTACACAGTGGATACACTGGGGTACAATCGAATGTAATGGACTTCTCCATTAGTGTCAGTGCAGTGATCCTGAACAACCTGCAGGGATCTAGGAGAAAAAACACT
Organism: Monodelphis domestica; assembly: GCF_027887165.1. Taxonomy (NCBI): domain Eukaryota; kingdom Metazoa; phylum Chordata; class Mammalia; order Didelphimorphia; family Didelphidae; genus Monodelphis; species Monodelphis domestica. The sequence goes on along the minus strand of NC_077232.1, from coordinate 288,907,014 downwards.
ACCCACAAGCAGAAGACAAAAGGTGGGAGGGAAAACACTGAGGAAAGGCAACTGCTTGACTGCAGGGGTAGAGGGAATATGATTGAGGAGAGGTTCTAAATGAACACCCTAATGCAAATACCAAAAACATGGTATTTCTGATCGAGGACACATGTGATACCCAGAGGAATCACTCATCACCTATGGGATGGGTGGTGGGAGGTCAGGGGAGGAAAAGAAAATGAGTTTTGTTTCTAATGAATAATGTTTGAAAATGACCAAATAAAATAATGCATAAAAGGAAAAAAGAAAAAAAAAGAACTCTTACCATCTTTTTTGTTTCAGTTTTGAGAGAAGGGGGCTGCTTGAATTCAGTATGAAATTGTCATCAGCCATGATGAAAGCATGAAGTCACTAACCCAGACTCTAAGCTGCTGAAATTCAAGGGCCAAACCTTGTATTTCCTATATTGTCTAGAACAGTGCTTTCCTCCTACATCTTTGCTGAATGCACAACCGACTGAGTGTAAGGTCACCTAAGGCAACAGCACATTTTCAGTGATTTTCATTTAGATGTCAGAAGGTAGGCATTTCAAAAAGATCATTTTTTAAAAGCTGATTATAGAATTCCTGCCAAAGGAATTCTCAAAAAGCTTGTTTGCTATAAACCATTATGATATCCATTTGAGGACAACTTGACCACTATTTGTTCTGAGTCCTAGGACCTCAGCTGGCAGATGCAAGAACATCCTGTCCTGCAGTGCTTAAGTTGGTGATGTCATTCCTATCTTTGTTCCAGCGTTCTGGATGCCATCCCTCTTAAAATCTCCCCTTTCCATTGTCCACAAAGCCTGTGTTAGTGTCAGTATGCTCCCTCCTCGGTCACAGGTAAATGAAGGAGGTATCATTAGGAAAAACAGCTCGTTTCTTTCTAAATTAGAGAGGAAAGTTCTCATCGCTGGGAAGTGCTGAATTCATGACCATCCCAGTTGTCAACTACTATAAGTATCATCCTCCCTGTTTTAGATGAAGAAACTGAAGTTCCTTGGGGCTGTCACACTGAGACCCAGAGTTACACTGAGGATCTTTGATTACTGGTCAGGGACTTAAGCCACTACAATAATTATTGTCTCCCATGAAGAACTGGTGAGTTTAGTAGGGAGAGAGAAACTAAAAATACAGATATTTTTCTATAATTATGTACATAAAATTGACTGTATGATTTCAATTATTTATTCATGTATCTAGAATATGAAAAGAGATATGAAAAGGTGAGAGTGAAACTAGATGCTTCATTTGATCACTCAAGAAATATTTACTAAATAACTAGTAGGATTCTACTAGGTGGTACAGTAGATATGAGTTTGGGCTCAGAGTAAGGAAGATTTCATTTTAAATCCAGTCTCAGACACTTGATAGCTGTGTGAGCCTGAGTAAGTCACTTTACTCTGCTCAGTCTCATTTTCCTCCTCTTTAAAGTGGGGATAATAATATTATCAATAGTATTAATAACATTATTAATTAACAAATGTATAATTACTTTAATAATAGGTTGATTGGTTGTAAATATTAATATCAATAATAACTCTCTCCTAAGGTTATTGGGAGAATAAAGTGAACTGACATATGTACACTGCTCTGTATGAATGTTTATGTTTGTTTTTGTTATTATTTATTGTGATGATGATATTCGAAGGTTGCTATTACTTTTCTTAATAATATTATTATTCTAAAGCTTCAAGTTCAAGTCCTCAGAAGTCATTTAGACTGACCCCTTCATTTACAGATGAGGCAGCTGAGCTGCAATGGTTAAGTGATTTGGTCAAATTCACATTATGGACAAGGTTAATGCTCCAATTCATGGCATGGACTGCCAGATTGAACACCATTTCCCCAGTGCCACGACAACCATAATTCCTTCAGAGACTGGTGACACCACACATTTTACCCAATTCAATAGCCTGGGAATGAAGACCATGAAGAAAGACAGAAAGGAAACTCCCCTAATAATTTGTAAGTAAAGACGAGGAGAACTGAAGAAAAACCATCCTTTGAAATTGAAGTAATTAGCTTTTCTGGTTTGAAAGATTCTTTCATGGACAAGGAAGGACAATGGTGCCCCCTCGTGTCCAAAAATGAAGCTTAACTGCAGTTACAGATTTATTCCCAACTGGTAAATTTAGCTCATAGAGCATTAGCACTCTTTCTGTAGTATGGGTAAGTAGGGAGTATACAGGAACAAGCAACTAGGTGGTCACCCCTATAACCCCATCCCCTCAATGAATGCCAGTGGGTCCCTATCAAATTTAGGACCAAATATAAAATTCTCTGGCATTCAAAGCCTTTCTCCTCTCCTGTCCTCCCTACACACAATTTTTCCAATCTTCTAGAAGACACTCCATCTCTAGGTTCTGGGCATTTTCTCCAGCCGTCCACCATGTCTGGAATACTCTCCCTCCTCATCTCTGCCTCCTGACTTCTCTGGCTTCCTTCAAGTACCAGCTAACCCTCCCCCCCCCCACCCCCACGTTTTAATGGAAGTTTTTTCCTGATCTCTCTTAACTCCAGAATCTTCCCTGTGTTTAATTATTTCCTATTTATCTTGGGTGTAGCTTGTTTGTACATAATTATTTGCTTATTGTCTCTCCCATTAGATTGTGACTTTACCTGAAGGAAAGGACTAGCTTTGGCATTATATATATATATTATATATATATATATATATATATATATATAATATATATATATTCCAATGCTTAGGGCTCCTTGACTGACATTGACTGGAATAGGACAGCAAATGCTGGAAGACTTGAATTTAGGTCCAACTCAGACAGTAACTGTACAATGTCTTTGAGCCTCAGTTTCTTCATTTGTAAAATGGAGCTAAATTTGGAAGAAAATTCTGTACACTTTGTTTTAAATAACAGCCATTTTTTCCATCTAAGTATTTCTGGTTAGAGTTTGAAATATAGAAAATGACAGAGTTCCATCATGCCTTTTGAAACCTCTCTGACACAAGCAATTTTGTAATTACAATTTATGACATTCAGTAGAAAAAGTTCCCCAGTCAAAAATGAACTAGGATTTACATTTGTTTTTCATCAATTTCATCAACCAGAAAACAATCACTTCACTTTTGCCAGCCCTTGGAGAACTGTTGTCCTTGAACCACTTTTGACCCTTGTCTCTTCTCTTGCCAAAGGTGAAGAAAAGGGAGAACATCAATGAACTGAAATAACTTACTTCTTTATCTCAGTCTGATCTTTATCCTAATCCTATCAAGGCTTGGGGGTAGGAGGTGGGGAAGTGGGTCTAGATCCTAAATGCATCATTCAAAGACCACTTTCTCTTATCTAGTTACCTTATCACCACCTTCATTCTAGGGAGAACAGAGGTCCTGACAAACTTTCACCTAGGGTTCCTCAAAGATAAAGTTAGGCTTCTGGTGAGAAGAGGGTTTAGTATAGGGAATTATGTTGGAACTGACAGATAAGAAAGAGTAATACAATTGATGGGAACAGCCAGATGTGACCAAGGACTTTAGACTAATATATTATTATATTAATTGGGGGTTTGGGGATTAAAAAAAAAAACCTTTACCTTCTGTTTTAGAATCAATGCTGTGTATACAAAATTGTGCAAACACACAATGCTGTGTAGTTCCAAGCCAGAAGAGTAGTAAGGACTAGGCAATGGGGGTTAGGTGACTTGCCCAGGGTCATACAACTAGGAAGTGTCTGAGACCAAATTTGAACCTGGGATTTCCCATCTCTAGTCCTGGCTCTCATTCCACTGAGCCACCCAGATTAATTGTTGTTATCATCATTACGACTGTTATTACTGTTATCATCATCATCTGAATCCCCCTCTCTCCCTAGGCTGGAAGGGGATAGAGTGTATGGGTCTCATAAACCAAATCCCATTCCTGATTAGTATGAAAGCTTTGACCTGTTCTATTCTAGGTAGATTTGTTCCTCTTTGGGTAGTCTAGACCTCCTTCTCCCAGCACACCCCAACCAGGAACTTCACCAACTTGATCAACTGATATTAGACAATGCAGGCACCCACTAAATCAGCTTAGCCCTACGGAAGCTTCAATCTCCCAGGCTCAAGAAATCTGCCAGCTTCACCATATCTGCCTGTATTATTTTCCAATATGGAGGGGAAATTTGGGATTGGGAGGCATGAGACCCACAGTATCCACCTATAGCATTCTAGGGTCAAATAGGATGATCGATAAAGATGGCATGTAAATGCTAGCTGTCAATATGGAAAGGCTTTCTTTTTCCCTCCAATGCTCTGGGAAGATGATTGAATTCTAAGTAATCAGTGCAGACTAGGAGATTATCAGCTCAGCAGGAGAAACATCACAGACATTTTTTGAGGTCTTTTATAAAAACATTACTGTCCAGGATTTAGCTACTGATGGACTCAACAATGTGCTGTCCATACAATGGTATCCTAGCTCACTTTCTTCTACATGGATTGTAAGGCTAATTTGCTTTTCAGAGCTCAGAGATGTCATTAAGGAAGCTTGATAGAATTTTGTAATTTGATAAAACCAGCATAATGTTACCCCATTTCCATTTGAATTCTCTATGAGAATGGTTGAAAACACATCTGTGGCACTCACTCACCTTCTTGTTATGCGGCTCTTTTCATGATAATCATCAAGAGATCACTGAACAAAGTAAATAGGCATCCAAGGCATGGCTTTAGTCCTATACAGAGGAGAGATGAATGGGAGGACATGTTCATAAATGGTTTTCTTCATGGGAGTGCCCAAATTGATGAGATCTTGATCCCCCGAAATACTGATTTTTTAAATGAATTAAAATTTAGTAAAATATTCAAGGCAAGTATGTGAAAATATAAAAAATATGTATTTTAGGTCTAAGACTAAGTAATATAAATTGTGTATATATGCCTAGAGAAAGAGAGACATCAGGAGACAAAGAGAGATCTAGAGACAGAGAGACAATGAAGCAGTATCCCATAGTAGACAGAATGAACTTTGGAGTCAAGAAGTGGGTTCAGGTTCCACTCCTGACCCATCTTCTATGAAAACTTGGGCAAATCACAGAGAGGTTTCTCAAGACCCTAGTCAACTCTCTAGGGCTGTAAGTTATAGACCAGGTACTGATCTTCACTGGTAGAGAATATCCTCATTCTAATTTCCCCAAACTAATGAAATTACAGGTTTGAATAAATGTGTAATGTATGTGTGTATCATTTAAACATATTTAATAGAAAGAGGAATGGGAAGGACATAAGTGCAGGACATCCTAGCTATGCATCTGTTTTTGCTGTACTTAGCATGCATCAAACAATTAACAAGTCAATTGGGACTTGGTGGAAGGAGGAGACCCCATGAGGACAAATCTGAGTTCTGGTCCCAATTCTAGATAACTTCAGACAAGCAACTCTGCTTTGTGAGCCTCCAGGTCTTGATATATAAAATGGGGGTAATCATGTTTAAATTATTGAATTATTAACTTCACAAGGCTAAGAGGAATGAGGTAAATGAGGTAAGAACTACTCAGTCAATTAGTTTAAGTTATATAGATATTTGCTATTATTTCTCTGTTTATGGCTCTGTATAGCTGCTCATGTCCAGGTAAAATTAATATTTCCTTCATGTTGCAGCATTTATCTTGTGATTATTTTTGATGGATATGCCAGGGATGTGTGTGGTTAGTGGAGTGTTAGGGCCATCCTTACTAAGGAGGTCCCCTTTTCAATACTAGTTCTTCCTTAAGCAAGAGGTCATTCCCATGGTAATTTATGCCAGCTGGTCCTTTAAGGATCCAGAAAGTTGTTTAACTACTTTATCTAGTATAAAAAGACTCACCAAAGTAAAACTCAATGTCCAAAGTTTACCTGGAGCTCTTGCTCCCTTCTGTGGAAGACTTTCCTGATCTGTTTGCTGTGATAACTTTGAAGGAAGAGAGAGGCAGTATTTTATTTTGACTTCATATCATTCATCTTTTAAAATACTTATCTTCCATCTTAGAATGAATACTATGTTGGTTCCAAGACAGAAGAGTGGTAAGGGTTAGGCAATTGGGGTCAAGTCCCAGGGCAGCCAAAAAGTGTTTGAGGCCAAACTTGAACTGAGGACCTCCCATCTCTTGGCCTAGCTCTCAATGCACTCAACCACACTGCTCCCTGAAACTTCATATCTTTTCATCTTTTATCAGTCAGGCCAATAAGCATTTATTATATGCCTGCTATGAGCCAGGCTAAGTGCTGAAGATACAAAGAAAGGCCTGTCCTAAAGGAACAAGCAATTTAATGCAGAAGACATCATGCAAAGGCAATGTACCAAAAGGAAACACTGAAAGATAAGCTAAGTTGGAGCAGAACTTAGCATAGTGCCTGAGATAAAGTAGGTGCTTAATAAATGTTGATTGACTGAAATATTCAACAAAGGAAAGACAACAGTATTAAGAGTGCTTAAGGAAAGACTTCTTGCTGTTTTTTTTAGCTAAGAATTAAACATTGATGAAGTCTTTTGAGCAATTGTCCATTCCTTTCCAGTCATGTCTGACTCTTTGTGACCCATTTTGGAATTTTCTTGGCAATGATACTGGAGTACTTTGCATTTCCTTTTCCTTACCATTTTACAGATGAGAAACTAAGGCAGCAAGGATTGTCCAGAGTCCCATAGTTAGTGTCTGAGGTCAGAGTTGAGCTCAGGTCTTCCAAACTCTAGGGCCAACACTTTATCCACCACACCATCTTACTTGACTCTTTGAGCAATTCTGTATCTCATTTAGTAGATCCTATTATATTCTGGGGTTTGATACAAGTAGCACAATTTTATTCCCTACCAAGATCTGGGGGATGTCATCCTACTGTAAAAAGAAATTCTTTATTTCGTTTTTTAATTTAACAGGGTTCCTGGAGGTCCTCTTACTATAGAGATGTCTAGGGATTAACCAGTCCACAGTGACAGGAAGTAGAAATCATAGAGACAGAAAGGAGGAACCATAGAGTCAGGAAGGAGGAACCATAGAGACAGGAAGTGAGGTAGAAGAAGGGTATAAAAGAGGGCCAGTGACAGTTGGTCAGGCTGGCAGTTGCTGACAGTTAGGGCTGGCAGTTGTAGGGAAGTTGGCTGCTGTAAGGTGTTGGGTTGGTGGTTGGTATTTAGTTGCTGGAATAGAAAGGTAGGCCTGACTTTACTCAGAGGGCTTTTTGACTTTAGCCTTTAGGGAGCTTTTGACTTTAGGCTTTTGGTTTGAGCTGTTAGGTTTGTTTGGTTTTTTTCTTTCTTGAATTTTTTGGAAGGTGGCTAGTTTTCATTGACAAACCTAATTGGGGTTGGATTAAACACTGATTGGGTGGGTTTGTATTGGGCTGGATTGGGTTGGAACTTTGTGGGATGGTTGTTATTACCAGTAGTTATAGGCAGTTATAGGTAGATATAGGCAGTTTTAGGTAGTAATTATGTAGGTAGTTATAGGATACCTAGTATAGACATTAGGAAATGTTCTTTCTTTACCTCTTTCCTATATTACTCTCCTTTACTATATTCATTTTTACTATATTCTTTTACTAACTCTATTTTAATTAAAATAAATTGTTAATTGTGAAAAGCTGCTCAGAAGTTTTCTTTTCTCTGACTTAAAGGGTTAATATTAATTTACAACTCTACTATATTCTCATTAAAACTTAAGTTATTAAAAGCTGCTCTCTTATTTGGTCAAAACCCCTATTTTAACCCTTTCATTATGGAAAGATGAAGAAGACAAAGGACAACATCCTTATCAGATATGGAAGAGAAGTTGAACCTGAGTCTCAATTAGAGATGCCTACCATTATGGTAATACAATCCACTAGTGTTCTTTCATTTGAGGGGTAAGCTTACCAATGAGAATGTAAGATAATTGATTATGTAAAAATTGTTTATAAAACCATTCTACCATATAAAACCAATTCTACCAGGGCTAGCATTTATTTCAAAATAAAGTGTGGGTTTTGTTTGTTTATTTATTTCATGTAAGTCTTTTTTTTTTTAACCCTTACCTTCCGTCTTGGAGTCAATACTGTGTATTGGCTCCAAGGCAGAAGAGTGGTAAGGGCTAGGCAATGGGGGTCAAGTGACTTGCCCAGGGTCACACAGCTAGGAAGTGGCTGAGGCCAGATTTGAACCTAGGACCTCCCATCTCCAGGCCTGGCTCTCAATCCACTGAGCTACCCAGCTGCCCCCTCATGTAAGTCTTTATTGTAAACAGTCAAATATGGTCTTGCTACAGCACACATGCATCTCTTTATTGAGAAAGGTCAAATATGGAATTATTGTGAAATGGTACAAGTTTGATAGGCTCCCAGGAAACATGAAACCTGAAAAGACCAGGTCTATGCCAAATTCAAATATATAAGACCATTGGCCTTACTATCAAGAGATCTACTCATCTACTAACTCTAAATCAAGAGTTTACATTTTTCCTCCCTGATCCATCCCAGGCAGCAAAACTAATTGTTTTCCTCAATCACTTATTTAGTTCTCTGGGTGTCAGCTTATTTGTCCAAATATAAATAATTCCTCATTTCTCTGAGATAAATATGAATGTTCTGTCATGCTTCTAAACTGTAATTAGATCCATTTGTATTTTTTCCCAGCTGCGAGACTTACAAGCAAAGACCTCCCTGCCCTCTCATTGAGATCTTTCATTCCTCTTGGCCAGTAGAATAGCATTAAACAGAGTGTGTCTATTTCAGATCTCTGCATTCTCCCCTCACCAGATAGCATTTCCATTTAATAATACCCTTTGTTTACAGTCTTCCAGGCTATTGCATAGCTATTGTAGAGCTAAAATAAATTGTCATTTGAAGCAAAAAGAATTCTTTAAGAAAAGAACTACTTATGTCCTAAAATCCAAAAAAATGCATCATAGTTTAGATAAAACTTCAGAAGAAACCCCAGCACTGCTTTAATTTTTAAGACTCATTCAATGTTCATCCCAAAGAAATAACTGTGGTTAAATAATTAATGGTAAAAATATCTTCCAGAATGATCCAAAGATCTGAGAAAGCCTATAGATGCCACCATTAGCTGATTTCCAGGCAGGATGTCTCCATTTCAAAGATTAATCAGGATATTCATAAAAATAAATGACTCTCCAGAGAAAATGTACATTGCTTTTCCAGTTTAGTAGTAGAGTGAAAAGCTTTAATATTGTTCATATGATTTTTCATGACTTCTGTCCCATTTTTTGTATGCTAAATTTCATTTTTCATTCCTCAAGAGAAAAGCAGGGTGCCAGGAGATTGTTTTCTTTACCAATCTCCACCTCATTTCCATTCTGATATAAATCTTCTTCAATAAGGTTAGTGGGCTACAAATGAAACGATATCTAGTAAACTCCTCCTGGGAATTACTTTGCATGTATACTGTATTTGAAAAGCAGTAAAATGTAGTGGATAGAGTAGTTGGCTTCAAAGTCAGGAAGAAGTGGGTTCAAATCCTGCTTCAGAAAGATACTAGATATGTGATATCAAGTAATTTTCAAATTCTCAGTATCCCAAACAATTCTCAAAGAGTATAAACTGAAGAGCAGGTTACTAGGATTGCTTACTAGGATTGTCTTATGACAATGAAATTGGAGGCCTAGTCCACAAAAAGAATACCATCAAACTTTTAATGCACGTTTTGGGGGTTTTAGCTTTGCTTAATAGATTTTAAACTCCTTGAAGACAAGGACTATTTCATTTTCATCTTTGTGTCTCTGACTTTTAGCCCAATGCCTGACACATAATAACAACTAAATAAAATAAATGTTTATTAAATTGGAATGCTTGCTGAACCTGGCTGTATTCTCTAGAATTTTTCTTCTAGATTTTATTCAGTCTGGCTTAAGGAGGGCTGGGAGCAGCTGCAGCAGCAGTTACAGGAACTTTTACCAATCAGTCACTAAATTTTGTCTACTCTTCTTCTACAATGCCACTCCTATCTTTTGCCTACTCCCCATTTACACTGCCACCACCCTTGATCAGACTTATCTGAGTTATGTACTTCTAGTGTCTCCCCTCTCCAATCCACTCTTCACAATGTACCAAAAGAATTCTCTAAAACTCACATTTCACCAGATCACTCCCCTGCTAATCCATAATTAATAAGCAAACAAAAACACTTCCAATGTATAAGATAAAATAACACTCCTTAACTTTATATTCGAGTTCCTTCACAATGTAGATCTAATCTTTCTTTCCAATATGTATTAACACATGCATTCTACAGGTATTCTGCACTCCAGTGCAACTATACTACTTACTGGCTATTCCATTACTGAAATCCTTTTCTTCTTTCAAGGACAATTCACTTTTCCATTAAACCATCTCCAGTCAAGCCAATGGAAAGTAACCTTTTACTCCTGAAATTTCAGAGTTCTTTGTCTGGATTTCTCCTTTTCACTTGTCATTTTCTCTCTTATATCACAGCTAAATAGAATGACAAGTTCCCTGAGAACAGGAACATCTTTGTATTTCCATTGTACAATATAGCATGCTCCATAAAGTATTTGTGTAATTAATTTCTGTTGAGTTAAATTAAAGATTTGTGGAATAAAGGTTTGAAAAGCAGTATCTTTAGTGTCAGAATTTAACACTGCCCGTCAACATTCAGTTCAAGTCAACAAAAATTTATTAGCAGGACATGGAACAGAAAGGGAATGAAGGGAAATAATATGATATAATACTATAAGGAAGGTGGGAACCAGATGCTGAAGTGCTTTGAATAATAGACTGATAATTTTATATTTTATCCAAGAAACAATAGAGCCATAAAATATTTTAATGGTGGGGAGGCAGATAGTGACATGGTTCATGTTTTAAGAATGTCATTATGGCAGAGACATAGAAAATGGATCAGAGATGGGAGAGTAGAACCAAAGCAACCAATTAGGAGATTACTGTAATAGTCCAGGTAAAAGATGACTTGATTATGAAATAAGATAGAAACTGTGTGAGTTGAAAGAAAGGGAATAAACTGAAGATATTTGATGGAGTTAGGATTCATAACTTGGCAGCTAATTGGACATAGAAGTTAATGGGTAAGGAGGAGTCAAAGATGACTCTACAGAAGTGAACTTGGAGTTTTAGAAGAATGATAATTCTACTAATAGAAATGGGAAAATCTGGCCTTAGACACTTCCTAGCTGTATAATCCTGGGGAAGCCACTTAATCCCAGTTGCCTAGTTTTTACCACTCTTCTTAGAACCTATACTCAGCCTGACAGAAGGTAAGGTCTTGTTTCTTAATAGAAATGGGAAAGTGTGTGGCATGGAAAGACAAAAGGACAAATGTTTTTATTAAATTTTGTTTATCTGGGAGTGATTTATTGGAATATGAGCTTTAGAGAACTCTTTTGGCAGATTGTAAAGGATGGATTGGAGAGGGGAAAGACTGGAAGTAAGTTGTCTGGTGGTAATTTTTAGGGAAAATATGAGTTTATTTTGGACATATTGAGTTTGTGATGCCTCTGGGACACAACTTCCATCTTCTGTGGGAGAAGGCTGTGAGGAAAGAATCAGAATAGAAAAGAACTTGACATAAATGAAGAGAAATTCAGAGATCAAATTTGGGAAGGAAATTTTTGATAGAAAGAAAGGGAAAGAGACTTCTGGGTAAGCATGGAGGCAGTCTAGATGCAGGACGCTTCCTCTCCTCAGACCCACCAATATAGACTACCTAAAAAGACCCAAAAATTTTTTTCATAAGAATGAAGGGACTCTACAGTAGGGCTCAGCATTGATGGTATGTGGGATTTAGGCATTTCCATACTACAAGGGGGTGAAAAAGCTCCCACCCAAATGGGAGTTGATCTACCCTCCCCCACCCCACTTATGGAGCCATCATGCTCCAAAGCCAGAATCAGAGCCAGCATGCACCAGAATCAGCAAGTGAGCAAGGGGTACCTCTAGGTCCTTGGAAGCTGACTAAGAACACCAAAGACCTATCCCTGAGAGTAGTTACACCCAAAACCCCGACAGGCGGGCAGAGTAGCACAGACCTTGGGCATGCCAGAATCAGCGAGTGAGAAAGAGGCACCTCTGGAGTGAGCAAGGGGCACTTCTAGGTCCTTGGAAGCTGACTGAGAACACCAAAGACCTACCCCTGAGAGAAGTTACACCTGAAAACCCAGAGGGTGGGTGGGGGGAGCACAGACCTTGGGCGCTCAGAGACAGCATGTGGAAGAATCAGCGAATGAGCAAGGGGCGCTTCTAGAGTGAACAAGGGGTACCTCTAGGTCTTGGGAGCTGACTAAGACCACCAAGGACCTACCCCTGAGAGCAGTAACACTCCAAATGCCTGGGGGCAGAGGAGCACAGACTGTGGGCACCCCTGGGAAGGTGACACAGCTGCGGAGATTCAAGAGCTTGCCTCAGGCAAAATCATTGCTTCTTAACTCCATACACAGAGAACCTGCCCAGCTCACTCAGATTTCTGACTAAAAAGGGAAGGTAAATCTTCCACAGTGATGGCTAATTGTGCACAGGAGCCCAAAACTCCTTCCAAAAAATAGCAAAAAAAAAAGGAATTGACATTTGAAATTTTTTTATGGAGGAAAAACCCATGCTACAGAGGATATACAGGAGGAAATTCAAACAAAAAAAAAAAACCTTCTAAAAAATAGAAATTGTCCACAAGCTCTGGAAGAATTTAAATTAGAATTATCAAAAAGATAAGTGAAAAATGGTTCAAAAAGAAAATCCAAATATTATAGCACAAAACCAAAAAATTATAGCACAAAACCAAAAACTTGTAGCACAAAACCAAAAAATTATAGCTGAAAATCAAAAGGTTAAAGCAGAAAACCGGGCATTAAAGACCAGAATTGAGCAACTAGAAACCAATGATCTTTCAATACTGCAAGAATGAATAAAGCAAAGTCAAAAGACTGACAAAATAGAAGAAAACATAAAATAACTCACCGACAAAGTGACAGGTCAGGAAAACAGAGAAAGAAGAGACAATTTGAGAATCATTGGTCTACCTAAAAAGCCAGAAATAAACAGAAATCTTGACATCATAGTACAAGAAATCATCCAAGAAAACTGCCCTGATGTTCTTGAAGAAGGGGGAAAAATAGACATTGAAAGTTTCATAGAACACCCTCTATATTAAATCCCCAAAAGACAATTCCCAGGAATGTAATTGTCAAATTCTAGAGCTTTCAAGCTAAGGAGAAAATTTTACAAGAAGTCAAAAAGAGAAAATTCAGATATCAAGGAGCACCAATCAGGATCACACAAGACCTGGCAGCTTCCACACTAAAGGACCACAAGGCCTGGAACATGATATTCAGAAAGGCAAGAGAAATGGGTCTTCAACCAATAATGACCTATCCATCAAAACTGACTATATACTTCCAGGGGAAAGTACAGGCATTCAACAAAATAGAAGATTTCCAAGTATTTGTAAAAATTTGTAAAAAATTTGTAAAAAAAAAAGATGGAAAAAAAGTGGAAAGTTTGACATGAAAAGGTAAATAAGAAAAAGAAGGAAAAGGAGAAAAATGTATTTTATTTTATTCAAACTCTCTTCTTTAAGGGCTACAGTTAGATCTATATATGGGGAAATTATTTGAAACTCAAAAACTGTATTCATTATAATGGTAATTACAAGAATCACTCATAGGAAAAGATTGGGGCTTTAAGGGCTATAAGATGATGTGCAAAAAAAAAAAGGGTGGGGGAATCAAAGAGGATACCAAGAGATACTTGAAAAAATAAAATAAATAGAATAATCTTTTTCACACAAAGATACACATGGGAAGGGGAGGGGAAGAATACTTTTATAAGAAGAAGAGAAAGAAAGTGCTAATAGGTAATACTTAAACCTTGCTCTCAGAGAAATCAACTCTGAGAGGGAAGAGCATCTAGATCCACTGGGATCTTGAATTCTATCATATCCTACAGGGTAAGGGAGAAGGTAAAATTAAGTGGGGTATGGGGGATGGAGTACAAAAAGGGAGGGAAGGAACATAACAAACAAAAAAAACAAGAAGGGAAAAAAATGAAGGGACCAGAAAGGGAAGCATATCAAGGGAGGATATAAGGGGGATTGATTAAAAGTAAACCACTGGTTTAAAAGGATAAGGATATAGCAAAAGAAGAAAGGACAGAACTAGGAGAGGATATCAAAAGGCTAGGGAATTCACACGTGACAATCATAACTCTGAACATGAATGGGATGAACATACCCATAAAATGTAGACAAATGGGAGAGTGGATTAGAATCCAAAACACTATCAAATCATATATTGTCTACAAGAAACACACATGAGGCAGGTAGATACTCACAAGGTCAGAATTAAAGGTTGGAGCAAGACCCATTTGGCTTCAACTGATAGAAAGAAGGCAGGAGTTGCAATCATGATATCTGACAAAGCCAAAGTAAAAATAGACCTGATTAAAAGGGATAGGGAAAGTAAATACATCCTGGTAAAAGGGAGTATAGACAATGAGAAATTATCCCTAATCAACATGTATGCGCCAAATGGTATAGAACCCAAATTTCTAATGGAAAAACTAGTAGAATTGAAGGAGGAAATAGATAGTAAAACTATACTAGTGGGAGACCTGAACCTACCACTATCAAATTTAGAAAAATCAAATCAAAAAATAAATAAGAAAGAGGTAAAAGATGTGAATGAAATTTTAGAAAATTTAGAGTTAATAGATATATGGAGAAAAATAAATAGGGACAAAAAGGAATACACCTTCTTTTCAGAAGCACATGGTACATTCACAAAGATTGACCATATACTAGGTCATAAAAACACAGCATACAAATGTAGAAAAGCAGATATAATAAATGCAACTTTTTCAGATCATAAGGCAATAAAAATAATGATCAGTAAGGGCACATGGAGAGCCAAATCAAAAATTAGTTGGAAATTAAAGAATATGATTCTCCAAAGTCGATTAGTTGGAGAACAAATCATAGAAACAATCAATAATTTCATTGAAGAAAATGAAAATGAAGAGACATCCTTTCCCATATACTAACAAATTAGGTAGGGCAAAGGTCAATGATTTGGACATGCAAATAAAAAAACTTGAAAGCAAACAAATTAAAAATCCCCAGAAGAAAACCAAATTAGAGATTCTAAAAATTAAGGGAAAATTAATAAAATCAAAAGTGATAGATGAATAAGACTAAAAGCTGGTATTTTGAGAAAACAAACAAAATAGACAAAGTACTGGTCAATCTAATAAAAAAAGGAAGGAAAAAATCAAATTAACAGTATCATAGATGAAAAGAGAGACCTCCCCTACAATGAAGAGGAAATTAAGGTAATCATTAAAAATATTTTGCCCAATTATATGGCAATAAACATGCAAATCTAGGTGATGTGGATGAATATTTACAAAAACACAAATTTCTTAGATTAACAGAAGAAGAAATAGAATTCTTAAATAATCCCATATCAGAAAAAGAAATTGAACAGGCCATCAAAGAACTGCCTAAGAAAAAATCCACAGGGCCTGATGGATTCACAAATGAATTCTATCCAGCATTCAAAGATCAAAGAACAGCTAGTCCCAATACTATACAAACTATTTGACATAATAAGCAAAGAGGAAGTTCTACCAAATTCCTTTTATGACACAAATATAGTACTGATTCCAAAGTCAGGCACATCAAAAATGGAGAAAGAAAACTACAGACCAATCTCCTTAATGAACATAGATGCAAAAATCTTATGTTTTAGCATGTGTATGTTATCAGGAGGATTATTCACTATGATCAGGTGGGATTTATACCAGGAATGCAAGAATGGTTCAATATCAGGAAAACCATCCACATAATTGACCATATCAACAAGCAAACCAACAAAAATCACGATTATTTCAATAGACGCAAAAAAGCTTTTGACAAAATACAACACTTATTCCTATTTAAAACACTAGGAAGTATAGGAATAGAAGGGTCTTTCCTAAAAATAATAAACAGTATCTATCTAAAACTTTCAGCCAACATCATCTGCAATGGGGATAAACTAGGTGCATTCCCAATAAGATCAGGAGTGAAATAAGGATGCCCATTATTACCTCTATTATTTTACATTGTACTAGAAACACTAGCAGTAGCAATTAGAGAAGAAAAAGAAATTGAAGGTATTAAAATAAGCAATGAGTAGACCAAGCTATCACTCTTTGTGGATGATATGATGGTCTAATTAAAGAATCCTAGATAATCAACTAAAAAGCTAGTGGAAATAACCAACAACTTTAGCAAAGTTGCAGGGTTCAAAATAAACCCACATAAGTCAACATTTCTATTTATCTCCAACCCATCTCAGCAGCAGGAATTAGAAAGAGAAATTCAATTCAAAATCACCCTAAACAATATAAAATACTTAGGAATCTATCTGCCTAGAGAAACACAGGAACTATATGAACACAACTACAAAACACTTTCCACACAACTAAAACTACATCTGAGAAATTGGAAAAACATTAACTGTTCATGGTAGGACAAGCTAACATAATAAAAATTACCATCCTGTCCAAACTTATCTTATTTATTTAGTGCCACACCCATCTAACTTCCAAAAAATGTTTTACTGAATTAGAAAAAAAACCATAACAAAGTTCATTTGGAAGAACAAAAGATCAAGGATATGCAGGGAAATAATGGAAAAAAAAACAAGGATGGTGGTCTTGTAGTAACAGATCTCAAACTATACTATAAAGCAGTGGTCATCAAAACAATTTGGTACTGGCTAAGAGACAGAAAGGAGGATCAGTGGAATAGACTTGGGGTAAGTGACCTCGGTAAGACAGTCTATGACAAGCACAAAGATCCCAGCTTTGGGGACCAAAATTCACTATTTGATAAAAATTGCTGGGAAAATTGGAAGACAGTGTGGGAGAGATTAGGTTTGGATCAACATCTCAAACCGTACACCAAGATAAACTCAGAATGAATGAATGACTTGAATATAAAGAAGTAAACTATAAGTAAATTATGTGAGCACCGAATAGTATACATGTCAGATCTTTGGGAAGGGAAAATTTTTAAAACCAAGCAAGACTTAGAAAGAGTTATGAAATGTAAAATAAATAATTTTGATTACATCAAATTAAAAAAATTGTGTACAAACAAAACCAATGCAACCAAAATCAGAAGGGAAATAACAACAATCTTCATAACAAAAACCTCTGACAAAGGTCTAATTATTCAAATTTTCAAAGAGCTAAATCAATTGTACAAAAAATCAAGCCATTCTCCAATTGATAAATGGGCAAGGGACATGAACAGGCAATTTTCAGTCAATGAAATCAAAACCATTAATAAGCACATGAAAAAGTTCTCTAAATATCTTATAATCAGAAAGATGCAAATCAAAACAACTCTGAGGTATCACCTCACACCTAGCAGATTGGCTAACATGACAGCATCAGAAAGTAATGAATGTTGGAGGGGATGTGGCAAAGTCAAGACATTAATTCATTGCTGGTGGAGTTGTGAATTGATCCAACCATTCTGGAGGACAATTTGAACTATGCCGAAAGGGCACAAAAAGACTGTCTTGATCCAGCCATAGCATTGCTGGGTTTGAACCCCAAAGAGATAATAAGGAAAAAAAACATGTACAAAATTATTCATAGCTGCATTCTTTGTGGTGGCAAAAAATTGGAAAATGAGGGGATACCCTTCAATTGGGGATTGGCTGAACAAATTGTGGTATATGTTGGTGATGGAATATTATTGTGCTAAAAGGAATAATAAAGTGGGGAATTCAATGAGGACTGGAACAACCTCCAGAAATTGATGCAGAATGAGAGGAGTAGAACCAGGAAAACATTGTACACAGAGACTGATACACTGTGGTACAATTGAACGTAATGGACTTCTCCATTAGTGGCAATGCAGTGATCCTGAACAACCAGAGGAATGTATGAGAAAGAACACTATCCACATTCAGAGGAAAACTGTGGTAGTAGAAACACTGAAGAAAAACAACTGCTTGACTAGATGGGTCAAGGGGGATAGGATTGGGGATGTAGACTCTGAATGAACATCCCAGTGCAAATATCAACAATATGGAAATGGATTCTGATCAAAGACACATCTAATACCCAGTGGAATTGTGTTTCTGCTAAGGGAGGGGAGGGGACGAGGGAAGGGAAGGAGGAATAGAAAATGATTTTTGTAACCAGGGAATAATGTTCAAAATTGACCAAATAAAAAAATAAGTAAAAATAAAAATAAAATAAAATATAGATCTGAACACAAAAGATAATGAAAGAAAGAAAGGGAAATCTGAAAAATAATATCCACGTCCAGATATTCATTTTGGTTTCTGTGAAAGAAGATTAAAGAAAATGGAGTAGGATCAAGAAAGATGAAGGAATATTTTAAGGAAAATTCAAAATAAAGATTTGAAAAGAAAAACTTTCATCATTGTGAGGCAAATGACCTTTACTTAATAATGACTTAGTGACAAAAGATAAAATAATTTAAAGTCTCTCAAAAGAGGAAATTGGAAGTTAGAGAGGTGAAATAATAAATTTCCGAACTGTCACATAAAGGAAGAAAAAGAGAAGAACAAGGAGGAGGAGGAGGAGGAAAAGAAGGAGAAAATTCTGTTTTCTATTTCCTTCTTTTGCTAAGGAGAAGAGAAGAGAAAGGAAAGGCAGAAAAGGAAAGGAAGGCAAGGGACAGCAGAGAAGGAATAGGGAAATGAGTTGGAGATGGAAGGAGAGGAGAGGGACAATAATAACATTTGTCTCCCCAGTTTGTTATGGAAATAAAAAAAGATTGTATTTGTAAAGAAATTTACAAACCTTAAAGTACTATTTAAATTTTAATTCTACCTAAGTAGAAATTTTAAATATTCCAATTTAAGAAAAAGAACTGAAACTTGCTATAAACTGTCAAAGGAAAGAAAAAAAAAGCTCCTATCCACATGTATTTACAGACAAATTCTATCAAACTTTTGGATAACAATTAATACTAATTCCAATCCTACTACTAGTACTATAAAATTTAGTCTAAAAATTGAGAAATGAACTATTCCACCAAACTCCTTTCATGAGAAAAAATATAGGACTAATACCTCTACCAAGGAAGTAGAAAGCAAAGAACTGTAGACTAATCACTAAATAACAATTCAAAAATATCCTTAAAGCCTGTTTAAACAGACTATAAGCAGTTCATCAAGAAATCATTCATTGTGATCAAATTGGATCTGTTCTAGAGTCAATGATTGTTCAAATTTAAAAACAATAACCATAATCACATTAAAAAGAAAAACACCCCAAACCACACTATTATTTTAATAGATGAAGAAAAATCCTTTGAATAAGGACAATAATCATTTGTGTTTTTAAAAATCTACAAGGTTGAGGCATAGAGCAATATTTATTATTAAAATATAGTTGGGAGGATAGACACACTTGTAATTCTGCTACTGTGGGAGCCTAAAGCTGGTGGATTATTTGAATTCAGGAATTCTGGTGTTTTGTAGGGCTAATGCCAATGGGATGTCCAAACTAAGACCAAGAGGGTAAACCAGGAACAGAAGATCATTGGATTATCTGTTGAACCAACCTAGTTTGGAAAAAACTGAGCAAGATTAAAGCTTCCATGTCAATCAAATTCATTCTTTGGTCCTCTCCTTATTACATATCTTTTCTATTCTGATACTTGCCATATATATATGGAGAGAGAGAGACAGAGACACAGAGACAGAGACACAGAGACAGAGACAGAGACTGACAGAGACAGAAAGACAGAGGCAGAGATAGATAGACAAAAACAGAGAGAGAACTTTATCCAAGAGAATTTCAGTTGGTGCTCTGATGCTGTATTTGTAATCACAAAAAAACTAATTTTAAATCCTGTTACAAATACTTGCTAACTGTTTGACTCTGGTCAGTTCACATCTACTGGACTCAGTTTGCATGTCTGCAAAATGGGGATAATAATAGCATCTATTTCACAGGGTTGTTTCAAGGATAAAATAAAACAATACACATAAAGCACTTTGGAAATCTTAAAGTAAAACCTATTATCATTGGGGCAGCTAGCTGACACAGTTGGATAAAAAGCCAAATCAAGAAACAAAATCAAGAAGACCCATCTTCATGAGTTCAAATCTGGCTAGCTATGTGACCCTGGACAAGTCATATAATCCTGGTTGTCTTAGTTTCATAATCTATAAAATGAGCTAGAAAAAGGAAATGGCAAATCACTTCAGTATCTTTGCCAAGGAAACCCCAAATGGGATCATGAAGATTTGGACATGACTGAAATGACTCAACAATAACAAATTATCATCATTACTATTAAACTGTGTATTTTGGTAGGGAGAGAATTAAAACATTTACCTGAAAAATTCAGGTCCTAAAACATTTACACCTGATTTAGTTAAGTAACTGATGCCAAAGTGGTTTAGAGACTTTCATTATCCATATCTGAGAATCTGAATAGTCCATTTCAACTTGTTGGTGTTTCTCTAATCTTGAATTTGTCTTGATTCTCTGATAGGGCAGACAGAGCAGGGTAGAGAAGAAAGTTGCTGACGCATTGTTTTAAATCTCTTCACTCAATAAATGCTTTTTTTTAAGCCAATCAATTTTGTTTCTTTTTTTCCCTTCAGATTATAGCAGAACGGGGGCTCCTTCTTCAGGAAGAATTCTAGCAACATTTTACATTTCATATCAAGATCTCAAGAAACAGATCAGGATATTCTAGAGCTAAAGCATTGCACAATTTAGTGAAGGCAGGGAGAATGTATTTGTAGATTCTTCTATTTTCCTAATGACATTACCAAAGGTTCCAGTCTTCTTCCTTTACACACTCAAAGTAATATTGTAGCTTCAAAATTAATTGGATTTCCTCTTTTCTGAAATCTACCACATATATATGGAATGGTGCTCTGATACATGCCCTGATTCATGCTTCATCTGGCATTTCCATATAGAAGACACTAAAGAAAAAAATGGCATTTCCCCAGATGTGTGACCCTGGGCAAGTCACTTTGCCATTTTTCAGTCTTAGAATTAGACGACTAAGACAGAAGGTGAGAGTTAGAAAAAACCCTCCCCAGCCACAAAGCTGATTCCTGGAGAATTATGAGGTGGAAGGGAAAAGTGATAAACTGTAAATCATTTCTAGACAATCAGTACCTAGTTTCAAGCAACTAACCACTTGTTGAAGAGCAGGTGATTACTCTGGCAGTGAAGTCATTCAAAATGTTCTATCAGATTGGACTCTGATCTCTTTTCCTCAGTACTTTTGGAGGAGGAGCTCAGTGGCCAGTGAAGAAAGAAGAGTCTATGATACCAGGATCTCAAAAGGTCGAGAGGGGTCTTCTTGGCATTTCAGCTAGCGTGGAATCAATATATGAAGTGAATGGGATTTCCTTCTGTATCCCATTGTTCCAGAGTCTGGATTTCACAACCAAAGAGGGGTGGTTTTCAATTCTAGAGCCTAGGGGAAAAACACACAGACTCAAAGGCAGTGATGACAACAACTTTGTACAATAACTTGGCAGGATCATTAGGAACTCAGATAAACTGTGAACCTAATATGTTGGGCTAAGAGAGATGCTGTGGGAATACTGGACCCAGAGACAGAAAGACTCATCTTCTTGAGTTCAAATATGGCCTCAGACATTTACTAGCTGTGTGATCCTGGGCAAGTCATTTAACTCTGTTTGCCTCAGTTTCCATGTCTATAAAATTAACTGAGAAGGAAATAGCAAACTATTCTAGTATCTTTGCCAAGAAAACCCCAAAATGGAGTCACAAAGACTCAGATGTGGCAGAAACAAATGAACAACAACAACAAAGCATTCCAGTTCCCTCTTAGTCATAGGGCAGCTAAATGGTGCAGTATTATAATCAGGAAGCCTCAACCTCCAGATTTAAATACAAACTCAGACTGGAAAATGACTGAAATCCCCCTGCCCCATAGCAAGACCCAAGCGGGGGAGGGAAGATTATGCCCCTAAGCTGTTAGGGGAAATATTTGTACAATTGTTCTTGCTATCTTTGTAAGGTAAATATACTTTTGTAATAGCTTCACAGTATTAAATGGATAAGCAGAATTGGAATGATAGTCACTCACTGGCGCACAACAAATGAAAGCCACAACAAGTTGGGGTACAATCCAATGACAGTTGACTACCAGCAAACTCTTTCGGGTACCTTGGAACTCTGAAGGAGATGTAGCTTGTCTAACCTTGAAAGAATGAGCCAGTGTACATCCTCCATGGGATTTTTTTTTAAACTCTGACCTTCTGTCTATTCTAAGACAGAAAAGGGGGAGGGGGAGGCAGTTGAAGTTAAGTGACTTACCCAGGGTCACACACCTAGGAAGTATCTGAAATTAGATTTGAACCCAAGTCCTCCTAACTCTAGGTGTGGCACTCTTATCTACTGTCCCACCTAACTGACCCTCTCCCATAGAATTCTAAAGATGATAGCATTCAGTCTTTGGTTTGGGGAATATTATTGACATATCAGAGAAAATGCAGTATGAAATAACCTTAGAGCTAGAAAGACTTCTACCAAGTGACTGTGTGATCCATGGCAAGTCACTTATCCTCTAGTGCTCTGGATCATTCTTCAAGACATTAAGTTACAGAGAAGATGTTAAGTTGTATTATTGAAAGGAATTTCTTCACAAAGGAGTTCCTCATCCCAATTAACTTATGACTGTCTGCTTGTATGATGTACTTGACTCTCCTTTTCTATTAGAATGTAAGGAGAGAGATGGGAAACAAAAATTGTTCAAAGCAAAATGATCTGAAAAATGCTCACTGCTGGGAAGAGAAGCTACTCTGGACTTGGCAATTAGTCACCCTGACAGTTTCTGTCTGATGAATGCCAGCTCACTCAATTTTGCAAGGAGCTAGATTTAGAGAGATGAAACTCTGGCTATCAAGTTTCAGGACATTCATTCTGAGTGGATTTTTTTTAAGATTAAAAAATCAGATTCTTATTTGGTATATACAAATTGAGTAAGTGTAGAAGCATATGTAGGGATATAAATACCATTTCCCCCTTAAATAAGAAAATGCAGACAGAGAAAATGAATGTAAGGAATAATTGAGACAACTGAGCTTCACCTAAACTCCTGTGTAAATGATACACAAAAGATCCATGGGTTGCAGAGAGAAATAAGTCTCTGACAAGAATCCTTTCCTTTCTTGAAGGTGAAGCTATTAAGTTAACCCAGAAACATCACCCCAAATAACTGGAGTTTTTAAGAAGTTGGGTATGATGTTAGCCCAGCAGTACATTAGTAACCCAGGAAAATAATGAAACAAGAGTCAGGCCAAGTTCATCATATCATTGCCAAACTTTTGCAATGTTCCATAATGCACTTGTATAGTAGGAAGGGATAAGAGGGAGGGAGAGAGAAAGAGGATAGGGGAAATGGATGGAGTGAGAGAGGAACAGAAACAGAGACAGATGGAGACAGAGAGAAAAAGAAAGACAGAGAGGGAAGAAGGCAAGTAGGAAGAGAGGGAGTAAAGGAGGGAGAGATAGACAGAGACACACACAGAGAGAGACAGAGACAGAGAGGGAAGGAGGCAGGGAGGGAGGGAGACAAACAGAGAGAAAAAGAGAGGCAGGGAGGCAGGCAGGGAGAAAGCTTGGTCAGACATCAAAGACCCCACTAACCCCAGGCCATCACCAGTTATCCTGACTTTGTGTTGACACTGGACTTTGATGGCTCTAGGAAAAAAAGTGAGACTGATTACTGTGTAACTCTGCCTCATTTAAATCCAACTCGAGGACAAGTAAAGACATCACCTAGAATGTTATTGGTTCTCTTTGAAAACAAAGGATGAACAATACAAATCAGTGATAATGTTGGTTCTTGAGCCAAGAAGCACGATGAACTGTTTTAACCAATATTTTTAAAATAGTCGTGGGGAGGGGCAGGTAGAAATTTTTAAGGATGGGATGAAGATTATATTTTGAAAATATTTAATTAAATACCTTTTTTCTTTATAATATTATTTTAATGATGATGATAATTTAAATGAGAGTGTGATAATCTGCTTAATTAATTTTTAAAAATCTTAGTCTAACACTATGTAATAAAGCAATTTGAAGAACTGGTTCTAAGGTTGAGTGATTTCAACATGGTTAACATTCCTGAAAAATGCCATCTCAAAAATATATAGATCCAAGTGGAAGAAGGGCACTAATTAGCTATACTTACTAAATCATGATAGGTATTTTTTCATCACATCCAACAATTTTACAAAGGTCTTGTTTAAATTCAACTAGTAAATTTCCATCTTCCCTGATTCCAATCAGTCATATTACAAACTAATTGAAAGGTGTTGCATGTTTATTTTTGTGACAAATAGGCTTTTAAAAACATTGAAACTTTTCTTTTGGAAACATTTTAACTCTAAAAAATTCTGCCTCCATGATTTTTAAGTGTACAGATTAAAGATGTTTTAGAGTTGACACTTTGAATAATTTTTAGCAAGTATCCAGGAGCAGTCTCAGAAGCTGCAAGAAGGATGAAGATTAAGAAAAGGTCATTAGATTGGACAATTACAAGATCACTGGCAACTCTGAAGAGGGTAGTTGGAGCTGAATGAAGAGTTAAGGTTAACAAGAAGAATTCAAGTCTACATTCTCTCCTTCCAGCATTAAGAAAGTAAAGAGGGAATAAAAGCTACTGTCAACCTTTACAGTCAAGCAAAACAAGCTCTCACATTGGCCATCAGGTTTCTTTGGACAAAAGCCAGAGCTAGACCAAATTAGAAGTCCATTATTGAGGCAACCTGGATTGAATACCTCTATTCTACAGAGGAAGCCTTAGACTGGTGATTGTGAAGAATTTGATGTGATCTCTGCTTTCAAGGAAGTTTTGGATGGTGAAAAAAAATAGAGCAAGAGTTTATGTAGTAAACAAAAATACTAATAAACCTAATAGTGATGTTCCTGGCTGAAAAGTTTTAAAACTTGCTGGGAATAAATCCAGATTGCTCTCCAAAATGGTGGGATTTTTGCCAACAGTATATTAGTGTCCTCATTTTTCCACATCCCCTCCAACAGTTGTCACTTTTCCCTTTCATCATTTTTAGCTAATATGATACTGTGAAATGATATTTCAGAATTGTTTCGATTTGAATTTTTCTAATTGATAATGATTCAGAGTTGGTTTTTTCATATAGTTATATATAGCTGCCATAAGAAACGATGAGTAGATTAATTTTTTAAAAACATGGAAAGACCTACATGAAATTATATAGAGTGAAACAAGCAGAATGAAGAGAATATTATATAAAGCAAGAGAAGTATTGTTTGAAGAATTACTTGTGTATGTCTACCTCCAGAGAAAAAACTGACAAATAGAAAATGGAAATAAGCAAGACATAGTTTTATATATATATATATATATACATATATGTTTTTGTCAATGATGCATGCCTTCTCTAATAGGAAAAGGGAAGTATACAAACAAATAAATTTAAATATTAAAAAACGTATAAACATACATCGCTATATACTGTTGTGTAGAAATATATTAATAAAATGACAAGGGTGTTGTTTATCCTTTAGTAAGTTAGGATAAATGGAAGTAGATGAGATTAGTCTGGGAAGGATTTGTGAAGTTATAGAGCAGAGGTTTGAAGGAGATTTAGTGAAAAAGGGAATAGAAAATAGTCAGAGGTAGGAGAGAGTAAATCACATGTTGGGAAGATGAGCTAGGTTTGCCTGGCTAGAGCTAAAAATGTGAGTCAGGAACTAATAATAAATGGAAGAAGTCAATTAAAAGAGATTCTCTTTGCTGTAGAGGCTTAGGGAACTGTATGTATGATTATAGAATTCAATAGATTGCCATATATCCAGGAGTACAGGCGTGCCAAGAGACTAAGAAGAACTTTTCTGACTTAGAATAAGAGAGCTAAAATGTTAAAATGTTAGGGAATCTCATTATTTATGAAATTATCAGCAATAATTATGAAAAATAAATAGCAAACACAATACAGAACAATTGATCATCATTGTTACAATAATTGATCACTTATTTTATGGGGATGTAGGAAAGTTCCTGGGTAGCCAGGTGGCCCAGTGGATAGAGAGCTAGGAATAGATCAGAAAGACTCATCTTTGTGAGTTCAACTCAGGCCTCAGATGTGTGACCCTGGGCAAGTCACTTGACCCTGTTGGCCTCAGTTTCCTCATCTGTAAAACAAGCTGGAGAAGGAAATGGCAAACCACTCCAGTATCTTTGGCAGGAAAACCCCAAATGGCATCATGAAAGGTCTGATAGGACTGAAACGACTGAACAAGCATAGTTGCATTATTTCCACCTTAACATACTAGGAAAACCTAAGTGAATTTTTAGCTTTTGTTTATTGAGAAGGGTGGCATAATTTTAAACACCAAAAAAAATTTTTTTCAAGGACATAATACTCTTCAATTCTTAAATCTGTGACTCCAAAAACATGCTATATGATACTGATTTTGTATAATGTTCATTATGGTACTGATATATTTCTTTCCAGGTCATTTGTTTGTAATAGATGCTTTGTTTCCTTATAGTTTTCCAACTGTTAGATTTTGTTCCAATATTTGTTGTCCTCTCAAATCATTGGATTCTACAACTAGGTTGGAATTAATGAGAACTAGAATAATATGAAATTTGTTTTATGCAAATTATAAAATATCAGGTCACATTAAATGTGAGCCAAAATTCAATTCATATAGTTTGTCAGGGAGGGCTTTAACACACTGCTTTATTACCGATCTGGACTTGCTTAGAGTAACTTGTGGATCTCATGTGCTGCTATATGTCAACAATTGTGTTATTATTTTTTTAAGAGACCTAAATCAAATGAACCAAGGAAAGGTTACTTCAGATGAAGACTCTGCTAGCATAAAAAAAGAAGTTTGTTGTATTATGGAGGGTGAAATAACTGAGGAAACAAAGGTTCAAGACTCCAAGCAGATTCATTGATTAGGCAATGCATGCCAATTACACAAGTCTCCCCACGTGTTATACCAGCTTGGCATTAGACCTCAAATGGAAGGAAACCGATTTTTATACAAGAAAATAAAACAATCAACAAGCTAGGATATAAGATTAGGTCATCTGTTTTCTAATTAGTGGGAAGATATGTTGGGACATGAGAGAGAACAGGTGCAATTCCTTCAAATCACTCCCTTCAAGTATGTACGAAACAATCAAAAGAACATAAAAACGGCAACTGATTATCCAGTGCAGAGCCAGTTTTCAGATAGGACACCATGAGTTGCTTGAGATGTACAATTGTGGGGAAACTCCTTGTGTCCATCTTTGGAGAAGAGACCCAGTTTCCCAGGCACAGAGGACTAGGTTTAAACAATGCAATCTTTTTCTCACAAATCCCATAATTGAATAAAGTCTTACAAAACAGAAATTGGACTATATCTGTAATTGAATAGAAAGAGACCTGAGCTAAATCCAGAATGAAGTCACAAAATGGTGTCCATTTTGGTTCACACAATTGCCACAATTCTCTCAATATCACAACAAAAATTTCATTTTAAAGTAGGACAAAATGTCAGAATCCCTTTACCCATTGTTATCAAGCACAAGAATGAAATTTTTTAAAGGCAAAATTGTATCAGCTTTTGTGGTTTACAAACAATGCAAGAAACAGAACTGTTACCTCGAGAGACATGGACTGTCTTTAAGCTGCATGGAATTGACGATTGCAATCAATATATTCCTCTTAGTAGAGTAGTCATCAGACAAAAGCTTCAAGTTTATTTTAGGCTGTGAAAGAAAATGGATAATGAAGAAATTTCGCTGAAAGCATTAACTAGCTCAGTTGTTTTAAAAGTCAAGTTTGGTTCCATAATATTAAAGTTACCAGAGAGGCAACCAGTCAGATGAGGACACAGCAGCTAAATATCTTTGTATTTTGAAGAAAGGAATGGAAGAAGGTGGATAAATTGATGAACAAAATTTTAATGTGGATGAAACAAAAAAAAATTCTAGATAGACAAGGACATCTTCCTTTGGAATCTATGTTTCTAAGAAAGAAAAAACTCAATTTGGATTTAAAATGTTTAAGATTATCTAATATTTTTATTGGGAAGCAATGGAGAAAGGGATTTAAAATTAAAGTCAATGCCATTTTTCTTTTATCAGTCTCAACGTCCTTGTACACTGAGAGGCTGCATCCATGGATCTCTTCCATTTCTTTGGTGGTCAAATAAGAAATTATGGGTGACGAAAGCTATTTTAAAAAATTGTTTTCAATTTATTTTAGCCCAGCTGTTAGAAAATATTGCAAGGACAACAATATCCCCTTTAAAGCATACTGATTTTAGATAATGCTTCAAGTAATCCAACTAAATTTGGTTCATTATATGAAAATATGAGCATGTAAATTCACTGAGATATGGATAAAGCTCTCTACACCTATCAGCACAGGGATGAAAATTTAAATAAAGATAAGACAGTTCAATCTATGCTACAAAAATATTTTAAGGGACAATAACAATATTTTTTCATATCACTGATCTTCAAGTACACTACTCAGTCATTCAATTTTTTAAATTTACTTTGTATGACTTTTCTATGACTTTGCTTAGAATAAACTTGAACAAGGAAAATATTTTTCTTATTTGCTTTTACATAACATTCATAAACATTTTTTAAAAACTTGATCAAAGTTTTTTTCATTCCATGTTTACGTTGAGTATTACCATTTAATTAGAATTTCTAATAGTGCAGATTCAAATAATGCAACTCCTTTATAGGATTCATTACTTGCACAACATAGAAACAAGCTGTATTTAATACATCCAAATTTTCAGTGTCCCATACTTAAATAAGGTTATCTATCAAACTTTTATTCTCCTGATTTTTTTTCCTCTTCTTTCATTTCTCACAGTTACTTTTGTAGTCCTTGTGGTCATGACATCTTTTCTCTGAGACTCTGCTTGTAGTTATGGGTTCACTTACTTTGGAAGGGACTGCTTCTTAGCTGTCTCTTGACCCATAGTACTTCTTCTCTGTTATTCATATTTTCAGCCTCAATCCCTGGTTTGGTCTTTGTATTAAGGCCAGGCCCTTCCTTTTCTTGTATTCTTTGAAGAGAAGATCAGGTCCTATTGATCGCGATTTTGATTTAATGGGTTTGGACTAGTGTTAAGTCCCATTTTCTCCCTCCTCCGTCATCTTTAGTTAGAGGCATTTAATCATTAAGTTCTACTAGATGGTTCCTGGCCAGAGTGCCAGAGGGTCTTTAGTCCCCTTAGAGTCTCAGCTACAAAGTTCCCTGGAATAAACCAGACATACTACCTCCTTCTGATTCCCCTATACCTTCCTTCTGAGATGAGAACCATATGGGCTTCTGACCCTCCTGGAGCTTCTTCATCATGGCTTCATGGGCTTTCAAACCCAATTACAAAGCATGGTAGACTTCAGTTGCCCATGCATCACCCTAACCCTAAATTCATGCTGATTCTAAACCCAACCATAAACTTGCCCACTTCCCAGAAAGGACTCTTCTATTAGTGACTACAGGCTTCTGGCACTCTTTATATGCTGTCCCAGCCTTGGTGAAGACACTTAAGCATTGTTTCTCTGGATTTCTTAATCATTGTTGGACCTTATTCCCTGATAGATCATTGTAGGACTATGTACAAGAGAGCTAGGCTTCCCTTTGACTCTTCTTATCACCATCTTATTAGGAAACCTACCAATTTTAATTTGATTCTATGGATTCCAAAATAAATCTGTCACAATATTTTACATCTTATCATTCAGTCTGGTAGCTGTCCCTCTAGTTTTTTATCTACAAATATAATAAAAGTGCTATCTCTACTTTTATTTAAGTCATTGGACAAGATGAGAAAGAGCAAAGAGGTCAAGCACAAATTTCTGGGACATCCCATTGAAGATCTCTTTTTGAGTTGACATCTATTAAGTAATGCCTGTTCCATAGGTCCAATTATTTGATCTGGAATCCTCTTATTGTGCTTTCCCCTCTCTATCTTTTCCATAAGAAACAGAGTAGATCAATTAACTAAGCATAGAGTTAAAAAGACTTAACACTTAACAAGTGCAAAAGAAAAAAAATCTTGAAAATTAGAGGAGAAATAAAGAGCTAATGAATTGACAAAACTTAGAGATTTTTAAAATTTCCAACAAAATTAACAAACCATTAGCTAATTTGATTAAAAAAGGAAAATCAAATTACCAAAATTAAAAATAAACAACATGAATTTACAGCAAATGAAGATGAAGAAAAATTATTAGAAATTAATACAAATTGCTTACAAAAAGTTAAAATTTAAATGAATTTGATGAATAACAAAATATATGAAATACTCAA
This sequence comes from Monodelphis domestica, assembly GCF_027887165.1. Taxonomy (NCBI): domain Eukaryota; kingdom Metazoa; phylum Chordata; class Mammalia; order Didelphimorphia; family Didelphidae; genus Monodelphis; species Monodelphis domestica. The sequence continues at coordinate 288,876,698 of NC_077232.1, read as the reverse complement.
ATGAACAAAACAGATTTTTTTAATCCTAAACAACACATATTTGTTTGTTTTTTTAATTATATTTTATTTGATCATTTCCAAGCATTATTCATTAAAGACATAGATCATTTTCTTTTCCTCCCCCCACCCCCCACCCCCCATAGCCGACGCGTAAATCCACTGGGCATTACATGTTTTCTTGATTTGAACCCATTGCTATGTTGATAGTATTTGCATTAGAGTGTTCATTTAGAGTCTCTCCTCTGTCATGTCCCCTCAACCGCTGTATTCAGGCAGTTGCTTTTACACATATTTGTTTTTTAAGGATAGCTAGAAATTAAGTGGGAGCAGCTAGATGGCACAGTGGGTAGAACACCAGGCCTAGTCAGGAAGACCCAAGTTCAAATTTGACCTCAGACACTTAGCTAGCTGAGTGATCTTGAGTAAATCATCTTACCCTGTTTGCCTTAGTTTTCTCATTTATAATATAATCTGGAGAAGGAAATTACTATCTGTTTCATTATCTTTGCCAAGAAAACTCCAAAGGGAGTCACCAAGAGTTGGACACAGCTGGACAACAACAATGGGAGGTCCCTTTCAGCTAAAGATGTATGAGCCCATGAACCAGTGAATATAGATGCTCAAATTTTCAATAAAATGTAAGAAAAAAAGACTATAGCAAAATATCCAGAAAATATATATATATAATATGAAATTGAATAGCTATTCAATGATAGGAAAATAATTTATATAGTAAAGTATTCAATCAACAAAAACTATATGAATGTTTCAATTGAATCAGTCTTTGACAAAGTATAACACTTACTTTTGTTAAAAACTCTAGCCATGAAAGGGCTCTTCTTTAATAGAGCAAGATAGCAGTGGGGAAAGCACCAGGCCTGGAGTCAAGAAGACCTGAGTTAAAACCTGACCTCAGAAACTTAGTAGTTATATGACCCTGGGCAAGTCACCTAACCTACCTCAGTTTCCTCATCTGTAGAATGAGGATAATGATTGAACCAACCTCCCAAAGTTGTCATTGTGAGTATCAGATGAGATGATATGTAAAATGCTCAGTAAATATTTCTTTGTAGAAGCTAATAGAATGTTAAGGGAATATCTGGGACTAGGGTACTAGTCATTGGGTCTTTATAAATAGCAGGATGCAATTGGTGAAGGCTAAAACCAATCATAGAGGAAAATGACTCTCCAATCTCCCAAACCCCTCAAGGTATCAGTGAACTTTGATGGAGGGATATAAAATATAATAGCCAGAGAATTAACATGTTACATATACAATATCTAATGGGTAAACCGTGAAGACATATGAGAGGTTTTATAAATATAACCACAAAACATTCCCTTTAGAAATAAAAAGATGTGATGGGAAAGATGGTAGAGTAGGATCATACCTAGGACAACAATGACTCCCATCTTCCCATTGGTGTCCTAGAAGGATCCTACTCATGTTCCCTGATTGACTGAAAGCCTTATCTACATCAAATGCGAAGGGTAAGCATTGATGTACATTCACCCAACTTAAGGGGGAACTTCTTTAGCACACCACAAAGGGGATAAAAACACTTCTTGCCTGTGAGTTACCCTTTTTCCTCATGTGCTCTGTGAGACTGAGACTACTTTCCCCCAGACTCTATCTTCTGGAAGAGCATATCTCAGACCTTGGGGGATATTGTATACTCTTTTTACTGTATTACCATGGCTAATTCTAAAATCTAAAATCTAAAAGCTACTTAAGATTATTCTGTTACAAAAATGAGTAATAACGAAAGAGGTATCAAGTGATAACACTTGTATAAGCCAGTGGAATTGCTTGTTGGCTCCAGGAAGGGGGAAGGAAGAGGGGAGGGAAAGAAAATGAATCATATAAACATGGAAAAATATTTAAAAATAAAAAAATAGAGGGGAAAAATAAAAAATTTAAAAATAAAATAAAATTATAAAAGGAAAAATAATTAAAAACTACTTAATATTGGCTGACTAAATTGATTCTCAACTGATAATCTTGTGGAAGAGTAGACCATCAAGGGACTTTGGCTGAGGGCATTAGAGAATCACTTCTAATCTCTCAAAGGTATTCCTTCTTCTTAATGAGGAGACATAGCCTTGCTCTAAGGACTTTAATTTATCAGTGGGTGTGGGAGTTGGGATAAGAATTCTTAGTGATTATATAGGGCTTCATAATAGAAAAAAGAAAATTAACCAAAATTCCTGATCCTTTGGGACTTGTTGAAGATCATAGAATCACATAAAGAAACTGGTTCAAAAGAGAAACAAATTTTTAGAGAATGTCATAGAAATGAAATTAGATCAAAAAGCAGATATTTCAATGCATAATTTTAAGAAAACAATCAATATAAAGCACAGGATTTTAGATTTAGGTCTGAAAATGACCTTAGGGGCAAGCTAGTCTAACATTCATTTTATGAATGAGAAAATTGGAGAGTTAAGTGGAATTAAGTGACTTTGCCATGAGTCATATAGCTCATAAGTGTCAGAAAGGAGATTAGAAATCAAGTTCTCTGACTTTCTATCCATTGCATTTTCTGTTGCCATAAGCAACCTCTCAACTTAGAGGATATGAGAATGTCTATAAATGACTAGAAGTTCTGAGAGAGAGTACAACAGACATGGAACGCACACACATACAGAAAATACTAGAGTAAAAGAAATTTTGTCAGAAAACAAACAAAAGGCAATAATGTCTTTAATGAATTCTGACTTTAATTTTTTATTAACTCTTCTTTATTGTAGCAAAGAACTAAAAGAAAGGGGTTGCCCATCTATCAGATAAGGAATTAAGGCATACAAATGAAATGATTAAATGTTATTAAATGATTAAAAAAATGACAAAATGGATGACTTCAGAGAAGCCTAAAAAGATTTGCATGAATTAATGTATAATAAAGTGATCAGAACCTGAGCAATTTATACATGAACAACATAAAGGAAAAAACTCTAAATGTCTTAAGAATCTGATCAATGCAATGATTTTTGACAATTCTAGAGGGCTGATGATATTCTTAAGTAAATGAAGGTTTACTAGACCAAATTGCCTACGAGTACCAGGAGGGGCAAGAGAGATAAATTTGATCTATAACTTAAAAAAAAAAAACTTGTGTGGAAATTTGTTATTGCATGTAACCAGTTAAAAATATAAATATAAAAATGTTTAAAGGAAGGTTTATAAATTTAATCAGTGAAAATACAACCAAAGTATATGGCCAATTGTTGTTTATCCAATGGGATCACTCCTTTTCTAATTTACTTGAGACTTATTTGTACTTTATAAACTAAACCTAGTTATATTTCTGTAAGTCTAACACTGTTTATATTTATTGTATTTATTCATTTAATTTTTTTAATGTTTTATTTTTTTCTGAAGGTAAGGATTTATTTTTTATTTTAATTAATTTATTTAGTCAATTTAGAACATTATTCCTTGGTTACAATAATCACATTACTTCCCTCATTCCCCTCCACCCACCCATCCCACAGCTGATGTGTAATATAATTGTGTATTACTTGTGTTCTTGGTCAGAACCTATTTCCATGTTGTTGGTGTTTGCATTAGGATGTTCATTTAGAGTCTACCTACCCATTCATATCCCCTTGACCCATGTATTCAAGCAGTTGTTTTTCTTCTGTGTTTCTACTCCCAGAGTTTTTCCTCTGAATATGAATAGTGGTTTTTCTCATAGATTTCTCAAAGTTGTTCAGGGACATTGCATTGCCACTAATGGAGAAGTCCATTACATTCAATTGTACCATAATGTATCAGTCTCTGTGTACAATGTTCTCCTGGTTCTGCTCCTCTCACTCTGCATCAATTCCTGGAGGTTGTTCCAGTTCCCATGGAATTCCTCCACTTTATTATTCCTTTGAGCACAATAGTATTCCATCACCAACATATACCATAATTTGTTCATACATTCCCCAATTGAAGAGCAGCCCCTCATTTTCCAAATTTTTGCCACCACAAAGAGGGAAGCTATGAATATTCTTGAACAAGTCTTTTTCCTTATTATCTCTTTTGGGTACAAACCCAGCAGTGTTATGGCTGGATCAAAGGGCAGACAGTCTTTTATAGCCCTTTGGGGATAGTTCCAAATTGTCCTCCAGAATAGTTGGATCAATTCACAACTCCACCAGCAATGCATTAATGTCCCAACTTTGCCACATCCCCTTCAGCATTCATTACTTTTCATTGCTGTCATGTTAACCAACCTGCTAGGTGTGCAGTGATACCTCAGAGTTCTTTTGATTTGCATTTCTCTGATTATAAGTGATTTAGAACAATTTTTCATGTGCTTATTAATAGTTTTGATTTCTTTAACTGAAAATTGCCTATTCATGTCCCTTGTCCATTTATCAATTGGAGAATAGCTTGATTTTTTGTACAATTGGTTTAGTTCTTTATAAATTTGGGTAATTAGTTGATTGTCAGAGGTTTTTGTTATGAAGATTGTTTCCCAATTTGTTGCTTCCCTTCTAATTTTGGTTGCAATGGTTTTGTTTGTACAAAAACTTTTTAATTTGATGTAATCAAAATTATTGATTCTATATTTTGTGATTTTTTTCTAGCTCTTGCTTGGTTTTAAAGTCTTTCCTTTCCCAAAGATCTGACATGTATAGTATTCTGAGTTCACCTAATTTGCTATAGTTTCCTTCTTTATATTCAAGTCATTCACCCATTCTAAGTTTAGCTTGGTGTAGGGTGTGAGATATTGATCCAAACCAAATCTCTTTCATATTGTCTTCCAATTTTCCCAGCAGTTTTTATCAAATAGTGGATTTTGGTCCCAAAAGCTGGGATCCATGGGCTTATCATAGACTGTCTTCCTGAAGTCATTTACCCCAAGTCTATTCCACTGAGCCTCCTTTCTGTCTCTTAGCCAGTACCAAATTGTTTTGATGACCACTCCTTTATAGTATAGTTTGAGATCTGGGACTGCAAGTCCTCCTTCCTTTGCATTTCTTTCATGATTTCCCTGGATATCCTTGATCTTTTATTCCTCCAAATGAACTTTGTTATGGTTTTTTCTAATTCAGTAAAAAAAGGTTTTTTGGTAGTTCAATGGGTATGGCACTAAATAAGTAAATTAATTTAGGCAGGATTGTCATTTTTATTATGTTAGCTCATGCTACCCATGAGCAATCAATGCTTTTCCAATTGTTTAGATCTAGTTTTAATTGTGTGGAGTGTTTTGTAGTTATGTTCGTATAGTTCCTGCATTTGTCTTGGCAGATAGATTCCTAAGTATTTTCTATTGTCTAGGGTGATTTTACATGGAATTTCTCTTTCTAATTCTTGCTGCTGAGATATATTGAATATATATAGGAATGCTGAAACTTTGCCATAGTTGTTGATTATTTTGACTAGCTTTTTGTTTGATACTCTAGGACTCTCTAAGTAGACCATCATATCATCTGCAAAGAGTGATAGCTTGGTCTCCTCATTGCCTATTTTAATACCTTCAATTTCTTTTTCTTCTCTAATTGCTATAGCTAGTGTTTCTAGTATAATGTTAAATAATAGAGGTGATAATGGGCATCCTTGTTTTACTCCTGATCTTATTGGGAATGCATCTAGTTTGTCCCCATTGAAGAGGATGTTGGCTGATGGTTTTAGATAGATACTGTTTATTATTTTTAGGAAAGGCCTTTCTATTCCTATACTTTCTAGTGTTTTCAATAGGAATGGGTATTGTATTTTGTCAAAGGCTTTTTCTGCACCTATTGAGATAATCTTGTGATTTTTGTTGGCTTGCTTGTGTAAAAAATGGAGTTTTGAACCCCAGACTTTAATCCTCAAAAGTCCTTGGCACTTCCCAGAATGCCCTAAAATCTCACCGGAGATATCCACCTGGGCCAAGACCAAAATGAGTACTTAAACTGACTGTGCCACCTACTTTCTCTCTCTGCTTCCACTTCTAAGCACATGCAGCTCTCAAGATGTAGTAAGTGAATTATGAATGGGCTAGTGCTCTAGGCATGTACTTTCTTATTTTTGTATTTCTTTATCCTTGATTGCTAATAATCTTTAATAAACCTCTAAAATATAATACTTTTAGTAGAGAAACTAATTTAATTTGTACACTTGTTAATATGGTCAATTATGTGTATGGTTTTCCTAATATTGACCATCCTTGCATTCTTGTTATGAATCCTACCTGCTCATAATGAATAAACCTTTTGATAACTTGCTGGAGTCTTTCTCCTAGTATCCTATTTAAGATTTTTGCATCTATATTCATTAAGGAGATTGTTCTATAGTTTTCTTTCTCTGTTTTTGACCTGCCTGGTTTTAGGATCAGTACCATATTTGTGTCGTAAAAGGAATTTGGTAGAACTCCTTCTTTCCTTATTCTTTCAAATAGTTTATATAATATTGAGAATACTTATTCTTTGAATGTTTGATAAAATTCATTTGTGAATCCTTCTGGACCTGGGGATTTTTTCTTAGGGAGTTCTTTGATGGCTTGTTCAATTTCTTTTTCTGATATGGGGTTATTTAGGTAATCTATTTCTTCCTCAGTTAGTCTAGGCAATTTATATTTTTGTAAATATTCATCCATATCACCTAGATTGCTATATTTGTTGTCATATAATTTGGCATGATCATTTTTAATGATTGTCTTAATTTCCTCTTCATTAAAGGTGAGATCTCCCTTTTCATTTTGGATACTGTCAATTTGGTTTTCTTCCTTCCTTTTTTTAAATTACATTGACCACTACTTTGTCTATTTTATTTGTTTTTTTTTCATAGTACCAGCTTCTAGTCTTATTTATTAAATCAATAGTTCTTTGACTTTCAATTTTATTAATTTCTCCCTTGATTTTTTGGATCTCTAATTTAGTCTTCATCTGAGAATTTTTAATTTGTTCACTTTCTATTTTTTAAATTTCATGCCTAATTCATTGACCTCTACTCTTCTTAATTTGTTGATATATGAACTCAAGGATATAATTTTCCCACTGAGTACTGCTTTGGCTGCATCCCATAGGTTTTGAAAGGATGTCTCATCATTGTTATGTTCTTCAATGAAATTATTAATTGTTTCTATGATTTGTTCTTTAACTAATCTATTTTGGAGAATCATATTTTTTAATTTCCAGCTAATTTCTGATTTGCCACTCCATGTACCCTTACTAAATATTATTTTTATTGCATTGTAATCTGAGAAGGTTGCATTTATTATTTCTGCTCTATTGCACTTGTTTGCAATGTTTTTATGTCCTAATACATGGTCAATTTTTGTGAATGTACCATGTGCTGCTGAAAAGAAGGTGTATTCCTTTTTGTCCCTATTCATTTTTCTTCACATATCACTAGCTCTAATTTTTCTAAGATTTCATTCACTTCTTTTACCTCTTTCTTATTTTTTTTTGTTTGATTTATCTAGTTCTGACAGAGGAAGTTTCCGGTCTCCCACTAGTATAGTTTTTCTATCTATTTCATCCTTGAGCTCCACTAGTTTCTCCTTTAGAAATTTGGATGCTATGCCATTTGGTGCATACATATTGAGTACTGATATCTTCTATACTACCTTTTATCAGGATGTAATTACCTTCCCTATCCCTTTTAAACAGATCTATTTTTTACTTTGGCTTTGTCAGATATCATGATTGTGACTCCTGCCTTCTTTTTATTGGTTGATGTTCAATAGATTTGGCTCCATCCTCTTACTTTGACCCTATGAGTATCTACCTTCCTCATGTGTGTTTCTTGCGGATAGCATATGGTAGGGTTTTGGATTCTAATCCACTCTGCTATTTGCTTGCGTTTAATGGGTGAGTTCATTCCATTCACATTCAAAGTTATGATTACCAGCTGTGTATTTTCCAGCATTTTGATTTCTACTCCTAGTCCTGTCTTTTCTTCTTTTCCTATTTCCTTCCTCACAATGTTTTGTTTTTTAATCAGTTCCCCTAATTCCCACCCTTATTTTACTTCCCTTTCTACCTCCTACCCTGTTATTCCCCCCTTATTTTCTTTACAGTCCCTTTAAACTCCCCCGTCCATACTCTCCCTCCCTTGTACTGTTTCCTTCCACACCAGTCTGTTTGGTACCCTTCTACTTCCCTTTAGGGTGCAAATCAATTCTCTGCCCTTATGGATTGGGCTTTTTTTGCCTCTTTGGGTAAATTTCAATGCACCTAAGAGTTGAGTATTTCCTATCTCCAATCTCTTTACCCTTTCAGTGTATTGATGTTCTCCACTCTCCCTTCATTTGCTTCTTTGCGACATATAAATTTAGCCCTGTCAGTTTCTTTTCCCATTTCTTTTAGTATTAACCTCTTTTTTTAGCTCTAGATATATATATATGTGTGTGTGTGTGTGTGTGTGTGTGTGTGTGAGTGTGTGTGTTTATATACATACATCTATATATATATACATCTATATGTATCAATATATGCATATATCTTTATATATATATATATATTTATGTCTTGTCATTTCATCCTATACAATTTGTCACCGTTCCCTCTAAGTGTAATTCTTCTAGCTTCCCAGGTGGTAAAAACAATTTTTAAGAGTTACCAATAACCTCTTTTTTTATAGGGATGCGTATCATTTTAACTTATTGGGTCTCTTATAATAAAGTTTTTTGTTTTTTGTTTTCTGTTTTGTTTTTCTTTTTTCCCTTATTTTTAATTATCTTTTGATGATTCTCTTGAATTCTGTGCTTAGACATCACATTTTCTCTTCATTTCTGGTCTTTTCTTTACAAATGCTTGGAATTTTTCTATTTTGCTAAATGACCATACTTTCCCCTGTAAGAATATAGTCAGTTTTGCTAAGTAGTTGATTCTTGGTTGTAGACCTAGTACCCTTGCTTTCCAGAATATCATATTCCATGCCTTTTGGTCCTTCAGTGTAGATGCAGCCATATCCTGTGTTATCCTCACTGAGCTTCCATGGTATCTGAATGACTTCTTATCAGCTTGTAATATTTTTCCCTTGGTCTCATAGTTCTTGAATTTGGCTATAACATTTCTGGGTGTTGTCAGTTGGGGATTAAGTACAGGAGGTGATCTGTGGATTCTTTCTATCTCCACTTTTCCCTCTTGTCCTAGAATATCAAGGAAATTTTCTTGGATAATTTCTTGAAGTATGATGTCCAGGCTTTTCCTTTTGTCATGGTCTTCTGGTAGGCCAATGATTCTTAAGCTGTCTCTCCTGGAACAATTTTCTACATCTTCTGTTTTGTGAATGAGAGGCTTCATATTTTCCTCAATTTTTTCATTCATTAAATTGTTTTATAGTGTCCTGATTCCTTGTGAAGTCACTTGATTCTAGTTGTTGTATTCTAGTTCCTAAAGACTGGATTTCATCCCTAGCTTTTTGGTCATCCTTCTTCTGGTCTGATTTTCTTCGGAGATCATCTTTCATCCTCTTTACCTCATCTTTTATCTCCTTTGCCTCATGTTTCATCTCCTTTGCCTCATTTTCAAGCTGGTTGATTTTGGCTTTCAGGACACTATTTTCTAATTTTAGTTCAAGTGCCTCTGTATCCAGATGACTTATCTTAGCTTTTAAGTTCTTTCCCCAATTGTCTTCAGTCTCTCTTAATTGTGTTTTGAATTGTATTTTGAGTTCTTCCAAAGTCTATGTTCAATTAGCTGGGATTTCTGTTTCATTGTTTGATGTTTCCTCATGCTCTGTTCCATTTGCTCTTTGTTCATTGTCTGTATAGAAGCTGCCAATTGTAATTTCTTTTTTCTTTTTCTGTTGTTTGCTCATATTTGCCCCTTCTTATCCCCCTGTAGTTGCCTTCACTCTTGCTCCTCTCATTATGTGTTGGATCTGTAGTTTTGGGCTTTTCTGTCAGTCTTTCCTCTTGGAGTTTTGTCAGAAAGTCTCTCAGTGTAGTCTGTGGGGGAAGTTATTGGAGATTTTGTTTCCCTATGCTCTGGAGGCTTTGATTGGATTAACGTCCAGCAGTCTGTGAGGGAAAGGTGTTGGAGCTTGAGGTTCCCTGACCTCTGAAGCCTTTTGATGGGACTTAGTCCTGCTGGGTTGGGCTGGATGTGCCCTAGGCCAAAACCTCCTAGAAGGGGGGAGCAATATGTAGGGTCTCTGCTGCTGCAACCAGGCTTCCTGCTCTGTGCTCCCTCTCCACCTTCTTCCCCACCACCTGTGTTCGACACTCTGAGCCTGGCACATCCCTGCCCACAAGGTACTCCCTCCAGACCAGCGCCTTTGCCCACCCATAGATTCCAGCTTAGCGCTATAGGTGGGGGGAGGGGGGAAGGGTCCTCGGACATTTCTTCTCCCTTCCCCTTAAACCTGAGTGTTCTTGAATTCTGTTTTTTTTGGGTGCTTACCTTTTACATTGAGTCCAGTAGGAGAGTTCCTTGGCTCTATCTTGTTGTTGAATTTGATTTTCAGTTCCCTGGGAGCATTTAGTTTGTAATTGGTAAGGAAGGATTTTCAGAGGTCCGAACTTTCACTGCCTCTATGCCACCATCTTGACCCCACCCCCTGCTACTGAATTCTGACTTTAAATCAGGAGGCAGAGAATACTTAAGAATTATAGATCTCCCAGAAGATCATAATAACCCAAAAACCTGAACACCATAACAAAGGAAATAATAAAAGAAAATAGTATGGAATCTTTGAATACACACAACAAAGTACTGATTAATCAAATCTACAGATGGTCACCAAAGAAAAACCTTAAGCTTAAAACTCCAAGGAATTCAGCCTCCTTATGGTATTTAATTGCCAACTTCCTATAACTTCCTGAGTTTCAGAGTAGTCTACTCTCCTGCCCAATTCATAATGTCATTCTCTCAGAAGCATCTACTTCAACTCTGCCACCCCCAATGTCCCACTCCAGCTCTTAGAGCCCCTTGCATTGTGATCACTAAAGTTTCTATTCCATACTTTATGAATTTCCCCTCATTTTAGACCACATTCTCTCACACTCCATATATTTGGGGGGGGGGGATTACACTCAAAAAGTCATTGTTTCCTCCAGATGACACTGGATCCCAGGTTATGCTTTCCAATGCTGGCTGCATTTTCTCTTATGCCCCTCAATATTAGCCTGGAGGAGTCATAATACTCCTTGATTTCCCCTATCACATCCTGACTTTCCCTTTGTTGGTATCACACATCAACTTCTTCTCCTTCATCCTACCCAAATTTTTTACCCAATTCATACCTTCATGGCAGTTATCTTCTTGATTACAGCTTATTCCCCTTCTTTATCAAGGAGTTTGATATCTGACCCACAGAATTAGTCTCTGCATCAACTCCTGCTCATATATTAGAGTACTTCAATTTGTATATTAATATTCCCACACACACTAACCTCCTAGTTCCACAGTCTTTTCAAATCCGAAGACCTATCTCTAACTCCATCTCAGCTATACATGAGGATGGTCACAATCTTAATCTCAATTCCCCTATTCTTGGAATATGCTCTCCCCTCACCTCTTTTTGGAATACCTTGTTTCTTTCCAAAATGAAGTTTTTCCTTATCCCCATGGTTACAAGGGCCCTCATCTCCCAAACTATGCTTTATTTATTTGGTATATATTTATATGTGTCTCTGTTTTCTCCCCTACAAGAATATAAACTCTTTGAGGTCAGGAATGGTTTTATGTATGTCCTTGTATCTGCAGGACCTAGAACTGCTTGGTAGTAGACATGCTTGTCCACTGACTGACTGTAATTATCTTTCTTGGCCATTAATTTTGTACTTGCAGTGAAATCAAGCCATTTATCTGCAGGTTTCTCTTTGTATCTGAGAATAACCCTCTGGAATACTAGCTCATATTTCTAACTATGCCACTGCCCACAAAATTTTGGATGCATCCCTTAAAATCTCTAGTTGCTTCATTTTCTTCACGCATAGACCCTGATTACTACTTAAATATAAAGCACACCCAGTAGAACTGTTATAAGGGATATAGCAAGAGAACGCTAAAAGCAGGGAGTACTAAGGTAGACGCAGAGAGAATAATGGAAGCAGGACTAATGCTTGGTACATACTGATTGATTAAATGTTTAATTAATTCAATGCAATACATGGAAGACATAGTTGAAAAGAAATCTGAATACAGGGATTCCAGGTTTAGTTGTCACTTAACGTTTCCATTGTTCAATCTTTTTCAGTAAAGTCTGACTCTTTGTGATCCCATTTGGAGTCTTTTGCCATTTCCTTCCCCAGATCATTTTATAGATGAGGAAACTGAGGAAATCAGGGTTAAGTGAGGGTTAAGAGGAGCCTTCCTGACTCCAGGCCAGGTATTCTATCCACTGTGCTACCTAATTATCCCCAAACATTTCTAGTTGATGTTATAAGACCAAGATGAATGAAGAGAGCAGAAATATAAGGTCAGTCTTTCATCTGAGCTCATTTAAGCTTGCTCCTTTCACAGAGTATCACAACTTCTCTGGGCTTACAGAGGTAAAGTGTTTTTACCTTTTAGATGCACTCATCCTATAATAATATGGCAAGGGAGTTCAGTGTGGAATTATACCAGTAAGGGAAGTATGACAAGTGACACCATTTCCAAAAATGTTTACACAGAGTTAGCCAGGCTTTTTCCAAGCAAATAATTTTGAATATGTGTGTGTTTGGGAAAGGGAAGAGAGAGTATGTGGGTGTATGCATTTGAGCTGTCAAGATTCTCCCACAGATATTTCTAGCAGCCAATATCCCAGGGACTTCTGGCTAAGAGGAAAGCTCCCTAGGAGGAAGAATGACAGAAAAAGACCATGTGAATATCCTCATAATTCCACATGTCAATCAGCATATTGCAAGTGCAATAAGCAGGTGATTCTTCTGATTTTTCTTATTATTATAAACAACACGACTTTAGAAACGTCTAGTTGGTGTGTGAGGACAGTAAGATCAAAACTCATATTAATCCTCTGCTTTAGATGACTTGTTACAATGTTATCACATATCTTGAGAAAAGATTATTGATTCCATTATTTTAAAAGGATAAATACTGTGATAGTTATCTTGAGAAATCATCATTCCTACAGTCAAAGAAAAACAGAGGATTAAGCATTTATCTAAGGAAGGATAATTGGCCACCCCAAGCCAAAAAATCCCACACTGGGGTAAAACTAGCCAATCTGGACTTTCTGCTTCCTTCTTTTGCCAACTAATTGTCCAATTCTCTGCTTCCCTTTGGTTCTGAAAAGCAGATGGTCTCATTTTGATTCACCTCATGTTTTGAGTTATTAAGAAGTCTGTAGCATTTTGAGACTTTTCTAAAAACTTTCCTAAATTAGTTGTTAGAGCTTTTCAAGACACACTTGAATATCAGTATAGTCGCTGTAAACTCAGTATTATCTTTGCTCTCTCTCTCTCTCTCTCTCTCTCTCTCTCTCTCTCTCTCTCTCTCTCTCTCTCTCTCTCTCTCTCTCTCTCCCCCCCCCCCACCTAGCAACCTAGCATGCTTTCCTTCTTCATCTCCTCTTCTTGGCTTCCTTCAAGGCTCAGTGTAACAGTTCTACAAAGGGTCCTTTCTAGTCCTTCTTAATCTTAGTCTTGGTGCCTTCCTCCAAATTATCATATATTATATATATAGGTGTGTAATAGATGGAGAGAGAGAGTTTATAAAGAGATGGTAGGTAATTAGGTAGATAGATAGACAGACAGACAGTACATACAGCTGCCTTCATGTTGTCTCCCCTGTTAGAATGTGAGTTCCTTGGGAGATAGTTTTTGCCTTTCTTTGTTTTCTTAGTGCATAGTATAGCTTCTGGTATAGAGTAATCACTTAAAATAATAAATTCATATTGATTGAGATCTGATGAAAATTACCAAGGCATTTAAAAAGTTCCATTGGCTGAGAAATATCCCATATATGTCATTTTCCAGTCTAACCTTACTTAATTACCAAGCCTTTAATTCAAGTAGTACATCCATATATCCAGTTGAGTTTCCAGAAATGAGTTGTGATCATAGGATCAGAGAGATAGAGATGCAAGGGACCTATTTTAAAAACTATCTAGACCAACTCCTTCATTCTACAGTTTAAAAAATTGAGGCCCATTGAGGATGTGACTTTTTTAAGACCATATAGGCAGAAAGTACCAGAGATGGGATTTGAACCCAGGTCCATATCTCTGAACATTAAAAATTTAAATAACATAAGCATTGGTTCTTCCCATCTTAATTTAATGTTTTTATTCTTTCCCTTTAAGCATCCAGTAGAAAAAAAAAGTGTACTAGAGACTCTAATTGATGCAAGTGAACCCTATTTCAGAAAGAAATTAGTGGTTTATTCTCCTTTGGCAGATTTTCCAAGCAATAAAGTATCATTCAAATAAGAGCAAATATGAACACACAAAGAATAAGACAAACCAATAGAAATTTTCTATATGGCATTCAACACTAATTTATTCCAGGTCATGCTCTCTATTAGATATCGGTGGGGAAACAAGCCACTGATTCCTATTTCAGTAAAGCTGTCCTGAAAGTCTTTGCAAGATAATGTTTTTAAAGGGCTGTAACAAATTGCAGTTGGATCTGTAGCATTTATCATCCAAGCAGGTTGACGGTGATCCTGTGACCGTGGGCAGTTATGACAACCTCATCTGCTCTGAGACATCAATATAGATCAAACCATTCTGGTGAATTGCCATTGATAGGTCAGAATGACCATCACTCTCTAAGCCATGCCTAATTTATTGTATTCAGGCTGTCTCAGAGAAAAGATGGACTCTGTGCTTCAGGCAATAAGAGATTCCCTGGCCCAAATCTCTAGGGTTGTTTTGTAAGAGGCATAGTACTACCATAAGGGTGAGGTGTAAGAGACTCCTACACTCTTAGCTGTATGCTCTGAACAAACACCTTCTAATGTGGATTTTACATGAGAGATCCCAATGATACCTCAAACTCAACATACGCAATGCTGAACTCATCATCTTTACCTCAAAATATGCCATTCCTTCTGACATCCTTATTTCTGCTTTGAGCAGAGAAGCTAGGACAACTAGAAAGTGAGGATGAGAGAGGAGGGAGTTGTAGATATGAAGAAGCAGCAAGGGAATCATTCTTTTAAAATTAGGAACACTCTCAAAATTTGTTTCTCTGGACTTGTATCTCCCAAGTCACACTGGGACTGGTAGATCAGGTACCCAGAAGTAGGCTGCTACCCTCAGCATTCTTAAAGTGACTTTATGGACCTTTCTTTTACTACCACTTATAGTTCCAATCCAAGGTGTTCTTGTCTATATTAATTGCCAGTTAATGTCTCCCTTATATCAATTAACCAAGCAATATCAGTTTAACTTTTTACAAAGAGATATCTATTAAAGAGAAGGGAAGAAACATTGATGAAACATTTACTATGTTCAAGATATACTTTTACAATTATTATCTCATTTGATGTTCACAACAATCCTGTAAAGTAAATTCCATAATTATCTCCATTTTGAGGCAGGTAGAGGTAAAGAAGGTGGTGGTTGTTGTCCATCACACTCAAAGGTAAGCAAAATGACATCACTGGTGACGTTTTTGACATCAGAAATGAATTTAAGTGAGGCACGAAGTGACCAGCCTCACCTTCTCTTCCAGAATCATTAAAGTGTAGTGGCCAGCCTCACTTTCTCTTCCAGAATCATAGAAGCCCAGTGGCAGCAGCTTTTTGTTTTTGTCATTATCAGTAAAATTATAGGTAGCAAAGGATACCTACAAATACTTTGAAGCAGAGAAGGAAAGACCATCATCACAAGTTCCCAGAAGTATGCTTGCCAAGCACCCAGGTAAGAATTACAGAAGGTAGAGAATATTGTGCATGCTCTAAGGACTGGCACTTCATTAATTTGTCAATTCCTATTGTATACTGGTAGGTCCATCATCCTTTTAGTCACCCAGAGTTCTATTTAACTCTTGCTTCATCCTTATCCCTCACTTTCAATCTGTTTTCAAGTCAATAGAATCAGATACATTGATTAAAATATGGATGAAAACAAAACCAAAACCATGAATCTCAAAGATGTATGTTTATCCTTCCCACCCCAGTCCCAATAAGTCTTATGAAAACTTCTTTCTTCAGAAGGGGAGAGTAAACATTTCTTTTGTTCACTCTCTTCAACTTGACACTGACTCCTATGTTTATCTTGTGACCACCTAACACCATGGTTTCACTAGTTTTATGGGCAAGATGAGGGGGAATGTTGACTATTGTCTAACCTTTTGGTAACATAGCCTCAATGCAAAATGAAAACTAACTTGAAAAGCAGAATAGATCAAACTAAAAAGGAAAATCAAAATATCATAGCTGAAAACCAGTCTTTAAAGACCAGAATTGGGCAAGTAGAAGCTAATGATCTCACAAGACAGCAAGAATTAATAAAGGAAAGTCAAAAGAATGACAAAATAGAAGGAAACATGAAATATCTCATTGGAGAAGATGATTGACTTGGAAAACAGGTCCAGGAGAGATAATTTGAGAATCATAGGACTACCTGAATACATGGAAATAAACTGAAACCTTGACATCATAATACAAGAAATTATCCAAGAAAACTGCCCTAATATTCTTGAACAAGATGGCAAAATAGACATTGAAAGAGTCCATAGATCACCCTGTATGTTAAATCCTCAAAAGGAATATAATTTCCAAATTCAAGAGCTTACAAACTAAGGAGAAAATATTGTAAGGAGCAAGAAAGAGACAATTCAGATATCAAGGAACACCAGTCAGGATTACACAGGGTCCAGCAGCCAAAACAAAAAAATGACTGCAAGGCTTAGATATTCAGAAAGGCAAGAGAATTGAGTCTACAACCAAGGATCACCTACCCATTAAAACTGACTATATACTTCCAGGGGAAAGTATGGATACTTAACTAAATAGAAGACTTCCAAATATTTGTAAAGAATAGACCAGAATGAAATGGAAAATTTTATGTTCAAATACAAAATTCAAAAGAAACATGAAAAGGTAAACAAGAAAGAGGGGGGAAATTTTTAAAGGCTTCAGTAAGGTCAAATTGTTTGTATTCCTATATGGAAAAATGATATTTGAAATTCTCAAAAACAATATTCACTATTGTTGTGAATATTGTGAAATGGGCAAAGACTAAAGAGATGAAATGCAAAGAAGAAAAAACTCAAGAAAGCATACAGAATCCTCCAGACCCAGACCCAGACCTATTGGGGGAAGAGAGAGAATTCTATGGAAGGTTGTAAAAGGAAAGGCAATTAGCCCAAGCTGACTTGGGGGATATTTCTGCTTGGAGTGGTGTGATATCCACATCACTTCACTTCTCTCGGACCAACCTCTATGAAGGGGAAGGCTGAAGAAGTTATTGACTGTTACCTTTCTCTACCTAATTTGAGCCAAAGAAAACAGTCTTGCCCAGTAAAGACCCCAACTGAATATTATTGTTTCCCTCAGGGGGAGTCAATTTTATTCCTTTTTGAAGAGACTTAAACCAAAGCCTTCAATAAATGATAGAAATTAGAATTAAGGAAATCCTATCTCCCTCTCTACCATTTCCCTCTTATTTCCTTCCCCCCCAAAAAATAAATAGATCTTTTTAACTACAGAAAGTGTTCTCAAGATTTTGTAATTAGAGGGAGGGACTGATTCACTGTCTGTTAGGCAAACTCCATTAGGCTGTTAGCAAGGAGAACAGGAAGGAAGATGTGTCTTCCTGAATTCAGCCTCCTTCAAAACTGTTTCCTGGAGTTAACATCTATTTAGTTCCCCTCCCCCCCATCTCTCACTATTCCCCATCAAACACTATCATAGTAGTTAGAAGAATTGTTCATAGGGAGAGGTTGGGATACTAAGGTACATAATTTAAGATGACATGATAAAAAAGAAAAGGGGGAATAGAAGAAGACACCAAGAGAAACTTAAAGGAATAAGAAAAATAAGATAAATTATACCACATAAAGAGGCACATGGAAGGTGGAGGGGAAAATACTATAATAAGAAGGAGAAGAAGACAGTGCTAATAGGTAATACTTAAACTTTACTCCCAATGGAATCAATTCTGAGATGGAATCTAGTATTCTTCTTTTCCTTGTTTGCCAATACCCATCTCTCTCACCCTTTCCACCATTAGAGTAGAGCAATCTTTATTCTCCTAAACCACTCAAAAAGAACAGGAATGAAGGAAAGATCCCACAATCCACTCTATTATATGTAGATAACTGGGAGAATTATAAAGTTCATAGTAGGCACAGTTCTTGCCCTCACAAAGCTTATACATTCCCAAGATGCAATTCCATTTCAAATTCCACAAGGAGAATTCACCAGAAGAGTGTCATCCACACAGGAACAGTTTAGCTCAGAGAAGAAAGTCAAAGCCAGCACCAGCAATGGAGATAGCAAGAAGTTTCTATCCATGGAGCAGACCAGAAAATAGAACTGAAGACTGGATGATCATGCAGAATAGACAATGACTGGCTCCTGGGAAGGGATAATTGAAGGTAGAGCTGTGTAGTCATGCTAGAGTCATGGCCAACTGTGATAAATTACAGGGCTCAGGACTACTGACATATGGAGCTATTTCCTTAGTTTTTCAAGTGGGAACCTATAGGACAGCAGTTTCCCTTATGAACTACCAGGAAAGAGAACAATGAAAATGTGCTTACTTGGTGAATTAATTTTTAGACTTCTTAATTTTTAAAAAAAATTATTCCTGGGGGCAGCTAGGTAGCTCAGTGAATTGAGAGCCAGGCCTAGAGATGGGAGGTCCTAGGTTCAAATCTGGCCTCAGACACTTCCAAGCTGTGTGACCCTGAGCAAGTCACTTATCACCCATTGCTTAGCCCTTACCACTCTTTTGCCTTGGAGCCAACACACTGTATTGATTCCAAGATGGAAGGTAAGGGTTTAAAAAATATTCCTTTGTCACTTCTCATTCCTGGAATGTTCTCCCCACCATCACCCCCAATACCCATTTCCACTCCTGGCTTCCTTTCAGCCTCAGTTAAATTCCAACATCCTACAAGAAGCAGCAACATTTATCCCAGGATAATTTTATTGGTTACCTTGATATATCTTTACAGGAAAAAAAATGTATATCAGTTACCCCAGAAAATGAATTTTCTTGTTCTTTTCAAGTTGGTCATCTATTCAGTTATCACATCACATCACAGACACTCATACTCTTCACAGAGTGACATTTAAACTCTCCCTCTGAGATCTCCTTACCTTTAAAAGATACAGTAAAATTAGCCATAGTCTCTGGAGGAAAAGCTTTTGAAGCTAATGTACCAAATAAGGTGTCCTCTTAAATTAAAGTGGCACTGAGATGCAGTAGATAGTGAAGAGAGGAGGCAGAAAGAGCCGGGTTTGAACGTTACTATTGGTATATATTGACTATGGAATCATGTCACTTAATCTTTCAATTCACGAGGCAACTCTATAAAGATTATAAATTATTATGAAAGAGTTAGTCAGCCAGTAAGCATTTATTTAGGTGCCTATTTTGTGCCTGGCACTGTGCTAAGAGTTGATTCACATTAAAGCCGGAGTAGCATCCTGTTGGAATCACTTGGGTGACCAATTTGTGCCTTCCACAGACAACTAACTCTGTTAAATGGATTAAACCAATAATTATTGCCCCCCTGAAATGTTTTGAGAGTTCTTCATCTCTTAGTAAAAGTGGCTCCTTCCAAACCAATACCTTAGAGACTCTTAAACATCAAGTGAATTCGCAGAGGAGTGTGCCTTGCGGAGAAACTTTTAGATTTTTCATCAAGTCTATTTAAATAATAAATAAATGGTTCATTTCTTTAATAAATATAGTAAAATGGCCAATAAATGGTTTTTTTCTAAAACAAGAAAGGTAATGTGGAATAGTGGATAGATTTGGAGCCTGGAAAACCAGAGTTCAAGTCCTCCTTGTATGACTTTGGACAAATCACTTAACTGCAGAGCTTGAGGCAATTCTCTAAAAAATATAAGTTGTAGAAAAAGGACCAACCTGCATTAATGAAGGGAATTCCCTTCATCAGCAAAATCAGAGGTCCAGACCCTGGTTTTCAAACACTCTGAGTGCATCTTCTGACAAGTGCAGCTTCTGACAAGTCCATTTTCTAACCCCAGATATTGACAGCTTCAGCAGCTAATGGAAAGTGGTAAGTGCCCCCAGAGCCCATCATGCCACCATTTCCTGGATAGTAAAAGTCAGCAGGAATTATTTTTTTTCCTTTGCAAATGTGGAGTCAGTGAAGCTGTAGCCTACCATATTAATGCAGCATTCTTGATGAATCTCCTTTCCTTTCAGTTTTTTTTTCAAAAACCCTTATTTTCTACCTTCACAATATGTTTAAGATAGAAGGGCAAGGACAGGCAAATTGGGTTAAGTGACTTGGCAAGGGTCACTCAGCTAGAAGTGTCTGAGACCAAATTTGACCCTAGGACCTCCCATCTCTAGGTCTGACACTCTATTCGCTGAGCAACCCAGCTGCCCCTTCCATGTGGACATTAAGTGGTCCCATCTAGTTCCAATCTCAAACCTGAACCAATGGGATGGTCTGTCAGACTTAACCCCAAACAGCATGTAAACTCCTTATGTATCAGTTGTAATGAGATTACAGCATTATATTATATTACAATTAATTTAACCATTCCCTTCCTTTGCATATTTAGGTTCCAAGTTTTATTTTTTTCAACTACATAAAACTCTCCTACAAAAATCTTTGAACATGTAATTCTTTTTTTTAAATATCAAGACCACTTCCTGAGTAAATTTCCAACAATGAAACTATTGGGTCATGATGGACTCATTTTGTGGTGGTGATGGACAACAGAGTATCATTTATGATCTTAGAAAGGTGTTTGGGGTACTCAAACGTTAAGTGATTTTTCCAGGGTTCCATCAGACCAGGATTTGAACCCATATCTTCCCAACTCCCAGGCTAGCCCTCTTTCTACCAGCCTCATGGTTAGGGAATTGGCTTTAGACCCAGGAAGACCTGGGTTCTGATCCCTACTGATACTGATGTTGGGCAAGTCACTAATTTCTCAAACAATTCTAGAAGTAGCAAAAAGGTTTCTTATATGCATTGACAGAGGGCAAAGTTCTATGTACTAATGAAATTACACTTCTTCCAGCCTCCTTCCTCCCTAATAAAAGTCTCAGAAGTGAATCTTTTTTTTAATCATCACTTAGAGTAAAGGAATAACTTTCAATTCAGCCTACTGGAAAAGCACTGAGTTCTTTTGGAATAGAAAAGTACGATGAGATCATCATGGTTCATAAATAACTCCATATTGTGAAAATAACACACTTAAACTGTCATTCTAAATCTAAAGATATGGAGTGTTCTCATTACACCCGGCCAGTAGGGAATATCTGTCACTTCACCCAGTTGTGACTGCCTTTATGGGCCCTTCATTCTGGAGCTCTTTGAGTGCAGACACAAACAACTAGCATCCAATATAGAGTTTTGTCTTGTTTTTTGTTTTTTTTTTTTCACTTTTTAGTATCATGGCCTCCATTGGAAATCTAGTTAAGTTTATGGACGCCTTAGAATAATACTTTTAGATTCATAAAATAAAATACGTGGGATTATAAAGGAAATTGAATCATCCTGAAATATTTTTAAATCAACATGTTTTTAAAAAAAACACCAATTCATAAATTATTAACCTTCCAGTAAAGATGCCCTGATAAAAAGAAAGAGAATATGCATCAATTCAAGGTAACAGATATCATTACACCAAAATCATAATTGGAAAGTGGAAAGTGTAGATGCTTAATTGGCACCAACTACTAAGCTACAAACATTGTCCGGGGAACCTCTCAAGTCAAAACTATCCCCCAAACCTATACTTAGATACCAAAAAAGTCCTCTGACAAGTCAGGTAGCACAGTGCTTTTCAGATGCTTGACGTTTCAGGTCCTATATAAAGGTACATTGCATTAGAGAAGGCCATAATTATCCCCTAAGTATACAGTCTCTGCCTCCATAGCAACGAAAGCAGAGATGCTAAAGCCCTCAGCCATCATACTGATTAGACTAGAAAATATTAGGACAGAAGGGTCAAAGCATTTAGAGAGGGGGAAAAAATCTTGATTACAAATTGAATTTACAGGGGCTCACCAGGAAAACAGTGGAGGAATTGGGACTTATTGGTTGTAAGGTGTTCCCCCTACAAACAAGATTTGAGAAACTCATTGAAATAAAAGAACAAAAAAAGTATAGATATAATTTTCTCAGAATGGAAAGATAGCATCAAAGAATTTTTGAGTTAGAAGAGAACTTAGAGAGATGGGGAAATGGTCATATATAGAGTAAATGACAAAGGATGGTGAATATTGAAATCTATGGTTTCTGATTCCCAAATGAATGCTTTTTATACTAAACCACCCATTCCTGACTGAGATGGGACAACAAAGGACACTAAGTTCAACTCAATGAACATTCATTAGCCAACTACTATGTGCCAGATATTGCTCAAAGTGCTGGAGCTACAAAGATGAAAAATAATCTTTTAAGGAACTGATCATTTCCTTCAAATTCATATATGTACACACAGAGACACATATATATGTGACACAAGAGAGAATTGGGCAAAGGGAAAGGAAATATGAAGACAGTGTTCTCTAAGAAAATGAGAGAAAGGAGAAATCACTTTTGAATGGGGCAATCATGGAAGGCTTAGTGGTCAACCTAGTATCTGATGCTGGATATAAAGGAAACTAAAGACCTTAATTGGCAGAGAAAGCATATTTCAGACAATAGGGGACAAAATGCATCAACATAGGGGAAAGGACAAGATGTCATCATGAGGTCTAGAGCTTAGAAAAATTATTTTGGCAGCCAGGTGGAAGATATTTTGGAAAAAAAGAAGTGGCTGGAAGTAACTTGGGCATCCGGGTGTCAGGTAATCAGGGTATAAGCTTAGGTGATGATTCTATGAATGTGAAAAATATTGGGGAAGTAGAGGAGGCTGTTTAAAAAGTTGGGTTGAAATGAGGAAGATAATTATGAGGTTTCCATCAACAGAAACAGCGAAGTACCAGAGTTGCACTTGTAACTGGTGGCTGATACGTTAAAAATTAAAGGATTATTCAATTATTTGCCTCATGGCAAAGCAAAGAAATTATCATATGAGTCATGAACCCCTGAATATTGACATGGTCCTGCATAAAGAAGTGTGATACAGGAACTCAGTACTCCATTGTCCAACCTCCTTTAGCCTTCTAACAGCCTTGGTTGGGGTTCAGGACCATCAGAGCAAAATGATTAAAGAATATCTTGGCACATACATCCATACCATACCAACGTTGGCAAAGTCTGGACTCCCATGGGCTATCTCTAATCACCATCTTTTGCTCTTGTAGACCACAGTATATAACACACATTTCATTAGAGCAAGAGTCAGGAGTTCTGGGTTTTTGTCCAGGTACAAGGTAAATACTTCTGTGCTTATAGACATGCCTACCAAAGAAAGTATTCTGGGACAGATTTCTTCTTTGATAAAATAAAATAGCATCTGTTCTACCTAATTTATGGGTTTGTTTTAAAAATCATATAAAATAATGTATATGTAATCTAATCTTCTTGAATAGTATATAAAGTAACTATAAAAGCAACAAATAAATCAATTCAAAATAATCATAACAGAGAAAAAACTTTTACAGGTGAGTTTATCCCATTTCCATTCATAGTTGTGATGACTTTTATGATTTGTTTTTTGACCCATTCCTTCCTTGGGATTTCATTTTTGAGTCTCCATTTTGGGTCTGAGTCCTTTGATTACACTCCTTGAACTGGTAATTATAGTCTAAAAATGCTATATTTATATCTGCTTTTTTACATTAGAAAAAAAAGTTGATTCACACATAGGTAAGAGTGTGAAGTTTAATCCATGATGTTTTAGGTCTGTACTTGTACCATTACTTGACTTCTGCTTTCACTCTTATCTCGTGTACATTTATTAAAAAAAAAAAAAACCCTTAATGTTCTCTGTTCCTTTTTTTTTTAATTTCCTTGGTTGCTGAATGTGTTTGTTATTACCTAATTATTGTAACTGTGTCTGACTTCAGGTTCCCTTTTGTAGTTTTCTTTGCAAAAATACTGGAGTGGCTTACTGATTCCTTCTACATCTCAATTTACAGATAAATTACAGGCAAATTACAGGCAAAATTACAGGCAAATAGGGTTAAGTGACTTGCCCAGGGTCACACTGCTGGTAAGTATTTGGGGCCAGATTTGAACTAAACTATGCCTGATTCCAGGCCAGGCACTCCATCTACTCTACTCTTCTTGTATTTCTGAGGTATTTGAGAATCAAATAATTTCTCCAGGTTTGGCACTCTATTCATTTACTTTTATTGTATTTCTGGGGTGTTTGAGAATCATATAATTCCTCCAGGCCTAGTTTTTCATTTTAAAATGTTTCAAATACTCTCCTTTTTTGTTGAATGTCCATCTTTTAACATTCATTTTTAGATTCACTTTTGCAGAGTAGGTTCCCTTGGGCTCTATACTGAGCTCCCTTGCTCTTGGGAATCATCATCCCATTTCCTCCTTCAATTTCTAGTGAATGCACACTAGTTTTGTGTTGTCCACATTTCTGTTCCTTTATATTTGAAAGTCTTTCTTCTGGTTGCTTGCAGAATGTGGTTTGGCAGTAGAATTATTAAATTTAACCATTTGAAATTTGTAATATTGTGTTGTTGCTGTTTTTTTTCCCTAGAAGTCATATATGGAGTCTTTCAATTGGCACTGTTTTGTGTGTGTGTGTGTGTGTGTGTGTGTGTGTGTGTGTGTGTGTGCGTGTGTGTGTTCAGACATTCCAGTTTCCTTGTTCCTTATATTTTGGTGTTCAGGTTTTTTGACTTGTCATTTGGCTGGAAGCCTTATAATTCAAAGCTGCCTCTATGCAGCCTGTCTTTGAGATAAATTTGTTTTGCAAATATGGAAATATTTTATTTTAATGCTATTGCATTAAAATATTGCAAATATGGAAATATTTTATTTTAATGCTATTGCTTTTTGCTTCTCTTCTGGATTATCCTTTACTTATTTGTATGATGAATCAGTTATTCTCTCTGGTTTCTTAAATGAGACTTGCTACGAGGAATTGAAATTTTTCTATTCTGCTAAGTTTTTCTGATGATGTGAGCCAGAAATTCTGTTTTCACAATTTTTATTTCTCTTTTAAACAATTCAGAAACATCCTTCCATGGTTCCATTGTCTGTTGGGAATCCACAAGCTCTTCTCCTTATGAGATATTGACTCATTTTCCTTTGTCTTACAATATTCATTTATAGATTTCCGTTGCGGCCAGCAGAGCTGCCAGTTGTCTGTACCTATTTGCTGCCAAATGTCTGTCCTTTTTGTGCCATGTATGGAACCTCTTCTTACCTTGGTGCATAAGATCTGAGCACCCCTCCTTTGGGCTCTGCATTAGATGTTTGTGATCTATTTGCTTCTGGCTAGACTCTCAACCCCAACTTTCAGCAGACCTCTCTATCTATCTCCCTATGCTGACTTGAGCTGAAAAAATGACTCACTGTGATTTTTTTCCCCTTTGATTTTCTGGACAAGACTTGATCAGGTGCATTTTCTAGATCTTTGTGAATTGTTATGAAGGAGAGTTCAGTTATACTTCTTTCATTTTTTTTCTCCATTTGAATTAGTTTATTTAGTCAATTTAGAACATTGTTCCTTGGGTACAATAATCACATTATTTTTCTTCCTCCCCTCCACCCACCCTTCCCGCAGGTGACCCACAATTTCATTGGGTATTACTTGTGTCCTTGATCAGAACCTATTTCCATGTTGTTGATGATTGTGCTAGGATGCTGATTTAGAGTCTACATCCCCAACCATATCCCTTCGACCCATGTAATCAAGCAGTAGTTTTTCTTCGGTGTTTTTACTCCCACAGTGTTTCCTCTGAATGTGTATAGTGGTTTTTCTCTAAGATTCCTCCAAGTTAATCAGGATCACTGCATTACCACTAATGGAGAAGTCCATTACATTCAATTGTACCATAGTGTATCAGTCTCTGTGTACAATGTTTTCCTGGTTCTGCTACTCTCACTCTGCATCAATTCCTGTAGGTTCTTCCAGTCCCCATGGAATTCCTCCACTTTATTATTCCTTTGAGCACAATAGTATTCCATCAACAAAAAAATACCACAATTTGTTCAACCATTCCACAGTTGAAGGGCATTCCCTCATTTTCCACGTTTTTGCCACCAAAAAGAGTGTAGCTATAAAAATTGTTGTACATGTCTTTTTCCTTATTATCTCTCTGGGGTACAAACCCAGCAGTGCTATGGCTGGATCAAAGGGCAGACAGTCTTTTATTGCCCTTTGGGCATAATTCCAAATTGCCCTCCAGAATGGTTGGATCAATTCACAACTCCACCAGCAATGCATTAATGTCCCAACTTTGCCACATCCACTTTAGCATTCATTACTTTCCATTGCTGTCATGTTAGCCAATCTCCTAAGTGTGAGGTGATACCTCAGAGTTGTTTTAATTTGTATCTCTCTGATTATTAGAGATTTAGAACACTTCTTCATGTGCTTATTAATAGTTTTGATTTCTTTAACTGAAAATTCCCTATTCATGTCCCTTGCCCATTTATCAATTGGAGAATGGCTTGATTTTTTAGTACAATTGGTTTAGCTCTTTACAAATTTGAGTAATTAGATCATTATCAGAGGTTTTTGTTATGAAGATTGTTTCCCAAATTGTTGCTTTCCTTTTAATTTTGGATGAATTAGTTTTGTTTGCACAAAAACTTTTTAATTTGATGTAATCAAAATTACTGATTTTACATTTTGTGATTTTTTTCTAGCTCTTGCTTGGTTTTAAAGTCTTTTCTTTCCCAAAAACCTGACATGTATACTATTCTGTATTCACCTAATTTGCTAATAGTTTCCTTCTTTATATTCAAGTCATTCACCCATTCTAAGTTTATCTTAGTGTAGGGTGTGAGATGTTGTTCCAAACCGAATCTCTCCCATACTTACTGACTTCTAATTTTTCCAGCAGTTTTTATCAAATAGTGGGTTTTTGTCCCAAAAGCTGGGATCTTTGGGCTTATCATAGACTGTCTTACTGAGGTCATTTACCCCAAGTCTATTCCACTGATCCTCCCTTCTGTCTATTAGCCAGTACCAAATTGTTTTGATGACCACTCCTTTATAGTATAGTTTGAGATCTGGGACTGAAAGTCCTCCTTCCTTTGCATTTTTTTCATGATTCCCCTGGATAGATCCCTGATCTTTTATTCTTCCAAATGAACTTTGTTATGTTTTTTTTTCTAATTCAGTAAAAAAAATTTTGGTAGTTCAATGGGAATTGCACTAAATAAATTAATTAATTTAGGCAGGATTGTCATTTTTATTATGTTAGCTCATCCTACCCATGAGCAATAAATGTTTTTCCAATTGTTTAGATCTAGTTTTAATTGTGTGGAGAGTGTTTTGTAATTGTGTTCATATAGTTCCTGTGGTTGTCTCAGTAGATAGATTCCCAAGTATTTTATGTTGTCTAAGGTGATTTTGAATGGGATTTCTCATTCTAATTCTTGCTGCTGAAATGGGTTGGAGATAATTAGAAATGCTGCTGACTTATGCGGGTTATTTTGTATCCTGCAACTTTGCTAAAGTTGTTGATTATTTCAACTAGCTTTTTGGTTGATTCTCAAGGATTCTTTAATTAGACCATCATAGCATCCACAAAGAGTGTTAGCTTGGTCTCCTTGTTGCCAATTTTAATACCTTCAATTTCTTTATCTTCTCTAATTGCTACTGCTAGTGTTTCTAGTATAATGTTAAATAATAGAGGTAATAATGGACATCCTTGTTTCACTCCTGATCTTACTGGGAAGGCATCTAGTTTATCCCCATTGCAGATGATGTTTGATGATGGTTTTAGATATGTACTGCTTATTATTTTTAGGAAAGGCCCTTCTATTCCTATACTTTCCAGTGTTTTCAATAGGAATGGGTGTTGTATCTTATCAAAGGCTATCTGCATCTATTGAGATAATCATGTGATTTTTGTTGGTTTACTTGTTAATATGGTCAGTTATGTGGATGGTTTTCCTAATATTGAACCATCCTCTCATTCCTGGTATGAATCCTATCTGGTCATAGTGAATAACCCTTGTGATGACGTGCTAGCGTCTTTTTGCTAGTATCCTATTTAAGATGTTTGCATCTATATTCATTAAGGAGATTGGTCTATAATTTTCTTTCTCTGTTTTTGACCTGCCTGGCTTTGGGATCAGTACCATATTTGTGTCATAAAATGAATTTGGTAGAACTCCTTCTTTGCTTATTCTGTCAAATAGTTTGTATAATATTGGGATTAGCTGTTCTTTGAATGTTTGATAGAATTCATTTGTGAATCCATCTGGACCTGGGGATTTTTTTCTTAGGGGTTCTTTGATGGCTTGTTCAATTTGTTTTTCTGATATGGGGTTGTTTAGGTTTCTAACCTAAACAACAATTTCTTCCTCTTGTTAGTCTAGCCAATTTATATTTTTGTATGTATTCATCCATATCACCTAGATTGCCATTTTTATTGCCATATAATTTGGCATAGTAGTTTTTAATTATTGCCTTAATTTCCTCTTCATTAGAGGTGAGGTCTCTCTTTTCATCTTGGATACTGTCAATTTGGTTTTTTCTTTCCTTTTTTTAATTAGACTGCCTAATACTTTGTCTATTTTATTTGTTTTTTCAAAGTACCAGCTTCTAGTCTTATTTATTAAATCAATACTTCTTTGACTTTCAATTTTATTAATTTCTCCTTGTTTTTAGGACCTCTTATTTAGTCTTCATCTGAGGGTTTTTAATTTGTTCACTTTCTAGTTTTTTAATTTGCATGTCCAATTAATTTACCTCTGTCCTCCCTAATTTGTTAATATACGAACTCAAGGATATAACTTTCCCCTGAGTTCTGATTTGGCTAAATCACATGAGTTTTGAAAGGTTGTCTCATCATTGTCATGTTCTCCAATGAATTTATTAACTGTTTCTATGATTTTTAATTTAACTAATCTATTTTGGAGAATCATATTCTTTATTTTCCAGTTAATTTCTAATTTGCCTATCCATGTACCCTTACTAATTATTATTTTCATTTCACTGTGATCTGAGAAGGTTGCATTTATTATTTCTGCTTTTTTGCACTTGTTTGCAATGTTTTTATGCCCTGATACATGATCAGTTTCTGTGAATGTACCATGTGCTGCTGAAAAGAAGGTGTATTCCTTTTTGTACCTATTTACTTTTCTCCACATATCTACTAACTCTAATTTTTCTAAGATTTCATTCACTTGCCTTACCTCTTTCTTATTTTTTTTGTTTGATTTATCTAGTTCTGATAGAGGAAGTTTCAGGTCTCCCACTAGTATAGTTTTTCTATCTATTTCAACCTTGAGCTCCACTAGTTTCTCCTTTAGAAATTTGGATGCTATACCATTTGGTGCATACATGTTGAGTACTGATATTTCCTCATTGTCTATACTGCCTTTTATCAAGATATAATTACATCTTACCTCTTTTAACTAGATTTATTTTTACTTTGGCTTTGTCAGATATCATGATTGCAACTCCTGTCTTCTTTTTTATCAGTTGATGCCTAATAGATTTGGCTCCATCCTCTTCCTTTCACCCTATGCATATCTACCTTCCTCATGTGTGTTTCTTGTAGACAGCATATGGTAGGATTTTGGATTCTAATACACTCTGCTATTCACCTCCATTTTATGGATGAGTTCATTCCATTCACATTCAGAGTTATGATTACCAGTTGTGTATTTCCCAGAATTTTGATTACTACTCGTAATCCTGCCTTTTCTTCTTTCACTATTTCCTTCTATACCAATGTTTATTTTTAATCTGTCACCCTAGTTCCCACCCTTATTTTACTTCCCTTTCTACCCCCTCCCTCCTTATTCTCCCCCATTATTTTCTTTGCAGTCTTTTTAAAACTACTTCCCCACACTCTCCCTCCATTGTACTGCTTCCCTCCCCACCATTCCATTTGTTACCCTTCTTCTCCCCTATAGGGCACAAATCTATTCTCTGAACCAATGGATTGGGTTGTTCTTGCCTCTTTGGATAAATTTCAATTCACATAAGAGTTGAGTATTTCCTATCTCCAACCTCTTTACCCTTCCAGTGTATTGATGTTCTCCCCCCTCCCACCATGAGCTTCTTTGTGACATATAAATTTACCCCCTTTTTTCTTTTCCCACTTCTTTTATTATTAACTTCTTTTTTAGCTCTAGTTGTGTATATATATATATATATATACACATGTATATGTATTTATACATACATATATCTATATACCTATTTATGTCTTTGCATTTCATCCTGTCCAATTTGTCACTGTTCCCTCTAAGAATAATTCTTCTAGATGCTCAGGTGATAACAATTTTTAAGAGTTACCAATGACCTCTTTTCTTATAGGGATACATATCATTTTAACTTATTGAGTCTCTTTTAAAAAGTTGGGGGTTTTTGTTTGTTTTGTTTTATTTTGTTTTATTTTTCTTTTCCCCCTTTTTTTAAAATTACCTTTAGATGATTCTCTTGAGTTCTGTATTTGGGCTTCAATTTTTCTGTTCAGGTCTGGTCTTTTCTTTACAAATTCTTGGAATTCTTCTATTTTGTTGAATGACCATACTTTCTCCTGTAAGAATATAGTCAGTTTTGCTAGGTAGTTGATCCTTGGTTGTAGACCTAGTTCCTTTGCTTTCTGGAATATCATATTCCATGCCTTTTGTTCCTTCAGTGTAGGTGCAGCCAGATTCTGTGTTATCCTCACTGTGGTTCCATGGTATCTGAATGACTCCTTCTTGGCAGATTGTAATATTTTTTCTTTGGTCTGATAATTCTTGAATTTGGCTGTAACATCCCTGGGTGTTGTCATTTGGGGATACAGGAGGTGATCTGTGGATTCTTTCAATCTCTACTTTTCCCTCTTGTTCTAGAATATCAGGGCAGTTTTCTTGGATCACTTCCTGTAGTATGAGGCTTTTTCTTTTGTCATGGTCTTCTGGTATACCAATGATTCTTAAATTGTCTCTCTTCAAATGATTTTCTAAATCATCTGTTTTTTGACTGAGATGCTTCATATTTTCCTAATTTTTTTTTCATTCTTTTGGTTTTGTTTTATAGTATCCTGCTGCCTTGTGAGGTCACTTAATTCTAGTTGTTGTATTCTGGTTCTTAAAGACTGGATTTCATCCCTGGCTTTTTGGTCATCCTTCTCCTTCTGATCTCATTTTCTTTGGAGGTCATCTTTCTTTCTCTTTACCTCATCTCTCATCTCCTTTGCCTCATATTTCATCTCCTTTGCCTCATTTTCAAGCTGGTTGATTTTGGCTTTCCAGATGACTTATCTTAGTTTTTAAGTTCTTTTCCCAATTGTCTTCAGCTTCTCTAAATTATGTTTTTGAATTGCATTTTGAGTTCTTCCAAGGTCTGTATCCAATTTTCTGGGATTTCTGTTTCATTATTTGGTGTTTCCTCTTGCTCTGTTCCATTTGCTCTTTGTTCATTACCTGTAAAGAAGCTGTTGATTGTAATTTCTTTTTTCTTTTTCTGATGTTTGCTTATATTTACCCCTTCTTTGCTCCCCATATTTGTCTGTGCTCTTGCTCCTATCATTTTTTTGGTTTGGGTGTTTTCTGACAGTCTCCCCTCTTGGAGCTTTGCCAGGAGATCTCTTGGTACAGTCTGTGGGGGAGGGGTGTTGGAGCTTCCGATTCCCTGACCTCTGAAGACTTTTGATGGGATTAAGTTCAGCTGGGTTTGGCTGGATGTGCTCTGAGGCCAAAACCTCCTGGAAGGCTGGAGCAATATGGAGCTCAATTCAAAGGGGACACCCCCCAAAAACCAGAATTCGGGAACACTTGGGTTTAAGGGGAAGGCAGAAGGAAGATTCCAGGACCCTTCCCCTCCCCACATAGAGCGCTAAGCCTCCAGCAGCAGTGGGAACTTCTTGGCGGGTAAAGGCACTGGTATGGAAGGTTGTGGGCAGGGTTGTGCCAGACTCAGAGCATCAAACACAGGCAGTAGGGGAGGAGCTGGCAAGAGAGCGCAGAGTGGGAAGCCTGGTCAGAATGGCTGAGACGTGTCCCTTTTGAATTGAGTCCAGCAGGAGGGATCCTTGGCTCTGTCTTGTTGTTAGGTGTGATTTTCAGTCCCCTAGAAGCATTTAGTTTGTAATTGGCAAGGAAGAGTATTCAGAGGTCTGAACTTTTGCTGCTTCTATGCCGCCATCTTCTGTACTTCTTTCTTGACTGATGTCTCAAGTTAGCTTTTTCAAATGGATATTTACTGGAAAGATATAACACAGAAGTACAAATATATCCTCCTCAAAAACTAGGGCATATTTTTAACACCAGTACATCCCATCTCCTATACTCATTCATCCAAGAACAGAAAAGAAAGAACTACAACCAAGTCAAAACCAACACCAAATTAGTAAAAATGGCATTTCTTTCTCTCTTGTCAACGAGAAAAAAGATATTTAGCTATTTAGGCCCTTTTTATATGCCCATTTGAACCTTTTTTATATAACGATTTGAAAACTTTCTTTCAGTTGCACAAAAATATTTATAGCTGTACTCTGTGGTGGCAAAAAAAAATGGAAAATGAGGGGATGCCCTCCAATTGGGGAATGGCTGAACAAATTATAGTATCTGTTGGTGATGGAATACTATTGTGCTCAAAGGAATAATAAACTGGAGGAATTCCATGTGAACTGGAACGACCTCCAGGAATTGATGCTGAGTGAAAGGAGCAGAACCAGGAGAACATTGTACACAGAGACTGCACTGTGGTACAATTGAATATAATGTATTTCTCTACCAGCAGCAGTGCTATGATCCAGGACAATTCTGAGGGACTTAAGAGAAAGAATACTATCTACATCCAGTGGAAGAACTGTGGGAGTAGAAATACAGAAGAAAAACAATTGCTTAATCACATGGTTTGATGGGGACATGATTCGGGATGTAGACCCTAAATGATTACCCTAATGTTAATATTAATAATATAAGATTAGGTCTTGATCAGTGACACGTAAAACCCATTTGGAATTGCGCGTTGGCTAAGGGAGGGTGTTGGGAGGTGGGGAGGGAAAGAACATGAATCATGTGACCATGAAAAAATATTCTAAATTAATTAATAAAATAAAATTTTTAAAATAAAAAAAATGAAAACTTTCTTTCATAGAACAATAAACAGAGTAGGAATAGTCCCAGAAGAAAACTTAAACAGGTTCTGAATTGAACAAGTCCTTTACTATATACCATCTCCTTACTCACCAAGCACCCATATGGGTTAGTTAACAGGAGAGAGAGTGAACTATATTTTCTCAAAGACCTGGACCTCTGCTGACTCTGCTGACTTACAGTCCTAATACCAAGAGTTCTCAGCCATACCTGACTATTGATTTAGCCTCCCTATCAGAATGAAATGACATCCCGGCAGGCCATCTAATATTTAACAATAGCAAAAAAGTTTGCGTAACAATAGCATGCAAAAGATATTCAGAAGAAGTTACTGACTCAAGAGGGCATAATTTCTCTTCTATGTCACAATAGCACATTCAGGCAGCAGTGTGTGTATCAGTCCTGGGAGTCCTCAATTGCTTACACACTGTGCTTTTACATTGAAGAAACCAGGAAAGGAAATCAATTATTTATTTGAACCTTAATCCTCTGGACCCGATCAATTTTAAGGATGGCTTCATTGCCTCTTAGGGAGAAACTAGTCTAGTCTATATGCGAGACACCTTGGTTGGTTTTGTTTCTACCAAACAAGGGAAAGATAAAACAAAGAGAAATATAAATTAACATCACTAATTAATATTGATTCCAAAGAATTGGCAAAATATCCAAGATATATTCATTATCATGAAACTGAATGTATAATACATGTATTTAAGGGTGGTTCAACATTATAAAAACTAATATAAACATATAAAATCTTTCAAACCTATATAACTATGTCAACAGATGCAGATAAAAACTTTAACAAAAAATCACTTATGTTAAAAAAGAAACCTACAAAAATGGACATGTGGAATGTCCATTTTTTTGAATGCCTTTTTAAGTGATAATAACCTAGGATTAAATGAAAGGTGAAATAGTTTTCCTAATAAATATATGAGTAAAGAAAGGATGCTCCTTTCCCTGTTGTTACTTGATGTAATTCTTGAGATCATAGCAATGGCAAAAGGGGGACAGGGAGAAATGAAAGATATATAGTCAAAGAGGAGCCAAAACTTTTCCTATTCATGAAGTCATCATCCTAGAGAATTAGCAAAGAAATTAGACTGAGATCTTCATCAATGCTATTCTACATAGCAATAATGAAACCCAAGAGAAAAATCATAGAAAATGGAAGTCTCATTTTAAATACTTACAAAATATTGGGAGTCAGACTGCAAAGGTACACTCTACTATATAGTTTCATTTAAAACTCACCTTAAGGAAACAAAGAATGTTATAAACAACTGGAGGGATATTTGATATTAGTAGTTACAGTGCAAATACATTTTTAAAATTATTAGATTGCCTAAACTGACTTTCAGAGTTAATATCATGCCAATCAAACTGCTAAAGGAATATTGCGGTTGTATTTGACTATTTATGACCCCTTTTGGAGTCTTCTTTGCAAAAATACTCAAGTGATTTTCCATTTCCTTTTCCAGCTCACTTTATAGATGAAGAAACTGAGGCAAACAGGTTAAGTAGCTTGCCCAGGTTCTCATAGCTTATAGGGGCTAGATTTAAACTCACAGAGATGAATCTTCCTGAATCCAGACCTACTATTCTCTGTAGCACCTAGTTGCCTTCAATACTTAATAGAGTTAAAGAAAATAAAATTCATAAATGAATAAAAGGTTTAAAAGAGGGTCTACCACCTCCAGATCTCAAATTATATAAATCAATAATCATCAGAACTCTTTAGTACTCATTTAAAAAAACACACACAGAAAAACAGATCAGTAACACAGACTAGATAATGATGACTTATCAATTGAACTTAATAACCTAATGATCAATAAGTTCAAGTACAAATCATTTGGGAATGAACTCACTAATTAACTAAAAGTACTAAGAATATTGTAAAAGTTTGACAGAAACTAGAATTATACCAACAATTTACACTGTATACCACAATAAGTTCACACTATTAAAAAACAAAAAACAAGAAGAGAACAAATCTAGTGCTAGACACAGATAACTAAAGGTGAATTTTTAACCAAACAAGGGGCTAAAAAACAAGTCTGCTTTATGGAAGCTGCAAAATTCCACCTTTTACCAGAAGCTTTCCCCAACCCCTCTGGTGCTTTCCTTCTCTTAAAATTTATTTTTCCTATATATTTCCTATATATCCTATACATAGATTGTACATTTTTGTGTCCACATTGCCTCCCTTATTAGACTGTAAGCTTTTGGAGGACTGGAACTACTTTTTTGCCTCTTTTTGAATCCCTAGTGCTAAACACATTGCCTGACAT
Source organism: Monodelphis domestica (assembly GCF_027887165.1). Classification (NCBI taxonomy): domain Eukaryota; kingdom Metazoa; phylum Chordata; class Mammalia; order Didelphimorphia; family Didelphidae; genus Monodelphis; species Monodelphis domestica. The sequence continues at coordinate 288,841,222 of NC_077232.1, read as the reverse complement.
ATAGAGAGTGCATAATAAATGTTTATTGATTGATTAAATAGAATGTATGGGATTGGGCAATTTTTATATCAACTGAGAAGAGAGAAAAATGGAGACACAGAAAAAGGGGGTAAAGGAAATTTTTCTTAGATCAGCTGTTCTTTGATAAAGAGATATCATAAAAGGAATTTTATAAAGATCAAGTCTAGAAATGGACTTTTAGGAGTGATGGCTTGAGAACCTGGGAAAGATGTTTTTGTTTTTGTTTATGCTATCCTGACTGGAGAGAAACTGGATAGAACAAAGAAAATGAAAATATATTCTTTAATTATGAAACTTTTATAATCTTTAACTTTTGAAGAAATTGAAGAGAATTCTTGCAATGAGATTTATTTTGCTAAATTAAATGATCTAAACATATTGACCCAGAAGTGAAAAGAAGACATCTGCAGTTATAGTAATACCCTTTTTAATGACATCTTTCTCAGAGCTAAAAATTGTAATTGTTTATGTTTGTTATTATTTATGTCATTGTTAAATAATTGAATGTTTATTAAGCTATTAGTTATTGTTTATTTAATGCTAAGGCATTCAGAATTTTAATATATAGACATAGGAGTAACTACTCACGGAAAATAAGTTTACTCCAAATTGCTAAATATTTAATATTTGATGATCTGAAGTGGTTCACTGAATTTAGTTCATTAGTTATGAAAGATTTTTCAATTGTATTAATTAATGAGCAAAATATTTAAACATACCCCTGGATTATTGCACAATTCAAAATGATGAGATTAAATTTAATAATGAGTTAAGTAGCAGGCAAGAACAGTGACAGAAATTGATGATGTAGATAGCTCTGTTACACTAGGGGATAACCCTTAAACTCTTGTTAAATACAAATTTTTAATTTTTTTTGCAAGAACAAAATCAATGTATCCAAGGTAAATATTGAAGTAATAGATTTAGTCTGCATCAAATATCTCTGATAAAAGTCAACTAACTAAAGAATATAGGAAACTAATCAAACAAATAATATCAACATAATATCAAAGACCATTCCCTATGTGCTATGGGAACAAAGAATATGAAAAATTTTCAAAAGCTATGTGAACAACTACTAATCATATAAAAGATGACTCCAAAACAGCAATAATAAATGAAAGTCAAAACAACTTTGAGGATTCAGCTCAAACTTAGCAAATGTTAAAGATTATCCCCAAATGAAGACTATTGGGTGTTGGAGGGGCTGTAGAGAGACAGGAACACTAATGCACTGCCAAACTCTGGGGATACAAATAGAAAAAAATGAGGCAGCTCATGCTCTAAAGAAACTCACATGCTAATTAGGGGAAACAACACAGAAAGCAGAATTTGGATTCAGGGCAGATTGAAAAGTTATGTGGTCCTTAGCCTCTAGGAGATGACCATGGGAGATCCAAGATAAAAAGGTCCCATGTAACCTGCAATACCGAATTATAGGTATACTTTTTGGAGAAGCAAAAGACTGGAAATAAAATAGGTGTTCTCAGTTAATGGCTAAATAAACCTGGTATATAGAAATCATGTAAGAAGTGATGAATAGGAAGAATATTAAAGGGCATAGGAAAACATGAACTGATACAAGCTGAAGCCAGCAGAACCAGGAAAACAAAACCCACAAAGGTATAAACAGAAAAAAATGGCAACAAAAATCCAAGTCAAATACTATGAAATGTTAATGATAAAGCCTGACCCAAAAGAAGAAATAGGATGATATACTTTTCTATTTTCTTTGTAGAGGAAAGACTGTGAACTCTATGGCTCATGCCAATGGACTTGATTGATAGGCTGACTAGTTTTATTGGTTTGCTTTCTTTTTTTCTCACTTCTTTTTCCTTTTATTTTATTCTTTGTTATAAAAGATGGCTCTGAATGGGGGAGCGGTAGAATATTTTGGGGACAGAAGATAGCATTAACAGCAAGGCAAAACAATGAGAATTTATAATAACTCTGCTGGAGCACTGGAAAAAGAAGAAAAAATGGGGAGCCTTGCACTAATGGCAGCAAATAGAACACAAAAGGAAGTTTAAAGCAGCTCGGGGGTGGACGAGGTACCACAATAGGGGTTAATGGAGTCTAAATTGAAAACTTAGAAACAATGAAGGATTAGCCTAGGGCACCCCTCGAAATGAAGCTCCCAGTGTCCCAACTCTCCCACAGGAGCATGGTAGTCCCCATGCATGGTGGAGGGATATTCCAGGGCGATGAATTTGCAAGTACTGAGGCATCCGAAGAGTGGTGGCCAAGATCAGTAAGTCAGAAGCAAGCGAGAAGAGGAATCAAGGATGAACAGCCTGAGTCTTCCCTCAAAACCCAGATTAAATAATACAGATTGAATAAAAAGTAGAAAAAAATCTGTCACCTTCTATGCAGAATCTTATTTCTGGAAGAATCTCCAACCTCCCAAAATAAGCCGGCTTGGAGGGTCATCTGTTTTCACCCCCACCTCCCCCACACATGAACCTTGTGACCCAAGGTTCTCTTTCTCAAGACTCTCAAGGTGCTCCTGGGTAGAAGAACCCATTGGAAAGGTGAAACCTCGGACAAAACGCAATTGTTTTTTACTATGGACAATGATTGGATTTGTTCTTGTCCTCTATGGGTCGTCCTTCAGCTTTCTTTGATGCCTCAATTCACTGGAGAAGTCTTGCAGCAGTAATGACTTGTTTGTTTGAACATTTATTATGCAACATGTGCATAAATAGAGCATTGCAATGATCTTGGAGGATTGATGGACAGCTGGTGATCATCTCAGTTGAGTGCTGTGCACCTAAGACTCTGCATCTGACCAAAAGAATCTGGAAAAGGCCAAATGTCAGCCAGCCACACAGATGGCATAGGTCCCAGGTGGACGGAAAGCTCTGGGAAGCTCAGAAGAGGGAAGTGAACAAGAGACGGGTATTCTGCATGAGGGAATGCAGAGTTCATATACATTCGCAGGAGAGAACCCTGCTAGTGGGGGCACAGGGCGAGAGCAGAGTTGGACTCAGTCCCCAGCCAGGGACTTGCAACCTCACTGTCCAGCAGGGGCCGCCCTGGGCCAGAGCTCCCCGGACCCAGGCGCCTGTGGGAGGGGAGGGGAGGGGATGAGAGCGCAGGGCCAGGAGAGGAGAGAGGATCGGGTTGACTTTGTCATCACAGCCCAGGCCAGCAGGAGGGACTGGCTAGTGGGAGGGGTTTCACTGCAGCAGAGCAGCGGCGGCGGCAGCGGCGGCAGAGGGAAAGGCAGTGCTGGGCTGGGATGGAGCAGAAGCTCTCTGGGCACCGCAGGGCAGACCACTGAGTGCTCTCGCTGCCCCAGACCGGAGCCTTCTAGACTGTGCACGGAGTGCCTCGGAGACGCGGAGCAGATCTCTCAGGACCAGGGAAGGAACCTGCCTCCCTCGGCCAGCCTCTCTTAGGGGGGCCTCTCTCCACGCAGGAGGAGGAGCTGAGCTCCCTGCGGAGCCCAGGCCAGAGCCCCAGAGGTACCATGGTCTGCCACACTCTCTTCACCCTGCTCGTCTTCGCGACAGGTACTTTGACTTAAGTTCTCTCTTTGGGGAAAAACCCGGGTCAGGGCTTCCGGGGGCACTGAAATGAACTCCGCTGGTGTAGATGAATTAGCTTCTATTTTCCCTTGCGTGTCTAGGATCTTGGTGTATGTGGGTGTGTGGTGTGTGTGTGTGCGTGTGTGTGTGTGTATGTACAGGCTTGGACCTGGGGTTGGGGAGCGACCCTGGTGAAGAAAGAGGAGAAGGAGGGTCAGACTTGAACTTGGATCTGTACCTGAGGCTGGGTGTTTAAGGACTGGCCTGAGGCTGTGACATTGCCATGATGGAGACACAGGAACAGACCTAGGGAAGAAAGAACAGGTGGGCGCTCAATGGCGCGACTTCTATTCCCAGAGCCCAGGTTTGGGGGCTAACCAAAACCTGTGTGTGGGCTCCCTGGGCCAGCAGCGCTTGGGCATGATGGGGATGGATTGGCACACCATGAAGTGGGGCGGGGGGGGGGGGCGTAGATGAAGTGCCTCAACTGTTGGGATAGGGTGGTTTCGAGAAGTTTTTTCCAGATGAAGGGGTTGCCTGAGAGGGCCATGGGATGGGATCCGAAGGTCAGGCTCTGCCCCTCCCTGGGGCTTCTGGCTCCTGCCTTGCCCTCTGGGGATGCTGGGATGATGCAGCGCCTGAGGGCCCCAAGGCTGTAGCTAGTGGAACAGAATCGCAGTTCCCTAAATGGGTAGAAGGGAAGGAAGGGAGGACTGCGACTGCCTTGTCTGAAAGGGGGAGAGGCTCTTCCACTTACTAACTCAGTCAGTCCTCCCAGTGCCACCGCATCCCACCCCAGCCTCTCCCTCCCTGCCCTCCCCCTGGAAACAGGGGACCACCCGCAACATTCCTACCTGCCTAGACCTGGACGGGGTAGTCTAGCTGAAGCACGGGGGGTGGGGAGAGGAGAGAGGATAATTTAGAACCAAGAGCGTTGTGCTTCTCTGGGAAATAGTAGCCGATGCAAAGGAACCTGGCATCCTATCTTCAGGTGCAGCAGAAAAAACCCAAACAAAAACAGTAACAATACCAAAAAGTTAGGGGCTGGAGGATTCGAAAGGAAGGCGCTGAGTCAGGAGTCAAAGTACCAACTTTCGAATTCCTATCCTGCCACTTAACTCCCTCTATGACTTGTGGTGAGGTAATTAACCTCTCCCTGCCTGCTTACTCTCTGTAAATCAAGGAAGAGGGTTGGAGTAAATGATTTCTTAGATGTCTTCCTAATCCCTCTGTGATTTATGCTTGATAAAATCAATTTGTGACAAGCCCAGCTAATACTTAAACTTCTATTGTTCTTGACCAGTCTTTTATCATCTCTTATTAATTATAGCAAATGTGTACAGAATGTTTTATGATTTGTAAATCACTTTGTAAATTTTATCTCATTTGATCCTGGGACGTTTCCATTTTTCAGATGAGGAAACTGAGGTAGGGAGTGGTTGAATGACTTGCTCAGAGACACACAGCTAATCTGAGATTTGATTTGAACTCTCCTTTCTCTGACTCTGAACCTAATGCTCTACCTCCTGGCTCTTCTTAAATGGAAAATAGAATTCCAGACCCTGTTTAAAAAGTGGACTTTTCAGAAATTAAAATCAGAATCAGAAATCAAAATCAGAAAATTAAAAAGTTTTCAGAAATTATTAAAGGAGGAAGGACTCTTAGAAACTGAGAAACTGAGGTACAGAAACAGTAAACTACTTATCCAAAATCATAGAAACTAGCATAGAACAATTTTGGGACTGAAATATGGTTTCCTAACTCCTTGTTCACTGAGGAAGAAAATGCCATTTGAAGGTGACTTCACACCACAAAGCCCTGCCCCTCTGCACTGGAGAAAAAGCAATTTTCAGTAGCTGCTTTTCCCCCCTTAGTTGTATCTCTATATCCCTAGTTAATTGATATACATGAGCACGCTGTAAGTATTCTTGGCTAGCTGTTTGCAACAAAGCAGGAGGAACTAGGCATGGATGGGAGAGGTTCCATTCTCAGGAAATGTAGCAGCAAAAACAATGAGGGTCATATGATTCTTTAATTTTTTATTATCAACTAGAAAATCATTAACAAACATAAGCATTTATGAATCCCAAAACCATAAAAGAATTCCAAATCATATAAAGAGAATATTAGAAACATACTGCATACGTGTATGTCTCTGTAATGCCAAAACAGCTCTTCTCATGTTTCCCCTTCCAAACTCCCTTCTGCTCTCTTCTGTGCTTTTATAAATGTATATTTAATGTTCTTTTTCTTTTCTTCTTCTGCATAATAATCACTATCCCAAAATTCTTCTCAAGTGCCCTCATCCATAAAAACTCATCCCTTAAACTATTAAATATAACCAAGAAAAACACATGTATTTCATATTGGTATTGTCTGAAAATGTTTCTCATTCTATATTTACAGTCTATTACCCTTCTACTAAGAGGTAAGAAGCTTGTGTTTTCAACAGTATTCTGGAATCATAACTGGTTGTTGCATTGCTCAGAGTTTTTAAGTCTTTCAAAGTTCTTTTCATCTATAATATTTTGGTCTTTGTATAAATAATTCCCTTGGCTCTGCTGATTGTTCATAATGTCTGACTTCCAGGTTCCTCTAAATTGGTCCTTTTTATTTGTTTGTTATGGTTAAACAGTATTCTATTACATTCACATTCAATAGTTTGCTGGTTTCCCAATTGATGGATACCTACTTCCTTTCAAGTTCTTTGCTTCAATAAAATGTGTTGCTATAAGTATTTTGTACAGTGGAATCCTTTCCTCTGACTTTGATCTCTTTAGGATGGATGCCTACAAAGGGAATCAAGGCATCAGTGAATATATACAATTTAGTCATTTGAGGGGGCATAACTCCAAGTTGCTTTCCTGAATGGCTGAATCAATTCTAGGTTCCACCAAAAGAATATTAATGTGACTATCTTACCAGAGTCCCTCTGACAATGACAATTTTCCTCTTTTGTTACTTTGCCATGTGATAGATATGAGGCAGAACACCAGAACTATTTTACTTTGGATTTCTCTAATTGGAGGATTTTCTCATATGGTTTCTGACAACTTGAATTTCTTCTCTTGAGAATTTGACCATTGATCTCCTGGAAGATGGCTCCTTTTCTCATATATTTGTATCTATTCTCTGCATACATTAAATATGAGACCTTTAATAGAGACATTTGCTGCCAAACTTCCCAATTAACTCTTCCCTTTCCCATTCTAACTGCATTAATTTTGTTTGAAAAAAAAGGCAGTTTTATAGAATCAGAATTATTCATTTTACTTCCTGTGATCATATCTATCCCCTGTTATATCAAGAACTGTCTCCCAATTCATAACTAATAAAGGTATCTCTTTTCATCTTCCTTCTCAAAAAAAGATAGGGACTTTTCTATCTAGACCATATAGTTATTTGGGGCTTATTATGATATAGATATGAGTTGTTGATCTAAGCCTAATTTCTCTCAGACTATTTTCCAATTTTCTCAACATTTTCTGTTAAGTATTAAATCTCAATCCTAGTCAGTTATGTCCTTGAATACTATACCAATATATTCAATTGCTTTTGGATCTTGTTAATCTAACATGTTCCATTGATCAACTTTTCCATTTTTAACCAATAATAATAATAACACTCTAGCCTGTATATAGTGCTTTAATATTTGCAAAGCACTTTATGTGTTGTATCTCATTTGATACTCACAACAAACCTGTGAAGTAAGTGCTATTATTTCCCCATTTTACCAATGAGGAAACAAAAAAGAACAGTTAAGTGACTTACACAGTATCACATATCAGAATTTAAACTCAGGTCTTTCTGACTTCAAGTCCATGGTGTCACCTAGATGCTTCAAATTATTGTCATGATTTTTGTTTTATGGTATATTTTGAAATATGTCTTCCTTCTCTTTTTTTATTATATCCATAATTTTCCTAACTTTTTGTTCCTCTAGATGAATTTTATCATATTGTCTGGATCTAAAAAGTTATCCTTTGTTAGTTTAGTTAGTATGATACTGAATCTATAAATTAATTTAGATTATATATATGCATATATACATAAAGAGAGACGATAGTCTATATGTAGACTATATAAATAAATATATAATGTAATATAATAATATATACAAATTCTATACTAGCACCACCCAACCATGAACAATTCATACCATTCCAATTATTTGTCTTCCTTTATTATATAAAAGAGTGGTTTATAGTGCTATTCATTTAATCTTGTGTGTGCATTGATAAATGGAGTCCTGAAGATTTTTTAAATTGTCTCTTCTCAGTTGTTCTCTTTGTACAATATTCTTTTGAAAAATTTTATTTAATTAATTAATTTTGAATATTTTTTATGGTTACATGATTCATGTTCTTTCTCTCCCCGCCTTCCATCCCCCTTCTGTAGCCAACACTCAATTCCACTGAGTTTTATATGTGTAATTGATCAAGACCTATTTCCATATTATTAATATCTGCACTAGCATGATCATTTAGGGTCTACATGTCCAATCATACACTCATTGACCCATGTGATCAAACAGTTGTTTTTCTTCTGTGTTTCTGCTCCCACAGTTCTTCCTCTTGGATGTGGATAGGGTTCTTTCTCATGAGTCCCTCAGAATTGTCCTGGATCATTGCATTGCTGCTAGTAGAGAAGTTCATTACAATCGATAGTGCTATAATGTATCAGTTAAACATTTACCAACACATTCTTACAGGTCCCATCTCGATTCTCCTTAGAGCATTATAAATACAAGAGAACCCCAAACCAATGCAGTACCCAGACACCAGCTCCCAGAAGGATGTATAGGAGGTCTGATACCAGTGTGATCCCCAACATACTGGTGGGGCTTGTCAAGGTTAGACTAAGGGTGGGAATCAACTCTCACTTAAGAATTGTACAAAGAAAAACTAGATCTAAATACTTTCTCCCTTAACTTTCTTCAGACTAGACTAAATAAATAAATTAAGCCTTAATTTAATGATGAGTGATAGGGAGTAAGAAATGGCTCAGTACACCCCTCTCTGCTCATCCTCTCCCAAAAGACCAGTGATGGAATATAGCTTTTGTTTGTGAGAAGTAATGTGGTATCAGAAGAAAAAGATAACTGTCTCTGGACCCAGAGACCTGTATTACAATCTCTGATAGAAGATTTACTAGCTGTAGGGCAGTGAGATGGCTCAGTAGATTAAGAGCCAAACCCAGAGACAGGATGTCCTCAGTTCAAATTTGGTTTTAGACACTTCCTAGCTGTGTGAGCTTAAGCAAGTCACTTAACCCTCAATGCCTAGCCCTTAGCACTTTTCTGCTTTGGAACCAATACGTAGTATTTATTCTAAGACAGAAGGTAAGGGTTTAAAAAAATCTCTACTAGATGTGAGTCCTGATCAAGTCACTAAAATTTTCAAAAACTCAGTTCCTTCATTTCTTAAATGTAAACAAAATTTGTAATATCTTCTTCATAGGGTTGTTAGAAGGAAAATGTATTGTAAATCAAGGTGCTATATACCTATGAATTTTTTATTGTTACTCTCACCTTATTTTGCATGCATAGATATGAGTCTAGTAAAATCACTGAAAATAACAGTTTTTCTTTATTTTTGAATTTGTTCATTAGCTGTGGTTATAAGTACTATTTGTCTAGAATTTAAGTCAGTTACTCCTAGAACAAAAAGCTTAATTTAATCCAATTACCCCCTAAGATTCTTTTCAACCAGAAGGATTGTCCATTAGGACCAAAAGTACCCTGGATGATTATTTCTATCAGAAAAGTACTGTATCATAAATTGTTTATGCTTGAATTGGAGAGGATTTAGAAGGAATTGTAAAAAACCAAAGAGGGAATTATTTTGTCAGCATGATTTTTTTCCTGTCCCTGAAGTTCTGCCTTCCCTTCCCATCCCTTTTCTGTATTTATAAATTTTCAGGAAGCCAACTGTCAAAAAGCAAATAATGGAAAAACTCAGATTGAATATTTAAATGCTAGGAAAGAGAAGAAGTAGAGTGGATCTTCTCTTACTGGGAACTAATCCTAACTGTATCTAGCACATTTCCCCTTCGTTTCTTCATGCTGACATTTTTATACACACTGAAAATAGATGTCTATTTTCAACAACATCACAAATGGGCCTTTGCATTTCCTTTTCACTCTAGAAAAAAAGAAAGAAAACTTATGTGGTTTCTACACCAAATGAACCAAAGTAGAACATTTTGCATATAAAAGGTGCCTAATAATTGAACTGTTAAACTGTTGTATTTGTTTATAAGAGTTTAAAAGCTCTCATAAATTTGATTAATGCGGGAAGTCAACCTTGATGTCTCAGAAATTGTTTTTTTTTAAACATTCTCTTTAATAATAGAGTGTCAGGTGGTTTTCATCTGATTTATTACTATAGCTGACTCAACTTCCTACTTGGATTATGTAGGCAAAGCTAAAAGTGTGGAAGTACTGCTACTCTTTTTACATTTTGACTGTCCTAAGAAGTTAGAAGTTCTTTGCAATCTTACTGCAAATTTTCTCCATCCCTTACTTTGGTGGATGGATTGGAGTGGGAGGGAAGAGAGATGAGCCACAGGAGTCAATTAAAAGGCTATTGCAATAGTCCAGATGAGAAGCAATAAATAGTCTGAACTATGCCACCAAATGAGTGAGAGACTGGCATGTCTATGGAAATATTGTGGAAGTAGAATTGACAAGAATTAGATATGGAACATTAGGAAGAAGGAAGAATCAATGACAATTCTAATGTGAAACTGGGTAAATGGAAGAATAGTGGAAACCTCAAAAGAAATGAGAAACTTAGGAAGAGAGGAGGATTTTGGAGAGAAAAGATAATGAAACATCTAGACAAGTTGTGATATGGGAGTAGAACTCAGGAGAATAGTTAAAATTGGTCATTGAATTCATGGGCACTGATGAGATCTCGAAGAGAGAGAGAGAGAGAGAGAGAGAGAGAGAGAGAGAGAGAGAGAGAGAGAGAGAGAGAGAGAGAGAGAGGGAGGGAAAGGGAGAGGGAGACGGGGAGAGAGAGAGAGAGAGAGAGAGAGAGAGAGAGAGAGAGAGAGAGAGAGAGAGAGAGAGAGAGAGAGAGAAGGGGAGAGAGAGAGAGAGAGAGAGAGAGAGAGAGAGAGAGAGAGAGAGAGAGAGGGAGAGGGAGACGGAGAGAGAGAGAGAGAGAGAGAGAGAGAGAGAGAGAGAGAGAGAGAGAGAGAGAGAGAGAGAGAGAGAGAGAGAGAGGATGGAAAGATATAAGATGAGAGACCAGGACCTGGTAAGAGAGCCTTTGGGAGATTATGGGAGTGGGACATAGAAGGTGATCTAGTCCCAGAAGGCATGGCCAGAATGGTATAAACAACACCAACTGAGAGCAGAATCTAAGAGTAGAGAGTATCAAGGTGAAGAAGGCAGTAGATTCTATCAGATGTTGGTGAGAGATCAAGAAGGAAGAGAACTGAAAACAGCCATTAAGATTCAGCAATGAAGAGATGAGTGGTAGATTTGGAGAGAACAGTTTCAGTTGAGTGATGATGGAAGGTTTAGAAGAGACAGAGAAGAGGAAATGAAAATAGCAAGTAGAGACAGATTTTTCTAGGAGTTTGGATAAGAAAGGGAGGAGAGAGATGGGATAGTGACTTGAAGGTCTGGAAGGGTTAAGTGAAAAAGCCCATTTAAGAATAAGGATTACCTGAGTGTGCTTGTAGACACTTCAGCAGGAGGCAGCATGTACTTCTAGGAAGATAAACTGAAGAGTTCCACCATACCTGCCTGGGGGCAGCTGTGGTGTGCAAGAATACTGAGTTAGGGAGAAGAAAAAAATGGATATGAAGAATTAGCTTAACACTTTTTGGTTGTACAAACTCATGAAAGCTGCCCAATCTTCTAAAGACTGTCTCTTCATCTGTAAAATGGGTATCATACTAACAAAAATTGAGTCAACATTTCCCCCCTTTTCCTCTTTATGCTAGCACTTGTAAATGTCAGTTTTAAAATAGTTTCATAATAAGGATCAAATGATGCATTGCATATAAGATATGTTACAAACTGTAAAACACTATGTAAAGATTAACTGTTATTATTGCAGTATCATACTCCTTTTTATACGGAAGAAAAAAGGGAAGGGAAACATTTATTGAGCACATGCCAGGCATTGTGCTAGCCACTTCACAAATATTATCTAACTTTGTTCTTGAGGTTATAACTTGCTCTGGATCATGCAAATGTCTCAATAAGTGTCTGAGGCAGGATTTGAATTCAGGTCTTTCTGACTTCAGGACCAGTACTCTCTCCACTGTGCCAACTACCAACCATGCAAATTAAGAAGCATTTCAGTTGGTCATATGAAATGCCAAATGAAAAAAGTTTTAATAATTTTGCTCATTAAAATATACCAGTATAGCAAACTTACTTATTTATATGAAATGAATGTTGAATTATAAATAGCAAGAATTGAAATCTTACTGAGACTGGATCTTTGTGTGGCTTTTATTCTGAAAAACAGTGTAAGTTTTGGCTTAGCTGCAGAGGGATAAGAGAATCATAGAATGTTAAAGCCGAAAGGACCCTTAGTCTATCTAGTCCATCTCTGTAACAGAACTAGAGAATCAAAGAATTACTGAGTTGGAAGGAATCTTCCAGGCTATAATCCAGCTCTCTCCATACCTGAAGCATAAAGATTTGTTTTTTATTTGTAAAAATATTTTATTGTAAAATTTGTAAAAATATTTTACTGACGATTTTTGTTTTTTCATACTACTTCCATTTCATCCCATTTATGATCACTCTGCTTTCCACCATAGAGGAGTAATAAACAAAAACAAAGACCAGAGAGAAGAGAGATAAATAGATATAAAAAGATAGAAGACAGTGAGAGACAGATGATAGAGATGGATAGACAGACAGACAGAGAATTAAGGAAAAATGATATGACATAATGGTTTCACCTGAAAGCATATAAATTTCTACCTATACCCTACCATTTGCCTATGGAGAGGAAGAAGTATATATTTTTTAAAAATATATATTCAGGGTGAACTTAATCACTAACAAACATTTTAATAGACAAAGAACAAGAAACAGATTTATATAAAGATCTATGGACTTTTGTAAAATTTCTTTTACATGTAGTTTGTTGTTCTATATATATATTTTTTTTTCATCATCATCTTCACCGATAATGGGTCTCCCCATCTCTCCCAGGCTAGATGTATAGTGGTGCCCCTCTCAAGCCTCCATTGGTTAACAGGGGAACTTTGGCCCACTCCATTTCCAGCCTGGGCAGTTTGTCCTTCTTTGGGTGGTCAGATGGCTCCCTGTACCAAAGAGAGCACCACTGTGTTGGTGTGAGACTTCCTAGAGACAACTGATTGCCCTAATACAACTCCTATGCTCAAGTGATACACCAGCTTCAGGATTCCTATTAGTAGAGGTTACAAGGGTTTACCTGCCAATGGTGGTGGCCAAGTGGCTCAGGAGATACAGTGCTAGGCCAGGAATCAGGATGATTCATCTTCTCAAGTTCAAATCTGGCCTCTTATAGTTACTAGCTGTGGAACCCTGGGCAAGTCACCTAATCCTGTTTGCCTCAGTTTCCTCATTTGTAAAAGGAACTAGAGAAGGAAAGGCAAACCACTCTAGTATCTTAGCCAAGAAAACCCCAGATGGGGTTACAAAGTGTCAGACATGACTGCAAAATAAATGAACAGCAATAATCCCCCCTGCCCAGTAAATACATTGAATTTATAAAAGTAATAACAAAAGTATTTCATCTATATTTCCTTCTACATTTCCCTCCCTCTGTCTATTAATTTTTTTAAAAAGCATTCTATGGATGTTCTTTTTTTTTCACATCTAACACTACCCACTAATCAACCCCCAACATAAAAGTTCTTCTTTGAAACTATATATATATATATATATATATAATTATAACACATATAAATAATACATAAAACATATATAAATAAAACTACATATGAATAAATAATAAAACATATACATATATTTATTCCAAAAAAAAACATTTGACACATTGGCCATGTCTGACATTATAGAGTTCATTGTTACTTCTTTGAGATCAAAATTAGACTGTGTGTAATTTGAAAAAAGTATGTATTGTTTTCATTTATATTTTTATAACAGTATATACATTTTCTTAAGTCATTGAACCACAGATTTAGAGCTAAAGTGACTTAAGGACCATCTTGTTTGTACACATAAACACACAAATTTATAAATAAGCTGAAGAATAGAGAGGTTAAAAGCATGCAAAAATTAAAAAAGCAGAGATGGGTTTAAATCCAGAACCTGAGTCCAAATCTATTGCACTTTCCTCTGAAAGACACAGCCTCTATTTTCTTTTAATTGTGCTTTCATGTCAATTCATAAAAATCTTCTAGTATTTCTCTAATTTCTGCAACATCTATTCTTAAAGCTCAATATAATTCCACTACTTTATTGTAATTCAGTTTACTTATACATTTTCCCATCCTCCACCAAGGATACTTTCTTTGTCTATTTTTTTTTTGTCTTCAAAGGGTGTTTGTGGGACTTTTCTTTTCTATCATTTCCTTCTTTCTATGGGAAAATGAACAGTTGATTGGATCACAAGGTCAAAATTTATTGACTTCTTTCTTTTATTTTTGCTGTGTAAATTTATTCAGAACAAAATTACCAAAAGAATAATATGTATAATGGCTTAAAACAATGTAAATAAATTCATCTATAATCAAAGGGGAATAGGACTCTGAATAATATTTTTAAAAATCACAGTGAAGGTCTCAGAGAAAAGGTAATAAAACATATTTCTTTCTATATAGAGCAATTGAAGATTCCTAGGCTAGAAGGATGTATATATTTTATGATGAGGTAAATATAGCAGATGTTTTTGCTTGTTACTTATTTTCTCAGGGAAGGATGAATTCTGGAAAGAGAAGTTGCCCAGAAATGAAAATGATATAAGGACAAAATGCACTAATAATATATACTAAATTTTTTAATGATATGAATGTTATTAATCCATGAATTGGAAAGTTATTGACTTTTAAAAAATAATTCCAACTTATTTGCCAAAATGACCAAACAAATTCAGTTTCATTAATGATACTTTGGGATGTCTAATTTTAAATAACTCCTCCAACATCATTGATTTTCATCCTTCCAAATTAGTTGGTACAAGCTGAAACCTCAACTATTTTAATATTCCTCTCTTAGTAATTTGAACCATTTCCCCCCACACTGTTATGAATAGTTTACTATTTATTCTTTTGAAGATGGCTCATATCTTCCCAGGGCATTAAGATTTGAACATCATCTTAGGTCTTAGGGTCAGTTCTATAAATCCAAAATATGCTGGATGATTCATGCCAGAAACCTAGTTTTGAGATCCCCTAAAATCTTGACTTGTGCCCTTAATAGTGAGTAAATTCTCTATATTCTCCTAACTTCAGCTTCTCTCTAGACTTGACCTAATTGACTCTATGTTTTCATGCAGAAAATATTTTCAAAATATTTATATCACTTTGGGGGAGAAGAGGAGAGAATAGGCATAGAGTCTAGTCGATTTACAAATATTATTTCATTTTATCTACACAAAAACCCTGGAAGATAAATGTTATTATTAATCCCATTTTATAATTGAGAAAACTGAATCTAATAGAGATTAAATGACTTGCCATGGGGCACAGAGCTAATAAGTGTCTGGGGTCAGATTTGAACTCAGCTCTTCCCGAGTTCAACCTCAGTGCTCTGTGCATGGTGGTACTGGCTGTTTAGTCTGCATTTTAAAATAAAATAGCCAGTCCTTCCTCTTAGGTCTGAAAGGGAAGCAGGTTGCTCATTATTTTCAGTACTGTAAACACAGAAAGAGCCCGGCCATATGAGCATCCATGCACAAGCACCAGCAATGCTGTGCAGGACACTGGAGATGAACTCAGGGGTCAGAACCTTTTTGATTAAGGGCTATCTAAAGAGGAGAAAGAGGACAAAGACATCATTTAAGAAGCTCCAGGATTCCTTGACAACCACAATTATTTTTTTTAAAACTTATTTTAAATTATAGAAGAAAATAAGGGGCAACTGGGTGGCTCAGTGGATAGAGAGCCAAGCCCAGAGATGGGGAGGTCCTGGGTTCAAATGTGACTCCAGACACTTCCTAGATATGTGACCCTGGGCAAGACACTTAACCCCCATTGCCTAGCCCTTACCACTCTTCTGCCTTGGAACCCATTCACAGATTGATTCCCAGATGGAAGGTGAGGGTTTGTTTTTTTAAAGAAAAAGAACAGAAGATATCCCATACCTCTTCTTATCTGCATGGCAAAGGGGAAGAGAGTCATTCCCAAAGAGCAGCACTGCCACTTAGTATCAGCAGGAGGAGAGATGCTAATGGGGAGGCCATAGGTGGGTACCCTAATGTTCACCTCCACCACACTCCATTGCAGTTTCATGGACAGACTAGTGGTTCAAATGTGCTGCAGGATGAACAGTGTGATCCCAGACACCAAAACCGTTGTGTACAAAACCTACCTTAATTTTAGTCAGAGCTAACATGACATGAATAGGACACTGATCTGGCCCATTAAACAAAGCATTGTGATAGTCTGAAATGCCAAAATAAAAACATTACAAGAATTGCCTAATAAGAAGAAATAATTCTAAATAAGTACAATACTTTCTAGCATTTCTAATGAAGATACTGGAAGTGACTATAAACTTTGAACTGCAGACACAAGAGACAAGAGAAACCTAAAAAGAAAAAAATACATTTGATTAATTCAAAGGGACTAAACAATGGTAAAGGGCTTTTATTCCAATGGGGAAGAAGGAAAAGAAAGAAGAATCCTAATATTTCCAAGTGTCACAAAGAGAAAGGATTAAAATTAACACATAACCTGGGTGTGAATTTGTTTTGTTTGTTGGTTTTAAGAAAATAAAGAAAAGTGAGGTAAAAAAAGAATATATTAGAGAAGAAATTGGAGGAACTAACCATTTCTAATAAATGATCTTTACAATAAGAGTATACATAGAGGAAAGAAAAGGGGATGAAGTTCCTTCATAACATAACTGATTTGAATTGAAAGGAGGATTGAACTCACACACATAAAAACTCAATAAGAACAAGGAAAAGGAAGTATAAGGTATACAAGGGAAAATAGAGTTAGGAAGAAAATAGTCACTAACAAAACAAACCAACTACAGGGGGTTGATCATGAACCAAGAATTTAAAAAAAGAGAATAGTATAAGAAATGAAGTAGATAGAGAAATATATCATTAACAATCATAATAATGAATGCAAATGAAATGAATTCACCCATTACAAGGAGAAGGATAGCAGCACAGATTCTGACACAAAATTCAACAATATGTTGTTGAAATACATTTGAAAATTAGACATTTAAAAATCAAAGCTTAAGCAATTAAAATCGGGAGTTAGAAGAGGTTGAAATTATGATCTCAGGAAAGGTAGTAGCAGCCCAAATAATCATGATTAAAAGAAATAAGCAAGAAAATGCATTATTCATAGAGGTACAATAGAAAATGAAATAACATTTTCACTTTACATATGTACATACATATATATAAATGTATATAATACACATATTTTTAATATTTAAAAATATTTATTTATATATGTGGTTTTTACATTACCTACACTTCCAAATATATTCTACCACTCTCACTTATCGAGGCAGCTCCCTGTAGGATGAGATAGAATTCAATACCCCAATGGATCTAGATACTCTTCCCTCTCAGAATTGATTTCACTGAGAGTAAGGTTTAAGTATTACCTATTAGCACTTTCTTCCTCTCATTCTTATGAGTATTCTTCCCCTCCCCTTCCCATGTGCATCATTGTGGGATAAAGATTATTCTTTATTTTATTTCTTCAAGTATCTCTTGGTGCCATCTTCAATCCCCCCCTCCTTTTTCCTTTTTTTGCATATTATCTTATAGCCCTTAATGCCCCAAACTTTTCCTATGAGTGATTCTTCTAATTACTATTATAATGAATACAGTTTTTGAGTTACAAATAACATTTCCCCCATATATTAATATATATAATTTGATCTAATTGTAGCCCTTAAAGAAGAGAGTTTGAATAAAAAAAAACCATTTTCCCCCTTTTCCCTCTCTTTCTTATTTACCTTTCCATGTTTTTCTTGATCTTTGTGTTTGGATATGAAACTTTCCACTTAGTTCTGGTCTTTTCTTTACAAATACTTGGAAGTCTTCTGTTTTGTTGAATGCCCATACTTTCCCCTGGAAGTATATAGTCAGTTTTGATGGATAGGTGATTCTTGGTTGAAGATCCAATTCTCTTGCCTTTCTGAATATCATGTTCCAGGCCATGTGATCCTTTAGTGTAGAAGCTGCCAGGTCTTGTGGGATCCTGACTGGTGCTCCTTGGTATTTGAATTGTCTCTTTTTGGCTTCTTGTAGAATTTGATCCTTAGCTTGAAAGCTCTGGAATTTGGCAATTATATTCCTGGGAGTTATCTTTTGAGGATTTAGTGTAGAGGTTGTTCTATGAACTTTTTCAATATCTATTTTTCCCCCTTGTTCAAGAACATCAGGGCAGTTTTCTTGAATGAGTCCTTGTAGTATGATGTCAAGATTTCTGTTTATTTCTGGCTTTTCAGGTAGACCAATGATTCTCAAATTGTCTCATCGTCATCTGTTTTCCTGATCTATGATCTTGTCAGTGAGATATTTTATGTTTTCTTCTATTTTGTCTGTCTTTTGACTTTACTCTATTAATTCTTGCTATTTTGCAAGATCATTAGTTTCCAGTTAATCTTTTGATTTTCTGCTATAATTTTTGGATTTTCTTTTTGAACCATTTCCCACTGTTCTTGCCAGAGGGCCTCCATCTTTTTGATAAGCTCCAATTTAAATTCTTCCAGAGCTTGTGGACAATTTCCATTTTTTGAGAAGGTTTTGGGTTTATTTGAATTTCCTCCTGTATTTCTTCTATAGTCTGGGTTTTTCCTCCATAAAAATTTTTGAGGGTCAATGCCTTTTTTTGTTTTTCTTGGAGGGTGGAGATTTTTCCTTCCCTTTTTAGTCAGAAATCTGAGTGAGATGGGCAGGCTCTCTGTGTATGGAGTTAAGGAGCAAGGATTTTGCCTGAGGCAAGCTCTCGAATCTCTGTAGCCTCTGCTGTTCACTGCCCTTCTCTGTTCTGTCTTCCCAAGAGCACCCATGGTCTGTGCTTCCCAGCCCATTGGGGTTTCAGCTGTAGCTACTCTCAGGGATAGGTCTTTGATGGTCTTAGTCATCTCCCAAGGACCTAGAGGTGCCCCTTGCTCACTCTAGAGGTTCCCCTCATTCACTTGCTGACTCTGTCGTGCGCTGGCTCTGACTCTGGCTCCATAAGTGGGGTGGGGGAGGGTAGATCAGCTCACATTTGGGTGGGAGCTTTTTCATCCCCTTATACTGTGGAAATCCCCAAATCCCATGTACCTTCAATGTTGCACCCTACTGTAGAGTCCGTTCATTCTTATGAATTTAGTTTTTGGGTTTTTTTTTGTCTTTTGAGGTAGTCTATATCGGTGGGTGCTGAGGAGAGGAAGTATCCTGTGTCTAGACTGCCCCCATGCTTACCCGGAAGTCTACACAAATTTTTATAATACATAAATGGCATAATATCTAAGATTTTGAAGTAAAAATAAATCAAATTAAAAGGAGAAAAAAGAAAATTATTATAATAGCTTGGAAACTCAATTTGCTCCTTTGATGTTTACACAAATTTAGTAGAAAGTTAAATAAGAAAGAAGTTAGGGAAGAAAATAGAATTTTAGAAAAGTTAAAAAGATAGTTCTCTGATGATTCTTAAATTAAAACAGCAAGGAATATGAATATTATTCAATCACACATGGCAAATCTACAAAAATACCTGATCATTTGCTAGGGAATTAAAGCCTCAGTCATATGCAGAAAAGCAAAAATATTAACTATATCCTTTACAGAGTAAAGTAATGAAATTATAGTCAATCAAGGAAATGCTTCAAACTTAAAAATAGATTAAATCATTTAACCCTAAGGAATGGGTGATTCAGAGAACTAATGCAAACATAGGAAATTTCATTAAAGAACATTACTTGAATAAGACAACAGACCAAAACTTTTTAGATATAATTGAAATCTGTCTTTTCTTTTTTTTTGTTATATTGTATTTGATCACTTCCAAGCATTATTCATTAAAGACATAGATCATTTTCTTTTCCTCCCCCCTACCCTACCCCCACCCCCCATAGCCGACGTGCAAATCCACTGGGCATTACATGTTTTCTTGATTTGAACCCATTGCCATGTTGATAATATTTGTGTTTTTTCTCCTGGATCCCTGCAAATTATTCAGGGACATTACACCGCCATTAATGGAGACGTCCATTACGTTCGATTATACCACAGTGTATTAGTCTCTGTGTACAATGTTCTCCTGGTTCTGCTCCTCTCGCTCTGCATCACTTCCTGGAGGTTGTTCCAGTCTCCATGGAATTCCTCCACTTTATTATTCCTTTTAGCACAATAGTATTCCATCACCAACATATACCACAATTTGCTCAGCCATTCCCCAATTGATGGGCATCCCCTCGTTTTCCAGTTTTTGGCCACCACATAGAGCGCAGCTATGAATATTTTTGTACAAGTCTTTTTGTCCATTATCTCTTTGGGGTACAGACCCAGCAGTGCTATGGCTGGATCAAAGGGTAGATATTCTTTTGTCGCCCTTTGGGCATGAAATCTGTCTTTTCTGACCTGGATCTGACTAAGGACAGTTTCCTGGTAGTTTAGGTTACAATCTAGTACAAAAGGAGATACTTGTGGGTCATCAACAGTTAACCAAAAGACTTATTTAGTCATAGCAAGTGAAAGATGTTCTTCAAGGATAGGCATTGAGTCAATGTAGTTTATGTAGCTAAATGAAGCATTTCCTATCATGGTCTACCAAACATGAGAAAGAACCTATAGCTCATCATGGACATTTTATATAATAGTTCATCATGGTGAGCTATTGTTCCTCTGAACTAACTAAGACTGCAGTATGTTTTCAATATAATTTTTAAGGAAAAACTAGCCTAACTTGCATGGGGGAAGGAGTTAGAATATTGTATCTGCTGAATAATCCTTAGGAGAGAATTTATATCTCAAGAAAGGAAAAAAATAAATGAATTGGACAAGCAAGAAAAAAAAATTTAAACAAGTAAAAATCAAGCACAAGAAAAGAAATTCTGAGAATCAAAAAAAGATATTAAAGTTAAAAACAATCAGCACCCATTGGCTCCTCATTTTTTACTGAAAAAAATTGTGGATTTAATGTATTAACTCAGACTATTACTGAGAAGTTAAACCAAACAAAAGCCTTAGATCTCAATTATCATTTAGCCAAAGGGGAAAATATTGGGGGAAATAATTTTGACTCAATTATATTGATTTATTGCTGAGATTTTGAAACTTTCATCTATGTTAAACAAGAATGATTTATATTAGAGAGTTCAAGAATAGATTGTCATCACTTGAAGAGTTGCAGCTGTTTAGCAACCTGAAACCCTTTTCCATGTGAAAGGGTATTAAAAACAGATATTACTTAAATGCCTATAATGCAGACACTGGACAAGGTCCTGGGCATACAAGTACAAAGAATAAAACAATCCCTACATATAATAAGCTTACATTTTCATGAGATAAGTGCCTTTAGATAAATTTGGAGCACTCTTCCTCTCAGTGAAGGTGCTAGCTAAATCAAACACCAAAATATTAAAAGATGAAACTAAAAATAAAATGAAAAGAAATGCTGGTTTGGGAATGGGAGTATGAGCTAGAATCGTAGTCCTACTGCTTGCTGCCTGTATGACCTAGGTAAGTCATTAACCTCCCATAAGCCTCAGTTTTCCTATATGTAAAATGATGGGGTTGGACTAACTGATTGCTAAGGTCCTTCCCAGCTTAACTCTGTGATCTTAAGTGGAAAGTGAGCAGTTTTCTGGTGACTGAACTTTGTCTAAAAGAAGGAATCTGAATCTTACTGATTCCCACAATGAGATCATTAAAGTCAAAAAAGGGTTAGCTGTTGTAGAAAGCACAAAAGACTTGTTTTTAAGTCTTCATTTACTTGTTTCATGGCACTGTGGCAATAGTCTAAGTCTCATTTTATTCATTTGGAAAGTGGGGAAGATAATGCCTGTTCTAACTAATTCATGGATGCTTCAGTGTGCTTCTTCCTATCTGCAATAGGTTTCTCTCTCTCTCTCTCTCTCTCTCTCTCTCTCTCTCTCTCTCTCTCTCTCTCTCTCTCTCACTCTCTCTCTCTCTCTCTCTCTCTCTCTCTCACACACACACACACACACACACAAACACACACACACACACAGAAATTCTTGCCTTCTTTCAAGGGCTACTTCATTTATGCATCTTCTCCAATCCTTCCAACTGGAAATGATTTTTCTCTTCTTGACTATCCCTACCATTCTGGATCTTTCATTTGCAATTTTATAGTTTTCTGAATCTTTTTTTTAAAACCCTTACCTTCCGTCTTAGAATCAATACTGTGTATTGGTTCCAGTGCAGAAGAGTGATAAGGGCTAGGCAATGAGAGTTAAGTGACTTGCCCAGGGTCATACAGCTGGGAAGTGTCTGAGGCCATGAACACCTCTTTTATAACTCCTTCTGGATGAAGGGCAAGGACTAACTCTTCTTTTGTTATATATACCCCACCACTCCCATAGGATCTGAAATATAACAATGACATTTGTTGAATTAGATGGATCAGAATAGATGATGCATAAGAAAGCATTATATAAACATGAGATATTTAGAGTCATTTGGGGTGGACCTGCAATTTGGGATAGGGAATTCCCAGCAAAAAATGTAGCATTTGTTCTGCAGCATATAGTCAAATTATTGAGAGATATTCCATGACATTATGTGAATGTAAGTTGTTAGGAGTATCAGCAGTAGTAATGATTGTGATGGTAGTGATGGTGATCATGGCGGACATGGCAGTAATAGTGATGGCCATGATGGTGTTCATGATGGTGGTAGTCTTGTAGGATGTAACCGAGTTTCAATCTTCATCACTGGAGAAAGTACTAAAAGATGAAATTTAATTGAACAAGCCTCCTGTTTCCTAAGTCCCTGGGGATACATATACAAAAATGAACAGTTCTTGCCTTCAAGTACTTATAGTCTATTGGGAGAAAACAGCATTTATATGGAACGTAAATACAAAATGCTTGCCATCCCCCCCTCCCCACCAAAACTATTAGCACAATATTTGCTTAGTCATGGGTCATGAACCTTACAGAGTCATTTTATCCTTAGTTCTTGGCCAGAACCCAGAAACTCCTAGAGAATCTCTAAAATAAAACCTAGGTATGATAAATTATGGGAGCAACTAGGTGGTGCAGTGCACAGAGTGCTAGCCTGAAGTTAGGAAGATTCATATTTCTGAATTCAAATCCAGCCTCAGATACTCACTAGCTTTGTTACTTTAGAGAAGTCATTCAATCTTGTTTGCCTCAGTTTCTTCATCTGTAAAATGAGCTAGAGAAGAAAATGACAAATCACTCCAGTATCTTTGCCAAGAAAACCCCAAACGGGGTCATGAACAATAACAAAAACTGGTTATAGTCTTCCTCAAATGTGGGTAGTTAGATCCCCAACTTGTATAAGGTATGGGACAGCCTTTATTTTATCCACCACAAAAAAATTCACAAAACATTAAGGACCTATAGGAAATCATGAATAAATGTAGAGGTGTAAAGCACTCCAATAACCTAAAAGACCCCTCTAGAAATTAAAGAAACTACGAGGGTGACTGCTTAAAGGATATTGTCATTGTCATCAAAATAATCACATGTAAAAGTATAATGGGAAAGAAGAGGAGTCAAGCTCCCCAGGAAAGGCTGTTTCTTCCTCATCATCATAAACCTCAACAAATGCCACTCAGACTACCTACTGATTATAAGGCATTAGTCTTTTCTTACATGTCATTATGGAAATGCTCAAAGTACTGAATATGGAACAATGCCATTATCTTGGGCTTGGTGCCTTCACAAAATAAAGCTTCATTTCTGATAGCCCAGCTTACCTATTACTATATCCCTTTTGCTATTACCTCTATCTCCTTTAAAAATAAATTTGGTTTCCTCTGCAAAATCTAATAAGTAGCTACAGATAGAAGACAGGAGAATTGTCAGTGAAGGCTCTGTTTTTTACTGAATGGAGTATTATTTAATAATAGCAGTAATGGGAAGAAGCAAGAATTAAAAGCGTGTCAGTGAGCATCTCTGAAGATCTTATGCTTTGTATTTATTTTATATGCATTTTGTAAATACTTACTTGTATATGTGCGAAGTCTCTCCTCCAATGGAATATAAGCTCCTTGAGGGCAGGGACTGTTTTGGTTTTGGTTTTTGTATCCTTAGTACTCTGCTTTGCCTAATAGAAAATGTTTCATAAATTTTTGTTGATGATTAGTTTATATTTATATGTTATATATAATTCAGTTATATTACATATGTGTTATATATAATTATATATCATGTTATTTTATACTATATATACATCATATTTAATTAAGTTTCCTATGGAAGAGCTCTGTTTTACTATGCATAGTCTCACTTCTGCTATATGCTAAATATCAAATTTTATGTTCATTGTCTTTTGACAAGTTTCAATGATTTTTCCATTTAATTGACTTACTTCTGCATGCTGCTCCAGGTCATGCATCAGTCTTTCCAGCCACAAGATTCATACAACAATTCCTGTCAGTAAGCTATTTTCACATACCAAAGGGAACATGCCCAAAGGACCCACTCACTTATAAATTACAGCTCCTCCATCAAATGAATTTTAAGCCTTTGACTATGGCAGAGATTGATAGCAAAATTTTTTGCAATCCCAAAGCAGGATAAGTTGTTATCAGTATGATGTAGGAGAAAAGACATTGAATTAGGATTCAAATTCTAGTCCTCCTATTTTTCACATTTGGGATTATGAAGGAGTCATTTCCTCTTTTTGGGGGAGGTCTCAGTTTCTTCATCTATGGCACTTTTTTTGCTAGATAGGGTTCCTCTCTTATCACCTATGGACTTTGAGCTATTTTTTATGTAGTTCTGAGGTAGAAGAAGCCATTTAATATAATTTCTCATTGGATTTCATGGTCCAGTCTGGTGTTATTATTAGGGGTTTGAAATATTTATTAAAAACCCTTACTTTCTTATCTTAGAATCAGCACTGTGTATTGTTTCCAAGGCAGAAGAATGGTAAAGGTTAGGGAATGGGGGTTAAGTGACTTGCCCAGGGTCATACAGCTAGGAAGTATCTGAGGTCATACTTAAACTCAGGTCTTCCCATCTCTGGGCCTAGCTCACAATCCACTGAGCCACTATGTATGCCTACTCCCTATTATTAGGTTTTTGCTAGCTCAGGTATTTGGGAACAGGGTGGTCTGCCTCTTTTGCTTTCACTGTCATCTTGGCTGAAAGTTAAACTAAAGAATTTAATGAGAATGTGTGAAATTTTGAACCTGGATTATGGGTAATCTTGAGGTTTCCTGGTCCTGAAGACCATATAATCATGAATTTATGACTGTGTATAGTGCTATATCCTGTAGTGGAGAACTTGGTTATCATTCTTGGATGTGTGCTGACACCAGTGAATATGGCCAATATAAAAGTCACTGGCTTCTTCCCAGGCTTCTGTCATTTCAAAACCTATTCATGTTAACCTCCACCTCATTTGGGGAAGGCATGTTTAATTATTGAGTGACTGCCAACAAGAACATGGACTGAAAATTTTATAATTATCCAATATCCTTGAGGCAGTACTGACCATGAAAAAATATTATCAACTTGACTTGAACCAATTTTCTACAACTTGGAAAAATCATCCCTGTTAGTGTCAGAGGAAAGGAAATGGATCAATCCTTTGCAATTAAAAATGTATGCCACACAGATTATTTGACATCCATTTGGCAGGTCTTCAGGTTGGAATGTGGACAGTACATCTGGAACTGCCTTAGGTTAGATTGCAAAGAGAAGTCCGATCGAGGTCACAGCTAATGTCCTCCCACTAGGGATGCACAATGAAGGAAGGTCTGGCTTAGTAGCTTGGGTGAAGTCACTGGTACCCAGCCCCCTGTCATGACAAGTCACAGAGCAGAAAATTCTACCATATAATAGTAATCTATTCTCCTCTGCCCATGTTGGGCGCCATGTTTCCCTCCCATTGCCCAATCAATGATTTGCCATTGGATAAGAAAGATAGAAAGAGTATGTGAAATGTAACTGTAACTATATAACTGAATGGTATTATATACATAAAATATACATAGACACATAGATGTACATACATATGTCTACCTTTATTTGTGTGTATTATAGATACATCTATGTATATGCGTGTATATTGACATGTAAACTCTATATCTGACTTCTCAATGAAACCTTAAGAAAGAGGCGATATCTGACTTCTCAATGGAAGTTTAAGGAAGATCTAGAACAGTGGTTCTCAACCTTTCTAATGCTGTGACCCCACAATACAGTTCCTCATGTTGCAGTGACCCCAGACCAAAAAATTATTTTGGTGTCTACTTCAAAACTGTAATCTTGCTACAGTTATGATTTGGAATGTAAATACCTGATATGCATTATGTATTCTCATTGCTACAAATTGAGAGTTTGAGAACCGCTGATCTAGAGGATATTATCTAGAGGATACAAGTGTTATTTAGGATAACACTTAACTGGGAAAAGTTACTATAATCAGTCACTTTAAAAAAAGAGCTAAATATAATTTAGAAAAGATATATATATATATATTTTCCCACACACACAGGAAAACAAATAGTATTTAAAAATAGTTTTGTTAACCCTTTCTCCATAATTAACTTGGTTATATTAACTGATACATGACCATTTTGATCCAAGGAGTTTGGTTAAATATATATATATTCCTAATATCTCTTTCAAGAAGAAGAAGAAGAATGACACTTTACAAATAGTATCCCATTTTATCTTCATAACAACTCAGGGATGTAGATACTATTATTATCTCCATTTTACAGATGATGAAACTGAGCAAAAAAGAGGTAAAATGATTTGCCTAAGGTCCCATAGCTGGTACATGTCTAAAGCAGGATTAAACTCAGATCTTTTTGACTCCAGGTGTAGCACTCTATTCATTGTGACACCTAGGTAAGATATTCAATGAAAATATATTCTAACCAAATAAGCTAAGTGAGGCTGCACAATCCAATGCCACCATTAGTGCTGATCTGTATTTTTATTGATGGGTAGAGAGTAATAAAGCATTTATTTTTGATCAAAATAATGACCTGGAAGTCCTCTGAGCAATTCTAGGTTATCTCATCAGTATTTGAATGACTTGGTAGGATTTTTCTCCTGGACTTTTGGTGATCCCATTCCCTGAGAATTTCCAAAGATTTTTTGCCTATACCAAGCTCCTCTAAAACCAAATTTTGTTCAAAGCACAGCATAGACAGGTATTTTTCTAGCCATGACAATATGCATGAGTAGTACCTGGGTACAGTTACTCATCAGCACAGTCAAAGGGCAAGGGGAAGGGAGAACAAGACAAGTAAAACAAGTAGAGCAGCCTCTCTGGACAAGAGGAATGAGTAGAGTATGATCTTTGTGACCTGAAAATAGACTTTGTTCTTGCAGTACAGGGAGGAAGGGAGGAGCATAAACACATAACCTAATTAACACATTAGCAAGGATTTTTGGTTCCACTTACTTGTATTATTGGCACTGAGTCCAGAGCAGAGCCCCCAGATAATAGTCTCCATTATCAAGAAGTTCTGATTCAAAAAAGAGAGTGGAGATACAAGGTCTGATCCTCACTAGTGGGTCCTCTCTATGAGACTCACCATGAAATTCCATAAAAGTATTAGAATGGCTAATGAATGGAGAGATGCGGGTTTCCAAAGACAAACAGCCTCCTTCATAATAATACAATTAAAAATACAGTACTTTGGGGCTTACAAAAACACACCCCAAATGGAGTCACAAAGAATTGGATGTGGCTGAAATGACTGAACAACTCAACAACATTGTTGACACTTTGGAGTCCAGACTTTTTCCCACTTAAACATTTGCAGCTCACAGTTTAACCTTTGAAATCTGTTGTCAGAACACAGCATTTAATAGTCCAATAAACATAGATTCCTACTGACAAATTTTCCATATGAAAATTAATTGCAGTCTCAAAACAGCAGACCCTGGCTCCTTTCCCTCCCCTTTCCTCAAGCCATCCCTTTTAGCACCAGAAAAAGAGTAGTAAGAGTGGTTCCAATAAGGCGGAGTCTGGTGTACCTTTGAACTTGGGTGGGCACAAGGAATTAACTTGAACTGAGAAATGAGTTAAGTAAAATGTGCCCTCATTGTGTGGAAGAGAGGAGGCCTCCCTCCAGCTTTTTCCCATCTTCTGAGTCTTAAAAGATTTATTGCCGGGTGTGGTGGCATATACCTGTAATCCCAGCTGCAAGGGAGGCTGAGACTGACAGATGTCAGTCAGATGAGTTTGAGAGTTCTGAGCTGCAAAGCATTAAGCCAATATCGATGGCTCAACTAAGTTCAGATCTATAATGGGGAACCTCTGAGAGGTAAGGGTACTAGGAGTCACCAGGAGCCACCAGGTTCCCTAAGAAGAGACCAACTGGCCCAGGTCCAAAATTGAGCAGATCAAAAGTTCCCATGCCTATCAGAGTATGCCTCTGCACTTCACATCTGAGGAATTTAGAGATTGTTTTGTTTTGTTTTCTTAATTATTAATATACTTTGCCCTTAAAATCACCTTTTCTCAATATATCCCTCTCCTCTTCCCTGTCCAGAGAGCTATATTTTGCATGTAACCCCATAAAGAAAATTACAAAGAAAAGCACTGAGGAAGAAAAAAAGTAGTTCAATGAACTCAGTGCATCAATTGGTTCTGATGATACTCTACATTCATGATCTTCCACTTCTCTACTGAAAGGAGGGAGGTATATTTTTAATCTATTATTAAAAGATCTTCTCTATTCTTGTATTCTTTATTCTTTCTATTTAAATTGCCGTAGTCATGCTGTACACTGTTTTCCTTATTGCATACTGCATCTTTTGGTTCATTTAAGCCTTTCCATGCCTCTCCTGCCATCTTGCTAGATAGCAAGTACAGCCAGTTAGACCATATGCCCCAAATTTTGTTGTCTCAGAACTGAAAAAGACTGTCCCTCTTGGACCAAGTCAACTGGCCAAATCTAGGACAAAGAGAAACCAGTAGTATTGACTTTTTCTATTTTTAAATTACTTATATGTGAAAGACTTTATAATTAACAACTTGCTCATAAAAATCAAAGATATAGAATGGAAAAGGACTTTTGAAGCAGTCTAATCTAACTTCATTTTACAGATGAGGAAACTTACCTTCCAGAATCATCTAATGACCCAGGTTATGCTATGATGCTTCTAGGTTGTCAGTCATCATAAAGAGGATTATGAAAATGGTTTATTATTATATTTAAAATGCTTGTTACTATATACTATATTTATTATAGTTATTAATAGATTTGTTACATATTATTTGATCAATAGTTTAAACAAATACATACAAAATATATACAGTCACAAGAGAAGCAACAACTAAAGGAGAAAGGAGGTGGCACTAGAATTGAGCATTAAAGGGAATTAAGGTTCTAAGATGTAAGAAGGGAGAGCATTTGCTTGATGCCTCTCAGCATCAATTCCAGAACCCAAGATGCATCAGTGATCAGTGGACAGCAAGTCTTATGCCAGATCACTATTAAATCAAACCAGTCAGGGTTTTGGTGACCATCACTGTTTTTTTTTCCTTTTTTTTCCTATAATGAAATAATAACATTGATATTGAAAAGGTGAACTGTCAAGGCAATCAACTTGTAAGTACTGGCTACATTGGGCTGGCTGCCCAGGATGGACAGATCAATTGTTCTCCCTGGCTCTCTTCCTCTCCTCACCAGGCTGAAAGGAGACCAGGAATCAATCATCCCGTGGTTCAGCTGCCAATTAGGGTTCTGAGCTACACCTGTTTAGTGGGCAGAGGGAGGGAGCAAAGAACCCAGGTGGCTGGCTCCCAGCAGCATAATCTTACCGACATGCCTGTCAATTCCCAGTAATCTCTGGCCCACTGCCTTACCTCCCACTCTCCAGTGTTGCAACGGTCACTGGCCAGTTAATTCTCTGTATTTCACGGGGATACTGGCACTGCCCAGAGCAAGGCACACCACTCTAATACTGTGCCCACCAGCACTGGCACCATCATGCTGCCAATCTTTGTCAAGATGGAGGGAATCTCTCACCGTTCTGTCCATCTCCCACTCAGCTGTCAGATTCATCCTCCTAAAGTACAGGTCTATCACGTCACAGACACGCTGTTCAATAAACTCTGGTGGCCCCTATTACCTCCAGGATGAAATATAAAAATTTCTGTTTGTTTTTGAAAGTCCTTCATCATCTGGTCCCTTCCTACCTTTCCAGTCTTCTTATGCTTTCCTCCATGAGCTCTTATGATCCAGTGTCAGTGACCTCTTGTTGTTCCTCAAACAAGACCCACCATCTGCCAACTCTGGACATTTTCTCTGGCTGTCCCCCATGCCTGGAGCTCTGTCCCTTCTCCTAAGCCTCCTGGTTTCCTCTCAGTCTCAGGTAAAGTTTCACCTTTGAGAAGAAGCCTCTACTGATGGTCCTGAATCTCATTGCCTTCTATCTATTGATTATTTCCAATTTTTCCCCATCTCTTTTTTAAACCTTTATCTTCTGTCTTAGAACTAAGAACTAAGTATTGATTCAGAAAGTAGAAGAACAGTAAGGGCTAGGCAATTGAGGTTAAGTGACATGCCCAGGGTCACCCATCTAGGAAATGTCTGAGGACAGATTTAAACCCAGGACCTCACCTCCCATCTCCACACCTAGTGTTTTTTCCATCGAGTCAATGTGCTGTCTTCATATGTCTTGTTTGTACATAGTTGTTTCCATGTTCTCTCCCCAATTAGACTGTAAGCTGTTGGAACACAAGAACTGGTTTCCCTCCCTGCCTTTTTGTTCCTCCTCAGTGCATAGCAGGACCTTAATCAATGCCTGTTCATTGCTTGGTGACTTCCTCTTTACTGTAGCTTCCTCCTCCTCCTTTCCCTTCAAAATCAAAATCAAGGCAAATTCTGAAATCTAATTAATCATCTGACCACCAGATCAATTCACTCCCCCCAAGGTTCTGCCCCTCTACCACTGCTACTGGGGCCTGTGCCACCAATCACTCTCTGCCACCTACTCATTGCCCCTGCCCCTTTGACCAGTCAATGGCCATTCCTTTGTGCCTATGGGCCTAAATGACCTTCCAGGATCCTGTGTCAGCACAAGACAACTGCCATTGCTGGAGCTTTACTCTGACCCCTCTCTCTGGCTAGCACTGGAGGTCAGAAAACGCTGCACATCCACAAGAATGAGATCAAGAACTTCCCCAGGAGAGAGCTTGGGCAACTGCAAGAGATTCGGACTGATCCCACCAAAGCTTGCGTTCCTCTTCCAGGGGTGGGCATCCTGCCACCTGCTGATGCTGAGACACCCAGGAGTTCCTAACACCGAATGATAGGGTCAGAGGGGCTCACCAATTCTCAGGGAAGAAAGCATAAAACCAGAAAGTACTACTCTAGACTAAAATGTATGCTCTATGCGCCATGTGCAGCAATATCTATTTCTGCCAGAATGGGGGAGGGCATCTAAGAGGAGACAAAGGGCAGGGAGAGACTGAGAGAGGGAGCAAGATAGAGAGAAAGAGAAAGAGACAAAGAGAGGGAGGGGTAGAGTGACAGAGAAGAGAGGGAGAAAAGAGCGAGAGAAGAGACAGAGAGGCAGAGAGACAGAGAAGGGGACAGAGAGAGAGAGAGACAGACAGACAGACAGACAGAGCAAACAGAAATAGAATTTAAGTACTTACTTTATGATGAGCATTGTGCTAAATACTGGAAAGAAACAAAAAGGAAGAAGGATGGAAGGAAGGATGGAAGGAAGGAAGGAAGGAAGGAAGGAAGGAAGGAAGGAAGGAAGGAAGGGAGGGAGGGATGTATAAAGACAGAGGAAAATAGAAGGAAAGAGAGAGTAAGAGAAAGAAAGGAAGTTGAGAAAGAGATAGAGGAAGGGAGGGAGAGGGAAAGAGCGAGGAAGGGGAAGAAAAAGGAGACAGACATAGATGAGATAGAGGAAGAGAAAATCCATTAATCAGTCAGTTTTAAGTAGTTATATGTCCTAAGCTCCAGGTATACAAAAAGGCAAAAGGCAGCCTCTGTTCTCAAGAGCTTACAATCCAAGACAGAGGCAGAAAAAGAGGCAGCCAGAGGGAGAACAAGAGAAAGAACTAGGGACACAAAGACAGAGAGAATTCTGGATCACAGTTGATAATTCAGAAGTGAAAGTCTTTCTTTTTTTACTTTTTAAATGTGTGCTGCACATTCCTGACCTCAGCAAACCAACTGGGGTATATTTGCCATATTTGTCCTTATCACCAATACCAGAGAAGTCTCTGGGCTCCTGGGGAGAATCAAGCAATTTTATCTAAAAAAATCAACATGGCATCCTGCCCAATGGCCTTCTAAATGCTTCATAAAAGTCCCAAGCAGTCCTTTCAGCCTGTTTTTTTCCAGATTATCCCAAGATTACAGTCTAAAGCAGGGGTGTGGTGGGCTCAGTCCTAAGGCTGCCAGCTATCAGACCTGGCCACTACCATCAACTCCAATACAAGAAACCATGCAAATTTGACCAGTTTTTTTTTGCTGCAGTTTTCTTCAGACTAGAATTGTTATTAATGGCGCAGAGGATATTCACATTGATATCTCCTTGCTAAATGGCCACAGTTTACTTTCTAGTCTCCTAGGGGGAATGTCACCTCCCAGTAAGCAACTTCCATTTCTAGAGACATCTGAGTCATGTCTAGAAACCCAGAGACCAATTCTCTGTCTGTCTCTTTCTCTGTGTCTCTGTTTATCTCTCTACAAACATATATGTGTGTTGTGTGCATGGGTAAATAGATGGAACATATAGTGTATGTGTATATATAGTATATATTATCTCAGTTATTGAACCTCTGCCTCAGTTTTCTTATCTATAAAAATAAGAATACTAATAGCACCTACCTCACAGGGTCACAAATAAGATAATAATTATAAAGCACTTAGCATATACTGCCTGGCACATAGTAGGTGCTATATGAATGTTAGTTATTAAATGTATGCATGTGTCTAACCCACATATAACTAAAGGATTTCATTTGCTAGAACTTACAAAATCCATATGGAGATTCTGACAACTGCTTAATATTTATTGGTCATTATGTGTTCCCGCATGAAGAACAGAACTTGTTCAAAAAGCATCCTTTTCCCCTGAGATCAATGCCCTGAAATCCCTGTGATGGAACATATAATTACTTAGATGATGTTCACTAGGAGACATTTTCTAGAAAAGTAACACTTCTATGTCAAAACATTATTGTTTGCTCGTTTGTTTTAAAAAAGGAGGAAGTTTAAAGAAAGACTTGATCTTACCAAAAAAAGGTTGTTTTTTTAAGGTTTGGTTTTTTTGTTTTTGTTTAGTGTGTGTATGTGTGTGTTTAATGAGAACTGAGTTCATGCTGAGATAAAAAGTCAGGGAACAGATGAAGAGGCTCATTATATTTTTAAAATCCCAGAGAATGCTATTGTTTTGACAAAACTGTGCTGAGGCAGCTTTGAGTCAGCATTTGTTGCCCGGAGGAGAGGAGACAAAAGTTTGATATTTAACAATTGACATTACTTCCATCAATTAGGAAATCTGAGGTGTAGAAACTCACCAAACTGCCACCTAGATTGGGCACCTGATTTCTTTTAAGTTTTTTTTTATTGAAAAATTAAACTCTATGTACCTTGAAAAAAAATGCTTGGCACGATAGTCTGCCACCCAAATGATTTTTCATAAGAACATTTCTGCCTGCGTGCAAAGCCTACCAACCCCTTATCTGAGAATATACTGTGAGGAAAGTGGAGGATGTGATAGGGCAGGGAAATGTGCTGGCAAAGCAAGGGGAAAGGGAGCATCAGCTTTGAAGGTGTCAGGCACAACCTCTATCCATCAAGGGACAGCGTCACCTCCATTTCTGGCTCTGGACAAGGCTGCAGCTCAATTGCAAGTAGCCTAGTACATCTTGCAGAATGATTTCCAATAACAGATATGTTCTCTCTTATAAATGTCAGGCCATTTGCTACATAAAATGGAGCTAAATTCTCTGTCAACATTTTTTACTTAGCATCTGGATCTGAAAACGAGAGGTCCTGCTCCAGAACTGACCACCTAAGACCCCTCTTTGGGTGGCATTTCTCAGTGAAGACTGGTGGAACCAGGAGCCATCATCCAAGGGGAGAAGCTTATATAAAACCAAGGAAAACACAGAACTTGACTCCCAACCTGCCATTGCAGCTTTATGGCATATCGCTCATGTTCACATATTTCATAATTATTTGCACACACACTCTATAGCCTAAGTACACTGGGAGCAAACTCTGAGGGGTGGCAGATGTCTTATTTATCATCATTTTACCCCTAGGGCTTTTATTGAGAGTATCAGGAAATGAATTATGATTAATTACCATACTTTAACTTGTTTCTTGAACTGACTTAAGCAAAGTCTTTCTCTGATTAATAGTAGGAACCCAAATTCAACAGTATTTTTGGTCAACTTGTATTATATTTTTCAAGATCTTTTTTTAACCAGAGATCTTAATATTAATCATTTGTAAACAATGACTGACTTCTAACCATGGCTCAAAATACCCGACCTTTGTAGTTTCATGGAGGGCAATTGGTAGATTTGACTTTGCTGAAGAATCTATAATTCTACTTACTGATTCTCATCTCATGCATGGCACTGTTTACTAGGTTGAAAAGAAATTAATTAACACTACTGCATCTTCTGCATTGGGATTTGGGTTGGTCTTGAAATGGAAAAATAATAGACCCCCAAATGCCCAGGAGTACAGTGTAACAAAGACAAGGCTTGTGATTAAAATTATTAATCATTAAACCGAATTTTCATTTCTTATTCAAGATTTGATTAAAATAATTTTCTCATCTTTGTGTTAAATTAAATTCAAACTTACTTCTTTTTAAAAATTTGTTGTCTGTGGGACAATAAAAGAATATACACTGCATATTCAGAAAATCTTATTTACAAATCAAAACACAGTGAAAATTTGGGCTTGAGTTGTAGCAGATAAAATTTTCATTCATTCCATTCTATGCCTCATGACTTTGAATAAAAATCTAACTCTCTGGGATCTAACACAGTTAGACTATGAATGTAGCCTTCTGGTAAAGGCTTCGGATCTGTCATGTCATAAATTTCTCATATAAAAACATTTTTTAAACCCTTACCTTCTGTCTTAGTATCAATTCTAAAAAAGAAGTGGGGCATGGAATAGACAATTGAGGTCAAGTGACTTGCCCCAAGGAAGGGGCTAGGAAATATCTGAGGTCAAATTTGAACCCAAGTCTCCCAACTTGAGGCCCCAGTGCTCTATCCATTGTACTATCCAGCTGCCCCTAAAAGCATTTAATGGACTTGGGCAAGTCATTTAATGTCATTGGGTCTCGATTTCCTGATCAGCTAAATCAGGGGGGTTATATAATCTCTACAGTCCTTTTTAGCTCTGATGTTCTATATTTAATACTCTAGGTTTTCATGCCATTACTCTGGTCTGAGAAATCTGACATTTCCTTCTCAGGCTTCTTTGCCAGATCTTTATCCAGGCCATGCGCCATAACAATGAGAGTCCCACAGGGCTCTGTCCTGGCTCCCTTCCCTTCTCTTTGTTACTTCACTTGTGATCACTTCAGCTCCCCTGGGTCCAGGTATCATCTCTATGCTGATGATTCTCAAATCTGCTCATTGAACCCTAACATCTCTTCTGACCACCAATCTCACCTCTCCAACTGCCTAGTAAATGTTTCAAACTATGTGTCCTGTAGTCCTCTTCAGTTCAACATCTTCAAAACTGAACTCATCATCTACCCACCTTTTCTATTCCTATTGAGGACATCCTCCTCCTCCCACTCACTCAAGCTTCAACCCAAGAAGTCATTTTCAACTCCTTCCTCTCTCTGACCCCCCCCCCATCCAGTCTCCTGCCAAGACCTGTCTCTCTCATATTCTGCTCCATCACTCATGACTGCTTCCTCACTCCAGCTCATCCTCTCCGCTATTAGTGACCTTCCTACAGCACTGAACCAACCATTATATCCCCCATCCTATAAGCTTCAGTGGTTCCTGTCACCTCCAGGATCACATATAAATTTCTCTAGCATGGGAAGCCCTTCACAACCTGCCCCTTCCCCATTTTTTTCCTTACACTTTACACACACACCACACAAGTATTCTGGGATCCAGCTTCCTTTCTTCAACAAGAAATTCCATCTACCTTCTGCAGGAAGCCATTCCTAATCCCTCAGTGCTTCTGCCTTACTTCTATTAATCATTTCCAATTCTTCCTGTATATAACTTTTTTTTTCATGCTAACTCTCCCATTCGATATGAGTTCCTTAAGAGGAAGGACTATCTTTTACTGTTTGTTGCATCCCTCAAACTTAGCACAGTGCCTGACACAAAGGAGGCACTTAAATGCTTGGAGACTGATTCAATGATAATAACTGAAGCCTTGGATGATAAAAAAAAAAGTTAGAACATGCATCAGAGTATGCCAATGGTCTTCATTACCATTACCAAGATATGTTACCATTTCATGACCTATGTGTAGACTTGGAAAATGGAGAAGTCAACTGTTAGTGTATGCAGCTCTGTTTTTTAGAAGCCATCCACACTAGATGGGACCTTATATATTCCAGGTCAGAAAAGGGGATGAATTTCATAGGAATTAAGATGGGGCAAATTCAAACTTCAGGAGTGAAAATATGGCTTCAGTGAGCATTCTTTTGGGCCCTTACCTGGGAGAGTGTGCTTGGATGGGACTTCCTACACCAGGACTTGATAGAATTTGGGCAACTTATTTATATGCAACCTTTATATGTGTATGTGTGTGGGCAAGTGCATATGAACAGTCTAAGGGGAAAACCAAAAATTCATTCTCTAGGGTCAAAGTTTAAAGAAGTATTTCATTAAGTTCAGGGTCTTTAGCCACATTATGGGAAGGTTCTAAAGACTCAGTTTAACTCTATGTGCCAACCAAAACCAATTATTGCAGTTGATTCCCTGATCTCAACAGAATTACAGGTTTTCTTTCTAGAAGAAAAATCCAATGTCATTCAGAGAGAGGAACCAGAGTGATTCTAATCAGGGGCACTAGTAAGATTCAAAGTAAAATAGAATATTATTTCTTTCATTTTCCCCCTTCTTTTCCATAACTAGAAACTTAGCAAAAACCGGAGCACAGTAATTATTCTATTACTTTTTGCCAATATTAATCCTTTCTCTCACATAGTTTTTTGACATTAACTGGCAGAGATTTGTTAAAATTATTTTCATTTATTTCATTAAATATTTCCCAATTATATGTAAAAATAATTTCAACGATTTTTTAAAATTTTTAATTCTGAATTTTCTCCATTCCCTCCTCCCTCCTGAGAAGGCATGTAATTTGATATTGATTATACATGTGAAGTCATGTAAAATATATTAGTCATGTTGCAAAAGAAAATACAAACAAAATAAAACAAGAGAAAAAAGTATGTATCAATCCACATTCAGAGTTTAGTTCTCTCTAATGGAGAGCACTTTTCACCATCTGTCCTTTGGAATTGTCTCAAGTCATTGTCTTGATCAGAGAAGCTAAGTCTTCCAGAGTTGATTATTGTTACAATATTCCTATTACTGTACACAATGATCTTTCCCCTCACTTTTTTTTAGTTCCTGTAAGACTTCCCAGGCTTTTCTGAAAGCATCCTGCTCATCATTTCTTATAGCATAATAGTATTCCATCATAATCACAAGCCACAACTTGTTCGGCCATCCCCCCAATTGAAACACATCCCCTTGATAACTGATAGACCTGTTTATGTCAACAGCCTTTATCATTTCATCTTCTGGATACCCTAAATGTACTGAGAGATACATGATATATTTCTTTTCATTTTGATTGCTAAATGATATGCACCTGATCATTGAAACATAAAATAAAAGATTATTTTGCCAACAAGGGGAAAGTATCACTGGAGTCCAACTGGTTTGACCATACCCCAACTGGAAGAGGGAATTCTAAAGATATTGCCTAGTGGCCCAAGACAGAAATTAGAAATATTGCAGCTGAAACACATTTGTAAATAAGTCCATCAGTGTCTTACTAGTTACGATATAAAGCACTGGAACAGATTAGATGAGGAAGAACCAGAAACAACTGAACTCCATAACTCAATTTAAATTCAATAAACATGAAAACATAAATTAGCTAGAAAGAAGTACTTATTTAAGAATACTTACTTGAAGAAATAGATAGAGCATTGGACCTCAAACCAGGAAAATCTGAGTTCACATTTGGCCACAGAAACTTACTGTTTGACTCTGGGCAAGTTATTTAATTTCTACCTGCCTCAGTTTCCTCATCAGCAAAGTTGGGATATATGTCTCTGGGAATTGATATAAAATTCAAATGAGGTAACATTAATAAGGTTTTTTGCAAACCTTAAAATGTTATTTAAATGTTAGTTATTATTATAAGAAGAATTGCTGAGGAAATTGATAAGCAATCTTGGAAGAAATTAAGTTTAACTTGACATTATAACATATGCCACAATAAACTCTAAGTGGATACCTTGCCTGAATATTAAAGACCATTCTGTAAAAAACTTAAAAGAGAATTAGATCAGATACCTTTCACAGTTATAGCTAGAAAATGAATTTTTAACCAAACAAGGGATACAAAATATAGTTTTGATTATATGAAATTGAAAGTCTTTGGTATGAACAAAATTAATGCAGGTAGGATAGGAAGGGAAGCTGTATCAAATATGTATGTATCTGTTAACTAATGGAAGACCAACTTCTATTTCACAATAGATAAGTTATCAAAGGATATGAACAAGCAATTTACAGTATGGAAATAGTCTGAACTGGAAGTGTTATGATAAGATGGGCACACTATTCAATTGTTGATTGAGCTGGGAATTGGCCCAGCCATTATGGAATACATTTTGGAATTAAGTAAAGAAAATGACTAAAATGGCTACACTCTTTGGACCTAGAAATGTCATTGCAAGGAATATAGATACCTCAAGGAGACCAAAGACAAAAAAAAAATCTTATACCAAAAGTACCAGTATGATTCTTTTA
Source organism: Monodelphis domestica (assembly GCF_027887165.1). Classification (NCBI taxonomy): domain Eukaryota; kingdom Metazoa; phylum Chordata; class Mammalia; order Didelphimorphia; family Didelphidae; genus Monodelphis; species Monodelphis domestica. The sequence continues at coordinate 288,802,338 of NC_077232.1, read as the reverse complement.
GTATCAAAAAACTATAACTCAATGGATTACACTAGATAAGTATAAAGGAATATTGCTGAATTATAAGAAATTCTGGATATGATAAATACAAAGAAGCAAATGAAGATTTTTATAAATTGATGCATGCAAGAAATAAGCAGACCCAAGAACACTATATATACTTATAGCAATGGAAATTGAAATAGCAACAAAATAATCAAAAGTAAATAATACAAAATTATATTAAAAGAAAAACCTGAAGCTCAAAGAAGAAATATGAAACACTTCTATCCAGCTTCATGGCAGAGGTGGGAAACTATGTGGAATACTGCACATGTCAAATAACATAGTTTTGCTAAAATATTTCTTCTATCTTCATTAGTCTTTCCTATAAGGATTGACTCTGATAAGGGAAATGAGGAAAGGTAGGTGCTATAAAAACAAAAGATATTAATAAATTGTTTTACAAAGAAAGCATGTAGGCATGTATGCTAAGACAAAAGATAGCCATACTTTTTTTTAAAGAATGAAAATGCACAAGAAATGTAAGTTAGCCAATTCCAATAAAAATCTTATTGCATTTTGTTCTCATCATAATGTTTTAAGTCTTCCGCCCTTGAACTTCAGATATATGTGGGCATGAATTATTTGGACCCTGTGCTATTCACCTGACCACAGGAACAGGGAGGTCTTGATGGAAATGTATCTTTAGAATTCCCTGCAACATTTGGGTTAGGATTAAATTGACGAAGCATGAGAACTCTCTTTCCTTTTATTGGCAAAACACCATCTATTATTTTATGTATCCTTGCCCAGATGTCTATCTCTCTTAGCCATCAGAATCAAAATAAATAAATCATGCATCTCTCAGTACATTTTAGTCTGTACAGAACTTTGCTGATTAAATAAAGGCTTTTGTTGGCAACCCAAAAATCCAACTTTCCTCAGTCCAGGAAAGATGAGCCATCAGAGGAGTCACTGTCCAAATACTTTATTTGGGAGCATGAGCTTCAGAGAGAATCCCACCCAGTAGGTTTCCTGACATGTCTGTATTATATCTGCCTAGGGTCACCAAGCCTGCTGCAGGAGCCCAATATGCTTGTTTAATATTAACAGTGGCATTTTGCCTTATATGGCAGGTACAGTGATAAGCTTGGCTCACATAAAAAATGGCCATTCCTTTGTTCAGTGAAGGTCAAGAATGGTGTGCCTTAGAAACATTTACATATTAAAGCTTTACATCCTACCTGTTTGAAAGCTTCTCTCCAGGAATGAATGGGAGTGGGGGGAGGGAGGGGAGAAAAATATCTAGATATTTGGAATAAAAGAGGGAAATCAGCTTTTGCTAGAATTTAAAGTGGTCAATTATAGACATTTTTAAAAGGTCACATCTACATGTTCAGTTATTAAAGCTTAAAACTTTGAGATAACTATAACTCAATGAGAAATTAAATTTATGGATCAAATTTGGGGGGGGGTTATATGAATGATTGAAAAGGCATTTTTTAAACCTTTACCTTCTGTCTTAAAATAAATAAGTATTGATTCCAAGGCAGAAAATTAGACAATTGGAGTCATTTGCCCAGTCACACTGTGGTGTGACACTATGTCTGAGGTCTGATTTGAACCCAGGACCCCTTGTCTCCAAGCCAGGCTCTCTATGTACTGAGCCACCTAGCTGCCCCTAAAATGGCATTTATTAAGAATTTACTCTATGTAAGACTCTATGCTGAGTGGTGAGAATACAAATATGACACTATGAGATACTTTACCCTCAAGGAGCTTACATTCTAATAAGGAAATTCAATGTGTGTAGAGGAGTAGTGGCCTGAGAAAGGAAGTTTGAACAGGAGAGTCCCTGGGATGGATATGGAATGGGGTTATAGGGAAATTGAATGGCATGTCCTTTCCATGAATGGTAATGCTGATTTGATTCCTCTTTAAAAAAAAAGAGATGGTACAAGAGGGTAGTTAATGAGTGTAACAAAATGGTGGGAAGATGGCTAGAGTGTAGTGTAGCACAGTGGGCCTAGGACCAATTAGGGATGCTTAATTAACTCTGGCTCTGGGTTCAGATCTCAGCTGAGACACCTATCTGTGTGAATTTGGGCAAATCATCCAGTTTCCCTGAACCTTTATCATCATCTGTAAAATGAAGTCAGAGATAACCTATATATTTTTAACACCCTTACCTTCTATCCTAGAACCAATACCAGATATTGGTTCCAAGGCAAGAGTGATAAGGGCTAGGCAATGGGGATTAAATGACTTTTCCAGGGTCTCCCATCTCTAGGCCTGGTTCTCAATCCACTGAGCCACCTTTCTTCCTACTCTAGCTCCATTTCCATGATCCTAGGGTTCTAGGATCCAGTCAAGAAAACATGGCCCTAGGGTTAGAGATGGTCAAGAAATGGAAGGTGAAGTGTAGGGCAGCAAGACAGCAGGCATCTAGGGCTAGAACTTATCCCAATCAAGACAGTAAGACCACAAGATGGGAGGGGGAAGATCCAGCTGGAGGTAGAAGATGGAGTGCAACAGCAACCTTTCTGTACTTTCTAAACTACCATGTTCCCTAAACCCAAACCTACATTATCAGGAATGTATACTTCCTTCTGACCTTAAAAGGAGATTAGCCCCAGAGCACTCAGGCTGATAGATTTATATGCAAGCACATGACAGTAAGGAAATGGGTAAGTGTTTTTTAAAGTTTTTAAGATTTCAAATGTCATATATTCCCAAGACTTCCATGCTATTGGCATTGTGTCTCTGGAGTCTCAAATTATATATCATAATAAATCATGTATATAAAATACAAGATCTAGAAAAGAAAGATAAAATATATATGATATTATAGAAAATATATATAAGATATATAAATAAATAAGGTAGTATAAAATATAGATAATGAAAGTAACTGAGTCATAGTTGATAGGGAGCAAGGCTCAGTATCAGAAAGATCTGAGTTCTAATCTCAGTTTTGACATTTTTTTTTTGTCATTACCATATGACCCTTTACCTAGAAGTGCCTAAAGCAACTCACCAAGACTAAAAGGTGAAGAGCTTATCCACATTAGCAGGGCTTTCCTTCCTACTCTTTACAAATAAAACAGAAGATCCAGTCCAAATTTATCTATACACTGATCTTTCCATCCATCCATCCATTCATCCATCCATCCATCCATCCATCCATCCATCCATCTAAATATGTAGAGATCATTTATATAACATTTGTGATGAATGCATATAGTATTATTTTACATTTTCTTTATGAAGACCTAGTTTGAGCATTATCATGAAATCTGATTCTGATTTATACCCAAATTGCAGTATGACTAAGGAATTAAAGTATTGAAATCATAGATCTTTTCTAGATTTAGCATTTTGTAGGATTGCCACATCCAGTGCTCCCATTTTATGGGTGAGGAAAATCCCAGCGATGTTTTTCTAGTACCTAGAGTTGACTAATCATGATGTCGATTATTCCCATTCCTCAATCTCCATCATATTTTCTGGATCCTTAGAACTTTTCATGCTGTTGTTTAATCACTTTCAGTCATATCCAATTCATCCTGACCCCAGTGAATAGGTTTTCTTGGCAAAGAATTGTAATGGTTTCCTATTTCCTTCTTCAACTCATCTTAAAAATGAGGAAAATGAGGCAAAAAAGGTTAAGTGATATGTCCAGGGTCACACTTTTTAATTCTTTCAGTTCACAATACAGTAGGTGATTCACAAATACCTGCTCAATGGCTGGGAAAGAAGTGTCCACATTCATGAGATAGTATTATCTCTTTTCTCACATAGACCTCCCTGGTCCTCGATTTCCTCTTCTATTTAAAAGAATAAAAATAAAAAAATAAAACAAGTGTGGGGTTGGAGTGGATGACCTCTGAGATCTCTTCTAATTCTATATCCATGATTCCAGGATCCTGGGAGAGAATTAGATGTAGCACTTTAGGAGAAAATGTCCTCAGGGGTGTGCAAAAACCAGTTGACCCAGAGGCTGTTAAAAAGAAATCTGTAAACTCTGCAAGTCAGGGTTTGATTTATTGTTTAGCTGATTGCCTAGACTTAAGGAAATGATAGAGAAAGTGATGGTGTAGATTAGATTTAAAGATGTCTTGGGTACATTTTTTTTTAAATCAGAGAGTCTGTTAAACATTTTTTAGCATATCACTGAATGCCTTCCATTGTGTTGAGTTACAAAAAACTGAAATGAATTACTAAGAGGTATTACTGGTGTTAAGGGAGCTAGGTGGTTCAATGTATAAGGTGCCAGGCCTGGTATCAGAAACAACTGGCTTCAAATTTTTTCTTGAACACTTACTTGCTAGGCAAGCCACTTAACCCTGTTTACCTCAGTTTCCTCATCTGTAAAATGAGCTGGAGAAGGAAATGGCAAACTACTCCAGGGGTCTCTGCCAAGGAAACCTCAAATGGAGTCAAGAAGAGTCAAAAAGATTAAACAGATTTTTGGTTTGGGCTTTTCCTAGACGACTTGTATTTGGTTAAGTCTGATTACTTAAGTAGTGGGAAGAAGAAATTAGTAAAGCAAATGGGTGAATGCAAAGTGAAACAATTGCCTATGAATTTGATGAAGGCAGACAGCTAATCTGGACAATTTGGAAAGTCTATTTTGTTCTTTTCCATCCCCCTCACTTATTCTGGTGACCCCTATACCAGAGTTTTAGGGATATGAGTTTTCCAGATAATTGTCTCAGCTCTCCAATTCATTTGGCATTAGTAGACATTGCCCCAAGGTCAATTCCATGCCTATATACTGTGAAAAGCAAATTTTTAATAAACCTTTTTTTTTTGAGAACCTGCAAAATAATCTGGTTTCTAACTGAAGCCAAATTGCAAGCTGTCTGTGAACAGGGCACAGAGTGGGTGGGTGGCACTATGGCCAGGTCCTCCTGTCCCAGAGAGGGCACAGCCTTCACTCAAATGTAGCCTAGTTTCAGTTTGAGTGGCTCCTACAAAACCAAAATAGCTGACTATTTGGGCAGCCCTCCAGATTAGCTGGTGGCATGCACATCTCCCAGGATCCATTTGTGGAGGGATGACAGAATATGGGTGTTAAAATGGCTTTTGCTTCTTCTGACCTGAAAATATCAGAATCCAGTAGCCAAATGCTTCCTAGGAACGGGCTGTACCTTAGCTGTGCAGAAAGGTATCATCATCTGAGGTAAATAAGCAAGCAAGTTGCCTCACAAATAGATTGGAATATGGGCTCCCAAATATTGAATCCCTTCCCTTGAATTAATAAACCCTGCTATATCAGGCAGAGTCACATCACTAAAATAACGGAAGAGATCCAGAAATCCATTCCCCCCAATCAACAAGCATTTATCTTCTTATTCTTCTTATCTTCTTTTTATAATTCCTCCAACTGAACAACAATACAGAAAATAAGACATAAAATGGTGCAAAACCAATTCCCACTTTGGCCATGTCCCAAAAAAAGGTAGGTCCCATTCTGTATCTTATGTCAACCAAATCTCAGGCAGGAAATCAGTAGCGGAATTCCTCCCAGTCCTACGGACTCTTAGGGAGTCTTTAGAGTTCTATATGGTCTTTCAAAGTTGTTTTCTCCATGATTGTTGTCACTGTAGACATTGTTCTCCTAGTTCTGCTCACTTTACTCTGAATTGCTTCATCCAGTATTCCCAGTTTCCTCTGAAGCTGCCCTTTTGGCAGTTCTTTTGATGCAATGACATGCCATTGCCTTCACACCCATGCTTTGCTTAGCTTAGCGATTGGGCATCCAGACACTTCCTTGGCTTCTGGTTTTTGCTACTATGAAAAAGAATCGCACATAAATACTTTTGCTCCTATGGGTCCTTTTCTCTTGGATTGATAGCTTCTGAGAATAGCTTAACAGCCTCATCGCTGGGTCAAAGAGTCTTCACAGTGTAGTGATCTCTTGGGGCATAGTTCCAAATTGCTTTCCAGAAATGGTGTGGGCCAGTTCACAGCTCTACCAACAATATTGAAATATGCCTGAAGATAGAAACACATTTAAGAATTATAAAAACACAGAATTTCAGAAGTGGAAGAAGTCTTAGACCCTATCTACCTATTCTCTCTGTCTGAGATGCCCTTCTTCTTTACCCCACCTTATGAGGGATCAGAGAGACCTTTTCTTGAAGTAAATAAAGCAAGTAGACAGGAAATCAGGAAGATCTGAGTTCAAATCTGATTCAAATATTTTCTATGTGACCCCAGGCAATTTACTCAATACCTGCCTGCCTTAGTTCCTACAATTATAAAATAGGGAATAATAATAGCACCTACCTCCCCAGGGTCCTTGTGAGGATCAAAGGAGATAATATTTGTAAAGCTTTCAGCACACTGTCTTGGTGGCAACATGGACAGAGTGCCAGGACCTGGCCTCAGGAAGTCTCATCTTCCTGAATTCAAATCTGACCTCAGACATTTACCCTGGACAAGTCACTTAATTCTGATTCAGTTTCTTCAGGTGTCAAAGGACCTGCAGAAGGAAATGGTAAACCACTCCAATATCCTTGCCAAGAAAAACCCAAATGGGGTCTCAAAGAGTCAACAACGACTGAAAAATGGCTGAACAAACTATACAGTGCCTAACACATAGTAGCTACTTAATGAAAATGTGTTCCCTTTTCCTTCCCTTCTGAGCCAGCCCTTCCTATCCCACTTTTGGACAGCTTTAATTATTACAATCAAATGAACTAGACATCTTCTCCTAGACACAAAACAAACAAACAAAAACTAATTCTGATACAGCATCTGGATTTTAATGCAGACGTGAGTCAGCATTCCATAAACCCCTACGAACAAGAATTCCCATTCAAATAAAGGAAAAAAATCAATCTCTATCCAGCCTACAGACCCTCAGTCTACCTTACACAAACAAGTGGGTTTGTGTCCCTCTTCTATCTCTCCTTCTGCTATTACTTTCTGCTTAGGAGTTGTCATTGGGGACCAACTGATGCAGGATTTCCACATGGAACATAAGGAAAGGAAATAAGGCTACTCCCCTCTCCAAGGACTGGCACATGCCTCTACATTGGGTTCTGAAGCTCTGCAGGGCCATGATCCCCATGTCCTCAGTTGACTATTTGCCAAGCTCAAGCCTAGGTATGATTTGCAGGTAGATCTTAATGGGTTGCTAGCCTTATATCATGAGAATCACTGAGAAATGTACGTTTAGCTGTAATAAGCACATCATGAAGTTGGCAAGGGAAGATGTCATTTTGCTTTCTAACTCAGAATTTTCTAAGCCAATGAAATCCTTGGATTCTTAGTCCACATCTTATTAAATGTGTTGTGAAAGGAGTTAAAAGAAGGTAATACACACATTCTCTCTCTCTCTCTCTCTCCCTCTCCCCCTCCCTCTCCCTCCCTCTCTCTCTCCCCCTCCTTCCCCCCTCTCTCTTCTCTCTCTTTCCTCCCATCCCCAAATGGCCCTTTCACTCATCTAGTATTTAAGGTGAGATTTTCTTGGGAAAGATTGAATTCAGGGAAAAAGTTAAACAAGGTTTGGAATGGCAGATAGGTGGGCATGACCATAGTTGACTCTCAATGCAGAAGAGTTAGTCAATCAACCACACATGAGGAGACTAAGGGACACCAAGAAAGTGAGGAGATTGCATTAAACCCAGAGCACAATTTTCTTGAAATGTCGAGAAGGAATGGAAGAAAAGTGTTGAATGATTCCTCAGTTGTCTCTGTTTTTTTTTTTTTAAGACTCTTATTTTTATGACATTTCTTAGCCAAATCCTGAAATAAAGCAAACATATGTTAAATATTTCTCTAATTCTTAGTAGTTTATAATATTCCTTTTAGTTCTCACCTCCCATATCCCATCTGTTGCAAAGTCCTGTCGATTCTACTTTGTCAACATTTTTCATTTATATCCTTTCTTTCCTCTGAAATGGCCACCACTCTGGTACAGACTCTCATCTTCTCCATAGACTATTATAATACCCTTCTGCTTGATGTCCTTGATTTCAGTTTCTCCCAGTTCTAGTCCCTTTTCCATCAAGCTACCAAAGTGATCTCCCTAAAATGCAATTCTTTCCCTACTCAATAAAGTCTAATGGCTCCCTATTATCTCCAGGATCAAGTATATAACCCTATTTGTCTCTTTTTGTTTGCTTGGTTTGGTTTTTGTTTTTAAAGTCCTTACTTTCTTCTGCCCTACAATCCATACTAAGTATTGGATGGAAGGCAAGAAGAGCAGTAAGGGCTAGGCAATTGGAGTTAAGTGACTTGCCCAGGGTCACATAGCTAGGAAGTGTTGGAGGTCACATTTAAACCCAGGACTTCCCATCTCCAGGTCTGGCTTTCTATCCCACCTAGCTGCCCCTTGTATGACTTGTTAAAGCCCTTCAAAACCTGGCCTCTTCCTACTTTCCCAAGTTTCTTACACTTTACTCCCCTCCAGGTATTCTATAATCCAGTGATGCTGGCCTCTTTGCTACTGCTCACCTAAGACAATCCACTTCCTAATTCTACATTTTCCCCGGCTGTATGAAATTTTCTCTCTCCTTGTCTGTGACTCCTGGCTTACCTAGATTTCTTCATATCTGAGATAAAATACCACCTATTTCCAGAAGCCATGCCCAGTCTTCTCTCTCCTTTCCCTCCCACTTAATGTTAATACCTTTCCCTTATGTATATATCCAGTGTCTTCTCTCTACCTTGTTTATATGTAGCTATTTGCATTTGTCTCCCCTAAAAGAGTTCCTTGAGGGAAGGGACTATTTTTTCTCCTTTGTATCCTTAGAGATTAGCACATAGTAGGAACTTAGCAAATTCTTATTGCTTGACTAGTAATTTATAATATTCAAGACTATATCAATCATAATATCTTTATAGACTTTCATCTTATTTCTGTTTTTGTATTTTGACTCCCACAAAAGCAAAGCAAACTGTTCTAAATATAGCAAAGAAGTTAGACATAAATCTGTTACCCAAGCTCCTAAAATAAATTAAAAGCTTTTGTATACCCTCTAACCTAACAAGAAATATTTTTAAAAGTAGGACTTATTGTCTATTTTTTTCTAAAAATCATGCAACTGCAACATCATATTTTACAAATCAATACTTTACAAAAGAAACTAATTTTTTCCTGATCTGGACATATAAAAATTAATTTCTCTCCATTATGTAAGCATCCACCCATTATATGAATAGTAATTATTAGTTTCTCAGTTTTTTGGATCCAGTTTCTGAGAGTTGGCATGGATAGCACTACAAATTGGCTATTAGATTTTTGAGAAAAGGCTCTGGATTCAGATTCCACCTCTGCTTAACTGTTTGACTTTAGGCAGGTAACTTCATTTTCTCACTTATAAATGAGGGGATTGGATTCAGTGATGCATGAGATCTAGTCAAGCTCTAAAGCTTAGAGCTTTTTTGTCCTTAGTAATTTAGTGCAGCTGATAGATGAAGCACTGGACTTCAAAGCAGGATGCCCTGACTATGTTTTTGTTTTGTTTTCACTTTTAAACCCTTACCTTCTGTTTTAGTATTGATTATAAGGCAGAAGATCAATAAGGGCTGGGCAACTGGGGTCGAGTGACCTGCCCAGGGTCTCACAGCTAGGAAGTGGCTGAGGCCAGCTTTGAACCAAGGATCTCCCATCTCCAGGTCTGGCTCTCTATTCACTGAGCCACCCAGCTGCCTCTACCAAGCTTAATCATTTTTTTTCTTAGGATGTCTTGACTTTGAATCCTGCGTCAGACTCTCACTTCCTTTGCTATTCTGAGCAAGTTACTTAATCTCTCTAAACCTCATTTGTAAAATTGGGTTCATTAAAATAGTATCTCCTTCCCAGGGCCATTGGGGAGATTGAATGAGACAATATAGGCACAGAGCTTTGCAAACCTTTAAAGTGTTCTAGAAATGCTGTTGTCATGTTTTTTAGAGACAACAGGTCTGAGTTCAGCTCTCTGCTGTCTGACCATTGGCAAGGGAGAGCCATTCCCTGAGCAGCTCATGGAAGAATTGGAAATTATAATCTCTGAGCTACCAACCCTAGTGAATAGGAGGATGGGGGAGAAAACTTTCAGGTTCCCTGTAGATGCATATCATTCTCTTCTTCATCCTCGTTTTCTTCGTTCCATGAAGAAGAGAAAATAGTGAGGGCTTGTGTTACCATGACTGTTTAGTTGTTTCAGGACTGCTTAACTCTTCATGACTCCATTTGGGGTTTTCTTGGCAAAGATACTAGAGTGGTTTATCATTTCCTTCTCCAACTCATTTTACAGATGAAGAAACTGAGGCAAACGGGGTTAAGTGACTTGCCCAGGGTCACACAGCTAAGACATGTTGGAAGTCAAATTTGAACTCTGGTCTTCCTAATGCCAGAATAAGTACTCTATCCACTGGACCACCTAGCTGCTAGTGTTAGCTACTTCTACAGAAATTACAGCAGGGACCTGGGCTTCTAAAAAATGAGAATATTTCCTGTGAAAGAAATAATAGGTCCCTCCACAAAGCATACCTACTGAGGCAAAGAGGAAATCCATTTCCTCCCTGGTCACATTCTGTGGTTTCTTCTGCAACAGAATGCTTGAAGATTGCAATTAGGGCAAAAGGCATGGCTTGGATTTTGCATGGTACTGCTTTCTTTTTCTTGACTTAATAAAAACGGTGATGGTGCCTGGTGGGACAGATTCACTACAGAGGCATTACGGAGACCAACATTTTAACATGTGAATCTAACACTGAGCAATATAAGCAATGTAATATATAATATGATATAAAGGAACAAGAGTGATATAACCTACTAAAACCCCATGGTATGGTCCTATCTGTTAAAGCTGCTGAGATTCATTGACAGAAATACTCTTTCCTAAGATAGAAGCAGAGTGGTCTAAATATAGGCATGTAGTAAAACTATAACAGTCCTTTCTGCAAACTTGGGGCCAGCCTCTCAGGATTCTGGGTTCACACAGACTCTGTACAGTCCTACAGACATGAGGCAAAAGAAGGTCAATGTCTTTCTTTTGGCCCATGGTCTCCTGGGGAAGGTTTCAAAATAAAGACAATATGTGGCTCATGTCTAGATGTCCCTACATGTGGATAAGAGGGTCCCTAACTCCCACACAGTCACTCAATATGGGTTTGGGCAATCATATAATATTTATTTCCCCCCTATTTTGTGGAGTATTCTGGAGCACAGAATAAGATGCAAAGAGAGAAGGAATGAAAGACGGATAGAGACAGACAGAGGGCACTTTCATAGACCACAAAAGAGCATTATCTTTTTGATAATGATCATCTCCTCCAATTCTTGGTCACCAGGGATGAGGAAAGTGCAGCATCAGTTATGGGGAACCAATCAGAGGATTTCTCTGAGCCCTCTCCACAAGGCACCAGAGCACATGACCCACAGAAGGGATTCTTCAGACAAGGGGCTGACAAGCCCATCATGTTAACTGGGGCACTCATCTAACTGATCGGTACTCCCCCTGATTGATCCATGAACCCCTTTTACATTTGGCTCTTATCTTAACATCAGAAACACAGAAGACATCTTTTTCGGGCTTTTTTTCTGGGTAGATTCTATAAAACAGAAGCTACTCCTGGTAAAATGTAGGGTTGGATAGGATGGTTGACCCCTATGACTTAAACATCCCTCTTTCTCCAACCAGATACATGAACCAAGTGAGCCAGACTCTTCCTGTCCTCTTAGAACCTTTGCTTTTTTTTGTAGGTTATATTCTCCAAGAACATCATTAGTGACTTGAAAGAAAAAAGGGCACCTCCCTAAGCATCTGACCCATTAAAAACTGAGGCATAGCATGGATCCCAAAATAGCATCTGTATATAATTGGAAATTCTTGAACCCCTAAAAACTACATTACCCAAAATTCCTTTCTGTATTACTTAGAATCCTTAATCTTTTTTCCTTTTCCTGCATCCTCGCCTTTAAGTGATTATATTTAAGTTTGCTGTGACTCCTTCCTTGGATCTTCTCTCATGACTAGGCTGGGTTCGGTTAGTTCTTTTACTTTAGTTATTATTAATAAAACTTTATAAAACATTAATACTTAGTTATTGCATATTAATTTTAAAACCCACATAAAGGCTGCACCCAAGCCAACTTTGAGTCGTACTGCCTACCTGACCCCATTTTTTAAAAAATAAGGATATCCCATGTTTTTGCCAAAGCTAACATAATGAAAGGGCGGCGTTTCATGTTTGCCCAATGGTCATTTTGGGCTGAGGGCAAATGACCAAAAGCTTGATCTTGAAAGTACCAACTTCCATCGATTTTTCTTGTACAACAGTGTGTTCCAGGAGAGGACAATCTGCCTTCTTAAGCGGACTGTCTAAAGCGACTTTCTGTAAGATTAAAACCAGTATTATTGTTGTTCTTTATTATTGTCACTGACGCTTCCCAAGGACTCCCTTGCTCCCTGTATGCAGGCTAATCACACACACTAAAACCTTCTCTGTAATAAATAAACACAATCAAGGAAAATAAACCATCTTGTTGACTGTGTCTGAAAATATTTGCCTCCTTCTACATGTATGTTTGGATCATTCCCCTTCTCTGAAAGACAGGAGGCATTTATAGCCTTAAAGTAAGTCTCCCTTCTGGGGAGTAGGGAGACAAAAGAGACAGATGATGAAAAGGCAGCCTGTGTAGAGAGGAAGGAGCCTTGGTCTTAGACTCAGAGTTGGAGGACTTGGACTTGGATACCAGCTCCACCACTTTCTACCTCAATGGGACTTGGACAACTTGTTTGGTTTAGGTCTCATTTCTCTCATGGAGGGGGAGAAAGAAGGGGAAGGTATAGGGAAGAATGGAAAAAGAAGGGAATATGAATTTATTAAGCTCCTACTCTGTGCCAAGAACTACGCTAAATGCTTTACAAATATCTCACTTGATCCTCAGAACTTCTGTGGAAGTAGCTAACAAATGGGCCAATCAGTAGTGACCTAGGCACAAGGAAGGGCTTTGGTTGTGGCAGGGTAAGATACCCAGGAAATTTCTGGATAGTACTGAGGAAGGAGGATGGAGGGGAAGCACTAGGCTAAGTTCCTTTATGGGCCAGTAGGATTGGACTTTTTTTATAAATCAATTCAATTTAATTTGATAAATATTTTAAGCACCTACTAGATAGATAGATAGATAGATAGATAGATAGATAGATAGATAGATAGATAGATAGATAGATAATAGGACAGCTGGGTGGCACAGTAGATAGAGTGCTGGGCCTGGAGTTGGGAAGGCTCATCTTCCTGAGTTCAAATCTGGTCTCAGAACTTACTAGTCCCTGTGTGACCCTGGGCTAGTCACTTAACCCTGTTTGCCTCAGTTTCCTAATCTGTAAAAAAAAAGTTGGAGAAGAAAATAGCAAACCACTCCAGTATCTTTGCCAAGAAAATACCAAACAGGGTCACAAAGAGTTGGACACAACTGAAAACAACTGAACAACAATGCAAAGAGCACCATACCAGTTACTTGAGTGACAATTTGATTCAACAAATATTTTTTATTTGTCTATAAGAGAGAATACCTGTCTTCATGGGGTTTTCAGTCTGATAGAGGATTTTCTTTCCTTCCTTTTACACTTTCCCTCCCTGACTTGCTTTCTCAAAGTCCAAATTTGGGGCCAAAGCTTGCATATATATGTCCTTTTTCATAATAGAATTTTGATAACTTCATAATACAAATAGATCTTTCTAATACACAACAATATATGGTAAGGGCACTGGAGATATATAAAACAAAGTGCCATGTAAAGTTGGCATGGGAAGTGATGGGGAAAAAGGGCATCTCAGGAAAGAATTCATGGAGAAGGTAGCATTTGAATGGGTTTTTAAAGAAAGAGTAGAATTCTACCTGTCAGGGACAAAGGACAAGGTGGACATTCTAGACAAAGGGAATAAACAATGTGATTGAAAACAAAGATGGAGATGAGGGGACAGCAAGCCAATTAGTTTGGGTAGACTAGAACATTTTGGGAAGAAATTAAACTGACATTAAGCTGAGAAAACAGTTGTAAAACATTTAGAATGCCAAGCTAAGGAGTTTGTTAGTCAATTAACAAGAATTAACTAAGCATGAAGCCCAGTGCTAGGTGCTGAGGATAATGAACTTCAGTCTGAATGATGGGGTGAATAATGGTGCCCTCGATAGTAACTGGAAAGCTGGAGACTAAGGGGAAGGTTTGAAGTGAGGAGGGGGTTCACAGACATCATTGATATCCCTAGCGGTTTGTTCGTCTGGCTTCAGGATAGAGTACTCTCAACACATTTTTTCTATTGTTTTAGATCTTATTGGAAAAATTAAGCCATGTAGGCATTGTGAAATTGTTAGGTGAATATGGAAAGAGTCTGCAACATCTTTTGTGTGAGGAACTCCCAGAGTCAGAACTTTCCTCCTCACGTCAGATTGCGGTCCATTACTTTCCAGGACAAGAATTCCTACCCTAAACTTTGGGAACTTGCCCCCCACCAATATTTTGAAAACTATTTCAATAGAATTGGTTTCCTCTATAATCCTATTTTATTTTATGCATTTCGAAGTGTTATTCTGAGTAGGAAAATCTGTAGATTTCACCAAATTGCCAAATGTGAAGGCACACCCATCAAAAGGAAATAAGACACACACATATGAAATATACACAACAAATTGACACTCATAGGCACACAATAAGGTCTCTTGCAACATGCCTGATGCACACAAATAGCCAATCTACCATTTTATACACTAATTAGTCATACATTTCTCAGTGCTTGAAATCAAACTTTATTAATTAAAATGCACAAACAACATCCTCTAATCACCAACTTGCCATCTTAAAAGTTCCAAATGAGCTCCTTGCATACCAGATGCATGACAAGATTCCCTCTGTGCCCAGCCAGGGGCCATGTGTCTGCCTCCACAGTGGGCATCTGGCAAGTCTCTGGTACTCGGCATTGTCCTCATATGAGCAAGGCTGCTTGAATCTCAATGGTGGGGAATGCAAGATGCAGCCCTTAGGAGACCAAGCTGATGACTAGGGCTTCCAAAGAGCTTTAAATAGTTCTAGCTATGGGTGTTCTAAGTTGTTTGCCACATAATTTGATGAGTAGTTTTCTACATAAATTACTGATCAAGTTGTTTATAATATTTTTTCATTTGTGGTCTGCCTTGTCAGAGGGTCTGTATATGTTTGTCAATTAAGAATATACATATGTTGTTTACTGTATCATGCTACCAAAGAATTTCTCTTACTATGAGAAACAACTTGCTTAAAACAACTTGCTTAAAAACCCAATCACAAAATGGAGACTTAACACAAAATGGAGTTAAGATAAAATATTTGGGAACCTACTTGGCAAGAGAAATACAGAAATTATATGAACACAATTACAAAACACTTTTCACACAAACAAAATTAGATCTAAACGACTGGAAAAACAATAATTGCTCATGGGTAGGCCAAGCTAATATAATAAAAATGACAATCCTGCCTAAATTAATTTACTTACTTATTCAGTACCATACCAATCAAATTACCAAAAAACTATTTTATAGAACTAGAAAAATAATAACAAAATTCATCTGGAAGAACAAAAAGTCTAGAATTTCAGGGGAACTAATAAAAAAAACATGAAGGATGGTGGCCTGGCAGTACCAGATCTCAAACTGTACTATAAAGCAGTAATTATCAAAACAATCTGGTTCTGGCTGAGAAACAGAAGGGTAAATCAGTGGAAGAGGCAAGGGGTAAATGACCTCAGCAATCTAGTGTTTGATAAACCTAAAAGTCCCAGCTTTGGGGATTAAGAACTCACTATTTGACAAAAACTGCTGTGGTAAGTAGAAAACAGTATAGGGAAAGTTAAGTTTAGATCAGTATCTCACACCCTATGCCAAGATAAGGTTAAAATGGAATTATGATTTAAACTTAAATGGTGATATTATAAAGAAATTAAGAGATCAGAGAATAGTTTACGTCTCATATCTATGGAGAAGGGAAGAATTTATGGCCAAAGAAGAGATAGAGAACATTACAAGATAAAAAATGAATAATTTTGATTATATTAAACTAAAATGGTTTTGTACAAACAAAACCAATGCAACCAAGATTAGAAGGGAAGTAACAAGCTGGAAAAAAAAAAAAGTTTTTAATGACAAATTTCTGATAAAGGTCTCATTTCTCAAATATATAAAGAACTAAGTCAAACTCATAAGGATCCAAGTTATTTCCCAATTGACAAATAGTCAAAGGATATGAATAGGCAGTTTTCAGATGAAGAAATCAAAGCTATCAATAATCATATGAAAAAATGTTCTAAATCCCTCTTGATTAGAGAAATGCAAGTTAAAACAACTCTGAGGTACCACCTCACACCTAGCAGATTGGCCAATATGACAATAAAGGGAAATGATAAATGCTGGAGGGGATGTGGCAAAATTGGGACACAAATACATTGCTGGTGGAGTTGTGAACTGATCTAACCATTCTAGAGGGCAATGGAGTTTTGTCCAAAGGCCTATAAAAGGATGTATACCTTTTGATCCAGTAATATCACTCCTGGGTCTATATCCCAAAGAGAGTTTTAAAAATGGGAAAGGACCCATTTGTACCAAAATATTTCTGGCTGCTCTTTTTGTGGTAGCAAAGAATTAGAAACTGAAGGTATGCCCCTCAAATGGGGAATATCCAGAATATAAAAGGTCAGCCAAAGCATTATTGTACCCAGTAGTTTCTGTCTTTACTTGGAGTATTATACAGTAGGGGATGGTCTATTAATTACATCATAATTTAACTAGTGACTAGCATTTGTATAGTGCTTTAAGGATTGCAAAGCACTTTACAAATGTTATCTCATTTAGTCCCTACCAGAACCCAATAAAGTAGGTGCTATTATTATCCCCATTTTACAAATGAGAAAACTGAGGCAGGCTGCGGTCAACTGACTTGTCCAAAGTCACAGTTAGTAAGTGTTTGAAGTTGGATTTGATCTCAGGTCTCTTACTTCTCTGGGCTATAATTTGTCATTGCCCAAGTACACAAGCACAGTTATACTAATATCCTAAAGTTCAAGAAATGCTTTTTAAACTGGGCATTTAGGTTTGTAAAGGGCTTTATAAATTTTGTTTCATTTGATCCTCACAGTAGCCCTTGAGCAAATAATTTCATTTCTTTCTTCAACTCTGCCTTATTTAAACCTAATTCATGGATAAGTCAAGACATCATCCTATGATGTCATTGGACCTCTTCAAAAACAAAGGATGAACATCAACACAGTATTCCTGTGAGGCATCATTATTCTCACATAACAGATGATAAAATTGAGGCTGAGAAATATGCAGGAGCCTGCCAAGGACACACAGTGGGTTAAGTGTTAGAGTCAGGGTTCAAGCCTAGGTGTCAAGCATTCTTCCCATCTCCTCAAAAATGACTCATATAGGAAGATACAGAAGGTGAGTAGTGGAGCTCACCTTGAACAAACCCTCAACAAAAGGCTAAATGTTCACTTTCTGCCCTCCTTTACTGCTCTCTATATTCAAAAGTCTTGTAGTTCACTTTTGGACCCCTAACGAAAGTGTAGATACTGAGAACAAAGTTAACAGCCCAGGCATCAAAGTAGCCATCCATCCTGGGTGAATCTTCTTAGTCATAAAGATTTACAGGGAAATTTCAGGTCTGACTCCACATCATCCAAAACCATGGAGAGCTCCTTTCTCCAACTCAGGTTGTTTAGGGTTAGCCTGGAGTAATCCAAATGGTCACATTCATGTTTCAGAGCAGAGTGGCACACAGGAGACATTCTAGGACTCTTCTTCTACTCCCTTAGCTGTAACCACAATGCTTCCCAAGGCTCTCAGGTGAAAAAAACTCTGGAGGGCATCATTTCTTTTAGGTGGAAAGTGTTCATTATCCTCTGAGATACATGGATTTTAGTTCATAGAGAGGTTCATATTAATACAACAAGCATTATTCCACTAGAACACCAGCCAAAGAGTACTGTATAATAATAGTGATAGTCCAGCCTTGACAGCTCAGTTTTTAAAAGTTATCAATCATTTTTCTACATAGTAAAGTTACAATCATCCATATTCCGTCAACCAGAAACCTCTCTTAATAGGTGGTAGCATGCTTTACCATAGTAACTCATGTTCATAATGATGTCTCTTGGGCATCGTAAGATCCTAAGACAATTTCTGAATCATCCAAAAATATTAAGTTATGTTGCTTGGTATATTTTTAGTGTTCAATATATTCTAGCTGTTGAAAATGTGTGATTCGTGTAAGATTATGGAAGGTGTGTCCAGAAGGAACCTGATAAATCCTCCCTGGATTCCTCTCCTGTTTCCTTAACAAGATGCTATTTCCTTGACCAAGTTAAGTCTTAGATAAAGTGGTGCTGACTTCATCTGACTCTGAAGAGTCCTGTTGCTCCTGTAAAATCGTATTTAGATTGATGCCTCATTCACATACTCTTGAACTTGGCCCCCAAAGGGGAGACCCTCAGTTCTTGTTTTGGAGATCTAGCATGAGTCAAACTTCCATATTGCCAAACTTCCATAAATCCTGGCTAGCGGCCTGAGGTAGAGAGGTATTCTTTTAAAATAAAGTCTCCAAAGTTGTTCTTGCTCCATGTAAACCAAGAGCTGCCTCTCTGATATATTTCATTCTGGTAATATATATAAGCTACTGATTATCCATTTTTCATTAACCACAACACCATCATGTCTCAATTATCAGATTATCATCTATATGCTTATACTCTTTCCTCTTTTAATCCAAATTTTTATTGCTCTGATGAGTTTTGTTTAATATACAATGATACTATTCCTACAGGTTCTCTCCTTTCCTATTTGTTAACCTTTCTTCTAGTTTTGGAATTTTATTTAATTTATGAATTTTTCCTTGTTTCATTTAGCAGTTTAATCTTTACTCATTCTTACATTTTTCCTCCTCTTAGTTGAGTGATTTTTTTTTTCAAATCCTCCCTTATCCCTAAATTTTTTGTTAGGGGTTTTATCTTTTTTGCATATTTTTCTAAGAAAGATTCCTTTACCCTGTTCTCATCAATTCCTATCTCTATTCTTAATATTTATTCTTTGATTCATGGTTTACATACTTACTTATACTTTAATCTTTGTGTTCTTCGTGGAATAATTATAAAGCACTACATTGCTCCTTCTAAGTTTCTCCATTGGTCTTTAAAAATTTTGCCTATGACCCAGGGGGAGTTCTAAATTGGAGAGAGTACAGTGAGAATATCATCTTCTTAGTCCTAATTTCTCCTAATTTCTCCATCTTTTCATATAGCTCAGAATTTCATTAACTTTCTTGGCTGCTACATCTTTCACTCTTCTGACTCATATTAAGCTACCCACCACCACATACTTCCATCCCCCCAATTCTTTTTTTAAAATAAAAAAATTTTAAAATAATTACTATCAATGCCTTCCCCAACTTCTACTTGTGGAGTTGACTTTTTGTACCCAAGTATAAGTATTTGCATTTATTTCTATTGAATTTCATCTCATTAGATTTGGCACAATGCCCTACTCTGCCAAGATCCTTTTGGTTGCAAATTTGATCATCATGATACATATGATACACATCTCTTTATCCAAGCAAGTAAGAAAAAAAAAAGCCAAAGTGAAGCACAGGAGTACCATTATGAAATAATTGTAGAACATTTCTTTGAAGGGTTAAATAATGGATGTGTAAGTGCAAAAGATGTTCAAAGAGGAGAAAGGTCAATATGCACCACAATTATCTGGGAAGACCATGCAGGAAAGGGAACTTGAGTTAAAGTTTTAAAGCTCCACTGGGCAAATTATAGCCTAAGGGCCAAATCCAGTTTTTTATTTGGTTTTGTATGGCCCATAAATTAAGAATGATTTTTACATTTTTATTAAAATTTTAAGGGGGCAGCTGGGTAACTCAGTGGATTGAGAACCAGGCCTAGAGACTGGAGGTCCTAGGTTCAAATCTGGCCTCAGACACTTCCCAGCTGTGTGACCCTGGGCAAGTCACTTAACCCCCATTGCCTAGCCCTTACCACTCTTCTGCCTTGGAGCCAATACACAGTATTGACTCCAAGACGGAACGTAAGGGTTTAAAAAAATTTTTAATAAAATATTACATTTTAGTAAAACTATAAAAAGCACACAAAAAGAAGCAATATATTGGGTTTAGCTCTTAGGTCCTACATATGTAAAGGGTCAACTTGAATCTTTAGTGCTGCAAAATCATCATGATAGTCCAGTGATACCATCACAGTCCTGTTACTTGACCTGTTCCTTACTGAATGTAGCCTTTCTCCTGAGCACGTCTTCACCAATTACCATGGAGAAGGCAATGCTCCTCTAATATTATGATGGGCGGCTAAGTGAAGGCTACTGGTACAAGCATGGTTCTGCTGGTCTCAGACGATCTTCCTGCAATAGCTGTTGGACCCTGTAGTTTCCCCTGAGTTATTTTCCCTGCTGCCAACTCTTGAGTTTCATCTCTCCATCTCAACTCTAGTTTGTCAACTCCAGTGTCAAGAACTTCTCTCTGAAAAGGTCCTTCTAACAATTCTTTAGTCTTAATCATCACATCAAACTATTAAAGATCAGGTAGATTACACACACACACACACACACACACACACACACACACACACACACACACACACACACACACATGCACAACATCAGTGTCTAAATAGGAATTATAGCCTCTTGTTCCAGATATCTTACTCACATATTCCCAAGACCTGTTCTGCCTTAAAATGAAAAATAATTTGAGATATTAAAGGTAAGCTAAACAGGCAAGATTATCTATCTACCCACTTACAGTTTTATATATGGGATAGCTAGATGGATAAAGCACCATGAGATAGGAGGTTCTGGGTTCAAAACTGCCCTCAGATACTTCATAGCTGTGTGATCCTGGACAAGTCACTTAATTCCATTTGTCTAGCCCTTATCATTCTTCTCCCTTGGAACCAACAATTAGTATCAATCCAAAGCCAAAGGTAAATGTTGCATGTGTGTGTGTGTGTGTGTGAGAGAGAGAGAGACAGAGAAAGACAGAGAGAGAGAGAGACAGAGACAGAGAGAGACAGAAAGAGACAGACAGAGAGGCAGAGAGACAGAGAAGGGGGAGGGAGAGAGGGAAGGAAGGAAAGAAGGGAGGGATGGAGTGAGGGGGGCAAAGACAAAGAGAGACAGAGATAAAGAGACAAAAACTCCTTGTTTTGATGCTATATTTTGAACATCAAAAAACTTCATGGTTTCTCTGAATACAAACACTGAAAATAACTTCACCTCATAGAAATTAAGTGACTTCTCTATGGTTAGAGTCTCAGTTTTAAGTGTCATTGGCAGGATTTAAATCTAGTTATTCTTGACTCAGCTCAGCACTCAGGACAAAGGACAAGAGGAATTATAATCTTAACTACAATATACCACTGATTGTCTTTCACTGGGGATTCCTATGCTCACCCTGGCAGCTTGTGCATGCCCCATTGGGCTGAAAGTGCTTAAGGCATGAGGCTTTCTGAGGTTGCCAGAAACTCAGTGACCTTCTATCCTTTTAGCTCTCCCTCTCTATGGAGTTTCGCCATTTGTTGTCTAGAGGGGTGTGGATTTTGGAGTCACTTAGTCTAAATTAGCAAGGTGCCTCCCAACCCATTGATAGGACCACCCATTGTTTCAATAACTTTGCCATCATGGAATTGATTTTCTCTAGAAGCTAATGCAAATTCTAGAGTATTATATGTAGGACCTTTTTATACTTAACATGGAATTGAGAAGGAAATAAACAGTTCTTAACAATCATAGGACAGGATAAAAAAATAAATGTATGGGTTTATATGTATGTAGAGAACAATGGAGTCCAGAAACCAAGTCTGGACTCATGAAGACCTGAGTTCAAATCTGGCCTTAGATATTTTCTAGCTGTGTGACCCTAGGTAAACCATTCTGTCTACGTACTCTCATTTGTAAAAATAGGACCTACCTTTCAGAGTTGTTGTGAGTATCAAATGCATTAAGTTGAGAGTCATTGTCTTGGCTCACTCTCAGTACAGGATATCTGGAATGTGAGTCCATTATAATTTTCCCAATATTGAAACAAACTTGCATTCCTAGCATAAATCCTTCTTGGTCCTAATATAAAATCTTTCTGATGGCTTACTGTAGGCTCTTAACTAATATTTTATGTAAGAAATTCATGTTGATTTCCACTAGGGATATTGGTTGATGTTTCCCTACTTCATTTATGGATATTATACATATATATATATATATATATATATATATATATAATCTTTTATTTTCAAATAAATAGCTTCTCATTTTACTTCACAATTCTTTTTTCTTTCAATGTTGTTCATATCTTCCTTCATTTTAGCAATTTTACTTTGATGCTTAGTTGGAGTTATAAATTTACTGGTTTTACATTTAGTTAAATGCTCAATTCACAAATTTGTCTTTTCTCTTTTCTGTTAATGAATACCTATTTTTATTCAGTCCTGTCTTCATGTCCCCATTTGGAGTTTTCTTGACAAAGATACTGAAATGGTTTACCGTTTCCTTCTCCAGCTCATTTACAGATGAAGAAACTGAGGTAAACTGGATTAAGTGACTTGCCTAGGGTCGTCATACAGAGAGTAGGATCAAGCCCCTCATTTTTCAGAGAGAGAAAAGAGGCCCCCAAGAGGTGAGGTAGTTTGTCAAGGTCACATAGATCATGGGCAGCTGAGCTGGCATTTGAATTTGGGTCACTGGACTCAAAATCCAGTCCTATTTCCACTGCCCTGTCCACTCTTGATTCAGATAAAGAAGTTTTCAATAACAGCAGCTAACTCAACACTTAACCAGGGAGGTGGGCACACAAAGCCTAAATGATAGAGAAGTCCATTTACCCACATTCTTGATGGTGACCATGATCATCTTAATATCAATTTTGACCTAGCTTCTGGTCTTGATTCTAACCTATGGGCCTGGCATGGTGTTGGCTAAGGGAGTGAGACTTCTAGAGCTTATCCTGGCTCTTCTTGCTCTCCCCTCTTTAGTCTGACCCTCATTCACACACACATACATACTCACATATCTACACATACTCCTACATGCATACACACACACTCTCCATGAATGTATATAGAAATCCTAATTTCCCCCTAGGCTGTATCCAAGAAGTTTTGGTATACTTCTTTATACATCTTTGACTTTTACCTTGGTGAAATTTTCTGTTATTCTTTAACATTAAGCTCGTCTCCAATTATGCCTATTTCTTTCTTCAATGATCTTTTATTGAATATAAAATTTATTGGCTTGTGATCAGTAAAATCTGTGAAATGATAAGAATTTATATTCAAAAATACATCTCCTGTAAACTTGGAGTGATTATTAACTTTACCTCAACTTAAAGAAGTGTTTGATTTATCAACCACAAATTTTTTGTTGAGCCCAATTATGGATAAAATGAGATAAATATATCTGAGATATTTGTTATCTGAGATATAAAATGAGATAAATAAAATGTATTGGTGAATCGAATGTTGGTCTTAGAGTCATGGAGTGGTGGATTCAAATCCTGTCTCTGATGAGAGCTATGTGAGATAGAGGTAAGGAGAAGGTGATGACTTTGATCATAGAAATGTTAACAAAGTGCTGGACATAGAGTCAAGAAAACCTGTGTTTGAATCCCCCTTCTGATAAGTATCAGTAATATAATCATGAGTAAGTCACCTGATCTCTCTAAAATTTCAGATTTTCATTTGTAAAGCATGGAGGGTGGATCTTATGGCCCTGAAAGTCCCTCCAAGTTCATGGTGACTGGGTTGGACCAGATGGTCTTGAAGTTTCCTCCAAGTTCTTGGTTGCATGATCCTGTAGCCTATAAAATGGTGGCAATGATACCTGTAGGACCTACCTCAAAGCAGATAGCATATGGAAAATACATTTCAAATTGAAGAACCCTGTCAACTACTTACCTGAGCTTGAGTTGATATCAGGACATCTAAACAGAAATGCTCAGCAAACAATTAAATATAATTGTTAAATTGGGATTTTGACTAAATAAGAGTTATAAAAAAAAGTGGTCACCTATTATTGTCCCATTATTCAAGAAAACTATTAGCAGCTTTTAGCAAATATAGGTGCAGGATTCAGCAGAGAACTCAGACCTGGAGGTGATTTTTTTTAATTGAGCTGCTTGTCATTACTTGTAGCACAGTGGTGTTTCATTATAATCATATGCCACAGCTTGTTTAGCCATTTCCCAATTGATGGGCATCTCCTCACTTTCCAGTTCTTTGCCACCAGAATGAGAGCTGCTAGAACATTTCCTTTTTCCCTAAGAGACAAATGGGAAACAGACCCAACAGTGGCCTTGGTCTCAGGGCATACACAGCTTTATAACTCTTTGGACATAATTCCAGATTACTCTCCAAAATGGTTAGATCAGTTCACAGTTCCACTAACAGTGTGGGGTGAGATAAATATACATTAAATATACATACATATATAGAGAATGAAAAAGTGATTGGTTCCCAGGTGATCCTCAATCTATAGGACTCTGAAGTGGGGGAATACAGGGAGTCTGATAGCCTGAAATGCTATTGTTCTAATTTTGCATTGTTACCTTGATTTTTATATTCGTTGATGACTCAGTAAAGGTTTAATTAGCACTATTGCCTCTTAGAGTATACATTCTAAGCCAAATATAAAGTCAGAAGCCCCTTAAGGACCCTGCCCTGAGTATTTCCTATGAGATAAAGGTTGTCTCTACTTGTCTTCCAGTCCTCTTTCTTTCAAAACTGGTGCACCTACCTTTGCTAGCACTTGGCCCAGATTCTTCCTACTTTCTTCCTTCTCTCATATGGCTGGGGCAAAGCTAGCATCTACCAGTTTTTCCAAGATGGTAGGTAGGCAGGGAGTATTTGTTCAAAGTCACTGCAGTTTTTGAGGGATTCCCTACCTTGGGATATGATCCTTGTTAGGAGTCAGCAGGCTTTCTTCCACTCTCCTTCTTCCCTTGTCATGGATGGGCAGAGCCAATATCTGCCACTTTTTGTGGGACAGAAGGTCTGGAAGTATTCTTGTATAGACACTGAAGCTATGCTGGACCCTATCCAATCCTCCATGTTTGCTTATGTTCCTGTCCCTGGAAAATGGAGGTTGATTAGAGAGAGGCACTGAATGTGCCCTCTATTAGAGTTCTCCTGTGTGCATAAATAAAGTATTTTACCTTCTTGGAGATCCTGTCTTCTTTATGGATTTAACTATTCTACTTCTGGTGCATAATTCCTTGGAGTATGACCGGCAAAGGGGAATTGAGAGGTTTGAGGTTGTGTGGAGAAAGTTACCAATCTGTATATTGTTGGTTCCATGACCCAGAAGCCTATGACAGGTGCTTAATAAACTTTTAATTGAACTCAATTGAATCCTGACCCAGTTTAGCATTTTAACCACCTTATTGTTTTATGAATTCACAATTCTAATCTCACAATGAGCCCCTAGGACTCTTTTCTTATTCAAACAAACAATGCTGTTAGGTTAGGTAGGAAGAATGTCTGGTGGGCCCAGCAGCATTCTGATTCCAGTCCATCCACTTGCTCCATCAGTCAAAGTGGATTCTTTTCATCCTCCCTCCCAAAATTTTAATGCCACTGTCACTGGTCTGGAAGTCCGGGAGGAAATCTGCTCATTTGCCATAGGTATTTTTCATGTCCTGAATCTCCTTGGCACATCTCTAAGAAGAGTTAATGGGTGCTATAAAAGTTTTACAACTGGGGAAACCAAGGCACAGAGATTTGAAGTGGTTTTGCCTAAGGGCACATAGGCTGATGAATGACAAACTTAGGAACTAGATTCAAATCCAGTGTTTCATGGTGCTTAATTTCTCACAGCAAGGGTAAACACATTTCATTTCTATGTACATAGATGACAGTGATGATGAGAGTCCAGAAAATGCACACCATACTGGACAGGGTTAAACCTTCCCATCTGTGAGATCAGAGGTTTACCAACATACTGAAGGCTAACTTTTAAAAGCTTTTAATGCGGTGGAAGATGGAGACAAGGGAAATCTATTTGTCTTCCAGCAAGATATGTTAGAAAGAAGCCTAGCTTGGGCATTGCAACACTGGGGTTCTGGTCCTGTCATAGCCATCAGTTAGCTTTGTGACCTTGGACAAATGACTTCATTTCTGTCTGAGTCTTGGTTTCTTCAGCTGTCAACTGAAGGAGCTGAGCCAGGTAATCTCAAAGCCTTTCCTGCTCTAGCATGGTGCTATAAACCCATTTGGCATGTTACTTCTTCCTCAAAGAGAGGAAGAAATACATGGGTCGGCAACCTTCATTCAAAATGCTTGCAAGCTGATGACAGCCTTTGCAGAAGGTCTATGAAACTTAAAATGCAAGGCTTCTAAAGAACTTATCCCACATGTTACTGAAATCTAGAGCCATATGTAAGAACCTCAGTTTCTTTGTTTTTTAAAAAGTCAATCTTCTGCTGGACCCGTGTTTAGAAGCCAAAATAATAAGAGCTTACCATTTTAGTGAATTTGTGAATAACCCTCATAATCACAGAGCAGGGCCAGGCTCAGCTCAACTCAATACAATGACCCTGATTGTCAATTTGGTTTTTCTTGGCTTCTTTGAGACTACTTAAGCCATTCAGTCCTCAGGCATGTGTCACATTTTAAAACTAATTAAAAACAACCCCAGAACTTCCTTAACTTTAATAAATAAATATGTGTGTGTGTGTGTGTGTGTGTGTGTGTGTGTGTGTGTATTAATCAAGTTTAATCAGCAAATTCTTCTAATGAGTTTTGTGAGAATGCCAATGGACTTAGCATTTATTCTTAGAGATTTAGAAGTAGTGTATGCTTTGGCCTCAGGTATACCTGAGTTCAAATCCCATCTATACTATTTACTGGCTAAGCCACCTTGGGGAAGTCACAAGTTCCTTGAGCCCCACTTTTCATCTATAAAATGAAAGACTTGGACTATGACTAGAAAGGTATTTTCCAGTCTTACATCTATGGCGCTATGTTTTGAGAATGACCACATCCAGTCATCTGTTTCTCTGTTTGGCAAAGGAACTCACTTCAGTGGCACAATGGACAGAGTGCTGGACCTGGAGTCAGAAAGTTCAGCCTCAGACTTTTACTAGCTGTGTGACCCTGATCAAGTCATTTAACCCTGTTTGCCTCGAAACCCTAAATGGGGTCATGAAGAGTTGAAAACAACTGAAATGACTGAACAACAATACGTGAATTCACTCTCTTTCTCCTCACTGTCCCTCCACCCCCCACCCCACCCCGCCAAGAAGTAGGCAGCTAAAGATAGGAGGATAGAGGGTAGAGAACCTAAGAGACTCCTTCATTCTATCATTGACTAGAAAATGATTCACATCTAGGGGAGTAAGAGGGTACACCTTGATAGACTTGATTTAGGTTTGTAAAGACAAGAGTCCATACATGACACTGAGTAGAAAGGAAGACTGGAATTGAATCCCATCTCTGATGCTAACTGTGAGACCTTCTGCAAATGACTTCATTTGTTCAGCTTCAGTTTCCCCATCCATAAAAAGAATGTGATGTGACTTGCACTGGATTAAAATGAGGAAGGTTGAAAAGATCCTAGGCAAATGTGAGTTTTGATTATGTTGGGTCAATGCAGAAAAATCATCATGAAGCAAAAGTGGGGCTTGAAGAAGAAGGAAGATTATCGATGTAATATTTTGCACCCTCATTGTGTCAAAATCACAATAGCAATCTTACTGTTGCATTCCCAAAGAAGTTATGTACTAGTAATGTATTATTTATTAGTATTATGTTATATATTATTAGTCCACACTCTTTCCCTTAATTCCAATTGACTGTGCAGTCTGAGGTAAGTCAATAACTTCCTTGGCCCCCAGTTTTCTTATCTGTAAAATAAGGGATTTGAACTAGATGATTTCTAAGGTCCCTTCTTTTCCCCCATCTTTTTATTTATTTATTTTATTATCAATGGAATTTATCTACTAGTGTTCCTCCCTCCCCATATCACAGAAGGAATCATCCAAGAGGCTCATGCAAATTATGTCTTTCTTGTTCCCACCTTTCAGTTCACTCTCTGGAGATAACATTCACAATTTATTCTTAACTGTATATGATGTTCTCTTGGTTCTACTCACTTCACTGTTCATGGAGTCCTTACCAAATTTTATTAAAATTAGACTGCTCCTCATTTCTTATGTTGCGTTCGTATTCTATCATAATCGTGTGCTACAATTTTTTTGGCCATTCCCCAATTGATGGGCATCCCCTCAATCTCCAGTTCTTTGCCACCACAAAGAGAACTGCTATCGATATTTTGTAATATAAGGATTCTTTTCCCTTTTCCCTGACTTCCCTTTTTTATAGGAGGAGAATGAGTTTCTGTGTTCTGTAAAATGACCCTAAATGCCAGCTAGCAGGTTGTGGTTAGGATCACAGTCTGAGGCTGTAGAGGAGAATGACCTGCTAGAGATAGGAATTAAATCCACTCATGCAGCAACTGCATTCATAGCCTACAGCCAATCAAGTCCTTAATACCCTTGTCTGAGGAGCAGATTGGGAAATCTGATCTTTCTCAAAAATAGCCAGAATTCTCATGGATGAAGCAACAGCAAAAAGGATCTCAGTATTCATCAAAAACTATCACAAATTGGGGCAACTGGGTGGCTCAGTAGATTGAGAGCCAGACCTAGAGACAGAAGGTTTTGGATTTAAATCTGGCCTCAAACACTTCCTAGCTTTGTGACCCTGGGCAAGTCACTTAATCCCCACTGCCTAGCCCTTACTGCTCTTTTGCCTTGGAACCACCATACAACATTGACTCTAAGATGGAAGGTAAGGGTTTACAAACAAAACAAAAAAAAAATGAGTGAGTTCAGTGGCCATGGGTCAAAATTCCTTTTGCCACCAAAATTTCTAGTACTTGACATATTCCAAGTCAGATACTGCATTTCAATGTCATCCTGAAAAAAGCAACAACAGAGGATGAACTTTATAGATTCTAAGAGGCCTGATATCATCTTGATACATATTAAAGTGAATGTGAAGTTGGTGATTCCAGGGTTATCATCTGTATAGTTGGAAATTCTTAAAACCTTAAAAACTACATTATCCAAAATTCCTTTCTCTATTACCTAGAATCCCTTTTCCTTTGCCTGAATCCTTGTGTTTACATGATTGTATTTAGGTTTGCTGTGACTCCTCCCTCTCTCTCCTCCCTTGCCATTGAGTTAGGCAGGTTTCACTCTAGGTTTTTTATTTTAATAAATCTTATAAATATAATACTCGAGTTATTGAATATTAATTTTCATCTTTATACATCCCAGGCTATGAAAATAACTCTACTGGTATCCAGCCTTATGATAAGGATCTGCCTTGTTCTTGATTAGTTGATTAGTTGTTATCCTTCATACTTGAAGAGGAATAAAATTATATCACTGGCTATGTCTTTTGACTCATACATAAATTGGATTTCAATGATTCAGAGGGCCACTAAGGTCTCACTCTCTTTTCCACAGTCATCAAAGTCCAATGGAAGACAAAAGTCAAGGTGACTGGTAATGGCCTGGGAAGCTTGGCTTCTTTAATGGCAGAACAAGCTCTTAGCATTCCACAGCACCTACTTCTTCTGCCTTTGTGGTCATTGGAACAAATTATTCTCATCTGACCATTCCACCAGAAGTCTTCACATGCCTAGGAGTAGACATCTCCCCTAATTCAACAATGAGACATTTTAGTTAACCTCAGCCTGGTTTAGCCCTCCTCCCTAGAAGGTTTACCACAGTGTGGACGCTGCACACATGACAGTTTCTTGGAGCCACAAGTGAGAACTGGGTGGCAGGAAGACCCTAAAGGAATAAAGTTCATGATATGCCTACTTCAAAAACAAAGCACCAGCTTCCAGCTTTCTGGCCACTACTAAGTCTGATTCCCTATAGTAGCAGCAACAGCTACTATTTATATAGTATTTATATTTACATAGTGCTTATAATAACTTTGGGAGGTAGGTGCTATAACTATGACGTCTGAGATAAACACTTTACCCAGGGTCCCATACGACAGGTAAGTGTCTGAGGTCACATCTGAACTCAAGTCTATTTGACTCCAGGAACCACACTATATCCACATAAAAATGCAACAATTACTGAGTCACTTCATCAAAGAAGGAGATTCATGGTCCAGACTCAGCTGATCAAAGATGTTTTCCAGAATATTAACCAATGAAATGATTGACCCAGAAATTGAAAAATTATCTATTCTTTTTTTCTAATGGAAAACTTACTGTTTGAGGTCTGTGCTGACCAATGCCAAATGGCCTCAGGAAATGTTTGGTTTATAGTTTTTGCCATTACAGGTCCTCTAGGAAACTTTTTTATTTAATGTTGAGCCACGTATATGTCCAATCACCATGTATACAAGACTGGACTCTTCCCCATTGCTAATGAATAAATAAATGCTGGTCTGTAGGCCCAGATAAGTAATAGCCATATCTGGTCATTCAATCACCCAAGGCTCCCTTTCTTTTGCATCATTCCCCCCCCCAACTTCAACTATAAAAAGTAATTGTGAGGTCACTCTCATGGAATCCAGCTGACCAACGCCAAATGATTTAGGCCAGGCCCAACTCAGACAAATCTGGTGATTGAGACTGAGGGCTGGAATGGAATGAGACAGTCTTGGACCATAAAAGTGAATAAATATCCATTTACTCACAATGAGACTAAAAGGATGTCATTTATTAAGAAGAGATGTCACTCCCTCTACCTCCACAGCTATAAGGAAGCAAGACTTGTAGAAGGGTGTTCTGTAAAGCAATGACAATTTTGCCAAACCTCAGGAACATGAATGTTCTGTAGGCTGGGGTCTTCATGACCTCAGTTATCTGGACCAACCAAATCCTCCATTGCCTGTTAAAGAGAGACCAACAGAGCCCAGGTAAAACAGATACTGCTTCTCCTGCAGAGTAGGACTGCTGTTAATATAGTCAGTATCTTAGAGCTCTCCTCCTCCTCTTCCTCCTCCTCAAGAGAGCTAAATGTGTCTTCTACCCCATCTAAAGGGAAATGCTGCTATCTGTCCTCTGCCCCATGCAAGAGAGAGTGCTGGGGAAATGTCAAGTTTTCTGTCATTCCCAGATATCAATCTTCTGTCTCCTGCCTCTGCCTGACCATGCAATTCTCAAAGTTCCAGTTGTGTCCATTCATGCAGATTTCCCCAATTACAATAGCTATGAGCTCTCACATCCTGGAAAGCTCCTTGAGCCTGATTATCTTTGATTCAGCCTTACTCGGAATTATAGAGCAGAGGACATCCAGTCCAGTGCTCTTATTTATAGATGAGGAAACTGAGGCTCAGGCAACTTCAGACATTTCCCTAAAGTCACATAGGTTGTAAGCATCAGAGGTAGAACAATAGACATTTAGATAACAGAGCCAGTATTTTTTGGCATCGAATCACAAGAAAAGACTAAGCAATACATAATAAACTGTACCCCTAAAGCTTCTTTTGGATGCATAAAACCCCAAATCATATACAGCCATACTCCAAACCCAGGAGATCTGGGAAAGATGTGAATCACTTGTTTTAGTTAAACCATGGCTAGCTCTCCTGTATGCAGGCAAAAGAGTATGACACAGTTCCCACACCATAAGGGCTAGTCATTAGATAAAGGACTCAGGAGCCCCTACATGCACGAGCCACTTCTTTGAGGAAGAAAGATAGCTCTCGAGAGAACTCCAGGAAATCCAGAACTCTTGAGGAATTTTACAGCAGGCACTTTTCCACTTAGTTTTTTCATAAGTAGATGCCTCCTGTTGCTTCTGGCTGAGGCTGACTTTGTTTATGGAAGAGAGAGAGCTGACTCATGGGAAGGTCCTAGCAAGAAGAAAAGGTCACCATCCTTCCTTCCCATCTTCCCTAAAGTCAAGTTTGTGATGGCCGAGAAGTCTAACAAGAATGTACACAGCGCCAGTTCCTAAGCTAGATTCTAGGCTATTAGGGAAAATCCAAAATTGTTCCTGACCTCAAGGGGCTTACTTTCTATTGGAGAAGACAAAGTGTATATGTGTAAGTATATGCAGGCTATAGCCAAAAAAATGTCATGGGGAAGCAGGGAAGGTCCCATCATGTCTGTCTGTGCCACAGTCCTCTTGCAGCCCCTCAATTTCTGTCTTCTCAATATCTAAGATGGATTTTTCTGAGTTTCCAGGGTCAGATGGGATAGAGAATATGACATCTCCCTTCCCGCCATTACAGTAGGATGGTAGAATTGAATAAGACCTAAGGTATGACCTCCTCCAGCTCCTACCTGAAATATAACTCTTCAAGATTCACATTATTCAACTACATCTCCCAAGAATGAAACCTAAGTCATTTTTGAAGGAGGCAATGATTTTCCTTGGGCCAAGGTAGCTATTTGCATGGAGTCATCCAGTCTATCTACTCCCACTATTCTATTATTCTATATGGGAAGGGGGAGGTGTGGACACACCAGGAGGTTCTTTGGTGCTATCAGCCCACAGGCTTGACCCTTATCTGTTTACTGATCTTGACACCAGCAGCATTCATACTATTACCTTTTATTTACTTCCTGAGGCCAAAAATGACCTCTCCCCGAAAAAGAGCTTGTGACCTGGTGGAATCTGCCAAAAGATATCCTTGCCTAAGAGTTAGTTAAAACTAGCTGGGACTGGCCCAGAGCTTTAAATCAGAAAGCAGAGCATTGTAGGGTAATCTTGAAGGACTAGAGAGAATGAGGAACAGCCAAATAGAGATTTATTCCAGGAAGAAAAAATAGCAAAGTATCCCCCAGGCAAGAACCCAAAAGAGACTCTTCCTACCATCTCTTCCTATCCAACATGCTCTCCTTTCCTGCCTCAGCCCAGTTCCACACTCGCATTAACATGCTGGTCTTGGCAACTGTTATTTTTCCTATAATATCCTCTCTCTCTTTCTCTCTCTCTCTCTCTCTCTCTCTCTCTCTCTCTCTCTCTCTCTCTCTCTCTCTCTCTCTCTCTCTCTCTCCCTCTCCCCTTCTTCCTCCTTTTCCTTCTTGTCCTCTTCCTCTTCTCTCTTCTTCCTCCCATTCCTCTCCCTTCCTTTCCCTTTTTCTCTCTTCCCCTTTCTTCTTCTCTCCCTCCCCCAACCAATTCCCATCAGCCTATAAAAACCCAGAAAACCTTTGGAATCTAGATACCTAATCTTGCTGATGAGAGGAGCAGCAGTCATGAGGCCCACAAGAACTGCATGTTGGGCTAGTGTTTGCTGGAAAGAAAAGGGTAGGAAGATTGCTGTTGTGGTTATTTTGTGGATATTCAAAATATTTAATCTCTCCTGAAAATCCTGGAGGGATATGAAAATATTGTTCCTTCCCATACTGTGTATATTTCTGAGGTGTAGCTAGGCTTGGGATTCTGTTTTGATTTTGGTTTTTAATTGGAAGGTATTTTAGAGATCATTTTGGTAACACATATCCCATCTTCTGTTTTACAAATTAAAAAACTGGGGGGCAGCTGGGTAGCTCAGTGGATTGATAGCTAGGCCTAGAGATGGGAGGTTCTAGGTTCAAATCCAGCCTCATACACTTCCCAGCTGTGTGACCCTGGGCAAGTCACTTGACCCCCATTGCCTAGCCCTTACCATTCTTCTACCTTGGAGCCAATACGCAGCATTGACTCCAAGACAGAAGGTAAGGGTTTAAAAAAATTTTTTTAAACTGAGGTCTAGAAAAGTGATATGATTTGTCTAAAGTCCTACAAGTATGGGTGTCAAGATTTGAACCCAGATTCTTTGACTCCAGATTGAGGGTGTTTGTTCCTATATTTTTATTAAGGGTCTAAGTTCATAGATTCATAAACTTAAACCTGGAAGTCCACTGAGTGCAACTCCTTCATTTTGCAGACATGGGAGAGTGGCTTATCCAAGGACCCACAGCTAAGTGGGAGAGCCAGTCTTCTTGGCTCCTCTATCCACTATGAAAGTGAAAGCTTTCTTTTTCTCTGCAGGTTAGGATTGAATTCTCATTTGATAAAATATTCTCCAAGGCCAGGTATTTCTACTTCTAAAAAGATAGCCAGGGTGGCACCAGAGATAGAATTCTGGTCTTGACCTGATTTTAAATCCCGCTTCAGGTACTGGCTAGTTGTGTGACCTTAGGCAAATCTCTTAACCACTCTGTGCCTCAGTTTACCCATCTGTAAAATGGGGATAAGAATAGCAACCACTCTGGGTTCTCATGATGATAAAATAAGGTAATATTTGTAAAGCACTTAGCACAATGCCTAGAACATAGTAAGTGCTATATAAATGCTAGCTATTATTACTCTTATGAGTGAATTCTTATGAGTGAAACAAAGCACTTTGCAAACCTAAGTATGCTATATAAATCTTAGATTAAAAAACACACAGGCAGGTAGCATTAGTATTTATGAATTTGCACAGGCTCTATATGGGCCCCTAGATAGTACATTAGATAGAGTGCCAAACTTTGAATTAGGAGGACCTGAGTTCAAATGTGACCTCAGTCACACTTACTACCTGTGTGACCTTGGGCAAGTCACTTAACCCTTTTGGCCTCGGTTTTATCATATGTAAAATGTACTAGAGAAGGAAATGGTAAACCACTCCAGTGTCTTTGCCAAGAAAACCCCAGAGGGGGTCATAAATGGTCAGACACGACTAAAACAACTCAACAATTACAAAACAGGTTTTCTATGGTGGATTTCAGATACCCTCTGCTCTGGCTACTGGCCAGATACTGATCTCTAATGACTTTTTGACTGCTTTGATCTCCTGGAGAGGTCAAAATTCCTTACTGGGGATCTTTTCCCAGGCAGCCCCAAATTAAAGGGAACCTTGGGATGTGGGACATCTAATCAGTGTAAGGATGACCCGGAATGAGGTTAGCAAACAGAAACAGCATCAGAAGCCAACTGGCTGTGCCAAATGTTGGCTAGATTTGAATCTCACTGAAAGTAGGTTGGAAAGAAAACCTCTCTTGTAAGTATTCCTGGTGTCCTAAACGCACAGTGAATTCAGGACCCCTCTGGATGCCCCCAGGACTTGCCAGCTGGATTCCTGGTCCCTGGGGACCCCTAGGTGGAGCAGAGGAAGAGAATAGTTCCATATGCCTAAAAGCAATGGAAACATGGAAATCCTGAATGAAGTCAGAGCCAAGCCAGCAGGCAGCCAGATAAAAAGGGATGGGTTTGTTTGGGCATCGCCATGTCCTGTGGGCACACAAATCGCCTTTGTGGGAAAATATGGCAATCAAAATCTTGGTTCTTATCCTATTTTTTTTCAAAATGCCCAATATGTAGGTACAAAACATTCAGGTCTTTCCCCTATGGTTAAAAATTAAAAGTGTCTCTACAGTGCACAGATCTGTAACTATAGCAGCAACTTTATCCCAAGTGGCAGAGTATGAAATATGAAGACTAAAGGCAATCATCAGTGGTAGGTTTTCAGGAAGGAAAAAAAACCAACAAGAAGAAGTCTGATAGTTTTGGTCTTTATAAATGTATGTAAGCACACAGCATCGTCGCCAGCAAGGCGATACAATGCACTCTGCCTGGAGTCAGGAAGAGGCAAGTCACTTAAGCCTGTTTGCCTCAGTTTCCTCCTCTGCAAAATGAACTGGAGAATGAAATGCCAAACCACCCCCACTGTATCTGCCAACAAACCCCCAGTCGGGTGATGAAATTGGACGTAACAGAAACAACTGAACAACAACAGAACATATATGTTAGCCATAGAGAATTTGGATGACTTGCTGATACTTTTATGCTAGCTACTAGCCTCAATTCTTATCCACAATGGCTTTTGTTGATGTCTTAGAGAATCTCCAGGAGAAGCTGAAATTCTTCCCTGTTGCTTTACTGAGATAACCATTGGTGCTTGACAGGCTGGAGGCTCTGAAGGAATGACAGATAAACACCAAAGGGTGCCCTCCCCGACATAGACAACCAGCCTGACCAAGAGACCTCAGCTCAGCCCAAAGCCATTCCCCACTGAAGGTAATAAAAGGTTGCCAAACTCAGAACACCCATTGTTCATAGGCAAACCAGTTCTGCAGATACATGGCCAGTCCAGGAAGCCAAGATGCTTCATCATGCCAAGAAAATAATCAGGACTCTGCCTGTCTGTCCCACCCTGCCATATAATCCTCACAGTACTATAAAGATATGTTTAGACTCCCATCAGAAGTGACAATGAGGCTGTGGTGACTCACACGTCCCTTCTACTTCTGATGTAAAGAAATAGGTCAAGCAGACAGGCTTTTCCTCTTTCAAATATTAAGGTGATATCAATCAAATCATAGACTTAGATCTAGAAGGAAGCCTTGAGGTCATCTAGTCCAACCTTTACATTTTACAGTTGAGGAAACCCAACTTGGGGTGGCCAAAGTCATACCAGTTCTAAGTTTTTAAAAGTGAGATTTGAACACAGGTCCTCTAATTCCAAATAGAGCAATGCTACACTAGAGCCTCATGCCCTGACCAAGATCAAAACAAAACAAAACAAATCAGAAAAATGTTATTTTGTTTCTAACTGAAAATTAGCTTTTTTCTCCCAAGACAAGTAGATTATGTTTCTGGAGAGACTACTGTCCTACCTCAGACTCAGACAGGTAGGTCAGGTGCCCAGAGTGCATAGTAGCTCCTATTTCTCCCTTCAAGCTTCTACGGGTAACCCTGAGCGAATGGGATTTTTGTTTGTTTGTTTTCCTGGCACTGGCACTCATGAGCCCCTATTTTCTGTGTCCTCCAAATATCTGTTAGGCAGTTGTCATTCCCCCAGTATCCATTAACCAATTAACATCAATTTACTTTTTGCAAAGCAATAATTACTGAGAAAGAATAGCAAGAATCAAAGCCCAACTTTAAGGAGCACCAATTCAATTCGGTAAACATTTATTAAGTCCTTACTTTGTGCCAGGAATTTTGCTAAGCATTGGATCATTCGTAGCTTATTCCATTCTGTACTTAAGGGCACATCAAAGCCCCTGGCAGGACACTAAAGGTGTCACATGATGCCATGGCATGAAGGCTACGTCTACTTGAATGTATCTCGGTCATTTTTCCAATGAAAAGTCACAATAGTTGATGTTATTTTCTTCTCTAGAGTTGTATTTTGAGAAGGGAAAGTCTGCCTCCAGGTTATTCCAAATGATCCCATTTGTACTTCTGGACAATATGGTAGAGTGGTGGGGACGCTGGGGTGGGGATGGAGCTCTCGGTCTGGAGTCAAGGCAGACCAGTTCAAATCCAGCCTCAGACACTTACTAGCTATGTGAAATCACAACCCCTTTGAGCCTCAGTTTCCCCATCTATAAATAAGAGTATCCATCCCACAGGGTTGTTGTGAGGATTAAGTGACATAATAATTGTAAAATGCTTTGTAAGTCTTAGAAAGCTGTATAAATATGAGCTATTATTATTGTCACCATCATCATCCTCATTATTTATTATTATTATATACTGTGACTTGCTACCTCTTTAAAGAGTAGCCTATAATGCTCCATTCTTGTAAAGAAGTCTATTCTTAGTCAAACTCTGACACCATGTCATGTATTATTGGTCTGAGGAAAACTGGATTTAATTATTGGGTGGCCCCATTGCTTAAATAAGTAATCTGTGGGCTGATTATTATGGCATCCCAAACATCCATCTGCCAATTTTATTGAACTCAACATCTGAATGAAGTCATATGTAAACGACAGACTTGGCATCATCTGAGTCAGGAAACAGGATCAGAGACCTTGGAGAGCTCCAAATCCGATTCCCCCATTTTAGAGATGAGGAAACTGAGGCAGGTAGCAGCTATGTGACTTGTCCAGGGTCCTGCAGCTAGTAAACGTCTGAGGTGATTTTAAACTCGGGTTTTTTTTCCTAACTACAGTCCATTGAGCTTCCTATCTGCCCAAAGGCATGTAGAAAGGTGGGATTCTAGATGGCCTTTGCTTTTGATTGAAGAGTGTATAGATAGCACTATATAGTCAAAGGGCATATATATATATATATATATATATATATATATATATATATATATATATATATATACACACACACAGGAGGTTAAAGAGTAGAGAAAAGACCACTATATACCTGAATAGTCAGAGCAGCTCCTTTTGTACTAACAAAACCCTGGAAGTGAAATGATTACCAGCCAACTAATGAGTGCGTGGTGGGTGGGGCCCTTCTTTGGGTGTTCTGCCTAATCACCTCATTTGGATGTGTCTAAGGAGTCTCTGTGCTAGGGAGGGATACGTTGTGCTTTGTCAACACAATGACATATGAGCATACGGTGTCATAAGATTATGAATGAGGCATGCAGAGATACAGGATAAGAATTGGATGGACTGATACAAAGGAAACAAAGTAGAAAAATGAGCACATTCTATCCCTGCAGTAACAAAGCAGCAAACACACAAGGTATAGTTCAAATAAGTCTTGATTACAGCCCCTGTTTGAGTTACAAGAAAGAGGCTCTGTGGGTGAAGTAGGCTCTAACGGTGTCACGCACACACATTTACATAGCTTTCTCTATATACAAAAACATGCATGCACCAGGGGTCATTTTAATATGTATATATAGATGTCTATGTATGTTATCCTAAATATCTTAGTGACGTTTTAAGTCTTAATAGACGAGATAGCTATGTAGATACATACATACATAGATGAGAGAGAGAGAGAGAGAGAGAGAGAGAGAGAGAGAGAGAGAGAGAGAGAGAGAAGGAGAGAGAGGGAGAGAGGGAGAGAGGGAGGAAGGGGAAGAGATAGTAGGAGGAAGAGATAGTGGGATGGAGAAAGAGAAAGAGAGTAAGTGGGAGGGAGGAAGAAAGAAAGAAAAAGAGGGAGAGAGAGAAAGGGAGAGAGAGTGGGAAGGAGAGAGAAAGTGTGTGGGAGGGAGGGAGGGAGAGAGAGAGAGAGAGAGAGAGAGAGAGAGAGAGAGAGAGAGAGAGAGAGAGAGAGAGAGAGAATATGAAGATGAGAAATTAAGGATAGTTATACTATCGCCAAGTACAATAGAACAATGTCCTATCCCCGGAAACAAAAGGATTGGACCTTGCACCTTGCCGTTCTCAAATATATGTTTTTATAACATTTTATATATTCTTTGTCACTCTGTTAGAAGGAATGCTGGCAATGATAAGGCCATCTTTTGAAAGGTCTTGCTTGTATATTGGGAGGAGATAAACCAGAGGTGTGTTTGCCAGATTAAACTGACTCCTGAGAGTCAACTGTTAAATTTTCAGTTTGAGCATTTAACCTTAGAAATGGGCACATTTAAGGAAGTGATAATGAAGATGATACTTGAAAGTCTGTGTTCTGCTTATATTCCAACACCCCACCCCACCCAGGGTTGTTAAACATTTACCAGCACACCCCTGATATAAAACCAAATAAGGAGAATGGACATGCTTTCTCATTTTTCTCTGAAATGAACAAGTTTAAAGATGAAGTCATCCATGTCACTCTCTCTGGGCCTCCGTACTTTCCTCTTCCTTTTAAGCTTTCCACAACTTCTAGCCCCATGAAAGCAGACATAGAGTCTAAGGAACATAGAGCAAAGTAAGAAAAATAAATTGGATGGTGTCACTAGCAATAGGACAGTAAAGCTAGACTCTGCTCATCCACCTGGAGACCTGAAAGAAGAGGAAAAGAACATTGGTTATAGGAAATTATACTTGGATGAAGTTAGATTCTGAGCATGATGTCTCATAAATTGCGGAACCCAAGGAATAGGATCTAGTTTGTGAATTCGGTTGTCATGTCGTTTAAGAGAATAGATTTTTGTTGTTGGGTGTTTTCAGTCATGTCTGACTCTTTGTGACCCCATTTGGGTAAAGATATTGAAATGGCTTGTCGTTTCCTTTTCCAGTTCATCTTATAAATTAAAAAAACTGAGGCAGTTAAGTGACTTGCCCAGCTAGTAAACACCTAATTGTCCTAAATTAAGGATAGTTATACTCTAAGTACAAGAAAACAATGTTCTATCCAAGGAAACAAAAGAATTGAACCTTGCAATTCTCAGATGTGTTTTTATGACATTTCATGGTATTGTTTGTGTCCAGAGGAATGTTGGCAATGACACAGCCATCCATATTCTGAAAGACCCTGTCTGTATACTGGGACAAGCTAATCCAGGGGTGTGTCATAGTCAGCTCAAACTGACCTCTGAGAGCCAACTGCTTAATTTTCAGTTTGAGCATTTACACCTCAAAAGTTGGCACACTGAAGGCCATATTTGAACTCAGAAATGAGTCTTCCTGACTCCATGCCCAGCACTCCATCCACAGTGCCAACTAGCTGCCCTTACTCATGATATACCTGAAAAAATAAAGCATGGCTCTGAAGCAAAGATGATGCAATGTGTCCAGGTCTTAATCATCCTCCAATTGGTCATTGGATGAAGGCTCCCCAGAATTTCTTTTCGTAGATTCTATACTCAAACACTGGGAATTGCTGAAACTTCAGTATATACAAAGATTGGGAAAACAACTGCCTTTACAAGGATTTTTCCCTCACCTTCCTATTCTCATCCTTGTGGATGCAGAGGTGTGATGATGCCAGTCAGAAAGGTATTTATTTGAAGGATTTCCTGTAAAAGAGGAATATACTTGAAAAGGAAATGGGATATTATTTTAATAACACTAAACTATTTAGTCAATTCTGAATCAAAAATTTAAATACATACATATGTAGAGGAAAAGGTCCTTAACTCTGTTTGGTCCTCCCTTGGAAAAAGCCACATCTTTTGAGAATGGTCAAATTAAAATTTCACATTATTCACAATACAGGATATTTTCCCAATCAAATGAGACTGAATAGAAGCCAATAAGGAGTTGGGGGGGATCTCATTACCACCTTTGTTGGGATGTCACCCCAGGCTTCCAAGAAATCCACATCTACCTGGATATTTGAGTTGCTAGGTAACACTCACCATATGTATCCTTTGGCATTTTCTCCTTCTATAATAATTTGATGATCTGACATCATGAATTCTTTTACCAAGATCAAACTGAGATTATAGATGAGTCAAACTGGTAGTTCTAAAATATTCCAGCTGACAAGAGGAAATCCCAAGACTTAGAATTAAAGCAAGGTGCAGCAATTGTTTCCAGGCTAACATTAATGCTAGCGGCTCTTGGGTCAGCTATCTGGTACAATTCATAGAATGCTGGACTTGTAGTCAAAAAAGAAGTGAATTCAGCCACTGACTAATAATATGAACCTGGGCAAATCACTTAATCTATTTAACCAAGTTTCCCCACCTGTAAAAAGACAATAAATTATTATTATTAAGCACATATTAATAAGCTATTAAACACATGCATTGCAGGGTTATTGTAAGGACCAAATGAGATAATATTTGTAAAGTGATTTGGAGGCTATATAAATGCTAATTATTAATATTGGCAGGGGTGTATGTAATATCTTTGGTATGGAGGGCTTGTCATGCCCTTCTAGGGCAGCTCTCCAGCCACTGACCCTCACCTGACACCCAGCTCTCACTTGTGGCTCCCAGTAGCTGCTAGCATGTGGCAGCAGCCACACCCCGGGCAACAGCTTCGACAGGCCGGCTAAACCTTGTGAGGGTAGCCATCGGGTCATCGACCCCTGGTGAACTAGGGCTTTGCTCACCCAGCATGTGAAGACTGCTTCGCCGAAGAGACAGAAGAAACCAATAAGAAGGTTCAATGGCTGAGATGGCGACGCAGCAAGGCACTGTAGAGTGCTCAGGGCGTGATGGAGCACAAAGGACAACACAGCCATCCAATGCAGCTGAGGAAGTCTCCATGTATAACGACTTTTCATGCCACTGGACCCAGGCTTCCAATGCTGAGAGAGTGGGACTGTCTCTGTGCATCGACTTTTCCACTTAAATCTTCATGCACAAGTGTCTTTGTGCACAAAAACACACAAAGACAAGAGTCATCCTCGGTTACCGAGAGACTATTACTACTATTAATATTGGCATTGGTTTATATTTATAGCATAATACATGATGACTGTTGTCAACATGGGATCTAGGAACCCCAAACTTGTGACCTAGTGGGATCTGGTGAACCCCAGGTTTCAGTACTAGCTTATAGGTTGGAGACCCCAAAGTTTGTACTTGTTCCCTGTTCCCATGGGAATCCACCCTGAAGGGAATCCCAGACTAGCAGTTTCAGACTGAGTGGTGACTCAGGTAAAAAGACAATCTACTTGAGGTGGGGGCTAAGCCCAAGTGGAGTGACTCTTTAGCAAAGTAGGCAGAGCCCCAGTCTTGAAAGCTGAAGCTTCCTAGTTCGATCCTTAGAAGGAGGGTGTGATATACTGGGAGAGGCTTCTGGAGACTAGAAGTCACTGAGCTTGGGCTTTGTCAAAGCCACTCACAATAAAAAAAAAATTTCCCAATTCATTGTTTCCTTTCTAATCTTGTTTGGATTGCCTTCTGTTTGTTTGGTACAGAAACTTTTAAATTTAATATAATTAAAATTATCCATTTCATTCTTCACAATGTTTTCTATATTTTGTTTGATCACATATTCTTCCTTTATCCATAAGTCCGACAGGTAAACTTTTTTTCCATGTTCCCCTAATTTGAATGCGTGTCATGCTTTATTTCTAAATCAAGTATTCATTTTGACTTTATCTTAGTGTATGGTATGAGATGCTGGTCTATGTCTAGTTACTGCCATATTGTTTTCCAGTTTTCCCAGCAGTTTTTGTTAAATAGTGAGTTCTTCCCCCAATACCTTGGATCTTTGGGTTTGTTGGATACTATATTATGGCCACTAACTATTGTGTGTTGATTTCCTAACCTATTCCATTAATCCACTACTCTTTTTCTTAACCAGTACCAGATTATTTTAATTACCACTTTATAGTATAGTTTGAGATCTGGTACAGCTTGGACTCCTACCTATTTTTTTTCATTAATTACACTAATATCCTTGACCTTTTATCCTTCCAGATGAATTTTGTTATTATTTTAAATAGTTCTCAGAAGTAATTTTGGGATAGTTTGATAGGTAATTTTTTTTTCAGTTGGATTGTAAAGTAGGTAAATTAATTTAGGTAGCAATTAATATTTTTCCAGTTGCTTAGGTCTGATTTTGTGTGAAAAATGTTTTATAGTTGTGTTCATATAATTGCTGGGTATACTTTGATAAGCATGTTCCTAGGTATTTTATATTATCTATAGTTATTTTAAATGAAATTTCCTTTACTATCTCTTGCTGTTGAACTTTGTTAGTGTTAAATACAAATGCTGTTAATTTGTGGGTTAATTTTGTATCCCACAATTTCGCTAAAGTTAATTATTTCTATTAGTTTTTTGGTTGATCCTCTCCAGAAATCAATTCACTGCTCCATGAACAATGCATTAATGTCTCATTTTTTTTCCCTCGTCCCCTCCAACATTTATCATTTCCCTTTTCTGACATAGCCAATCTGACTAGTATGAGGTGGTAGTTCAGAATTATTTTAATTTGCATTTCTCTAATCAATAGGGATTTAAAGTATTTTTCATATGATTATAGAAAACTTTGATAACTTCATCCAAAACTGCCTGTTAATACTCTTTGACCATAAATTTGACCAGTTCTCAATATATTTGAGAAATAAGAGTTCTATCAGAATAATTTGCTATAAAAATTTGTTCACATTTATTTATTGTTCACACTGATTTCCCTCCATTCTATTCCTCCCTATTTATCCTACTCTCACTCCCTTCACCCTGAACATTCTTAAAATCATTTTGCATCCGACCACTGTCTTCCACAGTAACCTTCCATTCTACCAATCCAATCTTTCCTTTCTATATCCCCCCCTCCTTCTTCCCAATAGGGAAAGATAGATTTCTCCCCAAAACAGAAAGATAGAACACACAACTTAATGTGTATGTTATTCTCTTTCTGAGCCAGTTCTGATGAGAATAAGTTTGTTTTATTCTGTTTGTGTTTTGATCTTCCCAGTCACCATAGTAACTATCTATGGAAGGTTCTTTTTGTTGGTGTTTGCTCATTTTTCCAGCTTTCTTGACTCTTTTTTGACTTTTTAATTTAGTTTTTTAACTGTTAACATTGGGCTTTATTCCTGGGGTGTAGGTGACACTATTCCAAACTTCAAGTCTTCTGTGCTGCTCCTTTTGAAGTGGGGATCTATAAGTTTTCATTTCTTCTAAGGAAACATGAGTTAATGAATCTCCAGTCCTCAGTTCTTCTCTGTGAGCAATCACAAGCACTCTTTTCCATCCTGAAACTTTCATCAGGGTCTCTGCTTCCCCATGACCAAATGCTCTCTCTTGTGTATTAGTACCGCTCTTCACATTGGTCCTACAATTTCAGAACTGCAACCCAGGTGCATGTATAGGCAGTGCAATAGAATCCTGCACCTGATGCCAGCAAGGTAACCCCTGTAATCTCTTCCTGACCAGTTGCCTCACTCCCTTACCATTGGTAGACTGAGAACTCCAGAAGCTTCCGCTTTTGGTTTGGTTACCTCCAAGGGCTGCTTCTGGTTTCTAGAGGAGAGGCATGCCCTGGCACAGCCTGCACTCCACACTCATCCTAATGCAACAGATATTTCTGTCAATCTTCTCAGTTGTTTTGGGGATGTTCACCTTGTCCTTTTATGGATTCTGCTGTTACA
The DNA here is from genome assembly GCF_027887165.1 of Monodelphis domestica. NCBI lineage: Eukaryota > Metazoa > Chordata > Mammalia > Didelphimorphia > Didelphidae > Monodelphis > Monodelphis domestica. The sequence continues at coordinate 288,757,717 of NC_077232.1, read as the reverse complement.
GAATTCATTTTGAGGTGTTATTTTAAAGTTGATTGGAAGAGCTTATGGAAACCTCTGCCTTTTCTCCACCTCTTGGCTCCACCCAAATCAAATTCCAACAATGTAGAATTCTCATTTTTCCATTCTGCTCTTGAAGGTGACTCAAACATCTCTATTTTTCTATATGGAAGAAAATTTCTTCCTTAAAGTCTCATATTAAAATTATACATTTTAAAAATCTATGAAGTCTTATTTTCAACATTAAACTATGAGAACCAATTGGTTTGTCCTCATGTAGCAGACCAGAAAACATTAAAAGGTCCATTAAAATATAAGATATTTCTGGTTTCAATTTATTTTTCATCTTATAATAGATGAAACTTTTCTTTTCTCACAGATATTAAAAAAAGAACTGATGGCAATTCTGATTTTCTAAGATCTTTTTTCTTTTCAATAAAGCTATTTTTTTCAATAGAACTATTTATCAAATCTAAAATGCTTCTCACCATAGGTAAGAGGCCACCAACTGGATTTGGTGAAGGTAATGACACATTTGGATTTGCACCCTACATTGGCCTTTCCACATGCCAACAGGGACTTTCATTTTTCAGTTTTGGGATTGTTACCAAACATTTTGTCTAAATATTCAGAATGTGACATGTTTTAAAGTATGTCTTATTTGAGGATATGAAATATTGAATGCTAAAACATTTTTCCTAATGCCTGTAAGAACCTTCATTTTACAATTATCTATTTTCTTCTGCATTTGAGATATATTGTCTTAAGATGATTTGTATCTCAATGCTCACTGAATTTCAGATTCAAAATTACAAGCTTGGCATTTCTAATTATAAAATTAGAGATTCTGTCCAAGTACATATGCAGTTAACACTCGTAGGTGTACATTTTAAAAAACAAAAGTACAAATTTTCAAATATCAATTATCTTTTGGGAAATGTTAGCTCAAAGAGGTGAATACAAATAATTTTTCAGGAATGTGAAAGCTAATTCAGCGGGACAGCCAGAAGAACAAATCTTGGCAACTTCTAGTTCCTAGTTCCTAGCAATATCACCTTAAATACATTTGCCTTATAGAATAACAGTGAAAGTACTCCTTCTATTCTGAATCTCAGCAAAAAGTTTTGTTGCATACATCCCATTCTTAATTATTTATTTAACAATCTAAAATAAATTCAGAGAAAAATTCAACCTTAATACCTAATAAAATTTAAAAATTCATATTCAAATGATCATTTCAACTTTTGTGGAGTTATAAATTTAATCTTTATTTTCAGGGACATAAATCATAGGATTGAGAGAGAGAGAGATTTTTTTTTATTTCCCATTATCTTTTTTTTTCCCATCTGAGCCATATGAGAGAGAAAAGACTAACCTAAATAACTGCTTTAAATTGACTAAAATATAAGACAATTCTGAAATTTAACAACTTCTTACTGAAAATGCTTTTATTCTTTTTGGAGCAGGCTCCAACTCAATTAAAGGTCCTTTTGTCTTTTGTCTGAACAGTATCTGTCAAAAGCAAACCTTTCAATTGGTATTCACACACTCATATGGACAACCACAATATGTAGCAAGACTCCCAAATCAAAATCTAGGAACTCTTTAGAAATCATTCTAAGCCAATCAAAGATGCCCCCCTCCATTTTTCTTCTTTCATCTCCTATTTTAAATTAGCCCTTCAGGATTTTCCCCTCTTTTTTTTTCTCCTTTTTATAAAGTGCATTACAAATCTTTGAGATTTCGATTTTGGAATTCTCTTAGGGGCAAATTCAAGGTTTCTCTTTCCCTTTGCCTCAGTCTATTGTGAACTTCACCCAAAGAGGCTCAGTCTATACGATTGACAACCAGGGTGATACTCTGCCTATAAAGACCAAGCAAGGTGGGAATCATAGTTCTGACAGATGGTTCACAAAACCAGACACAGATAGGGAGAGGAAGTGAGATAGACCAAGACAATAAGGAACATCATCTGAGCCTTAAGCACTGGCTATTTGGTTTTCATGAAAGGCATCCTAGATGGCTGAATGCCTAATAAATATGCCTGGTTGGATCAGGGAGAGAGTTTAGGGAAGCCAGTTAGGGTTCTCTGAGCAACTTAAAGATCCCCTCATGCATACATTTAAAAATAATTTAGAGTCTCTTCCACAATTTTAGGTAAGAGGGATTATTCAACAAATTCTCTCTTATAAGAATCCACTTCTAGCAATCTGGCCATACAAAAACTGGGACTTCTCTCAGGAGCCAATTGGCATTAAATAGAACAAACCAAGCTCCACCCTGGGAACTGGACCATAACAAAAACAGAATAAAGTAGGATGGGATTAAAGGTTCTTATTGACGTGATTAAAAGAGGGGGGGGGAGGTTGGGATTACAAATTATTCTGAGAAGAGATTTTGGCTGCTAAGTCTGTGTTTTGGATAGGAACTTTGGTCAACAGGCCAAATCTCTCATAGGAAAAAAAAAAGATAATGTAGATCACAATTCTCTAAAACTTTATTATTATTACAAGCCATGGTATCTATCCAAGGAATAGCCATTTTTCTAAAAAAGATAGCTCCAAGAAAAGAATTGGCTCTTATTAATTATGAACATTTTTACTCACATATGTAGCATAAAATGAATAAGAGATGAAACATTTAGATTGAATTATAAACTACTTCTAAGTTTAAGAAAACAATTGAGAGAGAATTTATTAAATGTTTACTATGTTCTAGGCACTGTGTTAAATGTAAGGGAGATACATACAAGCAAATATGATAATCCCTATCTTTAGGGAGTTTACATTCTAAAGAGGAAGCTGGAAATGTAGGGGAAGGTAAGACAGGTGGAAGGATACTTTCACAGGGGCCAGACAGTTGGTGAAAAGATGGAAAAGTTCAGAGAGTGACTGAAATGGAGATGTAGACAAAGGATTCACCAATCAGGAGGATGTAGCCTTAGGTAGAAGTTTCTCCAAGGTGGGAAGATGGACAATAAAATGGTGAAGAAGTCTAGAGAGGAGGTGGGACCAGGAGTGTGTCATGGATGGAGCCCCCTCTGAAACAGTGGTCCAGACAAGGGATTCACTAACCAGTGGAATAAGGATTCAAGGAAAAGGTTTCGCCTGGGTGGGAAGGTCATATGCAAAGTAGAGAAGTCCATAAAGTAGGTTGAGCCAAGAGATATAAATGTACTGTCACAGTCATAAAAGCAATGATAGAATATATTGTGTAAGGTTTTGCAAGCAGATTGGAACAGCAGTAAACCAAAAGAGAGGGAGGTGGTTATGACTGAACATTTTCATCTGAAATGGTGTCATATTTCAAGATGAAGTCACTCATGTTAAAGGGAGTCACTTGTACAGTGTCTCTGTGTTTCTAATCTTTCTGTAAAAAGAGAAGATTATGGATGGGAGTCAATTGCATTGACCTAATTGTTTTCCCTTGTTATGCAAGAGAGCTGGAGTGATAAATCAGGAAATAACTTCTGTGTAATCATCAAATGCATAAAAAAGTTTTTAAAGAATGAATTGGTAAAAATATCAATATTTTTTCTATATTATTTTTTCTCAATTACATGTAAAATTTTTAACATTAATTTGTAAAATTTTGAGTTCCACATATTGTGGAATGATCAACTATGAAAAACTTAGCTACTCTCAGCAGTACAATGACCCAGGACAATTCTGAAGTATTTATGAAACGAATGCTATCCATTTCCAGAAAAAGAACTGTTGGAGTCAGAATGCAAATCAAAACACACAATTTTTTCACTTTATTTATTTGGGTTTTTATTTTAGGGTTTTGGATTTACATGAGTAATCGCTTACAAAAATGAACAATACAGAAATGTTTTGCACAATGATACAAATATAACCCAGCTCTGGGAAGGGGGAGGTAAAGGAAGAAGAGAGACAATTTGGATCACATATAACTTCAGAAAATTTATGTGGAAAATTTTTATTACATGTAGTTGGTAAAAAAAACTATCTTTATAAAAAATGAAATAAAATAAAATTTTGAGTTCAAAATTCTCTCCCTTAGGCAAGCCATTTGATATATATTATATAAGTATAGTCATTAAATATTTTTTCAAAACACAGACCAAAAACAAACAAAAAAATTCAAAATAAAAAACTTTAAAAGTATGTTTTGCTCTGTATTCAGTCTCTATTAGTTCTTTCTCTGGAGGTGAACAGCAATTTTCAGTCCTTTTAAATCATTTTGGATCATTGTTTTGGTCAAAATAGCTAAATCATTCACCATTGATCATCATACTATCTTACTATTACTGTGTATGATGTTTTCCTGGTTCTACTCTCTTCACTTTTCACTGGTTCATGTAAATCTTTCCTGGTGTTTCTGAAACCATCCTGCTCATCATTTCTTATACACAGTATCATTCCATCATAATCATATATCACAACTTGTTCAGCTATTCCCCAATTGATGGACATCCCCTCAGTTTCCAATTCCTGGCAACCACAAAAAGAGCTGCTGTAATTATTTTTGTACATAAAGATCCTCTTTCTTTTTTCTTTCATCCTTTTGGGATATAGACGTACTAGTGCTATTGCTGGGTCGGCACATTTTATAGCCCTTTGAACATAGTTTAAAACTGTCCTCCAGAATGGTTGGATCAGTTCACAATTTCACCAACAGAGAAATAGTGACCCAATGTTTCCACTTCCCCTCCAACATTTGTCATTTGCCTTTTCTGTCACATTAGTCAATCTGATTGGTGTGAGGTGTGAAAACAACTTCAGTTGTTTTCATCTGTATTTGTCTAACCAATAGTGGTTTAGAGTTCTTTTAATATGACTATAAATAGCTTTGACTGTTTCTTTAGAAAACTATTTTTCAAAAAAATTAGGGGATATGTTACAAAGGAAATGAAATCACAAATATTCTTTGTGATTAAAACTCAAGGAATCAAGAGAGTTTATATGATATCATGGGAATCCATCTTCCAAGAGCTGTTACAAATAATGTAGAAATAATTGAAATTGTGGCCTTATCCTAGCTCTGTCATTTCTAATAATGATAACAGTTTGCATTTATATAGAATGATTTATTTTCACTTAAATTTTATCAATAAGCTTGTGAAGTAGGGGTAATTGGAATACTATGTCACCCATTTCACAGATAGAGATATCAAGACCAAGACTCAATTAGTTTTAGTGATGTGTCCAGTCATGCATAAACAATAAGCAACAATATCAGAATTTGAACCCTGATACAAACAAGTAATGATACAATCTTAGATCTCTAGTTATCTGAATTTGGGTTTGGGTTTTTTTTTTTTTTGCTTATAAGTTCAGGTAATTGGGATAGGTGAACTTGAAAATCCCTCCTATGTTCCAAAATACTATGTGCTTAAGTGTTTCTAATTCCTAACACCATAAGGGATAAACTGAGTAACATTTAAACAAGTGCCTATTCAGAACATTTTTCTTCATGTTTCATGGCTATGGAATTAATATATGGCACTTGAGTGCACATGGCCTTCAATGAAATAAGATCAAAAGAAGGAACCAGGATGATTTTCCCATATCCTGGGGCAGTGATGGTGAACCTATGGCACAGGTACCAAAGATGACGAGCAGAGTACTTTCTATGGGTATACAGCATCCCTCCCCCCTCAACCCCCCAACTCAGAGTTTGTTACTAGAAAGGCAGAGGGACACTGGTGGGGCTGCTCCCCTCCCTCCACCACACCTGATGACATTTTTTCACATCCCTGCCCCTCTGCCCATCAGCCAATGGGAGGGCACAGGGGTAGTTCACAGGCAGCTGAGCTAGAGGGGAGAAGAATGCTCAGATCACTGACCTCCCCTTCTCTACACTCGCTGAGGATATTCCTCACTTCCCCCACCCCTCTGCAGAGCAGCCCAATGAGAGTTCTTCCTCCCTCCCTTGTTTGGGGTGGGGGTGTGGGGTGAAGCACATGGTAGGGGAGAGGCACAGCATGTAGCCTCTAAAGGGTTCACCACCATTGTTCTAAAGGGAACATCCTCAAGCCTCCTTCAGAATGAACAGAGCACTCCCCCCACACCAAAGTCTACTAATGGTAACAAGGAATACCAGTCAACTGGCTCCCTCCAGAAAGACTGAATAAGGTTCTTGCTAAACACACTCTACAAGTATTCCTGAAACCTGGGTTACATAATAATTCCTCATATCAGAGTTCCATGCTCCAGGCTTAGGAAAAAGTCAGCACTATAAAAAGATAGCATATTAATGGTTCTCCATATATTTTATTGCTTTGCATGTATGATTGTCTCATCTGCCACCTACTCTTCAGAGGAGGCAAATTAGCTGGGCAAAAATAAACCCTTCTACAAAACTAAAGAGAGAATATCATGAAGTTCCCTTCAAAAATGAGGTCGAGGGGCAAGTAGGTGACTCATTGGATTGAGTGCCAAGTCTAAAGATGGGAGGTCTTCAGTTCAGATCTGACCCTCAGACACTTCCTAGCTATATGACCCTGGGCAAGTCACTGAACCCACATTGCCTAGCCCTTACTGCTCTTCTGCCTTGAAATCAGTGCATGATATTATTGATTCTAAGGCAGAAGGTAAGTGTTTAAAAACAACTGAAACTAGACTATATATAAGGGCATGCTAGAGCAAGCTCAAAGTGGCACAAAAGAACTAATTGTTAAATTACTATTATGGGCACTTTTACTTTAGAAAGCAATGGATGCTACAAATCAAGGCTTGACTGTCTTCTTGTCTAGACTTAAAGTGATAGGAAAATTTTATACTATAAACTAAACTTAAAAATGTGTCATGGGTACCATTTTGTTATTTTGGGTTTCTTTTTTTCTGAAAGCCAGCTGTTAAACATTCACCTATACACTACTGACTAAATTAGGATAACAACTTTACTTTTCCAATTTTAATTATTATATATTATTTTATTGTTATTATATAATAATTAACCTGTCATTGATTCTTCCACAGGTTTAAGAGTACAGAGTCTGCCTATAACAACCACCTTTCCTGTTTCTCTTCCGGAAAAACTGACCACATTACCTCCTACCTGGACCAATCCACCACAAAATACTGTTGATGTTAGCACCTCCTCCAGCAATAACACACAGAATAACTCGTCATTAACAGTGACATTGTCAGCTGAGACAACTCCACTTCCTAGAAACATATCAGTAACATCAAGAGACCCAGAAAGCACCAGCAAAGTCTCCAGACAAGAATCAGTAGTTACCACTATTGGTCAGGAAGGGAAAGGAACAGAGCAGAACCAATCCTTGCCCACAATATTACCAACGAGCAGCCAAGACCAGTTCACAACCACAGTTGCAGAACTCAATTCTACAATTCCAGAAGTCAATAATGGTACTGAAACTCTAAGTACAATTTCCCCTTCTCCATCAGACATAGCATTAGTCACCTCCCCTCAGGCATCAGTCTCACCTTCTTCATCACCATCTTGGTTGCCACCAAAAGTGTCTCCAACAAGTATAGTTACAGATCCCATTACAGCTGAAAATACAACCCACCAGGAGGAGGGTGAAAGATCCTTGGGAACTCCCACAGCTACAACCCTTGGAGCTGAACACACTCCTAATGAGCCAACAACACACCCGAGGTCATCTGGGCCCATGACAGAAGAGACAACTTCCCAAGTAACTGTGCCAAACTATGAGGTGGAGGGCACTGACAGTGGTACAGTGTCTCCTCGGATAATCATGGAAGAAGTTGAACATGCATTAAGTTCAGGTGAGTTGAATGGTTCTAGAACAATAAAACCAAACAATGCTAGAGGTACAAATTAGGTTTAAAGATAACAGGCCAGTGGAAACAAATCATTTGCCTTTTAAAAACCAGTTTGGAGTCTTAGGCAAGGGTGGATGACACCTGGATATAAACATTTTACTTTTAGACATAGAAAAACAAAATTCAGTTCCTACAAACATCCCATAAAACCTTATAAGATCATATCCATTGATGGCCTCATTATGGTTTATAATTTATTTCTGGCAATGTGGCCCCAGCAATTTCCCATCGCTTTAAAAATTTGTATATGATTTTGCATTGGGTTAAAACATTTTTTTAGCACATGTACTATTTTTAAGTTCAGAAAAATCCTGAAAGATTTAAAAGTAATGAATAAAATTTTTTTGAGTCAATGAGAAAATCTGAAGTGTTTACTACAAATAATTGGGTTTGTTTTCTATGGTACTAGTGCTGATGCTGTTGATGATAATGGTAATTATGAGGAAAATTATTATATATAATATGATGGTATGATATAACATAATATATACTACAATACCATATGGCATATAATATTTATATTCATTCTTTTCTGCCTTTTGTAATTTAAGTACCTTTACTTTCTCTCTTCTCCCTCTCATCTTTTTTTTCAAACCCTTACCTTCCATCTTGGAAGCAATACTGTGTATTGAGCTAGGCAATGAGGGTTAAGTGACTTGCCCAGCATCACACAGCTGGGAAGTGTCTGAGGCCAGATTTGAACCTAGGGGCTCCTGTCTCTAGGCCTGGTTCTCAATCCACTGAGCCACCCAGCTACCCCCTTCTCTCTCTCTTTGTAATCCCCTAAAAATGGTTTCTAATCTTATCATTCCACTGAGATTGCTTTCTCTAAAATTGCCAAAGTTAAATTAAATTGTGGTTGAGACTGAAATATATTATTATAGGTGGTCTCCAGGGATTTAATTTCTAAATCCCAAAATGAATTCCTAAAGTAAATGGAATTTGTGGTAGTTTATTTACAATAGAGGGAAGATATTAAGGAAGAGAGGAAGAAAAGGAAGGGGAGAGAGAGACACAGACAGAGAGAGAGAGAGAGAGAGAGAGAGAGAGAGAGAGAGAGAGAGAGAGAGAGAGAGAGACAGAGAGAGAGAGAGAGAGAGAGAAATAGAGAGACAGAGAGAGAGAGAGAGAGAGAGAGAGAAATAGAGAGACAGAGAGAGAGAGACAGAGAGAGAGAGAGACAGAGACAGAGAGAGACAGAGAGAGACAGAGAGAGAGAGAGAGAGAGAGAAAGAGAGAGATCTGGCTTCTTCCTGATACCATTTAGAATTTCTAAGTCCCAGCCAGGGGAAGAGAGTCTCAAGAAGATAGACCTTTCCTGGAGGCTTCACACCTCCAGAAAGGGGTCACTAAATCAGCCTTTCACTTACCAAAGGTGACTGTCTAAATGAAAGAAGTCTGAGTATGTCTTCTGGTTGCTCCTCTGAGTCAGAGAGCTCCATCGATCTCCTCAAATTGAATCAAATCTCTTCTTCTGGCCTTTGATCCTCTTTTTAAAGATCTTTTTCTCTCATGTCACCTCCCCTAAATTTCACGTCTACCAATCAAAGCAGATGCTTTTCTCCAGGACTGCCCACTCTTTAGTTCTCACCTTCTTTGGTTAGATTATATCTTTTTCGGTTACTTAACACATTTTTGGTAAGTTCACCTTTTGTAGTTTCTTAACACCTTTTTTGTGGTTAAAATGGATAGATGTACTTAAATACTGAGTTATCACTTTTTTGTAGGTTAAAATCTAAAAATAGATTGTAGATTACAATTCAATCTACCCAATAAAGGAAGAGCTAAGTACCTTCATTGTTACAATCAAGGGATTACATTTTAATAATCACAATAAAGGAAGAGCTAAGTATCTTCATTGCTACAATTAGGAGATAGCTAAATCTAATCTTCATACCAATGATCTCTTAGTTGTAAAACCCAATAATAACCTTTTCTCAATTCTCATTGACTTCTCTGTAGCCCTTGACACTATTTATTTCTCTCTCCTCCTTGATATTCTCTTCTCTGTAAGTCTCATCCTACTCTCTCTTTTGCTAGATTCCCATCTAGTTCATATCCTTTAACTATCAATATCCCTCGGGATTATGTCCTGGGTCCTCTTCTCTTCTCCCATGATACTACTTCACTTGGTCGTTTCATCAGATCCATTAGATTTAAGATCTTTATTTATGCTGATGATTTTCAAACCCACCTCTTCTGCTCCAGTCTCTCTGCTGCCATCCAGTCTTGTATCTTTAAATGCCTTTCAGGCAATTTCAATCTGGATGTCCAGTAGCTATCTTAAACTCAACTTGTCCAAAATGGAACTCATCATCTTTCCTCCTAAAACTTATCCTACCTCTTACCTTCCCTATTATTTTAAAGGAAAAAAAAATCATCCTCCTAATCTCTCAGGCTCCAAACCCTGGAATCATCCTAGATTCCTCACTTTCTCCCATATCCAATCTGTTGCCAAAGTCTGTCCATTTCACCTTTGCAATATTTCTTGAATATATTTTCTTTTCTGATGCTGTCATCACTCTGGTGCAGGCTCTCATTGTAATAACCTGCTGGTGGGACTGCTTGACTTATGCCTCTCCCATCTCCCTTCATTCAGCCACTAAAGTGATTTTTCCAAAAGCACAGATCTGGCTATGTCCCCCACTGTTCAAAAAACTTCAATAGCTCCCTACTGCTTCCAGGATTAAATACAAAATGCTCTGTTTGGCATTCAAAGTCCTCCATAACATAGTGTCTTAGCACCTTCCATTCTTTTTACACCTTACTCTCCATCATATACTCTTCAGACCAGCCTCTTGGCTATTCCACAAACAAGAAAGTTCATTTCTTGACTCCAGGCATTTTCTCCCTTGCCTAGAATGCTCTCCCTTCTCATCTCTACCTCCTGGCTTCCTTCAAGTACCAACTAAAATTCCATCTTTTATAGGAAGTCTTTCATAATTTCATTCCATTCTAATACTTTCCCTTTGTTAATTATTTCCTATTCATCTTGACTATCACTTGTTTGTGTATATTTGTTTGTTGTCTTCCTCATTAGTCTGTGAGCTCCTTGAGAGTAGGGACTGCCTTTTGCCTCTTTTTGTATGTGAATGCTTGGCACAGTGTCTGGCCCATGATAGATGCCTAATAAGTGTCAATGAATTGATAACGCCTTTCTGTCTTAAATATCTGTCCTTGATAATCATTTTAAGTTGATTATTTCTCTTAGATACAAACTTCTCTGCAATGTCTCACATCTCCAAGGGATGACTACAAGTCTGAAATCCCCTTCTGGATAGAGAACATAAAAAATCAGCCCTATTGCCTTCCTCATCATGCACCAAAGTTTGGGATTTATTCTTCCCTAATATTCCATTCTCAAGTCCTGGTGTGATTTAATATCTGAGACATCTGCAAAGCTGATTAATAAATGCAACAGGATTGAAATAATTCATTTCATAGCCAATGGGCTCAATTTAACCAATTAACCGTTAAGATTCTTGAATCTTTGAACTGTGTTCATTATTACAACTCTTCATCTCCTGTTTGGCAGCTTTGGGGCAGGTAACTCTGGGACACCGTTCTTTGCTCCCTACCATGTTATGCGATGAAAATAATAACTTGGCATTGTGCTTGACAACTACAGGGTCAGTATCCTGCCTGGGGCTCTCAGAATATTCTCTCATCCATTCGTATTTTATGTCTTTGAATGTGGAAAATGCCAACCAAGAAGGTCACTCTTGCTAATACTGGTGTACCCTAGAATAGTGGTTCTTAATCTGGGATCCGGGGACTCCCAAGGGGTCATGAAAAAATTTCAAGGATCCATTATCTTGGCTGGGGAAAATTATACAATTATTACACTATAGTTGGTTACCTTTAAAGTCATGTGTATTTTATTTTGTGTGTTTGAAAGTATCATTTTAAGAATGAATCTGTAAGCTTTGTCAGACTGCCAAAGGGTCCATAACACAGAAAAGGTTAAGACCCCTTGACCTAGTGGAATACTAACCTTCACTTCACTGTTTGAAAGATATTCATCAAAGATAACTTCCAGCTTATAATTTTCTTCATCAACCTGGTTTTACAAAGACATTCTACCATTTATGGAAAAAATAGTTTTTTGGAGTAGAAGAGCAGATGGTGAAGGGAGGTTCATCCCTGATCCAGTGAGCCAGGGGCAGTGAGTGACCTTGCCCTTCATGCATCACAGAATAGCTCATCTCCAGGGAAAAGCAGGGAGTCTCCCTTTGTCTGCCCATGAAGTCTAGGGAGCACAGATTCATGAGAAGCCCAAGGAGATGGGAGTAGCTACAAAGCAGGGAATGGAGGTGGGGGAATCAGCATTTATACAGCACCTATTGTAGGTCAGGCATTGTACAAAATACTTTTACAAACATTATCTCATGTAATCCTCATAATAACCCTTCGAGATAGTTGTCCTACAGCCTGTAAGGGAGGCAAGGTTCAGACTGGGGTTTTCTGACTTTTCTGAGGATATCCATGCCTTTTGGATCCTAGGAGGGTTCTTTCCTTAGTGAGGCATTTTGTTTATTTGTCTTTTGTCCTTCTCGTAGGATTCTCATATTTTCCCAATGCTGGGGTTTGGGTAGGGAGTTGAAAATGTAAAAAAATCAAGAGAGAAGCAGAAGCATCCTACTTGACAAAAAGGACAGCCCCCTAAGATACATTCCCCCTTATTTCAAAGAGGGAGAGGAAGGAAGCTATTCAGCACATTTCTACAAAATCTGGTTTTCCCAAAAGAGTTTGTCTAGAATGAGATGGTAAATATGAGTAGCTGCAAGAGGAAATGTGTGTGAGAATGATCTTCAAAGGAGCAAAGCTGGATTCCCAAGACCCCTAAGTACTACCTGTGCCATCTCCAATCACTAATGCTAGTGCCTTCCCTCTAATATTTTCTCTAACGTATTCTGCCTATGTAGTGTTGTACATAAAATTTTTTTGTAAGTTGCCTCCTCCATTAGAATGTAAATCACTCAAGGTCAGGGAATAGTTTTTGTTATTGTCGTTGCTGTTGTTAGTTTTCATTCTTTGCACCCTGGTGCTTAACAGAGGGCCTGACATATTATGGACACTTATTAAATGCTTTCACTTGACATGTTATGAAAGAGAAGGATGGCCTTACATGGAAACGGGCAGGAGTGGCACTTGAGAGACCTCAAAAATGTTTTCCCAGACCTAGAATAGCTGGGAGCCATGGTTTCCAAGGAATGCCTCTCTCCGATCCTCTGGGACCTTTAATTTGCCTTGAAGCCATTGAATTTGAATCCCAAAATATTGGGAGTGGGTGGAGAGTGGCAGGAATCAAAATGTGAATTGGGGGGCAGGACAAATTGAAAAACTGAGGGCTCTTCTCTTTGCTTAGCTACCTATCCTAAGGCATAAAGGGGACCAGGGATCCCTGTTCTGTATGGGCTAGTACCCCCCCCCCCATCCCGAGGAAGGTCAAATTTCAACCACCTGTCTGAAAAAGAAAAAACTAGTCAAAAGAAGTAGGTCCCAGACCCTGCTCTAACAACAATTCTAGTTTTCTTTTTGTTGTTATTGTCTTTCATTCACGTCCAACTCTTCATGACCCCATTTAAAGTTTTCTTAGCAAATATGCTCGACTGGTTTGCCATTTCCTTCCCCCGGCTTATTTTACAGATGAGAAAACTGAGGCAAACAGAGTTAAGTAACTTGCCCAGGATCACACACCAGGAAAGGTCCGAGGCTGGATCTGAGCTCATGAAAATGAGTCTTCCTGATTCCAAGCCAAGTGCCCTATTCACTGTGCCACCTAGATGCCCTAGCTACTGTTTCTGTTTACTCTTCAGTAAAATGAAGAGGTTGAAAGAGGTAGTCTCTAAGATCTTCTAAGTTTCAGTCTACAAATCATGGAGATTGACTCTTTTTTCCTTCTGTATCAGTTTCAACAGCAATGAGTCTTTTTTAAAAAATCCTTACCTGTCTTAGAATCAAATACTAAATATGAGTTCCAAGGCATAAGACTAATAAGGGCTAGGCAATTGGGATCAAGTGACTTGCCTACTATGTGCCAAACACTGTTCTAAATGCTGGTGATACAAAGAATGAAAAAAATCCCTACTTTTTTTTAGATTCTAATGGGAGTGGAGAAAACAATAAGGACAAAGTACATATGTAGAGAATCAGTATCTGAAAGCAAATAAATACAAAGAGAGGGCATGAGTTGTTGTGAGGACCAGGAAGAACATGCACAGCAAAAGTGATCTTTCAGCACTGTCTTGGGGAAGAAAAGGATTCTGTGAGGAGAAGTGAAGGAGGAAAAGAAGGAGGGCATTTCCAGGATGGGGAACATCAGGTACTGAGACAAGAGATTGGGTATCACATGTGAGGAACAGAGAAAGCCAGTTTGCTTTTTTTCTCCCAAGTGTGGGAGAGACAGTGATGTCCAATGAGATGAGATTGGGTCTGGAGTAAGAAGGGCTTTGTAAAAGACAACTAGGAAAGCATCTAGGTGGATCAGTAGATAGTCACATAGAGAGAGACAGGAGATCCTGGATTCAGATCTGATCTCAAACATTTCCTAACCATGTGACCTTGGGTAGGTCACATAACCCCAATTGTCTAGCTCTTACCTCTCTTCTGTCTTGGAACCAATACATGTTATTGATTCTAAGATGGAAGGTAAAAGGTTTTGTTTGTTTTTTTTTTTAAGAGACACCATAGAATTTCTATTCTAAAATAGGTAAGGATAACTTTTTGAGTGTCATAGACTCCTTTGGTAGTCAGGTGAAACTTTCTCAGAGAGTGTTTTTAAACACATAAAATACATAAGACAATTTTTTTGCAATACAGGCATCAAAATGTTTTTTTTTGTTTGTATTTTAAAACAAGTTCCTAGACCAACAGAGCTTAAAATACTTGTATTGAGAATGGGATAGTCAATATTTAAATTAGTATTGGTATTGGGTAAATCTAAATCTTCTATATTGAACAATATGAATATAATTGATCGGACTGCATTGAAGTTGAGTACTGAAAGCTTTGATTGAAGGCCTTAGGCAGTTTGATCCAACCTAAACTTATTCTATTAAAGTAGTATAGGAATATAGATATGAGATAAGAAAAAAGGATTTATAACTATTAATCCTAACTCTAATATTTCTAAATAAACCAACCCCCACCAACTGCTCCTCACCAAGGTGAACCTGCACTGTACTATATTCTAAATGACTAAAAGTTGAAAATTCCCATAACTATCTTATCCTAAGCTAATTTATAAAATCTTAAATTGATATGAATTCTTTATCTTCAAACATCTCCTTAAAATAATATATTAAGTCAAACTTTCAAAAACAACTGTGAGTTTCTCTTCACAGAGACTGATGCAGCTCCTTTCTCTCTGTACTTCACTGGTCCAAACCTCTGTGACAGTTCACACAAAAAACTGCTCTTTTGCGCCCCCTGTGGCTCAGAAGGGAAAAGCTGTCAGTAACACTTTTTCCTCAGTTCCTTATATATCTCAAAACTCAAATAAAACTCTCCAAAAATAACAAACAAATCTTCCTTGCTGTCAGAGAAATCAACCAGCCACCTACTCTTGGAGAGGATGTCCAAGACCAAGACCCAGGTACCAATCCTCTCCAAAACCAGTCCAAGTCCTCTAGCCAGAAATCCCCAACTCCCAACTGTCTCTCCTCCCTAAAGTGACCTTTCCAAATTCTATGGTCTTCTCCCTTAAAGGAAAGTAATAAAATGAACAAAACTCTTTCTCTTGATCTTAAAACTTACTCTAAATAAAACTAAATAAAATCCTTTATCCACAGAAGTGACATTGATATATTAACATATCTAAAGATATTAATATATTTTGTTAACATAATAATTTGACTATATTAACAAAATATGCTTTGGCAGTGGTGTGGAGGAGGGACTAAAGGAAAGGAACCCAATTATTAGGCACTTTTTACAATCAAAGCCAGAGGTTATGAGAGCCTGAACTACACTTTATGAGTAGAGCAAAAGGGTTAGATATGAGTGATGTTATCAGCTAGAAACAGCAAGATTTGGCAATATAATTGGATATGTAAAGTGAGGGAGTATAAGTTAGGAAAAATACCATGATTACACACACTTGGGACACCCAAAGTATGGTGAGTCTTGTGGGTTTGGAAGAGGAGTGCGTTTGAGGGAAAAGATAATAAGTTCTGTTTAAGACACCTTGGCATCTCAGTCAACATGCTTTCATTGCTTATCATCTGCTAGGCACTGTGTCAGGCCATACCAATAGAAAGGTCCAATGGACAATTGGTGATGGTGGAACAGTAGCTCAGGGAAGACACTAAAGTTAAATACATAGCTATGAGAATCATCTGCTTGGAGACAGATAATGAAACCAATGGGAGCTGACAAAGTCATCAAGAGAACATGTGTAGAAAAAGGAGTAGGGGTTCTATGATGACTTCACCATTATCACTCACCATCTCCCAAGTAGAAATGGCAAGATTTGGCAATTTATTGGATATGTGGGGTGAGAGAGAGGAAGAAGTTAGGGATAACACCATCGTTACAAACTTGGGAGACTCAAATGGTGGCATCTTCAAGGTTTGAAGAGAAATGATCAACAGGGACTTCAAAACACCCCTATGCCAATACAAACATGTAGAATACTTTGTGTGCTTCTTGGTGCTTGATGAGAAAATAATCAAAAGAACCAGCCCCTCAAGTTTCTCTGGTTATACCCCCCTGGATTTCAGAATATAGCCAGTCACTCCCCAAAGCAGAAGGAACCCAGGGTTCACTTTTCACATGTAGCAATCTCCTTGATAAACATATTAAGTTCACCTCAAAGACTGAGATGATGAAGGATTTATTTTTTCCTTTGCCTTGGCGGCTGGCCATGCTATATTTATGCCCTTCAGTCTCAAGATCATGTGGTTGACAGTTGGGGAGTCCTTTGAGGGAAGGAAGCAGATGTGCTCTTTTGGTAACAGAAGTCTGCTGGTTTTTTCCCTATTCATTGACAAATCAAGGTGTATTTCTATTATTTCTCTCTGAGCTCCCTCCTCATTTTCCCATTATCTGCTCCAACCTTCTCCACCCTTTCCCAAAAGCCAAGTACCAATTTCTGCATCTAGGGATCTAACTACTGCCTTCCTGCATCTTGGCCAGCTGGCACACTTTTATATACTCTGGACATTTTCTACCTCTACCCCACAATATCCTTTCAGCTCATAATTTTATTACGTCAGCCTCTAAGCCTTTCAATTTCAGATACAACCGGATCTTTTCTCAAAGAAGCTTCTCCACTTATTTGCAGTCTCTTGTGGGATTAATCCTAAGGAGATAATCTGTGTTCTTTACCTGTATCTCTCTTCAGTCTTTCAATTTAGCCATAGCAGGAGAAGGATATTCAATAAGAATATGCATGGAGGATATCCCCAGTCAATTCAACTGAGTCAAGCTGCCCTGCTTCTGAGTTGACCAAGGGGATCTACCATCAGAATCCTAATACCACATCTGAGATCACATCCAGGTTCAGCTGTAGTTTTCTGGATGAAAGCTTCAGTATATGAATACTGGTGATGAGAAAAACAGATTGATGATAACAAAGAGTTGAAGTTGAGGCATTAGGGTCTAGTAGGCTAAGCACTCAATGAGGAAATGGACTTCCTTCATGGGTGCCATTTACCTGACAATAAGCCCTCTTTTGAACATACCATCAGTAACAAGAACTGAAGAAACCATGATTCACAACTAGTGTATTGAAATTTGCCCAGGACGGGATGAAATTTACTTCTCCGTGAAGAAACCTAACATTTTTTAAGCTCCTTCTTCATGCCAGGCTCTATATTAAATGCTTGACATATCTCATTTGATCCTCACAACAGCCTTGGGAAATGGATGCTACTATTATTCCATTTTTTACAGATAAGGAAATTGAGGTTGATTGAAGTCGTGACTTTCAGAGAGCCACACACCTAGTGTCTAAAGCAGAACTTGAATTCAGGTCTTCCTGACTCCAAGTCCATCATTCTATCCACAATGCAGACTATCCTATTTAGAGGAAAATAGCACTCTCTTTGAATGAAGTATCAACAAGGTATGGAGAATACTACAAGCCCTTGAAGAAGAACGGGACCTTGGACCTTCCATATCCCTACAGATTTCCTATAAGTCTGGAATTTCCTTTGGATTCCTGTCTCCACCTTTTCTTCAGTCCAGAGTATGGTAGATCTTTATAGAGGTTTAATTCATAGCCGAGCATTCAAAGATCTTAGGAGAATTCTCCATTCTGTGTTGGCATCTTTCAGAATGAAAGAGAAACCCTAAGGCTAGTCAAAGATGGCACTTTTAGCAGGAAGAGTCAGACTTCATTTAGCAGAAAGGGAAATGTGTGGGGGCCCAAGCAGCTGCAAGAAGGAAATGGGGAAAGGAAACGGTTTGCTATTACTAGAGAACCAGTGCCAGGCTCAGTGTAGGTGGTGCAGGAGTCTTGAGAGGAGTGTTGGGGGACAGGCTAGAGGGGGTATTAAGCTCCACCTCAGAGGTGAATGGTGAGACCCTAGCAAGAAGATCATGGGACAATGGTTCTAGAGCTGGAAATGATGGCAGAGACCATCCAGGATAATTTCATTTTATAGATGAGGAAACTGAGACCCAGTTCAATAAAGCAATTGACCCCCAATCAAACAGGTGCGAATCCTTGGATTGAGAATGCAACTAACACAAACTAGAAAAGCAACAAAGACAAAATACATATACATGCATGCATACACACATATAAACACAAGCATACATCCATACATAAATATACACACACAATGCAGCATTAAAATAGAAAACTTGAAAGTCAATGAAGAAATTTACAAAATGGAGAGTGAAAAATACTGAAATAATAAATAATGGGGGGGTTAATAAACTAACAAGTGGGCAGCTGGGTAGCTCAGTGGATTGAGAGTCAGGTCTAGAGATGCGAGATTCTGGGTTCAAATTTGACCTCAGATGTTTCTTAGCTGTGTGATCCTGAGCAAGTCACTTAGCCCTCATTGCCTAATCTTTACCACTCTTCTGCCTTGGAGCCAATACACAGTATTGATTCCAAAACAAAAGGTATGCGTTTAAAAAGTAAATAAATAAACTAACAAAATGGATTAATAACCAACTAGTCTGACTTTTAAGGAAATGAAATCCAAATTGTATTAGAAATGGAAAAGAACTCACAAGAAATGCAGATGAGATAAAGGAACCCATCAGAAACTCAGGTCAAATACCAGCTTTGGCAAGAATCCTTTCCCAGTCTCCTCTCTTTCCCCATCAGTGCCTTCCTTCTAAGAATGCCTCTGGCTCTTTCACGTGCATGGTGCCTTCTCCAGGAGAATGTATGCTTCCAGAGGGCAGAGGATGGGTTTTTGTCTTTCTTTGTATCCCCAGTGCTTAGTATGGTGCCAGGCTTTTGCTCAATGCTTAATTAATGTGACTGTTCTACCCAGTGGCAAATAAGAAAAAAAAATGGCTGAAATATTAACAAAAATATAGACTATCCAAATAAACAGAACAAGAAATGGTTTATTTAACTAACCCAAAGTCACCCTGATAATAAAGCTCTTTTGAACCTTATTTTCCACATTTGTAAAATGAGCATAAATAACTGCCTAGAAAACTTATATAAATGTTAATTCACTAGAATAGGCTGAAATAAATGCAAACGTATGCCCTAAAAAAAGAGAACCTCCACTCTCTAGGTAGATTATAATTGCAAATCAAGTATAGCAGCTTTAGAACCATGGTAACCAAAACCACACATGCTTGTTCAAAATGGTTTCTATTAGTTTAAAAACTGTCCTTCCTGCCTCACAGTCCACGTGAGAAAAAAAAGAAACCAGGGAAGGGGGAAAAGCATTTTTATCTACCTTAGGGAGTTGAGAGTTACCTGTTTTGTTTTTCAGTCATTTTAGTCATATCTGTCTCTGTGATCTATTTGGAGTTTGCTTGATGAAGATATTGGAGTGACTTGCTATTTCCTTCTCTAGCTCATTTTAAATAAGGTTAAAAATAAATAAGGTAAAATGACTTGCCCAGGATCACACAGCTAGTAAGTGTCTGAGGTCAAATTTGAACTCAGGTCCTCCTGACAGGTTTGGTACTATGTCTACTACCCCTCTTAGCTGACCCGGAAGGACTGAGTGTTACCTTTATCATTACCTATTTTTTTTAAAATCATTTACCAGATGGGCTTGAATTCAATGAATATTTCTGGAAGAAATGTACAATGCACTGAAAAGAAGAAACTGTTTTCAAGGATCTCAGCAGTATTCCTTAGATGCAGACAGTGCACCCATTATACAGAAGTCATTTTCTTAGTCTTATACTGTCCCATAGAGAGAATCACTGGTAGGGGCTTAGCCACTTGCCTGGCCTCTAGTAAGCATTTAATAAATACTTGTTAATTGATTGGAAATAACCTTTTCTCTCCATCACAGCCCATGAAACCAAAATAAGCACAAAATGGTCCTGAGCCAAGTGTGGCTCCCTTCTGCTTTTATAGTGATGTTTGAAGCACCAAAAAAAGAAGTCAGGGAAGCTAAGAATCAGTCTTTTTTTAATCCATATTTTTTATCCTAGAATCAATTTTGTGTATTGATTCCAAAGCAGAGGAGCACTAAGGGCTAGGCAATGGCTTGCTCAAGGTCACAGAACTAGGATGTATCTGAAGCCACATTTGAACCCAGGACCTCCTGCGTCTGGACCTGGCTCTCCATCCACTGAGCCACCTAGCTGCCCCCAATTACAGTCTTTTAGACTGACTTTAAACATAAATTTTAGACATTAACTTTAATTAAACTATGAGAACACTAATGCCCATTGGCTAGTGAGTGGATACATTAATGGAAGAGCTGAATCATATCAATCGTTACATTCTTTCTCTAAAGAAAATCAGGAGAAAATAAGAAAGTTGGGGTTAATAGAAGGATGGCTTATAGGTACTCTTGGGAGGGGCAAAAAAAAAAAGGAGTGGTGGAGTGGGTGCTATTGTAAATCTAAAAGCAATGAGAATCATTCTTTGCAATCCTAAGGATAAATATTCATGAAAAGGTCACTGAAATAATTATCTACCTACCAACATCAATTGCTAAGAATGTATAGGCAGAGAAATTCTAGTAAGAACTTGAAAAGATCCTCCAAATCAAATCACTTCTGATACTTGGAAACATCCATGCAAAGGGGAAATACATGGGAACTATGGTTCACGAAGAAGGAATGAAAGTGGTCAAAGACTCATAGATTATGCAATTATATAGAGGCAGCTAGGTGGCAGCGTGCCCAGGGTCAGGAAGACTCATCTTCCCAAGTTCAAATCTGGTCTCAGACATCTACTAGCTGTGTGACCCTGAGCAAGTCACTTAAATCTGTTTCCTCATTCCTAAAATGAGCTGGAGAAGAAAACATGTTTGCCAAGTAAATTTCAAATGGGGTCATGAAGAGATGGACATGACTGAAAACAACTGAACAAAAACATTTGCATAGTGTTGTGGGGTTTGCTAAACACTTCAGAAATCTTGTTTCATTTGATCCTCCCAACAATCGAGGCAGATCCATGTTATTATTATCCCCACTTTACTGATAAGAAAGAGTTGAGTGTTTTGGCCAGGATCACACTAAATCTGAACTTGAAACTTCCTAACTAAACTTTCAACACTCTACTGCATCCTTTACTGCCTCGTGGTCTCATATCTATTTCAGAACACTCTTTGAAAAAACCATAAGGTACTAGGTAGGGTGAGCACCAAATAACATCACACTAAAAAATGAAGTAAATTCTATTTTAACAGACTGGAAAAGATGTTATTCCTTTGAGAATTTTCGATGAATCAATTTCTATGAAATGACACAGACCACGTGCCTATTTACCAAACAGGACATCTCTCAGCTCCGTTTACATTTTTTGGTTATTCTACATACCTGGAATGTATATTTGACGCAAGAGTTTTTCCTTTCTATGGAAATATGTGAAATATGCAGTCAAGCAAAATAATTTCTCACATTGGCTATGTGGAAAAAAAATGGGTATCTTATTCTGCATCTTGAGTCCATTCCTTCTCTGTCGGGAGTTGGCTATATAATTGGTCAATGCATTAATCCAGAGTGCTTAAGTTGATATATGTAAGAGATAGGGGCTGAAGGAAACATTATTTTGAGAGTCTTGATATACAAGATCCCAAAGGCATGGGAAAAAAATCTACTGAAGGAATTAAAAAAAAGTGAATGGATATGGATCAAACCATGCTATCTTTCACGTCAGTGTATTTACAGTTTTATTTTGGGGTTTTGGTTTGTATGAGTGTGCTCTTACAAAATAACCAATATGGAAGTATGTTTTACATGATAAGAAAAATATTTTCATAAGTGCCCTAGAGAACATCAGTACTTAACGGCTTGTTTGGCACTTTTTTACCATCTCTAAAAGAAAATACTTATGAGTATCATCTACATGTGAGTCAAGGGCATTTTCAATGCAAGGAACAAGCAGGCTTTTACAAGATCCATCTAACAATGGACCATATCATCCAAAATTTCATAATAGCATAAAAGATGGAGTGACTATAAAACTCCTCCACACGTTGTTTATTATGAAAAGACATTTGATTTGGTAGGGTCTTTTTTTTTAACAGACTGTCTTTCATCCATACATCAAAATCATTCAAAATACATTGAAATAACAGCAGAAATAGCACTCTTCAATGATCTTCTGATCATTAACATCAAGTATGGCATAATGTGGGGAGATGAATGCTCACCAAGCACAAATTCAGGGAAGAAAAGGATTCTATGAGATGGAGGTGAGGAGGAAGTCCACACAAAGATGCAGAGACAAGAGTATAATGAGTGAAGATCTAAAGGAAGGCCAAATTGAATGGATCTCAGAGTGCAAGAGGGAGAATAATATGAAATCAAGCTGGATATATAAAATGGGACATATCTGTGAAGCGCTTTAAAAGCCAAACAGAGGATTTTTGTGTTTTATTACCCATGGGGTAATTTTTGTGTTTTATTACCCAAGGCAATGGGAAGCCATTGTAGTTTCCCAAATAGGGCAGTCAGATGTGTGCTTATAGAAAATGCCTTTGGAGGACAGAAGTGGAAAAAGTAGGAAGAGACGTGAGTGAGGGAAACCAGTTAGGAGACAGCTGGCATCATCTCTCTGAGTGGAGAAGTGGAGTCAAATGTGATAGATGTTGTGGAGGTAGAAAGAGCAAGATTTGGCAGCTGGCTGGATATACAGGGTAAGGGAAATGGATAAGTTGAAGATAATATCAAAGCTATAAACCCAGAAGACTGGAAGAATTGTGTGGATGTTTTGGTATAACCTGTTGATATAAAAATTTATACTATTTACTGCCTGGGCGGTGGGGAGGAGGGAGAAAAGCTGACATGTCTAAAAATACAGTTATCATATTTAAGCTTCTGATCTGGCTTCTCATGCCTCAAATCAGGATCTCTTCATCTATAATTACACACCTCCAGCTTAGACTGAGAAACTCCAAATCCACATTTCCTTCAAATGGGACCTAAGTTCACAAACAATTATCTCA
Organism: Monodelphis domestica; assembly: GCF_027887165.1. Classification (NCBI taxonomy): domain Eukaryota; kingdom Metazoa; phylum Chordata; class Mammalia; order Didelphimorphia; family Didelphidae; genus Monodelphis; species Monodelphis domestica. The sequence goes on along the minus strand of NC_077232.1, from coordinate 288,734,379 downwards.
ATGTCCCCCAGCCATCTTACCATCAGTAAATACGTTGACCTCTGAGGGGCTGCTTTGTCCCAGGTCCTGTGTGTCTCACTTCAAACACTGTTATCTGGCTGGTTAATTTTCCTCTGATTCTCTCAGAATTGTATGTGTTTTCCCTCAAGCATATTTTCTGTGTTTCTTACATTTATGCATTTTTCTGTCCTTTCCAGTAAGTCAAATGTTTTTCATATAAGAAAGGGACTATATTTTACACAAATAACTCTTTTTTGGAAGGAGGGGTAAGGCTCCAACTTGTGATTTTATCCATATGTAGGGAACTCCCAGTGTGGAAAACCCATGCACAAATGAGGACAAATTCTATAATGTAACTAGCCTTAAAGAGTTGCTTGGGGGCAATATGTGTCAGAGGCAAGATTTTCCTTACACTGGAGTTGGTCTTCTATTCACTACACCCTACTGTTTCTCACACTAGTAACTAAATACAAAATAATTCTTAGAAATGTACATACATATGAGCCTAGCCCTGTGGACACTATATACAGTCATCACAGTCCAGAAGTAGAGTGGTTGTATGTTTACTGAAGTGAGGGGCTTTCAAGTTTCTATATCTCTGAATTAAACTTGGAATCAAGAGGATCTGGGTATGAATCCTGCCTCAGACATTAACTCAAGCAAGTCTTTTTAAGGCTCTGGGACTCAGGGTTTCAATATAATGACCTTTAAGTTCTCTTCCAGCTATAAATCATTGAGACAAAAATTTAAAATTAAAAATAGAGAAAAGAAAATAAACTCTAATCTGATTAGGACAGTTTATCTTTTTGAGAAGCTATGGGGGGAATAGAACTAGGCATCACAATTTGTAAGCGATAAAGAAAAATCTCAATCTTAAATCACAGTATACAATAGTTGTCTTAAACTCAAATAGAAATGGGGGCAGCTAAACCATAAATAAGGATTTCTGCAGCTTGCATTTTGACTTAGAAAACAAACTGGTAGCATTTTATATATATATATATATATATATATATTATTGTATTTTAGTTTTTAAATATTTTCCAATTACATTTTTAAAATAGCCCTTACCTTCCACCTTAGAATCAATATAAGGTATTGATGCCAAGGCAGAAGAGTAGTAAGGGCTAGGCAAAGGGGGATAAGTGGCTTGACCAGGATCACACATCTAGGAAATACCTGAGGTCACATTTGAACCTCAGATCTCCTGTCTCTGGGTCTGGCTCTCAATTCACTGCTCCCCAGTTACATTTTAATCTGGTTTTGGAAGCGTTCAAGAGTGTTTTGGATTGGATGGACCTTGTACTGGACACCTCTGATCTCCAGTATTCAATATACCCCTCTGGTCCAACAGGAGCATCTGAAATGGCCAGCTAAAAAACTAGTCATTTCATGCAAAAAAAAAAAAAAGAAGAAGAAGAAGGATGACAAGTTCTTTCCCTTGTTCCTTGGCCTCCTTTCCTCCTCCTTGTCTCTCCACCCACCTCCACCTTTTAAAAATAAAATCGAGGAGGGACTTTCCATTTTATTTTGAACAAAACTTGAGAAATTACTTTCATTTTGATTTTAGAACAAAACTGCTTCAGCCACTGCATAAAGGTGTGTTTCTGTTGGCCACACAACACTCTGTGTGTGCTCTCAGAGGGCCTAAGGAAAGATTTTCATCCTTGTCTGCAAGAAAGCTCTTATCTAGAAAAAGTATTGCCATTGAAAGAGTGCTCCTAAGAGGTTAGCCATTGAAAGGAAGGAATTCAAGGCTCCCTGTATTCAACTCCTGGCAATACTTCCCCGATGGTCTACCACTCCCCCAAAGATTAACTTTCTTCCTTCATTTCATTTTTTTAAAAAAAAAGGAAAGGGAGGGGAAATATTAAAGCAAAATGCATATAAAATGTTCCTTTCATAACAAAGCTTTCTAAAGATTTCCTGTTGGTGAAAAAGAATCATTGTTGTAAGAATCCTTTTTTGCAGAGCTTTTGCCTGGTGGTTTGAGATAAATGTTCTCCATTTTTCTTAGGAGTGAAAAAAAGTGCCAAATTCAGCCTATTACCACCATGGCTCAGCTCCACCCTGATCAGCCCCACTTTCAAAAAAGAATCCTTATCCTGGAAGTCCCTCCTAACATCTAACTAATTGGCTAGTGAGATAGACTGCTAATTTCAACCTTAGTTATGAATGTTGTAACTTTGATATTTATCTAATAACACATTCTTCTCAACTATATCCAACTCCCAACCAAAGAGATTACAAAATAAATGAGGGGAAGTCCAGTACATTTTTTTTTTATGTTTGGAGACTAAATAACTTTATTTCCACCCCATTCTTTTTTTTTTTCTTAACTAGTTTTCTTCTTCTTTTTTTTTAATTTTATTTGGTCAATTTTGAACATTATTCCTTGGTTACAAAAATCATATTCTGTTCCTCCTGCCCCTCCTCCCACCTGCTCCCATAGCTGACACACAATTCCACTGGGTTTTACATATGTTCTTGATCAGAACCTATTTCCATGTTGTTGATGTTTGCACTATAATGTTCATTTAGGGTCTATCTCCCTAATCATATCCCTCTGGATCCACATGGATCAAGCACTTGTTTTTCTTCCATGTTTTTACTCCCACTGTGTTTCCTCTGGATGTGGATAGTGGTTTTCCTCATAGATCCCTCCAGATTGTTCAGGATCACTGCATTGCCACTAATGGAGAAGTCCATTACATTCGATTGTACCACAGTGTATCAGTCTGTGTACAATGTTTTCCTGGTTCTGCTCCTCTCGCTTTGCATCACTTCTTGGAGGTCGTTCCAGTCTCCATGGAATTCCTCCACTTAATTATTCCTTTTAGCACAATAGTATTCCATCACCAACATATACCACAATTTGTTCAGCCATTCCCCAATTGATGGGCATCCCCTCGTTTTCCAATTTTTTTGCCGCCATAAAGAGCGCAGCTATGAATACTCTTGTATAAGTCTTTTTCCTTATTATCTCTTTGGGGTACAAACCCAGCAGTGGATCAGACAGTCTTTTATCGCCCTTTGGGCATAGTTCCAAATTGCCCTCCAGAATGGTGGGATCAGTTCACAACTCCACCAGCAATGAATTAATGTCCCTACTTTGCCACATCCCCTCCAGCATTCATTACTTTCCATAGCTTTCATGTTAGCCAATCTGCTAGGTGTGAGGTGATACCTCAGAGTTGTTTTGATTTGCATCTCTCCGATTATAAGAGATTGCAGTACATTTTTTAAAGTTCCCCTAAAATCTTTATTAAGACTATTTGTTTTTTTATGCCTTTCTTCTTTTACTCCATATAGCAATCTTTCTCTTAAACAATAACATCAACATGAGATAATTTATTTAATGACTCACTTGCTTCTTGATATTTTATATTTATTTGCCTTTATTGTGCTTCTATTTAGAGTGTTTATAAGTCAAATAATCTATCAGCTTCTGGTTTTTGGACTTTTTTTCATGGAGGCCTCAAATACCTCTAAATGTTCATCTTCTTTCATTGATCATTAATGTTTGTAAGCTAAGTCATTGTGGGCTAGTTTGCAGCTTGACATATTTGATTTTATAGAATATACTATTCTATCCTTTCTCTAGCGTTTTATAAATATAAAATAATTCTATGTAACCTCATTTCTCATTCCTTCATGTTTTGAAAGTCTTTCTCCTGATTGCATGCAAATTGAAATTGCTCAGTTTAACTAGTATATGCCTTGGGATTTGATGAACTGGTATTTTTTTGATCCTATCAGCCACTTATTAATTTATTTGATTGATGGGGAGTGAAGTGCTAAAAGATTGGAAAGGTAGGAGAGGGAGAGATTATGAAGAGCTTCGAATGCCATAGAGCATTTTTTATTGCTCCTAAAGGTGATAGTCAGCCACTAGAGTTTATTGGGGGTGGGGCAGAACTTTAAGAAAATCACTTTAATGGATGAATAGAGAATAGGATGGGTGGGGAGAGACTACCAGCAGCTATTGAAATAATCCCTATGATGTGATATGAGCCTACACAAGTACACTACTACACAAGTAGCAGTGTCAGATGACAGAAGGGGGCATATTTAAGAGATGTTGCAAAGATGAAACCAGCAGGAATTTAAATAATTTTATTTATAAATTTTTTTTAAAAAGGAAATAAAAAATAGGGAGTGAAAAATAATGAGGAATCCAGGATGACTTCTAGGCTGCAGGTCAGAGGGACCAGGAGAATGCTGTTAACCTCTACAGTAATAGGGGAGGAAGAACCTGAGGAGGGTTTACAAGGAAAGTTCATCAGTTCTACTTTGGACATATTGAGTTTAAGATATTTATTGAATACTGAAATATCTGAAAGATAGCTAGAGATATGAGATTAGAAGTCACCAAGCGAGAGATTAGACTAGGACAGGTAGATCTGAGAATCATCCATTCTAGAGATGGTAATTAAATCCACTGGAACACGTGAAATAGCCAAATGAAATATTATAGAGGGAGAACAGAAGAAGACTCAGACTAGAAATCTAAGGGAAACCTATGGTTAGAGAACATGATCTAGAAGAGGATCCAGCAAATGATCCAAAGAAGCCTTCAGATGGGTATGTGTTGAGCTCTGATTCCTAACATACATTTATTCTATTTTTTTTTTCCTTTTTTGAACCATTCTAGAATATCTTGCTAATATTCCTGAACTCTAGTCAGTCAGTTCACAGGATTTCAGCTTTTACTGGATAATATTGATACTCTTAAGCTGATGTGATATTTCATCAATGTGATCTGGTTTCTCATTTACTCACTCTTCCTGTTTTAGACTGTTTCGTGTTGCTCTCACTGTTTATGTATTTAATTTTTTATCTCTTCTTTTCTCTTGATCTTTTTGGTGTTCTCTCGTGGTTTCTGCCACTCACGTTTTGGTTCCTACTCCTCATATTGGGACACAGACATTCCTGCCTAGGCTGCTGAGTGGACTTAGCCTCCTCCCTTGGGGCAGTTTGGAAATCACTTGAGTTTTCCCGTCTCCTTTCCAGTTAGGTCTGATGTGTTGTTACTCCATAGTCCAAGATCCTGAACACCAACCGCACCATACTTTTGATTCTGCATATATCTTTTTTCTCTTTTCACTAACAGAATGACAGAATCAATGATTGTTGCTTCTTTTGGGGGGTTTGGAGAGTGAGAACATTCATTGCTGTAAAAGATCCCAGTCACAATCCTATGAGTTTTCTTGTGTTCATGGCAATGGGTACATGAGAATTAAAGAGAATCTCTGGGTGAGAACTCTGAATACTAAGTTCTCCAATGTTAACTCAGGAGGTTTTTACCTTACTGAGATGTAGTTTATATTCTTATCTTGTAGGTCCAGGTGTGATGACTATGTATCTGAGACTTGTTTCCTTTCTTGTGGGATCTGACAGATCTATTGAAAATTTCTATTGTGCCATCTTGCTGGTCAGGACAAAAATCTTCCCCAAAGAGCCAAAAGTATGGATATTCCAGAAGCAAACAGATGGAGGAAACCAACTGAGGGAAATTTGGAAAGGAGAACAAAGTGTTTATATTATTTCTCTTTAAACTCCCCATAAAAAAGGATAATTAAACTGAAAGAGGAGGAGAGGGGTAACTTTCAAAACTGTATGACTAAGTAGCAATCACTGAACCTTTGTGAACTCTAAATCACATCCTTCCCTCCCCTCCAGGTTACAGACATTCTTTCCTAAGCTTGTGAAAATTCCAAGGCCCTTTAAAAGTCATTAAAAAGCTTTAAGTACCTGGAAAACAGAACCCCATCTTTTAATTCAGTGAACTCTTGGTTGTTTCCATCTCAATCCATTTTGGAGACCCCTCCCCTTTCCCCTAAAGCAGAAAGCAGCCTTTCAAAACTGAGCCAGAACTTTTAAATGAGGGACACCTGACCCTCAGTCTTCTGAGGCTAAAGAAACAATCAACCTTCTGCTGAGTCAGTGAGAACACTTCTATCATTCCTTTTTCTAATTATACTTAAGCAGAAATCAGAGAGAATTGTGCCTGTCCATGCCTGAGCCCCTAGAGACAGAATGTGTTTAAAAATAAATGTTTAAGACATCCTAGCCCATCCCTGCCTCTACCACTTAAGTTTAGACATTCTTTACTTTTCTCCTAGACCACCCTGAAAACTTCCTGCCTGACCTGATTGCTGTAACTCTTGTCTGTGTCCAATCTGCTGTCCACGTTTTGCCAGCCATCTTTTTAAAGCTCAGCTCTGACCATGTTGCTCATAACATCACTGAATCATAGGTTTGGGATAAAGGGACCTTACAGCCCATCTTATTTATCGCTCATGTTATAGATGAGGTAACTGAGGCTCACAGACAATTGCCTAGGATTGCTTTGCTGGTAAGAGTCAGAGGAAGGATTCAAACCCAAGTCTTCCTGACTCTCAGGAAGATTTGAGATAAAAATCCAGCCTTAATCAGTTTCTAGCTGTGTGAACCTGGGCAAAGGGACTTGATCCTGTTGACCTCGGTTTCTTCATCTATAAAATAAGCTGGTTGACTAACACAGGTTAAGTCAATTGCCCAGGATGTATGCCCAGCTAGTAAGCATCTGAGGCTGGATCTGAACTTGGCTCTTTCTGACTTCCTCTCATGCTCCATCCACTAAACCACCTAACTGCCTAGTTCTCATAAGTGAACTTTTGCTTTTTTTCAGAGCTCAGGACTCCATGCCATTTCCCAGGCTTTTCATAATGTCCCTCCTGGTTCTCCTCCTTTCCAGTATCTCTCTATGTGGTCCTTGACTCTTGAAGGCAAGGTTGTCTTGCTTACTTGTATTTGTATTTCTAGCATTTAGTACCATGTGTAAAAAGATCCCACTCATTTAGACATGAGAGTTCTGATTTGTTTATTTTTATGAACAGCCTAATTACTTTAATCATGTGTAATATGCCAGAGTCATTCAGTAAGCCCAAATTATTCACCAACCAGTTTGCTACGCACTAGACCAACCACCTCCCTTCCAGTGGGAGGTGCTTTATTTGTATGTAAGTCATAGTACAAACCAGTTCTATGCATGACGATGATGAAGAACCAAGAGGCTTTAAATGACAAGTCTAAAATTACATGGACAATGCCACAGCTGGAAACATGAGCTAGTAATTCCAAGGCCAGCCCCTCCACACAGCTTGATTTCATCAATAATAAGTAATGGCTAAGAAAGACAATAGCCATCAGTCTTTCAACAAACATGTACCAAGTGTCTACCTGTCTACCTGTCTGGTGTCAAGCACTGTTCTAAGGACTGAGGTTGCAAAGAAAGACAAAAGAAAGACAGTCCCTGCCCTTGAGGAGCTCAGTCTAGAGGGGGAGACAGCAGAATTTAGAATTGAAATCAATTCTAAAACAGAAGGGAAGGGAAGGGAAGGGAAGGGAAGGGAAGGGAAGGGAAGGGAAGAGAAGGGAAGGGAAGGGAAGGAAAGGGGAAGGGAAGGGAAGGGAAGGGAAGGGAAGGGAAGGGAAAGAAGGGTGAGAGGTAGGAAGGAAGGAAGGAAGGAAGGAAGGAAGGAAGGAAGGAAGGAAGGAAGGAAGGAAGGAAGGAAGGAAGGAAGGAAGGAAAAGAAAGAAAGAAAGAAAGAAAGAAAGAAAGAAAGAAAGAAAGAAAGAAAGAAAGAAAGAAAGAAAGAAAGAAAGAAAGAAAGAAAGAAAGAAAGAAAGAAAGAAAGAAAGAAAGAAAGAAAGAAAGAAAGAAAGAAAGAAAGAAAGAAAGAAAGAAAGAAAGAAATTAAAGATGGGAAAAAAAGAATTGTAGACATGAATATTTGGCTTCACCCTTCTCTAGAGAAAATAATGGGGTTGGTCAGGGAGCAGAGTCATGTACTTTACCAAATCACTTAACTCCTTGTCTTTTTCTCCTCTTCTTTGCAGGAAGCATTGTAGCCATTACTGTGACAGTAATTGCAGTGGTATTGCTGGTATTTGGAGTAGCAGCCTATCTGAAGATCAGGTAACATTTGCCTCATTTTCCATCATGAATCAAACCATGGTGTCTGATAGCTCCAAGCTCCAACTGTCAGTTAATAATAAGCTCAAAAATAACTTATTACATACCTACTATGTGCCAGGAATGATGGGATACAAAGAAAGTTTTTTTAAAAAAAGCTCATAAGCAGCTATGTACAAATAAAATATAGCCAGAATCCTTTAGAGATCATCTCAGAGGAAAAGCACTATCATTTGCTGAGTTGCTGTGAAGTCTCTTTATTCCTCAGGTTCCTGAGATGTGAGCAGGAATTGACCAGTGGCAGAGTGCTACAATAGAATAAAATAGACATTCTGCCCTGTATCATCCAGATATAGAAAAAGAGGCCATTTGTGCTATGGCAAAGAGATGAAATATTGGGTCTTTCTGACATATTAAAGGAAATGTGTCTCATATGGGTTTCAGCTTGGAATGGAGAACCTACTGTTCATACCAGTCAGACATTGGATGTCTCTCAGTGTGAGCCCCCGGGGCATCCATCCTAGTAGCCAGTCTATAAAATATAACAATTGATCAACCACAGGTTTTCCCTACAACCATTTTTCTTCACCCTCAGTTAAATTCTCTATAGTCAATATTTCCCCCAGTACCAATTCAATCCAAATAACACTTATCAAAGCATCCTCTATATAGAATTAACTGTGCATAACCCATAGGCCTCCTCAACCATTTAAAGTATTTAAAATATGTCTCATTCAAGGGCAGCTAAGTGGCACAGTGGATAAAGAGCTGGGCCTGGAGGTAGGAAAACTCATTTTCCTGAGTTTCAATCTGGCCTCAAATATTTCCTAACTGTATGACCCTGGGCAAGTCACTTGACCCCCATTGCCTATCCCTGACTACTGGAGGGGAGGGAGGAAGGAAGGAAGGAAGGAAGGAAGGAAGGAAGGAAGGAAGGAAGGAAGGAAGGAAGGAAGGAAGGAAGGAAGGAAGGAAGGAAGGAAGGAAGGAAGGAAGGAAGGAAGGAAGGAAGGAAGGAAGGAAGGAAGGAAGGAAGGAAGGAAGGAAAGAAGGAAAGAAGGAAAGAAGGAAAGAAGGAAAGAAGGAAAAAAGAACGGGAGGGAGAGAGGGAGGAAGGAAACAATCTTGGACAATTGTTTTCTTACATTTTGCAATTTAAACTCTCTCCTTTCCCTTTTCCCATTCCTAAAGTGGTAAATAGTCTAATACAGATTGTACCAGTGCTTTCACACAATACATATTTCCATATGCTGTGACAGAAGATACATATCATAACTCACTTTTAATTTTAATTTGCATTATTAACATTCTCTCCACTGCTTTTTTGACTACACAATTACCAAAACAATAATTCAAACCCCAATTTGTAGAATTTGCCAATTTCCAAAGATGTAAACATTCCCAATGAAAATGTAATAATCAGCTGCTGATTGAACTAGCTCATCATATCCCCATCTAAGACACTTCCCAGAAGATCCTATGAACTTCATCCTATCTTTGAGTCCCAAATCAACCTGAATCAAAACTAATAAGTCTAAGAATAACACAACATTTTGAAATGATATTAAAACTAATTCACAGTGCTAATAATCTTTAAAGAAGGCAATATGGCATCCTAACAGACCCCTTTAGGAGTTGAGAAACCTTTGGATCCTTCTCAAAAGGATGTTTTTAAATGCATAATTAAATATTAAATACATAAATATAAATACATTTTAAAATTCCTAGGATTATAAAAGAAACCAATTTTATTTTTTTAATTCTTGAATTAATGTATTTAGTCAATTTAGAACATTATTCCTTGGTTATAAGAATCACATTATTTCCCTCCCTCCCCTTCCCCCACCCTTCTCTCAGCCTATGCGCAATTTCATTGGGTAATACATGTGCCCTTGATCAGAACCTATTTTCATGTTGTTGGTGTTTGCATAAGGATGTTCATTTAGAGTCTACATCCCCATCCTTATCCCCTCAACCCATGTATTCAAGCAGTTGTTTTTATTCTGTGTTTCTACTCCCACAGTTTTTCCTCTGAATGCAGATAGTGTTCTTTCTTGTAGATCCCTCCAAGTTGTGCAGGATCACTGCATTGCCACTAATGGAGAAGTCCATTACATTCAATTGTACCACAGTGTATCAGTCTTCGTGTACAATGTTCTCCTGGCTCTGCTCCTCTCACTCTGCATCAATTCCTGAAGGTCATTCCAGTTCTCATGGAATTCCTCCACTTTATTATTCCTTTGATCACAATCACCATCACCAACATATACCACAATTTCTTCAGTCATTCCCCAATTGAAGGGCATCCCCTCATTTTCCAATTTTTTGCCACCACAAAGAGCGCAGCTATGAATATTCTTGTACAGGTATTTTTCCTTATTATCTCTTTGGGGTACCAACCCAGTAGTGCTATGGCTGGATCAAAGGACAGATAGTCTTTTAGAGCCCATTGGGTATAGTTCCAAATTGTCCTCCAGAATGGTTGGATCAATTCACAACCCCACCAGCAAAGCATTAATGTTCCAACTTTGCCACATCCCCTCCAGCGTTCATTACATTTCATTGCTGTCATGTTAGCCAATCTGCTAGGTGTGCGGTGATACCTCAGAGTTGTTTTGATTTGCATCTCTCTGATTATCAGAGTTTTAGAACACTTTTTCATGTGCTTATTAATAGTTTTGATTTCTTTAACCGAAAATTGCCTATTCATGTCCCTTGCCCATTTATCAATTGGAGAATGGCTTGATTTTCTGTACAATTGATTTAGCTCCTTGTAAATTTGAGTAATTAGACCTTTGTCAGAGGTTTTTGTTAGGAAGATTGTTTACTAATTTGTTGCTTCCCTTCTAATTTTGATTGCATTAGTTTTATTTGTACAAAAGCTTTTTAATTTGATGTAATCAAAATTATTGGTTTTATATTTTCTGATTTTTTTTCTAGAGCTTGCCTGGTTTTAAAGTCTTTCCTTCCGCAAAGATCCGTCATGTATACTATTCTGTGTTCACCTAATTTGCTTATAGTTTCCTTCTTTATATTGAAGTCATTCACCCATTCTGAGTTTATCTTTGTGTAGGGTGTGAGATGTTGATCCAAACCTAATCTCTCCCATACTGTCTTCCAATTTTCCAAGCAGTTTTTAACAAATAGTGGGTTTTTGTCACGAAAGCTGGGATCTTTGTGCTTGTCATAGACTGTCTTGGTGAGGTCACTTACCCCAAGTCTATTCCACTGATCCTCCTTTCTATCTCTTAGCCAGTACCAAATTGTTTTGATGACCACTGCTTTATAGTATAGTTTGATATATGAATCTTAAAAACTACTCAGATTGTACCTTAGAAGATTTGGTTAAGCTATTCCCCTATTGTAACAATGGAGATACTTGATCAGGAATGTATTGGGAACTTTTAAAATCACTCCACCCTACTCAGACAGTGCCTTAGGGGAAGATAAAGTTCTAAACTCCTGAATAAACAATGAAAGTAGCCAACTCATACCTTATAGTAAAGCTAGAACATTAAGTTAGGTCTATTTTTAGATCTAATACAAAAAGGTGTTAAGTACTTGTAAAGGTTAAATTAGTACCTAAAAAGGTCAAGTAGCTTACAAAAGTCAAGCTTAACAAAGAGGTGTGAAGTACTCAGAAGATTTAATCTAACCAAGGAAGGTGAAAACCAAAGAAAATGACAACTAAGAATGGACAGTCCTGGGGAAAAGTGTCTACTGTGATTGGTAGATGTGAAAATTTAGGGGAGGTGACATAAGAGAAAGTTTCTTTAAAAGGAAGGAGTAAAAAGTCAGGAGACAATTGAATTCAGTTTGGAGAGGAATTTCAATTCTGAGTGGAAGAACCCAGCTTGTGGGGAGTGATGAAGACTATCTCGCTCTCCCTTAGGCTCCCTTTTTCTACTGCTTGGCTCAGCCTGAGCCAGAGCAGTTTAAATTAATTCTCTCTCTCTCTCTCTCTCTCTCTCTCTCTCTCTCTCTCTCTCTCTCTCTCTCTCTCTCTCTCTCTCTCTCCCCTTCCCTTTATTCCTTCTTTCTTTATTAATTAAAATCTCCATAAATCCCAGCTGACTTTAGTATTTTCATATTTGGGAATTTCCCATGGCAACCACTTACTTAGATTTTAAGTCAAAACACTAAAATTATCCTTACAGTTTGGGTATTTAGAGTTATCTGGGACTGCAAGGCCTCCTTCCTTTGCATTTTTTTCATGATTTCCCTGGATATCCTTGATCTTTTCTTCTGCCAAAAGAATTTTAAGTTTTTTTCTAATTCAGTAAAAAAGTTTTTTGGTAGTTCAATGGGTATGGCATTAAATAAGTAAATTAATTTGGGTAGGATTGTCATTTTTATTATGTTAGCTCATCCTACCCATGAGCAATCAATGTTTTTCCAATTGCTTAGATCTAGTTTTAATTGTGTGGAGAGTGTTTTGTAGTTGTGTTCATATAGTTCCTGTGTTTTTCTGAGCAGATAGATTCCTAAGTATTTTATATTGCCTAGGGTGATTTTAAATGGAATTTCTCTTTCTATTTCTTGCTGCTGAGATGTGTTGGAGATATTTAGAAATGCTGATGACTTATGTGGGTTTATTTTGTATCCTGCAACTTTGCTAAAGTTGTTGATTATTTCAACTAGCTTTTTGGCTGATTCTCTAGGATTCTTTAAGTGGACCGTCATATCATCTGCAAAGAGTGATAGCTTGGTCTCCTCATTGCCTATTTTAATTCCTTCAACTTCTTTTTCTTCTCTAATTGCTACAGCTAATGTTTCTAGTACAACGTTAAATAATAGAGGTGATAATGGACATCCTTGTTTCACTGCTGATCTTATTGGGAAGGCTTCTAGTTTATGCCCATTGAAGATGATGTTTGCTGATGGTTTTAGATATATACTGTTTATTATTTTTAGGAAAGGCCTTTCTATTCCTATACTTTCTAGTATTTTCAATAGGAATGGGTGTTGTATTTTATCAAAGGCTTTTTCTGCATCTATTGAGATAATCATGTGATTTTTGTCGGATTGCTTGTTAATATGGTCAATTATGTGGATGGTTTTCCTAATATTGACCATCCTTGCATTCCTGGTATGAATCATACCTGGTCATAGTGAATAACCTTCGTGATCACTTGCTGGAGTCTTTTTGCTAGTATCCTATTTAAAATTTTTGCATCTATATTCATTAAGGAGATTGGTCTATAGTTTCTTTTTCTCTGTTTTTGACCTGCCTGGCTTTGGAATCAGATATCATGATTGAAATTCCTGCCTTCTTTTTATCAGTTGATGCGCAATAGATTTGGCTCCATCCTCTTACTTTTACCCTATGTGTATGTATCTACCTTCCTCTTGTGTGTTTCTTATAGACAGCATATGGTAGGGTTTGGGATTCTAATCCACTCTGCTATTCACTTGAGTTTTATGGGTGAGTTCATTCCATTCACATTCAGAGTTATGATTACCAGTTGTATATTTCCCAGCATTTTGATTACTACTCGTAGTCCTGCCTTTTCTTCTTTCACTATTTCCTTCTACACCAATGTTTTGTTTTTAATCAGTCCCCCTAATTCCCACCCTTATTTTACTTCCCTTTCTACCCCCTCTCCCTTCTTATTCCCCCCTTATTTTCTTTACAGTCTTTTTAAACTACCTCTTACCCTCTCCCTCCCTTGTACTGCTTTCCTCCCCACCAGTCCATTTGTTACCCTTCTACTTCCATATAGGGCACAAATCAATTCTCTGCCACAATGGATTGGATCATTCTCCCCTCTTTGAGTCAATTTCAATGCATGCAAGAGTTGAGTATTTCCTATCTCCAACCTCTTTATCCTTCAATGAGCTTCTTTGTGACATATAAATTTACCCCCTTTTTTTCTTTTCCCATTTCTTTTAGTATTAACCTTTTTTTGCTCTAGCTGTGTGTGTGTATATATATATATATATATATACACACACACATATATATATATGTATTTATGCATACATATATCTATTTACATATTTATGTCTTGGCATTTCATCCTATACAGTTTGTCACTGTTCCCTCTAAGTGTAATTCTTATAGTTGCCCAGGTGATAATCACAATTATTAAAATTTAACAATGAGCTCTTTTCTTATAGGGATACATATCATTTTAACTTATTAGGTCTCTTTAAAAAAGTTATTTTTTTGTTTTGTTTTGTTTTTCTTTATTCCATCTTTTTAAATTTCCTTTTGATGATTCTCTTGAGTTCTGTACTTGGACATCACATTTTCTCTTCATTTCTGGTCTTTTCTTTACAAATGCTTGGAATTCTTCTATTTTGCTAAATGACCATACTTTCCCCTGTAAGAATATAGTCAGTTTTGCTAGGTAGTTGATTCTTGGTTGTAGACCTAGTTCCCTTGCTTTCCAGAATATCATATTCCATGTCTTTTGGTCCTTCAGTGTAGATGCAGCCAGACCATGTGTTATCCTCATTGTGGTTCCATGGTATCTGAATGACTTCTTCTTAGCAGCTTGCAATATTTTTTCCTTGGTCTGATAGTTCTTGAATTTGGCTATAACATTCCTGGGTGTTGTCCATTGGGGATTAAGTACAGGAGGTGATCTGTGGATTCTTTCAATCTAAAATATTGGGGCAGTTTTCTTGGATCATTTCCTGTAGAATTATGTCCAGGCTTTTTTCTTTTGTCTTGGTCTCCTGGTAGACCAATGATTCTTAAGTTGTCTCTCCTGGAATGATTTTCTAAATCTTCTGTTTTGTGAATGAAGTTGTTCATATTTTCCTCAATTTTTTTCATTCTTTGATTTTGTTTGTAGTGTCCTGCTGCCTTGTGAAATCACTTGCTTCGAATTGTTGTATTCTGGTTTTTAAAGATTGGATTTCATCCCTGCCTTTTTGGTCATCCTTCTCCTTCCGATCTGATTTTCTTTGGAGGTCATCTTTCATCTCCTTTGCCTCATTTTCATGCTGATTAATTTTGGCTTTCAAAATCACTATTTTCTTGTTTTAGTTCAAGTGCTTCTGTTTCCAGATGACTTATCTTACTTTTTAAGTTGTTTTCCCAGTTGTCTTCAGCCTCTCTTAATTGTGTTTTGAATTGTATTTTGAGTTCTTCCAGAACCTGTATCCAATTCACTAGGTTTTCTGTTTTTTTGCTTGGAGTTCCCTCATCCTTCTCTGTTCCATTTGCTCTTTGTTCATTGCCTGTATAGCAGCTGTTGATTGTAATTTCTTTTTTCTCTTTCTTTTGTTTTCTCATATTTACCCCTTCTTACTCCCTGCTGTTGTCTGAGCTCTTGCTCCTCTCTTTTTTTTTTTGTAGTTTTGGGCTTTTCTTTCCACCTTCACTCTTGGAGTTTTGTCAGTAAATCTCTCAGTGCAGTCTACGGGGGAGGACTGTTGGAGCTTGAGCTTCTCTGCCCTCTGGATGCTTTGATGGGATTAAATCCATCAGTCTGTGGGGAAGGGGTTTTGGTGCTTGAGCTTCCAGGTCCTCTGGAAGCTTTGATGTGATTAAGTCTGGCTGGGTTGCTGAAGCCAAAACCTCAGGAATGGGGCAGGAGGGGGGGATTTGGAGTGTCTCCACTGCTGCAAGTATGCCTCCCACTCTGAGCTCTGTGTTTCTCCTCTGTCTGCTTCCCCCACTGCCTGTGTTGGACGCTCTGAGCCTGGCACAGCTTTGCCCACAAGGTACTCCCTCCAGACCAGAGCCTTTGCCCGCCCAGAGTTTTCAGCTGCCACTAGAGGCTTAGCACTCTAGGTGGGGGATGGGTCCCAGGACCTTCCTTCTTCCTTCCCCTTAAACTGGAGTGTTCTCGAATTCTGGCTTTTGCGGATATACCTTTTAAGTTGAGTCCAGCAGGAGGGTTCCTTGGCTCTGTCTTGTTGTTATGTTTGATTTTCAATCCCCTAGGAGCATTTAGTTTGCAATCTGTAAGGAAGGGTTTTCAGAGGTCTGAATGTTTGCTGCCTCTATGCCGCCATCTAGAGAAACCAATTTTATTGAAATTCAAAACAGAATTTTTTTTTTAATTTCACAGATAGCATAGGTCTAGTCCAAAAGGAAAATATTGGAACATATTACATAGTATCCTTACATAGTAGCCAAAGAGCCAAACATTGTAGTACAAGTCTTTGAAAAAAAAAAACTCACTTCTATTCTGTGAAAGAAGCTGAGGCTGATAAATCGCTTTATACAGGAGTTCTAGAGATTCAGTAGGGCTCAGTCTGTGCTGGGTCTGTGCACCAGGTCCAACATAAATGAAGAGTGCCTAAGATGGGGCAGCTAGGTAGTATAATGAATAGAGTGCTGAGCCTGGAATCCAGAAGATTCATTTTCCTGAATTCTAATCCAGCCTCAGACACTTACTAACTGTCATGACCCTGGGTAAGTCACCTAACCCTGTTTGCCTCAGTTTCCTCATCTGTAAAATGAGCTAGAATAAGAAATGGCAAACTACTCCAGTATCTTTGCCAAAAAAAACCTAGATGGGGTCATGAAGAGTCAGACATAAATGAAAAATGACTGAGCAACAGAACAAAAAATCAAAATAAAAAGTCCCCAAAGGTCCTTGTCAGAATCTTTCTCCATTTATTATTTAAATATTTATTTAATTTAAATTTTATCTTATGTCACATTCAAGGATATTGTTTTTCTACTTATTAATATTTTAATGGTACTGTGTTCTGATCATTTTCATTGAAAATATTGTACTTCACTTATAGCATGAGTCAGATAGAATTCTAGCAAGTGTCCTACAAGTCAAACTACCTTCCAAGTTTCAAATGTCTGACTTAGAAAAAACTTTTAGTACATGGCCCATTTGTTAAATGGGATTTTTTTCAATTTAAACATGGGGCACGACAGATAAGAGTACTGGATGCAGAGTCAAATCACACCTCAGACGTTTTCTAACTATATGAAGTTGATGAAGTCACTGAAACTCAATGAGTCTTAACTTCCTTCTCTGCAAAAATAAAGGGGCCTTGGGGGGGGGGGGGGAGGCACTAGGTGGCTCAGTAGACAGAGCCAGGGCCAAGAAGGCAGGAAGTTCTGGACAAAGACAGAAAAGAAAGACAGGGTTCAAATCTGTCCTCAGACACTTCCTAGCTGTGTGACCTTGGGCAAGTCATTTCATCCCCATTTCCTATCCTTTACCACTCTTCTGCCTTAGAACAAATCATCCTATGGATGGATAGGTATATCCACAGTATGGATTCTAAGATAGAAGGTAAGGGTTTTTTTTAAATAAAATAAAGGAACTAGATCCTCAAAGGTCCCTTCCAGTTCTAAATGTACAATCTTTACAGATCTCCCGAAAGAACTTCCATGTCAGGAGAATCTACAAAAAGATTGATCCTCAGGCCCCCCACCAAATACTCTCTCTCTCTCTCTCTCTCTCTCTCTCTCTCTCTCTCTCTCTCTCTCTCTCTGTCTCTCTGTTTCTCTCTCTGTCTCTGTCTCTGTTTGTCTCTGTCTCTGTCTCTCTCTCTCTCTGTTTCTCTGTTTCTCTCTCTCTCTCTGTTTCTCTCTCTCCGTTTCTCTCTCTCTCTCTCTCTCTCTCTCTCTCTCTCTCTCTCTCTCTCTCTCTCTCTCACACACACACACACACACACACACACACACACACACTACACCACCACCACCAGTGATATATCAGGAGTTTTTAACCCAGTCTTTATGAACTTTGTTTCCATTTAATTCAGTTTCCCTTGCTGTCTTATATATTTTCTTACTAGGGGAGCTAAGTAACTCAGTAGACAGAGTTCCAGGCTTGAAGTCAAAAAGTTCATCTTCCTGAGTTCAAATCTGGTCTCAGAACTAGCTGTGTGACCCTGAGCAAGTCACTTAACCTTATTTGCTTCAGTTCGTCATCTGTAAAATGAAATTGAGAAGGAAATTGCAAAGCAGTCCAGTATCTCTGCCAAGAAAACCCCAAATGATCCAAATGAAGTCCTGAAGAGTTGGATACAACTGAAATGACTGAATAATGACAAAAATATTTTATTTAGTGTATTTGAAAACATGATTCTAAGAAGGAGTTTATAGGCTTCACCAGTCTTCGACATAACACACGTTAACATGTTAAGAACTCCTGGAGTAGAATCTCTGGTATTGGTCTAGCCCAGAGGAAACTTTCTACCCTGCTGTAGCCAAGAATAAGGATAAATGCAAACCATCTCGAATCAGTGACTAGGAATAAAGGACTGATGGGATGCTAGAAACCACAATAATAATTGCTTTCCTCTTTTACATTCATTTTCCCCAGCTAGAAAAAGATTAGGAAATAAAATCTGCAAGTTTTATTAATGGGCTGTTTAAATTTGTTCTAGCTGCTAACTGATAACTGATTCAAATTTTATAAAATTTCCAAGAGAACAGAATAATTTTTTTTAGCCAACTTTATCCCAGATAAGAAAGGTCAATGAAATAACAAACTGAATTGAGTCCTAATTGTCTCCCTTGCACAATGCCTCCTCCTTAGTGATGGTTCTCATGGAGATGAAAATGGAGGATCATTATTGATCTTTGACATTGAAAACTCAAATGAACAGATTTCTCATACAGAAATCCCCTAAGGAAAAACCCTTTCTGCTGCAGCTCTTTTAAGAACTTGGGCAAAAGGAGCAGTAGGTTAATGATCCTCACAGATCTTAAGCCCACAATAAAATCCCTTCAAGCGCTGTTTTAACAGCCTCTTGGACTTCCCCTATTCCTCCCCTCAGCATCATCCATCAAGAAAAAGTTAGACATACACACTCTTATCCAATGCTTAGAAAATTACTAGGAATCAAAAGTATTTTTCTCTAAGGTGAGGTTTTGCCTCAGTTTGGAAGTCCATCTCCCCGTCACCTTTTTCTCAAATGTCCAAAATGCTAGAGCAGAGTCTATATTCTGAGGCTTCTTAGTTTATGACGACTGGTTTCCAATAGCAAAAAGATCAAAAAGAAAGTGACTGTTCTATAACCAAATAAAAATACCACTGACCTAGGATTCAAAAATTTTTAAATACCTGTTAAGTTCTAATGCTTGCAAATTTTCCCTCTTGGTCAAGTCTCCTTTGTTCTCTGAACCTCAATTTCCTCATCTCTGCAAATGGGCTATAGTAATATTTATGTCATTAAGCCGTAAGTTATTGGGATCAAAAGAAATAATGTAATTGTAACAGTTAAAATTTAGGGGAGACTGGGGCATCTGAAATTAGTTTCTCTCTGCAAGGAATATTATATTTTTTTGAGTTTTATTAAGGATTAAAGAAAATACAAGATAAGGAAAATGTGCCTAGGCCAGAGGCCTAGACAAGACCTCACCTACATTATGGAAAGAGCCACGTCTGCCCCAAAATGGAAGTCCAAAAAGAGTGAAAGAGAGAGACTCAAAAGCCTTTGCAATCAGCTTAAGTACCTTCTCGATCTCGCCCACCTCAGAATTCCGTGAGATTGCAAAGCATTTTGGGGAAGTGGAGCAAGGACTTGTGGGGATTGAAGTCCAGAGTTCAAATTTCAATTTTACAGTATATAATCTAATTTTATTTACATTTACATGTATAATTTCACTAATATGAGGAACTCACTGTGGAGATTCTCTAATGGGGATTTTTATTCATTTCATAACCTAGAGTAGTAATGGTGAACCTTTTTTTTTTTATTTTTAAGTATTTTTCCATGGTAACATGATTCATTTTCTCCCCCTTCCCTCTTACCTCCCCTGGTCCTGGAGCTGGCAAGCAATTGCACTGAGTTATACATGTATTATTATTTGATACCTATTTCCATAGTATTCATTTTTATAATCAAGTAATCTTTTAAAACCAAAACCCCAAATCATATACCCATATAAGCAAGTGATCAATCATGTGTTTTTCTTCTGCATTTCTACTCCCACAGTTCTTTCTCTTGATGTGAATAGCGTTCTTTCTCATAAATCCCTCGGGATTATCCTGAATCATTGCATTGCTATCAGCAGCAAAGTTGATTACATTTGATCATTCCACAATGCTTCAGTCTCTGTGTACAATGTTCTCCTGGTTCTGCTGATTTCACTCTGCATCAGTTCATGGAGGTCTTTCCAATTCACATGGAATATCTCCAGTTTATCATTCCTTTTAGCACAATTTTCCAATTTTTTTGCCACCACAAAGAGCACGACTATGAATATTTTTGTACAAACATTTTTCATAATTATCTCTTTAGGGTACAAACCTAGTAGTGGTATTGCTGGATGAAAGGGCAGGCAGTCTTTTAAAGCCCTTGGGCCTAATTCTAAATTAAATGTTGAAACTTTTAGAGACCGAGTGCCATGTCCCACCCCACACCCCAGAGACTGAATGCTGGTCCCTGCCCCACCCCCACCTTGACCCCTGGTTCTACCCCTAACCCCAGACAGAGGAGGAAGGAAGCACTCCCATTGGTCTGCTGGGCAGAGGGGGAGGGGAAATGAGGAATGTCCTCAGGTGCATGAAGAGGGGGAGGGGAACAGCTACACCCCAAGTCCCTCTGGCTTTCTAGTAACTAACTCTGACAGGTTGCAGACAGGGATCTGCATGCCCTTTTAGCATATGTGCCACAGATTTGCCATCACTGACCTAAAGATTTAGAAAACTGCTTGGGTTAAATGGTCACCTAGTGATAATATAGTATATCAGAGGCAGAAATTAAAATCAAGGACAGCTTGATAACCACACAGCCATAGTGACTCTCTAGAAATGTCAGTAAATAGAAGCTTGGACCTGTAGTTGAAGACTCTGGTTTCAAATTTTGGCTTAGCTATTTTCTATCTGAAAAAAAAGGTAAATATCTTGATCTCTCCAAACCTTGATTTCCTCAAAGGAAAAAATTGGATGCTAAGACTCCTAAAGTCCTTTTCATTCTACATCTATTATAATTATTAACACACCTCAAGCTTGACTCAGTTTCTTGAAAATACCATTTAAGAGAGTGTGGGTGTGAAAAATAAATCACTACTCTCAGAGAAACAATTACTTTTTTGTTTTACTTTTTCTTCTCATTTTTATTAGAAGCTATAGGGTGATCTTTTATGGTGCTCAGCAATTATTCAAGCTCCTATCTCTAGATGCCTAGATCCATGTCCCTTTTGGTAATTCCCACAAAGCACTTCACCAACCCCTTTTCCTAGCATATATCTCCCCCTACCATACTCTCCCATTACCCACTCTTTCCTCTATTTTCCAAGAAACCCTATCTTGCTTAGAAGGCTTTAGAATTAAATAGAAACCAAAGAGACCATTAAGTCTAACCCTCTCATTTTACACATAAAAATCACACCTGGTGCCCTCTGGAATACCTGTCCCATTGGTAACAAATTCACTTTCATCTTAAACCATTCCCTTTCTCAATACTTTCTTCTTCTTGCACTCACTAAAACTTCATGATTACGTGACATCCCTGGCCACCTTTTCCATCAATGGTTGCATTTTCATTCATGGCCCCAACTCATTTATCACAGTGGAGAAGTTGGAGCATTCTTTGCCCTGCCATTGCCACTTCTCACTTTTCATCCTCCCATCATCACATATCTCCTTGATTGAGGTTCATTCAAGCCATATCTATCACCTAATCAAGATTCTGCATAGCTGTTATCTACCAACCTCTAGGATGCTATCCTTCCTTCCTTAGTGAGTACAGTGCCTGATTCATAGTCTTTTTTTCCTCCCACATTCCTGCTCTCATATTAAGGGACTTCAACATACATGTTCAAATGTATCAACTCCTTCAAATAACCCAACTCCCAACCCTCTACCCCACTCAGCTACACACGAAGATGGTCAGATCTTGTCACCACTCACAAATACTCCACTTCCATGTCCATAAAATCTGAAATTTCTTTATCTGATCATAACCTATTATCATTCTATCTTTTCTTCTATATTGCTATGCCTAACATGATCTTCATCCTTACCTTTATCTCTAATTCTTCTAACCTTCAATTCTTTCTCAGGCCATCAACCTTACACTGGCTATACTTCCCTGTATTACTGTAATTGCTTCTCTATTCTAGATTTCCTTATCACCTTATTCTGTTGCTGATCATGCTCTATTCATCCTCAGACTTGGATTACTCCCACTATCCATTTCCATCACACCTATTCTTGTAGTACTGAATAGAGCTAGAAAAAAATAACAAAACCACTGACTGGATCCACCATCAATTTTTATTATATGGTCTTAACTGGAACTCCACTGTGGCAAGACAGTCTTTTTATAGCTCCTTAATTGATTCACTATCCTACGTATCACAGTGGCTTTCCCAAATCTCTTCATCCCTCCTCACCTTGCTCTCCCATCCCATATCCTCAGCTAGGAATTTTTTTTAAACCCTTACCTTCTGTCTTGGAATCAATACTGTGTATTAGTTCCAGGACAGAAGAGTGGTAAGGGCTAGGCTATGGGGTTAAGTGACTTGCCCACGGTCACACAGTTGGGAAGTGTCTAAGGTCAGATTTGAACCTAGGACCTCCCACCTCAATCCACTGAGCTACCCAGCTTCCCCCTCAGTTAGAAAGTTTGCTTCATATTTCACTGAAAAAAACTGAAGTCATTTTCTGAGAGCTCCCTCTTCTTCCCTCCTCCTCACATCACTCAGATTCCTTCTGCTACTATATCTTCTTTCATGTCTCAAATGAAGAAGAATCCTTACCAAAGCTAACACCTCTACTTGCTTAAGTGATCCCATTCCATTGTCTCCTCTACTATCCATGCTCTTTCATACTAATCTTCAATATCTTTCTCTCTGATGACTGTGTCTCTACTACCTGCAAATATGCCTCTGTATCCCTCATCCCTAAAGAAAAACCCTTATTTGATCAATCCATCCCTATTACTTGTTGCCTCATATCTTTCCTCCCTTGAATAACTAAACTCTTTGAGGAAGCCATCTATTATTGGGGTCTCCACTTTTCCTCATACTCTTTTTAACTCCCTTGGCTTCTAACCTCCTCATTTCACTTTAACAGGTTTCCTAAAGTTACCAAATGATTTCTTAATTGCCTAATCTAATAAGCTTTTATCAATCCTCATCCTTCTTGATCTCCCTATAGCTTTTATGACTGTCAATCACAATCTTCTTCTTGAGAGGAGAAGGATACAACCCTCTCTTAAGGTTTTCTTGACACTGTTCTCTCCCAGTTCTCTTCCTACTTGCCCGGCCCCTGTTTCTCAGTTTCCTTTCCTGGATCTTCATCCAGATCAAACACTCTAACCATAGGTGTCCCATAGAACTCTATCCTGGGCCTTTGTCTTTTACTCCTCTGAACTATTTCACTTGGTTATCTCATTAGCTCCAGTTATCATTACTATGCAAATCTCTGCTCTCTTTATCTAATCCTAATATTTCTCCCACAATCTTGAACTTCCAACTGTCTATTGGACTTATCAAATTAAATGGCCCATAGACATCTTAAACTCAGTATGTCCAAAAGTGAACTTGCTATTTCCCCCCCAAATCCTCTCCTTTTCCCATTACTCTTAAGGGGTAACACCATTCTCTCAGTCCCCCAGATGAGCAACTTAAATGTCTTGACTCCTCACTCTCCAATCTATTGCCAAAACCTGTCTATTTCACCCTTTGCAGCATCTTTAGAATATGGATCCTTCTCTCTTCTCACACTGAAACTATGTTGGTACAGATCCTCAGCATGTCTCTTAGACTATTTCCTGCTGCTTGATCTTTCTTAGAGGTGTGATGGAGTCATCTTGAACCAGCCAACAAGAGCTGCTCATTTAACTTCCATTGTGAGCATTTACACCTTGGAAATCAACAAACACTACAGTTCAAGACTTGACTTATTGTTCAGTTGACTGTTTAGACTTGAAGGGATAAAGAAAATTAAACTTAAAAGCAGGTTCATGCCAGAGAGCTTGATGTTAAACATTTATCAGCATACCTCTGGTTTCCCTGCCTCAAGTCTGACCCCACTCCAATACAACCACCACTCAATTATCAAACCAATCTTTTTAAAGCCCAAGTCTGACCAAACCACCCCTTCTTCCATACTCAATAAAGTCCAGTAGATAGATCCCTATCACCTCCAGGATCAAATTTATTCATCTCAATTTGGCATTCAAAACCCTAAATAACCCAGCAAAGGGAATCCTCTCTGAAAAAGAAAAATTCCCCTACACTTCTAATCTATCACTTACTAAAAGGTAGGAAACTTGATTAAACTTCAATTTTCAAGCTTCTAGAATCCTAATCATTGTTTTGACCAGAATTCTTAAGTCTTTCACCAACTGTTTTTCAATGTTATAATCATTATATAAATTATTGTCATGCTCTTCCCTCAGCATTAGTTCATAACATTCTTTTCAGATCTTTTGGAATCTGCCCCTTTCATCATTTCTTACAACATAATATTATTCCATTAGATTAATATGCCATAATTTATTCAGGCATTCCCCAATTGATAGATATCCATTTTGTCTCTAGAACAAAAAAAATGCTACTATAAATATTTTTGTTCATTTGAGACCTTTCTGTCTTTCTTTGATCCCTTTGAGGTATGTATATCTTGTGTGTATATAGTTGAGTGAGTTGGTGGTGATGAAAAGGTCAGAGGGTATAGATCTAAACTACTTTCCAAAATGGTTAGACCATTTCACAGCTCTGCCAACTTATAGGGTGCCTGACCTACCACATCCTCTCCAAAAGTGGTGATTATATTTTTTGATTCTTTGCAAATCTGATGGGTATGAGATGAACCTCAGAAATGTTTTAATGTACATTTCTCTTCTTGTCAATGATTTTACATGATTGTTGATAGTTTGCCTTTTTTTTGAAATCTGCCTATTCATCATCCTTTGATTATTTATCAATTGGGAAATGACTCTTGTTCTTATATATTTATATAAATATGTGAAATTATACAAACATGCAATTATACAAATAGTTTATATAACTTGGATAGCACACCTTCATCAAATAATTTTTGTAAAGATTTTTTCCAATTAACAGTCTCCATGAATTCTAATTGCATTGATTTGTTTGGCCTAAAAATAATCAATTTCATGTAATCAGAGTTTTCCATTTTATCTCCATTGATCTACTCTGTCCCTTCTTGATTCAAGAACTCTTTCCCTATCCATATTTGAAAGACATTTCCTTCCCTGCTCCTCTAATTTGATTACTTTTATATGTATGTCTTGTATAAATTTGAAGTCAATTGTGGGGTATAAAGTGTTGGTCTAGTTTCTAGAAAAAAATGTTTCCATTTTCCAGTAGGTTTTTTTTTCCCTTCCAAATAGTAAAATCTTAACCCATAAACTAATATCCTTGGGTTTATCAAACATTATGCTACTGTATTAATTTAATCTCTGGGCATCTCCTTGACAACCACCTTGTCACCCAGATCATGCCGTGGAGCACTTGCTTCCAGATCCCCAGCCCAGATAGTTCATTGTCCTGATAAGTGAATACTTCTCATGGTCCTCTGTATTAGACCAACCCAGCTTCAGTAATATCTCATCTTACTCCCTAATCCTTGCTCCTTGCCAAATGCCTTGCCATACTGTGATAAAGGATGGAAAGGTTCAAAAATCCCAGCCTAATAATAATTAGCATCTGTACTACCTCTTCCTTACATTCCTTTAACCACCTCCCATTTTCTCTAACTCTCTGTCTCTCTCTGTCTCTCCTCTCTCTCTCTCTCTCTCTCTCTCTCTCTCTCTCTCTCTCTCTCTCTCTCTCTCTCTCTCTCTCTGTCTCTCTCTCTCTCCCTCTCTCTCTCTGTCTCTCTCTCTCCCTCTCTCTCTCTCTCTGTCTCTCTCTGTCTCTCTGTCTCTCTCTCTCCCTCTCTCTCTCTCCCTCTCTCTCTCTCTCTCTCTCTCTCTCTCTCTCTCTCTCTCTCTCTCTGTCTCTCTCTCTGTCTCTCTGTCTCTGTCTCTGTCTCTCCCTCTCTCTCTCTCTGTCTCTCTCTCTCTCTCTGTCTCTCTCTCTCTCTCTGTCTCTCTCTCTCTCTCTCTGTCTCTCTCTCTCCCTCTCTCTCTCTCTCTGTCTCTCTCTCCCTCTCTCTCTCTCTCTGTCTCTCTCTGTCTCTCTCTCTGTCTCTCTCTCTCCCTCTCTCTCTCTCTGTCTCTCTGTCTCTCTCTCTCTCTCTCTCTCCCTCTCTCTCTCTCTGTCTCTCTCTCTCTCTCTCTCTGTCTCTCTCTCCCTCTCTCTCTCTCTGTCTCTCTCTCCCTCTCTCTCTCTTTCTCTGTCTCTCTGTCTCTCTCTCTCTCCCTCTCTCTCTCTCTCTCTGTCTCTCTCTCTCTCTGTCTCTCTGTCTCTCTCCGTATCTCTCTCTCTCTGTCTCTCTCTCTCCCTCTCTCTCTCTCTGTCTCTCTGTCTCTCTCTCTCTCTCTCTCTCCCTCTCTCTCTCTCTGTCTCTCTCTCTCTCTCTCTCTGTCTCTCTCTCCCTCTCTCTCTCTCTGTCTCTCTCTCCCTCTCTCTCTCTTTCTCTGTCTCTCTGTCTCTCTCTCTCCCTCTCTCTCTCTCTCTCTGTCTCTCTCTCTCTCTGTCTCTCTGTCTCTCTCCGTATCTCTCTCTCTCTGTCTCTCTGTCTCTGTCTCTGTCTCTCTGTCTCTGTCTCTCTCTCTCTCTCTCTCTCTCTCTCTCTCTCTCTCTCTCTCTCTCTCTCTTTCACCATCATCCAGTCAATAAAACCATCATTACTAGAAACAGTGTGTCAGTCTACTCCTTTATAACTCAACTCGAACTGCTTATAACTTTTCCTTCCTGGCTAACTAAATTTTATGTGTTATTTCCATCTTTGGATATTGCCTAATCCTCGCCACTCTTCTGTCATGAGACTTTATACTAAGACAAAAGGTAGGATTTGGGGTTTTTAATAAAAAATGTTTTCAAAGTCATGATCAGAGTTCAAATTCTGCTTGTGATGCTGGGTGAGTCAGTTGACATTTCAGTAACTCAGACAATTCACTAAAAACTAAGCTGTAGAATACTTATTGAGCTGTATTAATAGAAGAGGTTTTCTCACTACAGATCTAAGCTAAAATGAGGAAGGAAAAAGAAATCTCTACTGGCTGAAACTATTAGATCTAATAAAATGAAATTTAATAGATATTTATGCAAATGCTTAAATCTGGATGCTCTTTAAAGTTTGCAAGGCACTTTACATATACAATTTCATTTGATCCTCACAACAATCTTTGGTGGTAGGGGATATTCCCATTTAAGAACTGAGGAAACTGAGGCAGACAGTGGTTAAGTATCTTGCCCAGGGCCACAGCTAAATAGTATCTGAGGCAGAATTTAAATCAAGTCTTTCTGATTCCAAGACCAACTCATCCACTGGACCACCTACCTATTCCACACTTCAAAAGAGTCCAGAGAGCCAAACGAGCTAAAGGACATTGTCACAACGCTAATCTTCTAATGTTTTATGACATAAGAGAAGCCTTATTGCTGCATGAAATAACTTTTTTGAAACACAGTTGAGTCCATTTATCCACAGTTTCATTTCCTGAGGTTTTAGTTATCAGTGGTCATCTCAAAGTACTGGCAGCTGCCCCTGGATGCCCAGTGCTGGTAATCTCTTCTGCTTCCACTTTTACTTTTGGGGGTTTTTTGATTGGCAACAAAATCTGAGAGCCAGGAGAAGGGAGGGGGAAGCAGATAGACAGATATATCTTTATATAGGGGGGGCAGCAGATATTTGCTTATATCTACGGTTTCGGCTATTCACAGTAGATCATGGAATATATTCTCTGTGGCTATGGGGGCCCTGCTATATTTCACTGAATCTCATTTCCTATGAGAAGATCTAGATTTCATGCCCCATCAGAGAAAAACCAGTGATAGAACTGGAGGCAAGAAGTATGGAAGGAATAAGGGAAAGCTGTGAAGAGCTGGGAAAGAGGCTTACATTTGCTCAGCTCACAGATTCGCATGAGTAATTCTAGAGACATGTATGACCAGAAAAGGAAACTAGTCAGGTAGGGAGGGCCATGGATAATTGGGAGGCAACCTCTTCTGTCATAGAACCTTTCAAATACAAAAAGGCCCAGAAACTAGATAGATGCTCAGTGTAGGATTTATTAAGAATCAGAACCAGAATAATGAAGGGTATATTTGGTGAGGGTGGAATAGGGACAGTGATGGTCATAAAGAAATAGATGGTAATTTCACCAGAATAGCTACACTGATGGGAATTTGGGCCACCCCCAAGTAACCAAACCCTCTCGTCTCCTTTTTCTTCCAGACATTCTTCCTACGGAAGGCTGCTAGATGACCATGACTACGGATCCTGGGGCAATTACAACAACCCACTTTATGATGACTCCTAACAGAGGAACACAGAATGGGACAAGACATATTATGTTCTTTAATTTAAAAGTGCTTCTTCAGTAGCATTAATGCTAATTACCTGATATGCATCCAGTGACAATCCTGTGACCTGTTTTGTTGGTTTATTGTTTGTTTTTTATTTTAATTTTCCTTCTCTTCCAGTTTCTGCTTCCCCTCTCTTTGAAAAACAAAACAAAACAAAAAAGCTGTCATTTTTAAGTGAATCCAAACTGAATCTCAACTGAATGAGACAATACGGAAGCTCAGACCACCTTGGCTGCTTTGGAGAGGAAATGTCCTTTTGGGGAGCAGGGATGGCTTTTATGTAGGAAAATCATTTAATCTCCCCAAAAGAAAGCCAGAGGAAATGATCATGAGAGGATATTTCATCTGCAGAAAGCCATGTTTCTGCAATTCCTTTTTAATCTCTGTTTATCTGGTCCTGGATCCCAGCTGCAGCTCTACAGAAAGGGTTGCAGGCTCTTTCATCTCCTAATTAAGGAATGATCAAAATAGAAAGTGCATGAAAGGAGGGAGCCTGCTGAGGGGCAGAGTTAACAAGTGAGTTTCAGATCCTGACGTGTTCCTAGATTCTCTGCTTCACAGGGTATCTCAGATTAAGGATGCCAAAGACAGCCAACTTCTGTTGGAAAAGCACATGTGTTTGCAGCATGTTCATGGGCCAAAGGAGGGTCCTTTAAGGGGAGCTTAGTTCTGGGGAGGGAGAGAAGTGGGAAGGACCAGCCCAGCTGGAGTTGTGGGAGTATTTCAGGGTGAGTGAATATTTGGGTAAGGAAAGTTGGGGTAGAAATGCAGAAAAGACAGTATCAGAGAAACCTCTGGATAAGCTGTCGGCTACCATTTCCCTGAAAGAGTCCACAAAATCCTTTCCATGGACCCTTGAGGTAGCTGATCATAGCCTAGTTGTCTTTTAGCAACTGCTAAATTAGCTGCAGATACATTCTGAAGGCATCTCTTCAATTTCTCAGCTACACATCTTTCTAGATAAGGAATTTACAGTGTGATCAACTCATGCCCAGTTCCTGAACTCTTATTCACTGTATGGACAAGACAGAGCATGTATTTATTTCCTGCATGATAAGAAACTTGATTAAATACCAGCACCCTTTAAAGAAAATGGAACCATGATAGGATAATGCTCACTTGGGCAAAATGAGGCCAACACAAATAAATAGTATTTTTTTAAATAGCAGTTATTTCCTTGCTACAGCTCTTATCACCATACCAACCTTTATAAGTGTCCATATCTTGGTGTGATACAAACATACTTTCCAAACCTGTCATCACCTCCTTTCCTGTGATGAGTGCAGAGAAGATGCTTTTATTATATATTTATTAAAACCTACTTTGTGCCAGGCACTATGCTAAGTTCTGGAGATACAAAAAAATAGTCCCTGCTCTCAAGGAGCTTACAGCCTAACCTGTTTGATGTACAGGAACACTGTGTGTACTGCACCCCTAAGCAATGACAATGGGCAGCCACCTACTCTACATTCTTCCTCCAGAAGTGGAGTTGTTCCCTAACCTCCCGAATGCCAAAAGAGAATGTTCTACTACCACAACCTATGCTAGAGGTGTTTAGTAGGGCTAGTAGGGATAAAGAGGATAGGAGCTCCTTATTAGAGGGTAGAGATTATTTTATTAAAAGGCAACAGGAAACAAAGAACCTCTATCCTCCATCTATCTAATGATTTTTAAAAAAGCATTCCCCCATTTGATCTTCTCATATTGATAGTTTTCCCATTTCTTATCAGCCATGAAACTGCTTGCATAGTGTCTTTATAGCAAAAGGGCTCGTATGGCTATAGTTCCTCTTACTCATCTCTCTACTCCTACTTCTTTCTCTCAAGCCTCTCCTGTCCAATGACATCCACTGTTCTAAATATAACATGAAGCACCTTTGTCTTTATGT
The DNA here is from genome assembly GCF_027887165.1 of Monodelphis domestica. Taxonomy (NCBI): domain Eukaryota; kingdom Metazoa; phylum Chordata; class Mammalia; order Didelphimorphia; family Didelphidae; genus Monodelphis; species Monodelphis domestica. The sequence goes on along the minus strand of NC_077232.1, from coordinate 288,704,199 downwards.
CCCCAACACTTAGCCCTATGCTTGCCATGTATTAGGTGCTTAATAAGTTGGCAGTTAGCTAATTTATTCATTGACTCCCAGAGGTCTTGACCAGTTGGGGAACAGGGGAGGAATTCAAGAAGCCCGCTCTGGGAAACACAAGACTATGTTACAAGGAAATTCACTTAAGTGGCCCATGTAGCATTTTAACCAAGAGGTATTAGATCTTCAGGATACTGGATAAATCCAGAGATGGAAGGCAGCTTTACAATAAATAGCACTAGCATCTAATAGAACCAGAAAACATCTACCGTAGGAAGTGACACTTGAATTACATCTTGAGGAAGGCAAGGGATTCTGAGAGTTGGAGGTTAGGAGGGAAAGCCTTCCAGGCTCAGAAGCTAGAGGATTCAGCCACTGTAATGGCTGAAAAAAGGTGAGAGATGGAATGCACGTGGCCAGAATAGTTGAACCATAGATAGAGTACATGGAGGGAGATTATATGTTAGATGACTAGAAAGGTAAGGAAGGGGCCATGTTGGGAAGAGGTTAAAGTGGCAAATAGAGAAGTCCAAAAGGCTTTAGAGAGCCATTTTGAAATGTCTAAGAACTTTGAGAAAACCATTCTGGAAGCTATGTGGTTGATGAATGAGAATGGGAAACAACTTGAAGTAGGAAAGCCAATTATATTCCAGATTATAGTCCAGATGAAAGGTGATGAGTGCCTAAATTAGTTTGGAGGCTATGCGAATGGAGAAAAGGGAATATATGCAGTTGATGCAGAGAGAGAAATGACTGGACTTAGCAATTCATTTGAACTGATTGTGAGAGGTGATTGAGAGAGGAGTCAAGAATGACCCTGAGATTGAGAATCTGGGTGACCAGGAGGATGATGATGTTCTTCACAGTGATAGGGAAGTTCAAAAGATGGGTACATTTAAGAGGAAAGATCATGAATTCCATTTTAGACACACTAAGCTTGGGATAGTCATGTGGAGTCCTATGAACAATAGAATTCAGGAAGCATCATTTTTCTTACCAGTCAAGCTGTCAGTCAATAATCAAGTATAAAGCAAGTACTATGTGCTAGGCACTGTGCTAAAGATTGGTGAAGGAAAGAAAGGTGAATGTTGGGCTTTGCTTTCAAGACACTCACAGTCTAATGGATGACAACATGTAAACAATATCTAGATATACGGTTGGTGACAGTCAACAGAGGGAAGGCACTAGCATGGAGGGATATTGGAAAAGACTCTTGCAGAAAAGACTCTGGCTAAGAGTTGAAGGAAGCCAGGAAAACTGATCACCGCAAAGGAGAACGTTGCAAGTTCTCAAAAAAGGGAGTGGGAGGCAGACAGGTAGACCTCAGCCTGAATGACTGCTTCTCATAGAAATCCTGATAATAATTCTCCCTATTGTCATCATGTGAAAAACTGGACTTAATCATAAACAATTTCATCACTGTTGGTGTATTTTAAGTGATCTTGTCAAAGAAATGGAGCCAGTCCATGTTAATTGCTATGACTGACTGAAGGAGACAGGCTTTTAGCTTCTCTTCACCAGAAAAAGAACATTGTCAGTGCAATTGGGTGATAAATAGTACAAAGTATGAAGGGAATCATTAGCATGAGACATCGTGCTATTTATTAAATAGGCAGACAGGTTGGCCTGCCTTGGTCTTTGAGTCACAGGAGAAATGAATGCTTTTTTTTGACATATTCTATGTGACCCTGCCCAAGTTGCCCACCTTCCATGGATCTGTGCTTGTTCTTCTGGTTCCTTCCTCCCCCATGGCCTCACAGATAAATTGTGAAGATGAATGAGGTCTCATCTCCTATGTGCTTTTAGCCTCTGCAGAAAAGGACTATAACTACTAAGTATTATGTAGGCATGCATGTGGTTCAAGTTTCTCATTTGCTGATCCATAAATCTCTTGCTCCTTCTTCCAGTTGCAAAACCATAGCTTTAACCTGGCATTATCTGAAAGCCATCATGGCTAGGTCCTCCCCTCATACAATAGATTGCTGGGATGCCACTGCTGGGCACTGACACCATTAGGATTCCAGTCCCTAGCTTCAAATGGAAATGTGGCTTCATGGAACATGATCAACATGTCAGGGTCCAGGGATACCACAACAGCATAGAAAGGAGACCTAAGCCCCAAGGACAGTTGAGCTACAGACCTGAACATCCCGTCTTCTGCCTAACCTAACCCTTGTTGAGATTTCTTTGGATTCCATATCACCTGTTAGTCCTTCATTGTTCTCACATAGATGCATGACTAGATCCTCTTCCTCTCAAAAGAGGAAAGATCATAGCTGGACCAGATGCTAATTTGTACAATAATTCACCTTCTTTGCCTTTAATCTTCTTTGTCAAATGAATGTATCACTCACACCTTGCTTTTAAAATTCGTGGTTGTAATGGATGATGGAGCAAACCAAACAAATAAAAAACTGGTTTATTTTTCTTGGGGTGGGAAAAACTATCCTTGAAAGCTGGGAACACAAGCAGGCAAGTTGATTGGATATTTGATGTCATTGTAACCACATTTGTCATAAGAAATTCCACATACCAATTATTATCGTACCCATTAAAGTTGTTTTAATGCTTGTCTGGTTGGTGTAATTCCTCTGTCCTAACTTGCTGTTTTGCATCAGATTTAGTATCTTGCGTCCAGATCATTCTAGCTATCAAGGCCAACAACAAAGAATTTTAAACTGGGTATTTTGCTGTTTGAACCTGAAATTGGAGGAAGATGACCCAAGTTCTAATTCCAGCTATACCACTTACTACCAATGTCACTTGGAATATGTCAATTCATCTCTCAGTCCTTCATCTGTAAAACAGGAATCTCTAAGGCCCTTCCAGCTCCCACATTACTTCAGATCACCATTCAAAAAGAATTTTAGGTACAGATGAAGCAAGGAAGAAAGAGCAATCGCTGCTCTTGTACATGTAGCATCAAATTCCTTGGTAATGAAGACTTTAGTTTGGTAAAAATCTGATGGAATTTGGGGCAGCTAGACGGTGTACTTGATAGAGAGTTGCCCTGATGTAAGTGAGACTCATCTTCCTGAGTTCACATTTGGTCTCAGATACTTTTAGCTGTGTGACCCTACACAAGTCACTTAATTCTGTTTGCCTCAGTTTCCTAATGTATAAAATGAGATAGACAAGTTGTTGGCAAACCATTCCAATATCTTTGCCAAGAAAACTCCAAATGGGGTCATGAAGTCAGATTCAATCAAACAATAACAATGCTGTGGAATTAAATTTGAAGTTAACCCACAGGGATCTTTACTCACCAATCTCAGTGTGTCCTTGAGGACAGAGTCAGCAGTAAGTAAGACAGTAAGTAAGTAAGACAGAGTAAGCAGGAGTCTAGAAATCAAGCAAAAAGGTTTATATTTGGCTAGCTGTGTAGATACTAAGATCATCTACACACAGAATAGAGTATGTGTATTCTTTTTATACACTGCTTTTAGGCATCATTCCTGCAGCGTTAGCAAGAATAGTTTAAACCAATCATAGTAAAGGTCAATTTTGAGATCAGCTGAATATCAGGAAGGATGGGCACAGCTTTTCTCGTGTGAATATTTCCATAGCCAGATAACCTGTCCCTAGATGAGTGCATTTTTCAACTTACGGAATGTAGAATAACAAGTGTTATCTCCAAAGCCGCTGTCCACAGTTCTGTAATTTTCCATAAGTACAAACCATAGAATATTTTTAAAGGAACACAGTTTTATTACTTTATAATACTATACTATATAGGCAAAGATTTTGTGAGACTCAGATGAAACCATGAATATAAAGCATTTAGCAAACCTTAAAGTGTCATTCTTGTTTTGGTTATTATTCTTATTAGCCCCCAGTCCCCAAGTCTCCATTCTGGTGGTGGGTTTCTTCATTCCCTGGTCTCTGCTATGCCCAAGCAATGTTTACAGGGTGATATCTTTATGAAGTACAAGAAATATCCATGGTGGAAGTGGAAAGGCAAAAGACTGTGCCTACCCCTGATGGCTAAGCTTCAGTGCTTCTAATTCCATGAGGGAATCTTCTGCATCTATTTTAAAGGAATAACTGCTTCTAATAGATCTAAGATGCTAGCATACTTAGTTTTTTTTTTGAAGTCTACTGAGATATTTATAATATTTAGCCATCTAATAATCAGCTTCCCTTCCAATTTCCACAGGAAAATTTCTTCATACTTTGGAAAGGGCTAATTGGATATCTTCACACTTTATTTTTACACATTATCACTTGTCTTTCAGTTATAGCTCCTTATTTTCTGGAATTACACTAACTAGGCTGGAGGAAAATCACCCTACACATGCAACAAAGAAATGCAAATTAGAATAGCTCTAAGATTTCACTTCTTTTTCCAATAAATGCCCAAAACTTGATAATAATCAATAGAGAAAGGTCTATAAGAAGACAGGCACATTAAACCACTACTCTTAGAGGTATGGATCAATCTAATCATTTTAGAAAGCCAATGGGAATTATGCTATATTGGGAGCAATATCCTAGCCCTAGTTTTTCCTTCGAAGGTTACTGAGATCATCCCAGAGACTTGGTTGACAACACTCCTGGTAACCTGAGTGTTTGGTACTTGGCTGAAAAAAAAAAAAAAGGATAACTCAGTCAAGGGGTCTTCATTCAGCTGAAACTACTCCAGATTTTCTCAATGCCTATCCTTGTTGGACAATTATTTTCTGGCTATGGTTAAAAAAATCCCTTTTGGTAAATTAGAATTGTCTATGCCAATGCCTCAGGACTGGTACAGAACATATGCTTTAAAAAGGCATATAAAAGGTCACAGAAACATGGCACTCAAATGCAGAAAAGCAGAAATAATAAATGCAACCTTTCCAGATCATAAAGCAATAACAATATTGATCAGAAAGGGTACATGGAGAGCCAAATCAAAAATTAATTGGAAATTAAATAATATGATACTCCAAAATTGGTTAGTTAGAGAAGAAATTATAGAAACAATAATTTCATTGAAGAAAATGACAACGGTGAGACATCCTTTCAAACCTTATGGGATGCAGCCAAGGCAGTACTTAGAGGAAAATTCATATCCATGAGTGCATATATTAACAAATTAAGGCGGACAGAGATCAAGGAATTGGAAATGCAAATCAAAAAACTTGAGAACGAACAAATTAAAAACTCCCAGAAGAAAACCAAACTAGAGATCCTAAAAATTAAGGGAGAAATTAATAAAATTGAAAGTGATAGAACTATTGAGCTAATAAAAAAGACTAGAAGCTGGTACTTTGAAAAAAAACAGACAAAATAGACAAAGTACTGATTAATCTAATTTTAAAAAGGAAAGAAGAAAGGCAAATTAACAGCATCAAGGATGAAAAGGGGGACAGCACCTCCAACGAAGAGGAAATTAAGGCAATCATTAAAAACTACTTTGCCCAACTATATGGCAATAAATATACCAACCTAGGTGATATGGATGAATATTTACAAAAATATAAATTGCCTAGACTAACAGAAGAAGAAATAGATTTCTTAAATATTTCTTAAATAATCCCATATCAGAAAAAGAAATCCAACAGGCCATCAAAGAACTTCCTAAGAAAAAATCCCCAGGGCCTGATGGATTCACCAGTGAATTCTATCGAACATTCAAAGAACAACTAACCCCAATACTATACAAACTATTTGACATAATAAGCAAAGAGGGAGTTCTACCAAACTCCTTTTATGACACAAACATGGTACTAATTCCAAAGCCAGATAGGTCAAAAACAGAGAAAGAAAATTATAGACCAATCTTCCTAATGAATATAGATGCAAAAATCTTAAATAGGATACTATCAAAAAGACTCTAGCAAGTGAACAGAAGGGTCATGCACCATGATCAAGTAGAATTTATACCAGGGATGCAGGGCTGGTTCAACATTAGGAAAACCATCCACATAATTGACCACATCAACAAGCAAACCAACAAAAATCACATGATTATTTCAATAGATGCAGAAAAAGCCTTTGATAAAATACAACACCCATTCCTATTAAAAACACTAGAAAGCATAGGAATAGGAGGGTCGTTCCTAAAAATAATAAACAGTATATATCTAAAACCATCAACTAATATCATCTGCAATGGGGATAAACTAGATGCACTCCCATTAAGATCAGGAGTGAAACAAGGATGCCCATTATCACCTCTGTTATTTGACATTGTACTAGAAACACTAGCAGTAGCAATTAGAGAAGAAAAAGAAATTGAAGGCATTAAAATTGGCAGTGAGGAGACCAAGTTATCACTCTTTGCGGATGACATGATGGTCTACTTAAAGAATCCTAGAGATTCAACCAAAAAGCTAATTGAAATAATCAACAACTTTTGCAAAGTTGCAGGATACAAAATAAACCCACATCAGCATTTCTATATATTTCCAACACAGCTCAGCAGCAAGAACTAGAAAGAGAAATCCCATTCAAAATTACCTTAGACAAAATAAAATACTTAGGAATCTATCTGCTGAGACAAACACAGGAACTATATGAACACAACTACAAAACACTCTCCACACAAATAAAACTAGACTTGAACAATTGGAAAAACATTAACTGCTCATGGGTAGGATGACTCAATATAATAAAAATGACCATCCTACCCAAACTCATCTATCTATTTAGTGCCATACCCATGGAATTTCCAAAAAAAAATTTTACTGATCTAGAAAAAACCATAACAAAGTTCATTTGGAAGAACAAAAGATCAAGGATATCCAGGGAAATAATGAAAAAAAAAATACAAAGGAAGGGGGCCTTGCAGTCCCAGATCTCAGACTACATTATAAAGCAGCAGTCATCAAAACAATTTGGTACTGGCTAAGAGACAGAAAGGAGGATCAGTGGAATAGACTCGGGGTAAGTGACCTCAGCAAGACAGTATATGACAAACCCAAAGATTCCAGCTTTTGGGACAAAAATCCACTATTTCATAAAAACTGCTGGGAAAATTGGAGGACAGTGTGGGAAAGATTAGGCTTAGATCAACACCTCACACCCTACACCAAGATAAACTCAGAATGCTGAATGACTTGAACATAAAGAAGGAAACTATAAGAAAATTAGGTGAACACAGAATAGTATACATGTCAGACCTTTGGGAAGGGAGAGGCTTTAAAACCAAGCAAGACTTAGAAAGAGTCACAAAATGCAAAATAAATAATCTGGAATATATCAAATTAAAAAGTTTTTGTACAAACAAAACCAATGTAACTAAAATCAGAAGGGAAGCAACAAATTGGGAAACAATCTTCATAAAAACCTCTGACGAAGGTTTAATTACTCAAATTTACAAAGAGCTAAATCAATTGTACAAAAAATCAAGCCATTCTCCAATTGATAAATGGGCAAGGGACATGAACAGGCAGTTCTCAGGCAAAGAAATCAAAACTATTAATAAGCACACGAAAAAGTGTTCTACATCTCTTATAATCAGAGAGATGCAAATCAAAACGTCTCTGAGGTATCACCTCATACCTAGCAGATTGGCTAACATGACAGCAATGGAATGTAATGAATGCTGGAGGGGATGTGGCAAAGCATTAATGTTATGCTTTGCTGGTGGAGTTGTGAATTGATCCAACCATTCTGGAGGGCAATTTGGAACTATGCCCAAAGGATGATAAAAAACTGTCTGCCCTTTGATCCAGCTATAGCACTGCTGGGTTTGTACCCCAAAGAGATAATAAGGAAAAAGACTTGTACAAGAATATTCATAGCTGCACTCTTTGTGGTGACCAAAAATTGGAAAATGAGGGGATGCCCTTCAATTGGAGAATGGCTGAACAAATTGTGGTATATGTTGGTGATGGAATACTATTGTGCTAAAAGGAATAATAAAGTAGAGGAATTTCATGGAGACTGGAACAATCTCCAAGAAGTGATGCAGAGGGAAAGGAGCAGAACCAGGAAAACATTATACACAGAGACTGATACACTGTGGTACAATCGAAGGTAATGGACTTCTCCATTAGTGTCAATGCAATGTCCCTGAACAATCTGCAGGGATCTAAAAAACACTATCCACAAGCAGAGGATAAACTATGGGAGTAAAAACATGGATGAAAAGCAACTGCTTGACTACAGGGGGAAAGGGGATACAACTGAGGAGAGAATCTAAATGAACACTCTAATGCAGATGCCAACAACATGGAAATGGGTTCGAATCAAGAACACATGTGATACCCAGTGGAATCTTGCGTCGGCTATGGGAGAGGTGGGGGCAGGGGGAGGGGAAAAGAAAATGATCTTTGTTTCCAATGAATAGTGTTTGGAAATGACCAAATGAAATAATGTTTAAAGTGAAAAAAAGGCATATAAAATGTCCACACTCTCTGACTCCTTTGAGGCATGCACCTCAAGCAAGGAAAACACAGAATAAAAGGTCCTATATATGCGAAAATATCCATAGTAGCATTTTTGTGACAGCAAGGAACTAGAAATGATAAGAGACCATTATTTATTGAAGAATGACTGAACAAAAAAAATACAACATGACTGTAATGCAATAGTATTACTCTATGTAACCTGTAATGATGATATTAGAAAAAAAGTGTTATTTTATTAGTTTGGAGATAAGTAGACTGGCTGGCTTGAGAAAGAATTGGAGTTTGAAGCAGAGCTGAGAGAGCATGTTAATTTCAAATGCTGACAGTTATAACCATTTTTCTGTGTCAATTACTCTCTCTGGCAATTAGCAGACACACACTCAGACTCTCTCTCAGGGCCGGAGGAGGTAACATCTTTGCCTCTCTCTGTCTGAGGGAAAGACTTAAAGGAACTCAGTGTTTTCCTTTCCCAACTTAGGAAACACTATTGAATATCTATTTCGGTCTTCATAAATTGGTTTATATCTGAGAAGACCAAAGAAAGATCTGGTCTTTGATTTGGACTCTGAGTTTGTTAAGATTCAGAGTTCTAATTTCTTGTTGATACTCAACCAGCTAGCCTTTGTTATTTTATAATTGTAAGACAAAGTTAAGAATTATAAGGATAATAGTGGTAGTTTTATTTAGAATAGTAATAAATTTGGGTTAGTCAGATCAGGGAGGATTAGTGTGGCCTGTGAAACATAGGAGAAGCGTTTCCTTGTGGAACCAGGGAGTTTATATGGGTGGATTTAGAATTCCTTAGAATTAGACATCCTTTTTGTCTTTATATAGTTCAATAAATATTTTTATAAAAGTCTCTTTAGTGTCCTTGTGCCTGGTCCTTAAGGGAAGTTCACATTTGAGCTTCACTTCACTTTATCACTGAAGATACTTTTGATTACATCTATTGAAAGTATCTGAATAGTTTTGAACCTGTATTGGCATGTTTTCTCATCTACTTTTATGTAACTCACCATTTTTATTTTTATAAACCACAATATAAACAATTCAGAGGAGCTTGGGAAAACTAATGATAACTGATGCAGAGTAAAGTAGACATATCCAACAACTACAAAACAAAAATGTAATTGAAAAATAACAAGAAGAAATTGAACGATGTATAATTATAATGACCAAGTTCATTAAGAGAAGAATAGAAAAAACAACACTTCTCTCCTTTCATTGCATAGATTGGAAGAGGAGTTCTATGGCTGTAGAAAGTTGCAAAATACTTGTAAAGTCAATGTGTTGATTAGTTTTACAGTTCTTTTTTCTCTTTCTTTTTAAGTCTATGTTAGAATAATTCTTCGCATAAGGGACGAGGCAGGGACATAATTTAAAATGGCAGTGATATAGAAATAAAAATAAAATAAATTATGTATGTATGTATAATATATACATGTATTTATATTTTATTATATATATTTATATAGTTAAATAGCTAGATTACTTTTAAAAGAAGAGAAGAGTGAGGTGCAGCTGGGTAGCTCAGTGGATTGAGAGCCAGGCCTAGAGATGGGAGGTTTTGGGTTCAAATCTGACCTCAGACACTTCCTGGCTGTATGACCCTGGGCAAGTCACTTGACCCCCATTGCCTAGCCCTTACCACTCTTCTGCCTTGGAGCCAATACACAGTATTGATTCCAAGACAGAAGGTAAGGGTTTAAAAAAAAGAGAAAAAAGAAGAGAAAAATTCATGGAAGAACTAAAGTAAAGAATAATATGCTTAAAAAAAAGAATAATATACTTCAAAGTGCATTGACTCCATTAGTTTCTTTTATAGCAATGGATAATCACTTTTCTCAGCAATAGTCCCTTGGAGTTGTCCTGTATCCTTGATCTGCTGATAATAATTAAGTAATTTACAAGTGGTCATTGTACTTTACTGCTGCATACAGTGTTCTCCTGGTTCTGCTCACTTTACTTTGCATCACTTCATATAAGTTCACCACATCTTGTTTGTCATCTCTTATGACAACAGCATTCCATTACAATCATATGCTGTAATATTTATAGGGAAAGATGTGTGGATATGAAGAATTGGGGATATGGAAGGTTTGTAGCAGGGAATAGAGGAGTTGAAGGGAGAGAGGCAATATGGCTGCCAGTGAGACAAAAGATGAGAGATGCCCCCTGCCAAGAAGCTATTTTTTGAACAAAATAGGATGTCCAAGAAATGAGCCACTTAGAAATGAGCCTGTGGGGATGTCTTCTCACTGAATTACTACCAAAGTTGCCCCAGAGCAGGTAAACATGTACCCTCCTGAGGGACAAGCCTTTCCCCAGACTTTGGTCACCCAGCAGAGGTCCGATAAAGACCATTTGTAGTTGAATGACTGAACTGAGTTTCAGCTCCCTCTTTGCCCCCTGAAAATATAGTCCACTTATCTGACTGTGATATTCAAATAAGATAATTTTTAATAACCAGTTTGGATTGGAGAGGTATCAGGGAAAAGGGAAGAGGGATTTCCCTAGATAAGGTTTGAGTCTTTCCATGTTTGGGAGCTGAGGCCAGGCCTCACAGGCTGGTGGAGGGTTTCTCTTATTCCTGCCTACACTATATCTGTGCTAGTTTTCTGAATTTCAAAATCTTAGCAGTAGACAGCAAGCAACAAGAAAAGTTCTGACTTTCAGAGCTGGTTGGGCCTTTCTCTTTGTGCTGAAGAAAATAGAGGCACTTTTATGCAGATACCGGGAAGAAAAACTCTTTATACTTCCAACTCCAGGAAGGCAGTCCTCGTCACAAGACCTACTGCCACTCCTAGTAGCCCCTTCCCCCACCAACTGTCAGTCTTGTCAATTTTTTTCTCTCTATAATAATCCCATTGTTGCTTGTTCCAACACAGTGGCAGAAAGTCCAGAACTTGTTTTAGTTTCCTTTCCACAATGCTACAACTTGTTCAGTCATTCCCCAATTGACAGACAACCCTTCAATTTCTAAGTTTGCCACTACAAAAAGAGCTGCTATAAATATTTTTGTATTAATAGATCCTTTTCCCCAATCTTTGATCTCTTTGGGATATAGACCTAGTAGTGGTATTGCTGGATCATAGCTTTATGGTCCTTTGGACGTGGTTCCATAAGTGACATGTATCCTCTTTCACAACATGATGAAAATGGAAATATGTGTGTCTATATCCTATTACTGCCCGTCTCAGGGAAGGGGAAAGGAATACATGGGAGAAAAAGAATATGGATTACAAAATGTCGGGAAACAACTACTTAAAAGTATACCAACATATAATCTAGAAAAAAGGTAAAAACTTTAAAATAATTAAATAAAATAAGAGGACCAAAGATAGAGTCTTAGAAGACCTTAAGACACCTACATTAAAATGTTAAGAGTAGACAAAAGAAAAACTAACCCCCCAAAATAAGGAAGTCTGGAGCTATGGCTTAGTGGTAAAGAACTGTATTTGCATCACCTAGTTGCTTATAAAGAACTGTACACACTTCAATGAACAATGATGTGCAGTGCGGTAGAGGGGATAAGAATCCAGAGAGGATGGAAAGAGATTAGAATCCAGAGAAACTTAGGTGGACATAAGTAGTAATATGACCATGGCCAAGTCACCAAACCTCTCAGAGCATCAATTAAATTATCTATAAAAAGGGGGCAGCTGGGTAGCTCAGTGGATTGAGAGCTAGCCCTAGAGATGGGAGGTCCTAGGTTCAAATCTGGCCTCAGACACTTCCCAGCTGTGTGACCCTGGGCAAGTCACTTGACCCCCATGGCCTAGCCCTTACCACTCTTCTGCCTTGGAACCAATACACAGTATTGACTCCAAGACGGAAGGTAAGGGTTTAAAAAAAAATTATCTATAAAATGAGAAGAATAATAGCCATAGTACATACCCCACAGGGTTGTCTTAAAATCCAAATGGGCCTATACATCGTCAACCCTTAATAAACACTTGCTTATTTGGCTTCCCAAATGCTTGAGTTGCTTTACCTTGCTTTGTAAAACTCAAAACACATGACAATAATTGATGCTTAAAATAATGATTTTGAGTCATCAAGGAAAAAAGTTAAATTATATTTTCATTTTTAGATTTCTTTGAATAAAGTTAGCCATTTCTTGATGATAAATAGTAACAGACTATATGTCAGCTGTCCAAACACCAGCCTTGCTAAGATTGAATACATTGATCACTGAGTTAGCCCCAGGGGGATAAATTTTGTGGCCATAATAACTCCTGCAGATCATCTATAAATTCACAGGATGCTTATAATCTGCGTTAATAAAGAGCATGGCTTCATCGATAGAGTTATCTCTCGTTCTAGAGTTAAATCTTTGTAATAGTAAAGTGAATTCTAAATCAGAGGTGACACAGAAGGTGACTGAGGGATATACAGTAATTTAAAATTTTACCAATAATGACTTGCAAATGGTGAATTAGGAAGAAGTGAGCAAGTGATATAAGTAAGTTTCAAGAATATGTGTGGTCAGAAAATGGCCATACCATAACCATAAACTCTGCTTGGATAGCAAGGTAGATTTATAGGCTTAATTCTTGGTCAGGCAGAAATCCAGATGAAAAATCTTGTATCTCCAGCACACTTTTCTTAAAGGGATTCAGATAAAGGATATGTTTTATGTAATTAAGAGTTCACTGTAGTGACTTTTATTTAATACAGTTGTCTGGGAGAACAGATTCATGTCCCTGAACAATGTAATTTAAACCTATGGCATTTATACTGCGTATAATATGGTGTCCTCTGTGCCAGTTTCATATCTTATTACAGAGGCTGACTCAGATTGTTGTGGTTCTTATCACAATTAAGTTTACCTCTGCACAAAACAACCACAGGAAATTTGATTCTGTGAGGAATAGGCCACAGCTAAAGACATATATATGAGACACAGAGAGAGAGAGAGTGAGAGACAGAGACAGGCAGAGGAGAGAGACAGAGAGAGAAAGAGAGAGACAGCGACAGAGAGACAGAGACAGAGACAGAGAGAACATTTTATTTAACAAGGTACCTGGAGAAAAAAATAAAGCACATGGTGTTACCAACAAAGACAAAATACTCCATGGAGTATACTCAGGAATAGGCTAAGGAGAAGTCCCAGGGTTACATAATGCCACCTAGAGGAGCCAAGGAAGAAAGAAAGCTAGAAGGCAGAATCACTCTTTTATTAAAAAAAAAAAAAAGGTCCATTTAGTCATCAGTTCTTCCTGCTTAGTAGTCAATAAGGAGATTATTTTATTATCTCAAAACCCAAGTTCTTCATTGCTGAGTCAGAAGCTTCAAAAAGTCTGTGAGTGTGTTAGGTGCACACTCCCTGTGGTGATTCCTAGGCACCCTTTCCCACACATATTTTATGAAGTATAACACATCTTTATTTCTCCAAATTCATCTTTTTTATGGTACAATGTCAAAGTACATTCTTCAAGTCCATCATTTCTTACAGTACAATGAGAAAGTAAAAAAAAAATTTTAACACAAGTTTAAATAAATTTTATAATTAATAAACACCTATTTTGTTTCTAGTTCTTCGTCACCACAAGAAGAGCAACTATAAAGTGTTTGTATATTTGAAACTATTCTTTCTGCATTTTACCTCTTTGGGTTAAATGAAATATCTTGGTCCAGGGGTACAGACATTTTAGTCTCCTTGTGCATGATTACGAATTGTTTCCAGAAGGACTGATACAATTCAAAGTTATATCCCCCGCTTCTTCCTATCTTCCTATCCCCCCTCAATTCAGTGGGGGTTTTGTTGTTTTTGGTCATGTTTAACAATTTATTGGATAGGACTTGTTTTAATTTACTTTTTTTTTAGGTTTGGCAATTTTGAGCAAATTCATATGATTTTAAATGAGCAATTCTCTTTTATTTATTATTTTGCCAATTACATGTAATAAAAATTTTCACATAAGTTTTCCAAAGTTATATGATCCATATTGTCTCTGTCCCTCCTTGCCTCCCTTTTCCCGGACCTGGCAAGCAATTCAATCTGGATTATACATGTATTATTATCGCACAAGACATATTTCCATGTGGTTCATTTTTGTAAGTGAATAATCTTACAAAACCAAAACCCTGAATCATATACCCAAATGAACAAGTGATAAATCATCTGTTTTCATCTGCACTTATACTCCAACAGTTCCTTCTCCAGAGGTGGAGAGCATTCTTGGTCATAAGTCCTTCTGAATTGTCCTGGATCATCATAATTAGCAATTATTTTGAGACCTGTTTTTACATATCCTTTAATCATTTATCTACTGAGGGTGGACTTATATAACTTGAATTATCAGAGTTGATACATAGATTTCCTCCAATCAACTATTTCTTTTTCCTATTCTAATTATATTTTGTTCACGCAAAGCTTTGTGCTTCCATTTAATTCAAATTGTCTATTTCATCTTTTGTGTATGTACTATCCTTTGTTTAGTTAAGAATTCTTCTCCTAGCAATAATTATGAAAATTATCTCTCCTCACATTCCTACATTTTAAAAAAATGGTGTATGTTGCATATCAATTGGAAATTTATCATAGTATAATGGTGTGAAATGCTAGTCTAAATTCATCTTTATGCCAAACTGTTTCTGGTTTCCTCAGAAGTTCTTCTAGAATATGTTAACATGTCCCTGACCTTATCAAACACTGGTTTACTGAATGTTATTGTTTCTGATTCTTGCTTACAAGGTGTATGGCATTGGTCTACATGTCTATGTTTTAATCAATATCAAATAGTTTATTTTTTTTCTTTTTGAATCTTGTTTTTTTCTATTACATGTAGAAATACATTTTGGCAATTGTTTTTATTTTTTAATTAATTAATTAAGGATATTTTTCCATGGTTACATGATTCATATTCTGTCCCTCTCCCCTCCCAGAGCCAATGAGCAATTCCATTAAGTTATTCATATATCATTGTTCAAAACCTATTTCCATATTATTAATATTTGCAATAATCATTTGAAGTCAACATCCCCAATCATGTACCCCTCAAACCATGTGATCAATCATATGTTTTTATTCTGCATTTCTACTCCCACAGTTCTTTCTCTGGATGTGGATAGTGTTCTTTCTCATAAGTCTCTCTGGGTTGACAATTGTTTTTGACCATTTAAATTCTGATTTTCTCCCTCTCCACTCTCCCCTCAGTCAGCGAATAGTCTAATATAGATTATACTCATACTTTCATGTAATACATATTACCATATTACTCATGTCATGATAGAAGACACATCCCATAGTAATAGTAGTAATAGTAATCTTTTGAAGGAAATGTAGAGGAAGATGACATGCTTTAATCTTCATTCAGATTCCAACTGTTCTTTCTTTGGCTATAAGCAACATTTTCATCTAGAATGACTTGTGGTTATCTTAGAGACTTGCTTTCCTAATAATGGTTTAGTCCTTCACAGTTGATCATCATATAATATTTCCTTTGCTATATACATTGTTCTTCCAATTCTGCTCACTTTACTTTGTATCAGTTCATATAATTTTTCCAGGTTTTTCTGAATGCAAACTATTCATTCTTATGAAATAATATTCTATTACAACCACATACCAAAATTTGTTCATCCATTTCCCAAGTGATGGACAACCTTTCAGTTTCCAATTCTTCACTGCTACAAAAAGAACTGCTAAAAATATTTTGGTACAGGTAGGTCCTTTTCCCTTATCTCTGATCTCTTTGGGATATAAACCAAGTAGTGGTATTGAAGGTCAAGAGGACATGCATAGTGTTGTGATCCTTTGAACCTGGTTCATATTGCTCTCCAGAATGATTGTAGGAGCTCCACCAACAGTATATTAGTGTCCCAATTTTTCCCTCCAATTGATAATTAAGAGGTGGTATCTCAGAGTTTTTTTTTTATTTGAATTTCTCTAATCAATAATGATTTAGAACATTTTTTCATGCAACTATGGATAGTTTTAATTTCTTCCTCTGAGAACTGCCTGTTTATATCCTTTAACCATTTCAACTGGGGAATGATTTTATTCTTTGAAATTTGACTCAATTCTCTATATATTTGAGAAATTAGGCTTTTGTCAGAGATACTTTCTAAATAGATTTTGCCAAATTTGTTGTTTTCCTTCTAATCTTGGTTGCATTTGGTTTTATTTGTACAACAATTTTTTATTCTAATGTAACCAAAATTATTTCCTTTTTTGTAATGTTCTCTTAATCTTGTTTGGCCACATATTCTTCCCTTATCCATATGTCTGTTAGAATTAAATTGTGGTTGGAAGTCTGGATGTCTGTATTCTAGTCACTCCTCCGAGTCAGTGCCCGAATGTCAGAAGGAATGATCTGAATGTCTGAATCCGAATGAATGATCCTTCACTCCAAGCCCAGGTGACTGACTGTTTTCAGTCTTTTTTTTTCTATTTAAAGACCTTTTTTCTCTTGTGTCACTTCCCCTAAATTTTCACATCTACCAATCACAACAGATGCTTTTCTCCAGGACTGCCCATTCTTTAGTTTTCACCTTCTCTGGTTAGATTATATCTTTTGGGGTTATTAACATCTCTTTTGGTTAATTCACCTTTTGTAGTTACTTAACACCTTTTAGTAGTTAAAATCTAAAAAATAGATTTTAGCTTGCAATTCTAGCTTCACTATAAAGGAAGAGCTAAGTACCTTCATTGTTACAATCAGGAGATTACAATTTTATCTTCACAATAAAGAAAGAGCTAAACATTTTCATTGTTACAATCAGGAGATAGCTAAATCCAATCTTCACATGTCTGACAGGCAAACTTTTCCATGTTCCCCTAGTTTGTTTATGGTATTATGGTGTTACCCTTTATTTCTAGATCAAGTATTCATTTTGACTTTATCCAGGTGTATGATGTTGAGATGCTGCTGGTCCATGCCTAATTTCTGCCACAGTATCAAATAGTTCTGATAATTACTGCTTTATAAAAGGAGTCGCCCTTTCTTCCTAGTTTTTTATTGCTTTTTTGATGGTTTTAAACTTTATTTCTTCTAAAAGTATTTATACTTTTTCTTGGATTATAAATTAATAGGCAGTTCTTTATCTCCACCATCAAAACAAAATTTTGCCAAAACCTACTTGGGTACAGCATGGTTGAAATTCAATGAGTATAACATAAAAAAGTACATTCTCCTTCCCAAGGAGCAAAGGACTTCAAAGAGAGCACAAAGAGAGCATCATATGTATTGCCTTGGATTGTTCCCATGATACAGTTCCTTATAGAAGTAACATGGTAATATGGAAAGCAAAGTCAGCTTCCCCAACTGGAATGAAGTCACCTGGAGCTTCAAATTCCTTTACATATACTTACTAGAATTTTCTAGCTGCACAAATCACTTTAACCGCTTATAGCCCTGCTTTCTATAAAATTTGAACTCTATTACTTTACTACCTATCTTAAAGTTGTTCAGAAGAAAGTATTTGCAAATGTGGTCCCCCAAGGGCCTTTCCCAATGCAGCTCCTTCTCAGTTCTTCTCCAGGTTCCTGGGACTATTGGAGCAGTACTTTATTTCAGCCCAATGCTCACAGACACTACTGATGTCTCATTTGCTAAGTCGAAAGGGATAACTCCAAATTCAAAGCCATCTCCTCCTGTTCCCTCTCTGTGGGTCTCTTCATTTCTCTGTCTCTGTGTCTTTAAGGTATTATTAAGGTGTTCTTCCTTCAAGTCTCTGTAAATCTCCACAAATAGTCACTAATGTCTAATTTCTCACTTGGTGTTTGGTCACTCCACTCCTTAACTGATGTTTACTCCAAATCATACCCCTCCCAGAGTTACCATCTTGTCCCCACCCAATAGATTTTCAATCATTTTTTTTAAACTGGCATTCAGAGGACTGTTAAATCTATACTTTAGATAAACATGTCTAAAGTATAAATATGATATCCCATCCCTTGAACTCACTCCCTGACAAAATCTTAAGGTGCTATGTAAATATCAGTTGGTAGTGGCAGTATTAAAAAGAAAAAAGGAGGGGAGGGGAGTCTTGGTAGTTCTTTCAAAATGTCCTAATATGTCTTATCAATGATATAAACATTAATCGTAAAAGAAAAAACTAAGTCTTCCAGTATTTCAGTTAGCTTAGCATTGAGACAATCCATATTTATTTCTTCTTTGATACTAGAAGCAAAAATAGGTATTTGAGGACAATCAATATGGCTAACTGTAACCCACCTTCCTCACCTTCTTCCCTCTGACATTCAGATGACCCTTTAATCTATTATTCAGCCATCATTTACTGAGGATTTACTATGTGCCAGGCACTGGACTAAATGCTGGGGAAACAAAGGAAAAAGCAGTTCCTGCCCTCAAGGAGCTCACAAGATACACATAGATTGATGGAAAGTGAGCTTAGAAGCCACTATGTGGTACAGAAACTAATATACATGTAGTACAGTGGAGAGAGAGAATGAAACTTTGGAGTCACAAAGACCTGAGCCAAATCCAGCCTCGAAGAGGTATAAACTGTATGATCTGAGCAAGTCAAGACATTTCGGACGTGATTAAATGGACCTGGAGAACCAGTAACTGTCACTTAAAATATGGGGAATCACAACCCAAGGGGACTCAAGCAAATAATGATGGAGAAAGAAACACCCCGAAACTATCAAAGTACCCTATAAACCTGAGAGGCAAGTATGTCAATTTGATTCTTAGAGAGAGGAACAGAATGTATATAGTACACAAAAGTCTGAAACACCAAGATATCAAGAGAAATTCTCATTAAAAGCCCCAACACACAAGCGTCTTAAAAACAGAGGGAAACAAATTAATCTCTATCAAGAGTTATATGAGAGGGAGTAGCTGGGAGGCTCAGTGGATTGAGAGTCAGGCTTAGAGATGGAGGTCCTGGGTTCAAATTTGACCTCAGACACTTCCCAGTTGTTTGACCCTGGGCAAGTCACTTGACCCCCATTGCCTAGCCCTTACCACTCTTCTGCCTTGGAGCCAATACACAGCATGAACTCCAAGACAGAAGGTAAGGGCTTTTAAAAAAATAAAGTGAAAAAAAAAGAAGTATATGAGAAGATACTTGAAATGAAAAATAATTAGAAAAATGGAGATTTAAGCACCTCTGAGGTTCCACCTCACACTGATTCTACTTTATTTATCTTGGAAAACTAACTCCATTTGAAGTATACTCTGCCCAGTTTTCTTATTTCCTCCCAGGAGTTCTATTTTAAGGATGATGCCCAAGTTGACTATATCTTCATTCCCTTCCAGGCTCTTCTTCTTTTTATCCTTCATCTCTTCCCTCTTCCCTCACCAAATTTTCAGTTTCCTTTTATGTACTTTTATGTCTTTCCCCTTTAGAATGTAAGCTCCCTGAAGGCAGGGATTGCCTTCCTTTTATTCTTGTATTTGTGTTTACAAAACTTAGCACAGTGTTTGACATACAGTAAGCAAGTACACACTTGCTGATTTTTCCTGACAACTTGACAATGATAATAAAATAGGAAGCATATTTTTTTTAAATGTAGTTATAGAAAAATATTCAACTCAATTGAGAAACAAGAGGGAAGGGGGAGAGGAGAAAGGAGAGAATAGGAGAAGGGCATATTCTATCAGGGATCAGTCATAACAAAACACACTGTAAAATGGTATTTTTGACCCTTACAAAGGGTTTGTAAAGTGGCAGTTTGTTGTATCTCCTTCTCCCTGGCTTAAGGGCAAGATGGCTACCCTCAGGTCTGGAGCTCTTAAGAACAAGAGTGTTTATTAGCCTTGGTAACTAGGATTTTGGGTAAGGATGGTGGGCTAGAAAGTTGCCTAAACGTTAAAAATTGATCTGTCCCAGATCCCTTTGGCCCTCCAGGGTTTCTTCAGTCTCCAGCAAAGCTGGAGCTTCCTCTCTATCTATCTGCCTGGTCTGTGCCCAACCAATTTAGTCTCTGATGTAATTAATTATCAGATCTAGTAGTTGGGTCCGGAATATAGTGCCCAGAATAATCAAGTCACCAAAGGGTCAGGTTGAGGTTAACAGAGATAAATTAGCAGATTGAGGTAGGCTAGATGGTAATTACAGTCTTCTCTGGAATTCACAAGATATGTCTAGGATGAAGGAATTGCTAACTGGGATCTTCCAGGGACACAGGATGGAAGTAGGAGATTAGAAATCTGGATTAGAGGGAAAGCGAAATCCAAGGGCTGTGACTGGCTCACTCCCTCCTCCTGCCCTCTCACAGAATTCCAAAATCTCCTTCTTCACATTCTTTCCCTTGCCTTCCAAGCCTCAGTCTGCCACGCATCACCTTTTCAGGCATTCCGTTATCCCTTTCTTTCAACACTAACCAAGAAAAGGACTGTAAAAGGAAAGAAGGGTTAAGAAAAGAGTTTTGTTTTTCTGTTCTGTTCTCCCAGGGTGCTGAGGGGAGGGAGAGAAAATAAATGTTTATTAATTGAAAAAAATTAAAATATATAAACAAGAAAGAAGAGAAAAGGGAAATTTTAAAAAACAATGTCTATAGAATTGACAAAAACTAAAAACTGTTCTTGGAAAAATTAACAAAATTTACAAAACTATGTACCTTAAATAAAAAGAAAATAATTTATTAATAAAATTAATGATGAAGGGTGAAGTGCTGAATAGAGTTTTTAAAGAATGAATAGGACCTACTTTACTTGGTTATATGCCAGAATGACAATTTGAAATATATAAATCAGTATCTATAAATATAAAAAGTAAACAAATTAAGAGAACTCTACATAAAGATTTTGAACAATCCAATTTCAATAAAAGGAAATCAAACTAGCTATAAATAAGCTACCAGGAGAAGTGGTAAAAGGACTTAGTCCAGAAAATTTTACATAATGACATTTTAAAAATTAAAGAATTATCAATATGCCAATTATCAAAGAGAAAACATTCTACAAAATTCCTTTTAGGAAACATGTAAAGTCCTAATACCTGAGCTATGGAAATATAAAGCATTTCAAGTGAACTATAGATCAATATCATTAATAATAAATTCAAAGAATAAATAATGGATTTAAAGATTTAAAATAAAATCCTGGCAAAAAGACTGCAGCAATATATCCAAGAAATTACTCATGATAATTAACTTGGGTTCATATCAAAAAGAGAAGGATGATTCAGCATTAGAAAAATAATTAACATTAATCATATTAAAAACACCCTTAGCTACATTATTATATCAACATATGCAGAAAAAGCTTTTGACAAATTGCATTTACTTATGCTAAAAAATTATCAAGAAGAAACATAAAGGGACATGTTTAGGAAAATAAGAAGTTTATGCTGAATACCTAAAGCTAATATTATTTATAATTTGAAAAGTCTAGAAACTTTTCCAATAAATACAGTAGGAAAGCAAGGGTGTTCCCCTTTCCTAATATTATTTTACATCATTCTAGAAATGCTAATAGTTGCAATTGGATAGGATATATTAAACTGAAAGTATAAACAGAGGTAAGAGATAAAACTACTATAATCACTATAATTTTTGGTGTTATGAAGCATAAAATGTAGGGATTTTATAGAATTACCTCTAGACTTCTCTCCAAGTCATACGCAAAGCTTTGCAGATTGGGTCCCTAAATAATGGCTGTTATCTTGGATTCTAGGGGTAACCTTCTAGATCTGCATTCCAAACACTGGAATTCCAAATGGCTCAGAAGCCCAGATCAGTATGCTTCTCATTATCAATCATCCATTAGACTCAGTTAGATTCTATCAAAGTCATTTAGTCAAATACATGGTGAATGTTATAAAACATCACCTCTAAAAGAAATACAGAAGAAAAACAATTGCTTGATCACATTGGTTGATGGAGCTATGACTGGGGATGTAGACTTTAAAAGATCACCCTAGTGCAAATATTAACAATATGGAAATAGGTCTTGATCAATGACACATGTTAAACCCAGTGGAATTGTGTGTTAGATACAGGAAGGGAGTGGGGGTTGGGGGGGAGGATGGGAGGGAAAGAATTCTAAATCATCTAATTAAATAAAATTTAAAAAAATATTTTAAAATCACCTCTAAAAGTGTAATATACTCTTTTCACAAATACACAGAGCATCCAAAGGAAAAATTAAGCTCAAAATTAATAATAAAATCATAGCAAGGCACATGTTTAGGATAATCAGGTTGCAGACACAAATTTCAACTTTTGGTACTGCATGGCTTTGATTTCCTTTTTCTCTTAGATGCCTTAGCTGAAGTCTCCAGGATGAGATCCTGCTGACAACCCAACTCCTGGTTGTTACGGATCTCGCCCCTAGAAGTTTCTTCCTCCATCAAATAACTGTCATTATATATCCATGTATAGAATGTGTGTATCTTCTACTGATCCAGCAGCTCTTCTTCAAAAATATACTATCCATTGGCAAGGGAAGAAAGAGGGGTGAGAGAAAGAAATTCCTTCCTCCCCATCCCTGAAAAGGTCTCCCCCACAGTCATCAACCAGTTTGGAATCTCTCCTATTCTCTAAAGCTAAATGGTACATTTTCTAAAAACTAAAGCTAAAGGCTATAATGAATGACATGAAAAAGGACAAAAAAGTCTCCTACTAACCCCTACATAGGTTCCATTCCACAACTGCTCTGAGTGTTTGCTTTCTCCAACACCTGAAGTCCTCAGAGGTTTAGGTAATTTGTTTTCTTTTCTAATTATGGTCCCTTCTCACTTTAATCACATAGGTATTCCCATCTAAAAAATGGATCAGGGTATATGATGTATCTCTCTAGTCAGATGAACAACTTCTTAATACCTTATAATAATTACATCCTGGATCTTCTCTGACTATATCAACTTGAGATGAAATGGGGAATCTCCTCCCTTATGATTTACTTGTTTCGGTTAGTTTTGCTGAAATTTTTCCCTTTACAATATATTCTATGGAGAGGGAGTTTCTTCTCCAGGAATGCTCCCTATACTAATGAAATCACTGGTCCCGTCTCTATCTCTAACTCATTTCTTTTTTTTTTTTGAATTGCAGGGTGTATCACCCACATAAGATATGTGTGTCCTCATGGATCTGTCTAAATGTGTCTCAAAAGGACATATAAATAGATAATCTCTGGTGACTCTTCCAACCACCTTTTTCCTAGGGAGATTTTTATTCCTATAAGGCTGAGAGCAAAATATTGAGGCCACAAGGTTTGCACTTCTCATCAAGGGAGCATTGTCCTGGGATTATATTTTCCACATATCCTCTAAATATTATTAGTTTAGGAGAAATAATTTTTAGCTTCAAGCCATTCTTTTGCTTGCTATTCCTCAAAGGAGAAGGGGAACTCCAAACTATATATTCCAAGGCTTGAATCCCTTCTTGACAAATGATCAATTTCACAAGACCATCAAACATAGCAAATAGCAAATATTATTTATCCAAGCTAATTGCAAACAGAAATCAGAAAAGCCACAAAACAATACACAGAATGAATTCTTCTGTTGGGGGAGAAATATTTTATCTCAACCATAAGAAAAAAAAGTTTCAAATCTTCTACATTTTTTTGAGGAAACTCCTCAAAGTCTCTAGTGGAGAGGTACGATTCATGTTGACTTCTTCCTCCAGAAGTCTTTCTCAACCTCCAGAGATATCTCTCTGAAGAAAATCTGGAACCATTGAGTCTCCTCTCTCAAAACTGAAGGCCAGAAGACCTAGTATATCTCCTCTCAAACTCTCTCTGACTCTACCTCATGGAACAGGCTTAGAACATGGAAGTAATTATTCTCACCCCAATGAGGAGAATCTAATGGAAATAGACTTGAGTCCTAGTTTACAGAAGACACTTCTCTGAGAGGGGTCAAGGGAAGAATATATTGGGTAACATAAAAGCTAAAGAGAAAACTAAAATAATCCAAGTGACTATTTTTTTAACCCTTACATTCCATTTTGGAATCAATACTGTGTATTGGCACAGAGTGGTAAGGGCTAGGCAATGGGTGTTAAGTGACTTGCCCAGGGTCACACAGCTGGGAAGTGTCTGAGGTCAGATTTGAACCCAGGCTCTCCTGTATCTAGACCTGGCTCTCAATCCACTGAGCTATCCAGCTGCTCCCAATGCAAGTGACTATTAACTAAAATTCCTAAAGGCTTCCCTAACTGTTTTCCCTGGTATTCTAGAGATGGAAACATTGATAAGTAAGAAGCCTTCACGTTGAGCTTGGTACAGAAGACTGGACAAACAAAAACTAGCTCTACATTTAGTCATAAACTCGTACTATTTATCCATCCCTTCCATCTCTGTCCTTATTCAAAGCTTGCGTGTATTCCCCTGTAAGAAGAAAAGCCAGACCCTGGAGAAATACAAATGATATTTATATAGGCACATGCTTTACAAAGCGATTTCTTAACATGATCACTCTTGATCCTCATAATTCCCCCTTGAGCTAAGCCTTGCTTTAGTCTGGAATTCAAATAAGGTAAATGGTCTGCATAAAGTCCTATCAAAGCCACACATGGGATCTTCTGTCTCACCTAAGGCCAGGACTCTCCACTACCCTCGGCATGCCTCCCTCCCTCCTGGACTCAAGCAGGATTCTAAGACTCGTTGGTTTCCTAGAAGGTCAAAGGAGTTGGTGCCCGACCTTTAAGAGAAGAAAGCAGCTTGTCCACCCACTCTGGAGCTGAGGGATGCCCGTCTTCGCTTGGCTGCTGTGTCAAACTAGGCTTCCTTAAGATGAAGTTTGGGGCTAGATTTCCGGCAAGTGAGGGGAAGTCTCTGGTGCCTGCATGGCTCTGCAGGTGCTACTGTGAAGGGATTCTCTTGGCTCCTTGACATGACTTATTCTGGGTCATTAGGAAAAGCAGGTATGCCCTCCAGCTGTTCTGTTCCAGCCTGACATGCATGTTCTATCACAGTACATCCAGGATTTCCCTTTGACATCTTGGTATCTGGAAAACCAACAGAAAAAAATATCTAGCATTTCTAATAAGACTTCAAGGTGTGCAAAGCCTGTCACAAATATCTCACTAATGCTCACAAACACCCCCAAGGTATTTCTTAAGGAGGTGGGTGCTTCTATTACTCCCCACCTCATTTTTACAGATAAGAAAACTGAGGCAAACAATGATTCAGTGATTTGCTCAGCATTGCAAGGTGCTGCGTCCAAGGTAGAATTTGAACTCAGGTTTTCCTAACTCCAAGTCTAGCCCTCTATTCATTGGACCACCCTACTACTTCTAAGCAAATGGGTTTAATCTGAGAAAAGCATGTTAACATATTTGAAGGAAAGGGAGCGGAAGCCCTGGAAAAAAATCCAGGAGGTATTTATTTTAAGACTCAGCCTTTGAAGACTGAATGTAACATTGCTTTGACACAACCACCACCTTTGTATAAGCCCTCATCACTTCACACTTGGACTATGGGAACAGCCTGCTGGTTGCTCTCCGTCTCTCCTTCACTGACCTTCTTTAAGCTCAAATCTAACCATGTCATCCTCCTATTCAATAAACTCCAGCAATTCCTTTAACACCTCTAGGATCAAATATAAATTCTTCTGTCATTCAAAATCCTTCATAACTTGGCCACCTCCTACTTTTCCAGTCTCCTCTCCTTATTCACCCCCAAAAGGTCTTCAGTTCAGGGACACGGATCTCGCTGCTGGTCTTCAAAGAAGAGACTCTGCCTCCAACTCTGGGAATTTTCCCTGGTTGTCCCCCATGCCTGGAATTCTCTCCCTCTTCCCTTCATTGCCTGACTTTATTGGCTTCCTTCAAGGTCCAATTAAAATTAAAATTTTTAATTTAATTTTAAAATTCTGTCTTAAACAAGAAAGCTTTCCCAGTCCCTCTAAATGCTAGTGACTTCTCTGCTCATTATGTACAATTTATCCCATATAGAGGTTGTACAGAGTTGTTGCCTGTTGTCACTCCCATTAGACTGGAAGCTCTTTTGTGCCCACACTGATAGGGACAATCTTCTTTTTTTTTTTAACCCTTACCTTTCGTCTTGGAATCAATACTGTGTATGGGCTCCAAGGCAGAAGAGTGGTAAGGGCTAGGCAATGGGGGTCAAGTGACTTGCCCAGGGTCACCCAGCTGGGAAGTATCTGAGGCCAGATTTGAACCTAGGACCTCCCATCTCTAGGTCTGGCTGTCAATCCACTGAGCTACCCAGATTCCGATGCCTTAAGCTTAGAAGGAAGGACTTCTGTTCCAAGATCAATCCTCAGTGGTCTAGATGAGTAAACTGTGAAACAGTCTAACTCTTGAATCTTCTTCTTTTCTCCAATCTCTCTCCCCATCTTGGACTTTCAGACTGGAGAGCTACAAGAAAGTAGAGGGAATTTGTTCTTCCCAAAGTACCATTATTTCCTCTGCCTATCCTGCCCTGGAACCAACAATAGAAGGAAGCTGCAGGAAGCATTTGGAGAATTCTTACTCTTTCTTTTCCAGGAGGAGTTGAGTTTGAAAGTTGAGTCTGAAAGGCATGTCTGAGAAGAAACACTAGTTGTATCCAACTGATATTGTATACCTTTTCTTTCCTTTTGAGCAGAGGGCAGACGAGGAGAGAGGGAATATCAAAAACACCAATAGAGGAGATGCCTAATTTAAAAGAGATTTAAAGTTTCTAACCTTATATTTGAGCTTCAAGAGATTCAAAGGCTTCCACAAATGACAGGACCTGTCTAATGTTATTAATTAGTTCCACAAAAATTTGGCATTAGGTAAAACAAAATGATACATAACAGACGGGAACAGTACCGTGAATGGTATTCTTGAATTACCAAATTCCAGCTGTGAAAGCTTGCTGTTTCTCTCCCACATCTCTCAGCTTCTCCTCTCTTCACTGCCTGTCTCCCCATCCACCCACCCCCATTCCTGGAATGCTCTAACCCCACATCTCTGCTTCCTGGTTTTCCTCTCTTGCTTCAAGTGTGAGCTCAAATCCCACCTTCTTAGGCGGTAGAAAACATGGCTCTTGTGTGTCCAGATTTAAAAAATCACAACCAATTCTAGGCTGTTCAAAGTACCAGCTAAGTATTACAAGCTGTGAACAGCAGTTCACTATGGGAATATCTTGATAACTTGAGCCTTCTCTGGAGTTTAGCACTAATGCCAGTGCCCTCTTGGTTCAGAATAGATGTTAGGATGAGTCACTGAACATTTAACAAAGGTTGGGATTTTTTTGCCATAATACAGCAAGAATATACAAGGAAACTTGGTTCCTATGGACGCAAGCACCCTCATCTCTAGAATAAGTCACCAGGATATTTTAGGTGACTCCAGTCTTGGGTACCTACCATGTATGAGAAGCTCAGACTCCACATAACTAGGACTTTTGAAGCTCCCCATCTGGAAGCCTCATCAGGGAAACCAAAACCAATCAGGTCCAGGGGCCAGCTGTGTCCTGGGCCTGCCTGAGGAGCAGGGTGAAGATGGGGATGGAGAAGGAAGCTCTATCTGGAAGGCTGAGATCCTGGGGCAGCTTAGTGCTGGCATAGTCTCCCTGCTTCCATAACTTGTGTTTGAAACAATTGGGACCTTCTCTGGGTTTTTTCCCCTTTTGCATTGCCTTTAATAATTCTCAGTTCTGACAGGAACTCATTGAAACATTGGGCTAGTGTTGTCTTCAGGGGACTGACAAGTGGACATGCCAAAAATGTGTTCAATCCTCTACTGTATTTACATTTAAAATCAAAGAACTGCAGGAGAGAAAAGAGTGGAAATATCCAAAACGGAATCAGAAAGAAAAGGATGAACATAGAAGAGGGAGCTGAGGAGGGTCTTCTAGGCTTCTTGGATTTCACTCCAGCAGTTGGTTCATAGTTACTCTTTTCCCATTTTTTCTCTCTCTATGATTATTAACAGAAATGTTAATATGATCTGGAAGTAACCCGTATTTTCATCTGAAGCACAAAAAGATCAGGGGTTAAGAAGAGATAGTTTTAAATGTAAATTCAAGCAGAGATCACAACCTTCCCCACTTAGATTCTTTTAGAGAAAGATACAGCTGCCCACAGATCCTGATCTTTGAATGGTTTCCACCTTTGTAAAAGGAATGGATGGCATTAGGTGACCTCTCCGGTCTCTTCCAGCTTGAAGGTTCTAACACTTATCTCTGGCCAAATCTACTGTTCTGTGCTAAATTAACTGCTCTTCTTTCATACTCACTCAGATCCTGAGTCTCAAAAGGAGTTGACTTTTGTGTGAGATAATTAGATGCCACGGAGACAAAAACTCTTTGTCTGAGATGGCTCTTGAGCTGTCAGTAGCATTTGGGACTATATTAAAGTCTCTGGCATTTGAGAGGGTCTCCAGGTGTCCTTAAAACACTTTAAATCCTTGTTAATGTGACTCACTTTAAGAGTTTTCATTCCCCTTAGATCTCACAGGGAAGTCCTTTAAAATGTCATGGATAGCACTGAAACTGAATTCACATTCATGAAAACAACCCACCCCTGCCAACCATAGTATCTTGCTTAATAAATCTGTGAAATTGAATCAAACCGGGGGGTGTAGACCCTAAATGATCATCCTGGTGCAAACATCAACAACATGGAAATAGGTGTTGATCAAGGACACAGGTAAAACCCAGTGGAATTTCGCATCAGTTATGGGAAGGGATGGGGGAGGTGAGGGAAAGACTATGATTCTTGTAACCAAGGAATCATGTTCTAAATTGACTAAATAAATTTTTCAAAAAAAAATTAAATCAAACCCATCACATTTACATCTTCCACAGAAAAAATTACAATAAATTCACATGCTTCCAATATACTACTTTCCCCTCATCTCTCTCTTGGACCCTCCTATTCCCAGGATCCTGTTTGTAGGTTTGGAGTGGCACAGGAACAATGTCTAACATTTGGAAAGGAATGGATCCAAAGTTTTCATCATGGTCCCAAGTGAATTAAGCAGGATGAGGCAAAAGTTAGGAGAGAAGTAAAGTTAGGGATCATTTTGGTAATTAAGTTTTCTGAGGGCAGGGGCAGATTATCCTGGTGATGATGGGACACAATAAGAATGGCCCACTATATAATTGTCCTTACCAACTACTTACACACATATTCA
Organism: Monodelphis domestica; assembly: GCF_027887165.1. NCBI lineage: Eukaryota > Metazoa > Chordata > Mammalia > Didelphimorphia > Didelphidae > Monodelphis > Monodelphis domestica. Next base: position 288,674,847 of record NC_077232.1, on the reverse strand, counting down.
TCTGGGCTTACGAGGTTCACTTATATCATATAATGAAGTTCCCCCTTCACCTACTTGCCTCATTCTCCCATTTTCAACTTCTCCTTCTCCTTTGGCTCCTTCTCCATTACCTACATATTATCTCCATATGTTCTTGCTATCCCCCCAAACTTCTCTACTTTAATTCTTCTCATGTTCATAGGCACCATTAGTAAATTATAAAATAAGTTATTTTTTAAAAATCAATGAAAACATGAAAAATAATTAATAAATTGGAAGTAATTTGATATGTGTGTGTATATATATATATATGGAAGGTTAAAGAATAAATTAAATTTACTCCCTGTCCAAATTGATTTCTCTACATCCAGGATGTCATCCCAAACTAATCACAGAATACTCGAGATAACAGGTGGCAAAAAAAGCTACCATCACTTGGGGTGCCCTACTTCTATTGCCTTATTCTCTTGTTCTTTCCCCTTTGCCCTCACCTTTCCCATAATCCAGACTCCCAGCATTGGAAAGAACTGCACTGGTGGCACCCTTGCCTTCTCTCCTACCCCTACTTGGGATGACCCAGAAAGTCTAGACAGAAAGAACAGAAGAATGCTAACAACAAGGCCAACTTTTCTGCTGATAGGGTTGAAATGAAATGGATATCAAAGACCTTAGTCCTTCTAATAAAATAGAAGACCATCATGTCTTGCCATCTACCCTGACTCTGCTCCCTGAGATCCTCCAGGCCTTATGAGATACTTTGCCATTATGCATAGCACTATTATTGTAATTACTTAAAGAATCTAATTATTTCTGGGCCTCGCCATATGCCTAGTTATTGATTCCTTAGAACCTCCCAATCTTTTCATCTGGCTAGTACTTGAACTTTATTTTATGTATTGTTTCCCCCAATTAGTGTGAGCTTCTTGAGAATAAGAACCAGCTTTTTTCAATTTGTAGCTGAAACATTTATAGGACTTAATATTGCTGTTGGTACCCAGTAGGTGCTTAATAAAGATTTATTTTTCATTCAGGAGAGATATGTGTGAAGCTCTCACACTTGAAATAAAAGAGGCAGGTCACTATTGACTGATAGATTAACCATGCCTCTCATTTATTTAAAAAAAACTAAATTGATCAACTTTATGGTAACTCAAGCTAAGAAGCAGTTTCAAAAAAAAGGACCAATAGCACCCCAAAAAGATAGTCAATGATAAGCTCAACAGAAAATGTGTGCTGGCAATTAAGAGTCAGACTACAAACAGGAGTGGACCCTGGGAGCCTAGCTAAGACAGCCACTTGGCTGGCAAAATGCTGCAGCCAAAAGGGAGCTATGTGAAGACCCCACAAAGAGGGGAGGTATTTTAAGGATCTGAAATTTGCCCAATTACCATTGTATTTTATATTTATTCCCACTCTTCTAATGGATCTGATATCTATTGGAAGGGTGCTCCCCAAGTTTATGGGGAAAAGAATGTTTTATAGTGACTGTTTTTACTAAGTTAATTTAGAAATGTCAGTGCTTTGAGCTAATTATGTCTCCTCAAAATTAAGGAGAAGTTTAGCTATAAGGACTGAAATTATTTTATGAGAGCAAGCCCACAAGGTGTCATAGAATCTAGGAGTTACATTCTTTGGGGAACCCATCTGGGAGTGCAAATTGGAAGAATGGACTAGAGTGGAGGCTATGCTATGATTGTTTCTATACTGGAGCAGCACTTTACCCTTCATTCATTTGGATCCTGTCAATTCAGAATTCATGATCTGATAATACATGTATAACCCAGATCAAATTGCTTGCCAGCTCTGGGAGGGGGAGGGAAGGAGACAATTTAGATAAAATAAATTTGGGTAAATTTATGTGGAAATTTGCTACAGCACATAATTTGTAAAATAAAATATTTTATAATAAAATTTTTAAAATTAAATAAGGCTTGATATTAAACTTGAAAAAAATAATCCATGATCATTTAAAACATATTAAAGGATATATTTGTGTAAACTTTGCTCCAAAATCCATTTGCATGAGATCTTTCTCATTGGTGGAGATTGGTTATACTCTACATCCACATGTGCCATAGAGTTTATAAAAACTTGGGGGGAAAAGAGAAAAGTCTTCTGGCTTCCATATTTGGGAGAGAAAACACATTTCCAGACTCTACTCAAGTCCCTGATAAGAAAGAAATTCTAGGAAGAAAATGACCTGCTCTATACCTGCTACCTCCATCATGATCTTATTCTAGACTTACTACACCAGAGACTTTGAGACGAGATCTAAAAGTCTTGGTTCAGCTGAATTATTACTCCCAATAGAAGGGAATATTCAATCTGTACTGTCTGTCAAATTGTCACTTGCAAACCTTCTCTGATTTCTATTTTGTCATTTCCTTAGAAAATGAGCTTATTTCACTATTTTCTATGTGTGTTTACTCCTCTTCTTTTAAGAGATAGTGATCAGGAGCACAGCTTGAAACTCAAAATTGTTACCTCTAGAAATCATATTTAAGGAAACAGATAAATCTAATTCTACTCTGAAAACATCTTTCTCAGGAAAGCAGCCTGGCTAGTTTCTGGCCCCAAACTCTGTTTCCCATCCTACCTGGAATCAAAGTCTTCCTTGGAGAAGAAGTAGAGGAGAGATCCTAGAAATGACTTTTCTTGCCTTTCTGTGAGCCAAATCCACACAGAATCATGTGGATGCATATAACCTACATGGGCAAAACATACACACACACAACACACAAATACTATGACCTTGACACCAGTGGCTTGGTTGAAATGATACAAAAGCTCAATTTATTCTTTTTTTAATTCATAATTTATTACATTAGAATTCCCAGATATCTCCCTCTCTGCCTTCCCCTCCCTGCACTAGAGAAAACATTTGATAAAATTATATACATATATGTGTATATATAAAACTATATCTTTTCAATTCTTTCTCTGGAGGTAGACATATACAAGTAATTCTTCAAATAATACTTACTCTTTTATATAAATATTTCCAGGTCTCTTTAAAACCAACCTTTCCATACTTTTTTTAGCACCGTTGTATTCCATTACATTCACATTATTCATACATTTTCCATTTAATCGACACCCTCTTATTTTCCAGTTCTTTGCCATTGTTTTCAATATTTTTAAGCACAAGGGCCCTTTTCTATTTTCTTTGATCACTTGACCATATGATCTTAGTAGTGCTAGCTCTAGATCAGAGCTCAGTGACTTTGGGGTTATAATTCCATAGTTTCTCTCCAGAATAGTGCATCAATATACCCATTATCACAGAACCCCTCTAATATTTATCTTTTTCCTTCTCTTTTTTGCCATTTTCACCAATCTGATGGACATGAAATGGAACCACTCCTTTTTGATCTGCAGAAAAAATTACCTTTTCAAGATGAATTTGGCACTTTTTGATGACTCCCCTTAACCTCTTTGACCCTCGGTTTAATCAAGTATAAAATAAAGACACTGAACTGACATTTAAAGCCCTTTCTAGTTCTGAATACTTGAGATTTTTTTACTATTATATATTATATGATATCATACATGTTATATATGTATCATGTAATATAATAAAAATATTTATATACTTTGCTATAAGCAGCATATGGAAAGTTGATGATATGTAGTGGTAAAGAGAACATCTATATAAAAAAAAATCTTAGTTGGCAGTTTTATCTGGATTAAAAGGAAGGGGATGGGTTCCCTGGCCCCAGACTACATTCTCACAGGATGGTGCTGTGCTGTTGCATGCAGGGATACCGATGCATACAAACCCAGGACTCACTGAATCTTGGTATTAGAGTATCCTAGAGCCTGCAGAGAGGTGGCCTCTCCACGATGAGTTGGTACTCATTTTACAGGGTAGGCAAACACCAAGAACAATCAAATCAGTGTTCTGGTGGGAGATACTACTGTTTCCCCCAACCCTGCCCATACTGCTTTGAGAGCATTATGTTGGAGTGAAGGGGGAGCAACTATCAGCTTATGAGGAGCAATAAAGTCAGTTGTATAGTATATGGGAACAACTGTTCGGAGTTTATTAAGAAATATTGAAAAGCACAGCTGCCCTTCTTCAGGTTGTTGGCAACATGAGCCGTCCATAATTGATCCAGAGGAGACAGCTGCACAACAAAGGGAATTTAGCCTTGGACAAAATAACAGTTGTGCTTTGGGGGGGCTTATACTCAAGGGCCTCCCTCTAATCCCAGCTCCCAGGCTGACTGCTGGAGATGAGGGTCAAAGCTGTGCTGTGGTGCATGACTTTGAAGCTGTTCCACAGCTTAGAGTCAAGGGAGCTAGCTGGCTCCCAGTTTTTCTCATCACTATACCCAGCCAGTGGGGTCAGATGTCACACCTCAGGCACAACTGGCCAGGAGAATTCAGACCCACAATCGAACCTTTCAGAGACTGGAGGACCATGCTTTGGGGGGTTCTCCAAAAGTCCCATGGCCCAAAATACCTTCTGGGCTTCCATGATTCCTGACCAGTTCACCGTAATGTGTAATCCTTACTCCAAAACCTAGATAAAGGGTTTGAAAGCATGTTGACATATAGAAAATGTGACCACCACAAAAATAAATATAGGGTTCATTTATTCAAGGACAATTTATTTAGCATTTGCTCTGTGTTGGGAACTGTGCAAGAAATACAGACAGCTCTCCTCTCAACAAAGTGGGAAACTACGAATTACAATAATAGCTAGCATTCAAACTTTGCATGTATTATCTCATTTGAGATTCACAACTCTGTGAAGTAGGTGCTATTATTAACTCCACTTTACAGAGGAGGAAACTGAGACCGAGAGGTTAGATGACATGTCGAAGAATGTTAGATGGCACAACTAGGAAGTCTGAGGTAGAATTGAACTCAGATTTTTTCTGACTCCAAGCCCAGAAAAAGTCTACCCAGCATTGCCCTCCTATAGTAGATTAGTAGTAAGGTGGTGTAGTAGATAAAGTGCAGAGTCTAGAAAGATCTGGATTCAGATCCTGTCTCAGACACTAAGTAGTTATGTGGCCCTGTGTCCGTCACTTTACTTCTTTTCCCCTCAATTCCAAATGTAAAATGGATAATGCCAGGATATGAACAATAACAGGAAGTGGATAGTCATATTGTTCAAATGAGATCATATTTGCACATAGTAGGTGCTTTTGTTGTTTGGTCATGTCCAGCTCTTCTTGAAAAGCCCTCTGGGCTTTTCTTTGGAAAGAAATGGTTTGTCATTTCCTTTTCCAATTCATTTTACAGATGAGGAAACTGAGGCAGGCTATAGTGACTTGCTTAGGTCACAAAGCTAGTAAGTTTCTGAGACTGGATTTGAACTCAGGGAGAGGAATCTTCTTGACTGCAAACCCAGCATTCTATTCACAGTGCCACCTATCTGCCCTTAGCATGTGCCATATAAATTGCTTATTCCCTTCTCTATCATGCCACCTAGAAGATGCAACAAATAAACAAAATAAATACAAAGTAATTTCTGGGTGGAGATACACTAACAAGTGGGCCTATCAGGACAGATTCTGGTAGGAGGAGGCACACGAGCTGAGCCTTGAGAGAAACCAAGAATTCTATAATGTGAAGGTGAGGAGGGAGTGCATTCTAGACATGAGGCACAGCCTATGAAAATGCACGAAGCCTGGAAGGGAAGTCCCTTATGAAGAACAGTAACTATGCCAGCTTATCAGGAATATATTGTATGCAAGGGAAAGTAATGCTCAGTAAATGTGGATAGAAAGATCAAAGCACATTATAAAAGCTCTAAAAGTTGCATTTTATCTAAGCGCCAATTAGGAATCAAGGAATCTCCTTGAACAGAAGTGGCATGGTCGAACCCATGACTCAAGAATATCAATTTAGTAGTCACGGAAAGGAAGAATTAGTGAAGGCAGAAATTGGAGGCAGGAAGACCAGCAACAGGTGGCTATTGTGATGGTTCAAGTTAGAGGTGATAAGGGCAAGAACAAGGATGCTGACTTATATAAGTCAAAAAACAGAATCACTAAAACATATAGAAGACCAAAAGCCATTCCCCATTAGAAAAATAGTCAAAGAGGGGGCAGCTGGGTAGCTCAGTGGATTGAGAGATGGGAGGTCCTGGGTTCAAATCTGGCCTCAGACATTTCTCAGCTGTATGACCCTGGGCAAGTCACTTGACCCCCATTGCCTAGCCCTTACCACTCTTCTTCCTTGGAACCAACACACAGTATTGACTCCAAGACAGAAGGTAAGGGTTTAAAAAGAAAGAAAGAAAAGTAGTCAAAGAATAAGAACAAATGATTCTCAAAAAAAGAAATGCAAACTATTAACAACCATATGAAAGAATACTACAAATAACTAATAACATGAAAGAGGTAAATCAATGCAACCCTGAGGTCCTAAATCAAACCCTGCAAATTTGCCAGTGACAAAATATAACAATGGTTCACATTGGAGAGGTTTGGGGAAGACAGGCATTCCAGTGTATTGTTGGTGGAGTTGTGAATCAGGACAGCAATTCTGGAAAACTATTTGAAATTGATACAAATAACATAAATTCCATTTCAATTATTCTAATATAAATAATTAATATAAATAAACCAATTAAAATGTCCATGTGAGATTCCATTACTAAGCTTTTGCCCCAAGAAGGCCATTAATAAAAATGAAGTCTCCCAATAGATCAAAATATTTATAGAAGCTTTTTTGGAATAGCAAAGAATTGGAAACAAAGAGGAGGTCGTTCAACTGGAAATAACAAAAGAAACTGTGGTACACAAATGTAATGGAATATTACTACATTTGGAGAAATGGACATTTGATGAATACAGAGAAAGCATAGAAAGATCCACATGAATTGATGCAGGGGGAAGTAAGCAGAGTCAAGAAAACAATGCACACAATGACTACAACTATGTAAATGGAAAGAACAATCCCAAAAAAATATCAAAAGGGAATGTTGCAAAATTTTTAAGAATGGGCGTGGCTCAAAAGAAGAGATATAAGAAGATGCCTCATTTCACTGCTTTCCAAGGTTGGAGAACCATAAGCATTGGATATTGTATATATTTTCAGACTTTTTAAATGTGTCGATCAGTTGTATTGATATTTTTTCTCCTTTTTATTTTAGTCTTTGAAAAATATATTTTGTTTCAGTTCTCTGGGAGGAGGGACAATGCTGAGGAATATTATGATGATATTTTTAAAAGACATCAATATAAAATTTTTTAAAGAATCAACAAAATTTGGTAATTAATCAAATATGTGGAATCAGGGAGAATAAAGTCTCAGGTCTGACTGCTAGGTTATGAATGAGGGTGCCTGGAAGAATGGTGGGATCCTCAGGAAAAAAGAAAAAGTTAGGAGGGTTTATGGGGAAAGATAATTAGCTCAGTCTGAAACCAGTTGTGTTTAAGAGACCTACTGAACATCCAGTTGGGAGAAAATGTCTGGTGAGCAGTTGGCAATATGGCACTAGAACTCAGGAGAAAAAACTAGGGCTAGATATACAGTATGCTGGGAGTCATCTGCATAGAAATGATAGTTCAATCCAGGGAGGTGTTATTTTGGGATAAGGCACTATTCCCAGAAGTCCTTATTAAAATGCAAATGTGTTATCTGGAGGAGATGACATGATTTACGTGTTAACTTCTTGGCAAGCATTCAATTCAACAGAGATGTGTATTAAGTGCCTACTAGTGCAAGGCATTGGGCTAGGTTCAGAGGATACAATGACAAAAAACAAAAAACAAAAAACCAACTAAACAATTGCTGCCCTCAAGCAGTTCACATTCTACAGAACAGAGTGTAACTAGTAAAATAAAGACCTAAATATAAAATAATATACAGAGGGAGAGGGAGAGAGAGAGAGAGAAAGAAAGAGAGAGAGAGAGAGAGAGAGAGAGAGAGAGAGAGAGAGAAACTCAAGATGCATCCATGAAGTTATAGAATAAAGATAAGGGTCCCAGAGGAATAGAAGCAAAGAATAGGCATATTTTGATAGTAGAAGAATAAAATGAATTGAAAAAGTATTAATTACTATATTTTGTCAATTACTATTTTCCTAGCATCCAGCTAAATGATAGGGGCACAAATAGAAGAGGGAGACTCAAAAAACTCACATTCTAATTGGGTGAGATAATACATAAAGGAGTGTTCAGTTTCATGGCAGATGGAAAGGCAAAAGTATGCTTAGGGTTTGACAAAAAAAAAGGCAACAAAGCAGATGGTAAGGCCCTGAGGCCCTTGGGGAGCAATGGTAAGGCAGATGGTTCATTATGAATAACTGTTGGGAAGAAGATGATGGGTATAAAGGCTGGAGTGGAGTAGGACTCTTGGTTACCTCCAGAAAAGATGGAGATGATTACTTAGCATCCAAACAAGAGTATCTAGAGTAACTGAGCAATGGGACTTGGGTTGAAAAAGACATAGTTCTCTCACTCTCTCTCCAAGTCATCCTCTGCTCACACTAGTCCATCAACCATCCACCAGGTATGTTATTGTGAGTGCCACTTTGGGATAATCTAGGCAAACTGATGGTTTTGTTTCTCTTCTGGAGAGTCAGAGAGCACTATGAGGAGCATAGAAGACCCCAAATGTGGAAACAAATGCCAGAGAAACTAAGTTTTCTCTCTGGTCTTGTTCCCCCTCATTTTCACTCTTACATTTCTCTCTTCTGTCCTTCTCCTTCCTTTTATTGCTTAATATAGATCTTAAAGAGTTTTACTTCTGCCACACTCTACAGCCACCATGGATATTGAGAGATTTGACAAAATGCTCTGCTGAAAAAGGGTCCATTGCGCCTGTGTTATTTTCATCTAGGAAAAATAGGAAGCTCTCTAAGAAACTTCTGAGAGTGGCCAGAGTCAATTAACATTGAACCCTTACTCAACAAACAAGGAAACTCACTTAGCTCAATTAGTCTGCACACCTTGTAGTTATATTTGAGATTGGGAAAAATAAAAAGAAAGGCCCCTGTGAAATAACTCATATTCCAGTACAGGCATGTGCTAGAGGACCCACGTGGTAATAAGAATAAGAAACAACTAGCATTTACAGAGTGATTTAAAGTTTTCAAAGCACTGTACATATGGTATATGATTTTATCTGATCCTCACAGCAACCTCAGGAAGTGGATGCTATTATTATCATCTCCGTTTTAAGAGGAAGAAACAGATTGAGAAAGGTTGACTTGCCCAAAGTCCATAGCTACTAAGTGCCTCAGGTGGGATTTGAACTCAAGTCTTCCTGAGTCTAGAGCTCTGACCCACTGCACTATCTAGTTTTCAAGAAATTCAAGCCAGAAATATGTTTGTGCCTTTTCTAAACTAAATGGGCAAACTAAGCCTTTTGAAAATGGAGATTTAAGAAGTATTAACTTGGCATGCTAAAATTAGTATTGACTTAATTGAACTCTAAAATTCATATAACATTTAATAAAAATGTATAAGCTCTTATGCAAATAAATAAAGCAAGTCATTCTTTTATGTACAACTATTTTGGGATTTTAAGGTTATGCAACTAGCTTGATCTTGTCACATTAACAATTATTATTTTAGTAATTCATTGTTTTATATACTAAGAGAACTTATTCAGTCTGTGCCTTCTTCATTTGTAAATGGCATTGTAACTGTCTGAAGGAAGTGATCTAGAAGCATCTCATTCTACTTCTAAATTTGATCTGGCCCATGTATACAGAATCTAATTTGCTACTCTAGCCAAGATGTGGGAAGTAAAGAAAATAAATTCCATTAACAGGGAAGCCAAGTTACATGCTGATCTAACCAAAATTGACACTCTTATCCTATCAGCTTTTGAATTGTACCCTATATCTTTTTCTAATATTACCATTTTCTGCATTCTGAACTGGCTTATTCTTTTTATAAAAATTGTTTTTTTTAATTATTCTGAACTTAACACCAAATAAAATAAAATTCCCATATATAATGTAGAACAGAAAAATAGAAGTATACATGAAATGAATGACAAATATCTTTCATGTACAGCTTGTTTTTCCCTTTAAGTATAAAATAAATTCTGTATATAACTTTCAGGGGGGAAAAAAAGAAATTCACATCAGGAATTACTAGCATTGCAAAGCATACTGGCTTTGGTCCAAGATCCTCAGGTTTTCAGATCCACCTACATGACATACTATGATTTTTCACTTTGGGGCTATGCCCGGTCATTGGTATCATTATATAATCTGCTTCAGGGGAGGGAGAGGGCTGGAGACCAAACACTGGACTTATGACTCCATTGATGTAGAAACTCCCGATGGACAAACTGTACCATTGACGGTCATGTGCACCTTCTCTAACTTAGAGTCTTAGAGAGAAAGCCCTGAGAATCTATGTGACTCAAGCCTTTTGGACTTCAAGACCAACTGTCTATTCATTATTCTATCAGACTATCTTATTAGTTTCTAAAATACTAAACTCAGAAATGTCCTATTTCTTGTCTTTCAACCTCAAGTACCTGGGCAGCTAGGTAATACAGAGGTAATACAGAGGCCTGAAGTCCAGAAGACCCAAGTTTAAATCTGGCCTCAGACACTGACTAGCTGTGTGACCTTGAGCAAATGTTTAATTTAAATGAATGTCCAATAAGTCCAAGTATTATATTTTATAAGGCTTTATTATCAATCACTTGAAATAGAAGAAATAAAAGAACAAAAGTATAAAACCTAAATAAAAACACATGGGTAAAATTCTCCTGCCTGGCTTTCACCCAACCTCCACAACTGACTTCACGGAAAAAAGAAAGAGGGAGGAGCTACACCCACAACTTTATCTTCAAAGTGTAAGCATCTAAGGTGAGAATGAAAATGGGAAGCTGAGAGAGAGAAGATTCTAATTACACACCTCGCTTAATCCCATTGTCTTTTCCTTACTTGGAACCAATACACAGTATTGATTCTAAGACAGAAGGTAAGGGTTTAAAAAAAAAACAAACGTTCTTTTGCTAGTTAATCAGCAAGTATTTATTAAGTGCTAGGCACAGGGGATTGAAAGGCAGAAAAGGAAGAGATGCTACCCTGAAGGAGCTTACATTCTATCTGGAGAGGCAACATGCATCACATTTAAGAATATGGAAATGAAGTACTCACAAACTAAATAAAAGGTAATTGGGGAGTGAGGCACTAGCAGTGGTCATAAAGAAAGTACAGAAGGAAGTTCTCTGACCCAGATTCCAGAATTTAGAAACCTAGTTTCTACTTGTAGTCTTTCATCAATACAGCAAAAACAGATTTTCAGGAAGCAAGAACAATTTATCTCCTAAGGAAAGAAGGGGAAAGAGGAAAGGAGCTGGCAATAGAGTCCAGTGGGTGAAGGTCTGAGGATCTTCTCCCATGCCTAGCATGCAGAAAAGCAGAAAACTGATACCAAGATGGCCTCAGACAGCCATCCATGTAGTGAAAGGAGGCCACTGGCCTCTTAAGATAAATGTGTGCTGTCTTTGAATCAAAGAATCCTTTTGAACAAGGGAGAAGAAAAGTCAGGAAAAGAATAAAAGGAGAAAAAAAGGTTTCAAGAAATGGAAGAAGGGAACTCAAAAAGAGATGAAAGGAGAAGGATAAAAGAAGAGTGATTAGAGGCAAAGACCTGAGGAGAGAAAGAGAGGAGAAACTTAAGAATTACAGGCTATAAGAAGGAGAGCTACTAGCAATTACCCATGATAATTATCCATAAGAATATCCAACAGCCACGAGAATCTTAAATTTCAAAAAGGCAATTCAGGCTTATCTAAGCCAACCTTTCAGCAAATGCAGAAATCCCCTCTCCAACAACTGTATTTGGTGACTCCACTCAATACAGCTGACCTTAGAAATTTCTCATAATGTTCAAGCCAGGAGCTGCCTCTGCTTATTCTAGTCAATCTTCTGCCATCTCCTAAAGTCAATATCCCTGAAAGAAATGGTTTTCAAAATAAACAAAATAAAAATAAAACAAATATACCTGGAAGCAAATCCCAGATTTAAACAAAGAATAAGTTTTTATTGGGCCATAGAATCCAGGGCAGGATTGTTTTTAATGATAATCAATAGATCTGTTATTTTTTACAAATTCTTAGGGAAAGATAATTTCTGCCTTAAATAATGCCTAGCATAATGAAGCTGCCATTGATTAATGATTATATAAGTAGAGAGACTAGGAGACAAAAAGGAGACATGGAAATCAAGAGGTAATAGGAAATCAAAAGAGGGAGGAGAGATACAGAGAATGAGGGAAAAAAGAGTAAAGGAAGGTGAGACAGTAACAGAGTTACTATATATATATATATATATGCTTATATACATATATATATACACATGTATAAGATTTCTTTCAGCATTAAATCATTATCTACCTCAATGTGACAAGGAGAAGCAAGGACCAGCAAAAAGAAACATGGTGGATGCTGGGGAGAAGGGAAGAAAAAGGAGGAAGTGAAATATAAGCAAAATCCTTAATTTACCAAGTCAAGTTCTGAGATAGACACATCTGATCAAAGGAAGATCTGCTGATCATTAATTGTGAATCAAGTATGGAAAACCCAGGGACAATGTAAGTCCCTCTTCTGATCCCTCCCAGCCCAAAGCCCAGCTTTAAACTCTTTCTCTAGTTAATCGTTTAATAGCTTTTACTCTGGAGCAATGGTCTCCAAAATGGGGGATGTAGGGGTATAAGTCTATCCACTGAGCCCTCCCTGCTCCCTCCATCATCATCCAGTGGAGACAACAAAGGGCAGTAGTGGCAAAAGGAGCCTATGGAGCCTGAATAAAGGGGCAGGGACAAATGACAGTGAGCCCAGTTCAGACACTGAATGAGGTAGTTGAGGCAGAAACACTATGTCCAAGGCATGTGGAGCTGGAACAGCTTTGGAGGCCAAAAAGGCATCCAGGCAATGGAAGTCCATTAGGTCAGGAGGCAGTCCTTTCCCCCTACTCGAAGGATTGTAGAGTTGCTATAGCTGGGGGTTGTCAAAGTGGCCATAAGTGGAAATGAGAAGCAACATGCCTAGGGCTCACTGGGGCTACATTTAAGGGCACCAGGGTTTAAGGTAATTTGACTATGGCAAAAAGTAAAAGACCTCATGACATTAGCCTAGGTGTGATCAATGTGGATTCCCTCCTATGCCCTTGTAAGGAACTTCTTAATAATTGCAGGCTATTTAACCCCTAATGTTTGGCCAGAGGTGTAGATCTCTGCACTGTTTAAATTCTTAATACTTAAGCTGGACAGAGGTATCCCCCATTTGCATTCTCTACAAAACTAAAGACACAGACACCCCCAAAGCAACCATGGTCTATCTGACCTTTAGCTAGAGAATAGATTGAATATGAATTGGGTCTGGACCTCTACTATGAGGAACTCCCAGTTGAGGAATTTCCCTCTGCCAACACAAGATGGCACCTTCACTGAAACCTGTACATTGACCACCTAGAGACACTTCAAAGTGCCTTTGAAAACAGTAACTACACAAGGAAAGAGAAAGTTTATGATTTAAACGTTGGTCCTATCAGATGGAAAGGAATCAGTGACAATATGCTACCAACTGTACCAGTCACTGGGATTCTCCACCAGGGTAGAGTTCACCAGCACCTGGACATGCTGGACATATTGTGATCACTAATGTCCCAGCTCTTCCCCAGTAGACTATGTTCCAAGCTCCATGAAGCCTGGATGTGCTAAATTCTGCTTCTACTTCAGCAGTTTGTGCATCCTTGTTCTTCTCTCTCTGTTTCATCTTTCTTCCAAAAACTAAAAAAAAAAATGTGAGACCTTGAATTAGTTGTTGCCATCCTAGCTCAGTCCCTCCTCCTGGAGTTCTCGTGGTCAGTTCTCATGATAACAATCCAAAGGTTTTCATTCTATCAGAGAAGTTCAATTCTATATCATATTTGGAGAATGTAAGCAAACCCCAAAACAATATTCCAATATGGCCAATATAATATGCTTAAACATATTTCTGTCAGTAAGTCAGTAAGATAATAGTCAATTAAGTGCCTACTATGTGCCAGCCACTGTGCTAAACACTAAGAATAAAAAGAACGACAAAAGATAGTACCTGTTTTCAAGGAGTTCATGATCTGAGAGGGGATTAACACGTAAACCACTGGGTACAGATGAGTTATAGACACGATAAGGAGGAAATAATCATCTGAGGGAAGGAATTGAAATGAAGAGGGATTGGAGAAGGTTTCCTGTAGAAGGTAGAATTTTAGACAACATTTGGCATAATAAATTAAGGAGGCTGATTCCAAGCAACCTGTCTTTCTAGACCAGAATTCTAATGACCTGACTTTTTTAAACAAGTGGAACGGTGTCTCTCTCACACCCTGTGCTCCCCATCTGCTGACAGTAATATCCCCATTCTGATGAGGCTCCAGTATTTATTTAGAGCAAATCAACAGTTGCTGATTAACAGGATGTGACAAGAGCAATCTATGATTGATGCCTGTATGCATTTGGGGAAAATTAATTTAGAAATGCTGGGGAGTTTTTAAAAGGGTGTTTCAAATAAAAATTCAGGAAGAAATCCATCTTTGCTAATATTTACTATATGGGTGGATGCTGGCACTGTCCTCACCTAGCCAGGGTAGCACATTCAATAGTTCAGATATCCAGAGGAAAAATAGGAGATCCCCAGCATGGAGTGGTTGACAGCAGTGCCCATTCTCTGATCACTTTCAGCATATTCCAATGTAGTCCTGTACTGCAAAGCCACCAATTTTTCCAAATCTTACAGTATTTTCAATAATAAGAGAGCAAAAAGATTTTTGGAACCATTAAAAAACACAATTTTAAATCATCATCTTTTTAAATTTCTATTTTCAGGTTTTTATAATGTAAACAATGGGTTAGCAGTACATATAAAAATACATAGAAATGCATTTATTAAGTGTATATATAAATGGGTTTGAGCTATTCATGTTCAATATTTTTAAAAATGTTACTGAAGTCATCTTTATCTCATTTTATTGATTCTATTTTATGTAACTTTTGTGATGTACACATATTTGTAGTATATATAATGCACAAATATTTGTTTATATACAAATACTCTTATTAAGTGAATGTATCAACAGTTTGTTTTTTTTTAAACCCTCACCTTCCATCTTGGAGTCAATACTGTGTATTGGCTCCAAGGCAGAAGAGTGGTAAAGGCTAGGCAATGGGGGTTAAGTGACTTGCCCAAGGTCACACAGCTGGGAAGTGTCTGAGGCTAGATTTGAACCTAGGACCTCCCATCTCTAGGACTAGCTCTTAATCCACTGAGCTACCCAGCTGCCCCCTCAACAGTTTTTGAACCACTGATAAGCAATATTTTTAAATGCTGTTTAGTCCATTGAAGTCATCTTTTTTAAATTTTCCAAGTGTTTTATACAATATATTCATAGTACATGTAAATCATATATGTATATATGTACTGTCAGTCATTTCAGCTATATCCTACTCTTCATGACCCCATTTGGATCATACATTTTTGGGCAAAGATTCTGGAGTGTTTTTCCATTTCTATCTCCAGTTCCTTTTACATATAAGGAAAATGAGGCAAACAAGGGAAAGTGACTTACCAAGGGTCACACAGCTAGTTAGTATCTGAGGTCAGATTTGACCTCAACTTTTCCTGACTCCAGGCCTGGCATTTTATGTACATCACCACTTAGCTGCCCCCACATATGTATGTGTGTGTAAACACACATGTATGTATTTACACACACACACACACACACTGGAAAACCCAACTAATCAAAAGAGTACAAGGACTAGCACTCAGGAGAGATGCCAGAGCAATGAGGGAGGATGGGAGAAGAGGGGATCTTGCTAGGAGAGTGAGGCTCCAGTGCTGACTTTTATCTGTGCCAAACAAACCCAGAACCACTTAGTGAACAACAAAGCTCCTTCATTTGCATAATTGTTTCCTTTGCTGCTTCCCTTTATAAAAATAATGAGCCATTATGCGTATAATTAAAGTTCCCTTAATAAATAAGAACCAGATTGACAACAATCACAGGAGGTCAGCAGGAATTCACTTCAAGAGCACGTCTGCAAAACCTAATGTTAAACTCATCTGTACCAAATTCCAGGAACAGGAAGAATACTTGAAGACCCTTCTTTTGGTTCCTTCCTGAGGTCAGACTTCCTAAAGAAAAAATAAATATGATTTTAATATTGCTTTGTCTGTGGCACTCCCTTTTCTGTCTCTCTCTATCTCTCTCTCCCTCTCCTCTTCCCTCATCCCCTTCCCTCACTCTTCCCTTCCTCCCTCCCTCTCTCTGTCTCTATTTCTCTTTCTTCCCCTGCCTTCCATTCTTCTTTCTCTTTCTTTCTTTCTTTCTTTCTTTCTTTCTTTCTTTCTTTCTTTCTTTCTTTCTTTCTTTCTTTCTTTCTTTCTTTCTTTCTTTCTTTCTTTCTTTCTTTCTTTCTTTCTTTCTTTCTTTCTTTCTTTCTTTCTTTCTTTCTTTCTTTCTTTCTTTTTCTTTTCTTTCTTTCCCTCATTCTCTCTCTGTCTCTGTCTCTCCTTCTTCCCCCCTTCTCCTCTTCCTCTCTTCTTTCTCTGTGTCTCTTAGCCTATACACTTTTTAAAATCTTTTCTTCTTTATATATTTAGAAAATTTGCAACAAATATCCCCAAAAACCAGTTTTCTTCAAGTTTGGCACCATGCCTATCCTATCCAAAGTATAGTCTATCTCCACCTTCTCTGCACTAAGTGTCCTATTTCCAGTTTGCCCCCAAATAGACTTATACTACAGGTCCCTAACTTCATATTGTCTCATTTAGCCTAAGACTAATTGATCTAGTCAATCAACCCTAAGCCTTTGGAGACCCAAAAAAGGCAGGGGAAAAGACCAAGAAGGAGGCCAGCTGGCCACTCTTTACTCGGGATAAGAGACATTTCAAGGCTAATTAGAAGCTGGATACTGCTGAAAGTAAGCAGAGAGACATGAGTTCTACAGGTAAACTTTGGACATACAGTAGAACCCAGCCTTCTCCCTCAATTCCACCCCACCCCATTTTTGAAAGGAAGTCAGCAAAGCTAGCCTCCCAGCACATTACTAAAGCAAATCACAGAAACTAAAGTGCAGCTTCTTTCCAAGATACTCCTTACCCAGCCCAGTCAATCCTTCACCATTTAATATGCTCTACTATGTACCAGGCACTGTTCTAAGCACAGGAGATATGAAGAAAGACAAAAGAAAGTCCCTGCCCTTGAGAAAGCTGCCCACAATCTAATGGGAGAGACAACAAACTAATACATATCTACAAACAAGCTGTATACAATATAAATGTGTGTGGGGGCGGGGGGGTTAATAAAAAGGCGGGACTAGAATTAAAAGTTTAGGAAAGGTTTCTAGATAGAAGATGGAATTTTATTTGGGACTTAAATGAAGACAGAAAACCCAGGAATCAGATGAAGAGGCAGGACATTCCAGGTATGAGGGATGATAACAGAAAATACTCACAGCCAAGAGATGGAATGGCATATTCATTGGACAACAGAGGACACTGTCCTTGAATTGAAGAGTATGTGGTAGGGACACCTAGGTAGTTCAGTGGTTAGAGTACCAAGTCTGGAGTTGGGAGGACCTGGGTTTAGTCTGTGACCCTGGGCAAGTCACTTTACTCCAATTGCCTAGCCCTTACTATTCTGTTGCCTTAGAATAGACATTTAATAAAACAGAAGTAAGGATCAGTGGGAAAGAGAGAGAGAGAGAGAGAGAGAGAGAGAGAGAGAGAGAGAGAGAGAGAGAGAGAGAGAGAGAGAGAGAGAGAGACTGGTCATGGTAGCCGGAAGAGGTTGTAAAGTAAAAGAAAACTAGACAAGTTGGGGTGGAATGGGAATAGGCTATAAAGGGCTTTGAACACAAAACACAAGATTTAATAATGATCCTAGAGGCTATAGGGAGCTTCTAGAGTTTATTGAGTATGGGGGTGTATTTTAGGAAAATTATTTTTATGGCTGAATAGAAAATGAACTGGAGTGGAGAGGCACACGTAGCCACCAGCCAGCTATTGCAATAGTCTAAACATGAGGTGATGAGGGCCCACAACAGGATGCTGAGGAGAGAAACAAATGCATTTGAGAGATATTGAAAAAATGAAATCAATAGGTCTAGGCAAGAGATTGGATATGGGAGATGAGAGTGAAGAATCAACAGCAATGCCTAAGTTACAAGTCTGGGGGGGTGAAGCTTTAGGAGAAAGATAATGAGTTCTATTTTGGACATATTGATGACCCCAAGATGTCTATTGGACATCCAGTTCAATGTGTCTGAAAAGCAGTTGGAGAAGAGAGAAGCCAGGAGAGGTTAAGGTTTGTAGGCAGGGCTACCAAGAAGTCCACTTATGCCAGGAGTTGATCTTGAATGTCTTCTGCCCATCAACAGATGGTTCTAGTTGACTCAGTTTAAGACCCTCCTTATACATGAAGCCTTTCCTGATATAGCCAACTGTCAATGCCTTCTCTCCCAAAGTTCTTCATACTGATTTGAGGTTTCTCTATAAATTTATTCTGAACATATATACTTATCTCTCCCAAATTGAAAAGAAGCTCCTTAAAAATAGGGATTCTTTTTATCTTCAGTGTTTATATGCCTTGTGTCTATCACAATGTCTAGAACATATTGGGTGCTAATAAATGCTCATTTATTGATTTTGTTGAGTAGTTGATTGGTTATAGAGTCAAGATGTGGTTCTGCAGGTTATGCAACAACCTGGCTATGTGAGGCAAGGGAACATTCATTCTCATATGGCTTACTGAGTGAAGCTCAACTGTGTGCCTCAGTTGTCTCACCTATGCAGCGAGATTAATAATATAGGTGTCATCATTCAATGCAATTCAAACAACCAATGACCACATAAGACCAGTGATGGTCTGATAGACTCTTGCCACAGCCTAGATGATACCAGTGATTATAATGTTGTATCTGGTGGGGAAAATCCAAGAAATTCTGAGACGAAAATTCAATATTGGTATCCTTTATTCATCCCTCTTTCTAATTTCAGGCTAACAGAATATAGATTTCCAGTCTCCTTCATATTCATCAGAGTGTACACAAAGTAGCCATTGGTTTTTGCCTCCACATTAGGGTGGAATCAAGGTTCTTTTTAGCAGAAATCTGTACAGATATATTCAACCTGGCATAGATTAATGTTGTTTTAAAAATATAACAGATGAAAGAACATTACTAGGGGCATAAGTTCTATATGAAGGGAAAAGAAAGGAGAAGAAAGAGATGGGGTTGGGAGGAAGGAGAGGAAGATAGAGGACATCTGGTTATAACTGGAATCTTCAGAAATGGGAGTGTTTTTTCTTATCTCTTCTATTAAATTCTTTTGTCTTCTCAGTGAAGCCAGAGATACCAAAGGGATCTCAGTGTGATGGATTTCTCTGCATTTTCTCTGTTGATTCCATTGCTTAGGAGATCTCCCTGGAGGTCACTTAATAGGATGAGTACCTGTTATGTACTCTGCTAGTACAGGCACTCTGGGGGATATGGATGTTTCTGACATGATTACTGTCCTCAAGGAATATGAATTTAGGATTAGAATCATTTTCTTGAGGAGACTAGACCTGACAAAAATGAAGCAATAGCAAATAATTTAAGATAGAATATAATTGTAAAATGTAGACTATGATTGCTTAAAAAGTTAGAAGGAAAAAAGAAAACAATAAAAGTTAGAATATTCAAAAAAGAAATTAATGGAAAGGAGACAAACTTGTCCTAAGTTCCAAAGTATGAATGAGAGCAATGGAGAAAGGAGACCATTCATGAAGGAAACATGAGACAAGACATTGTTATACAACACTTATCTATGGAATGGTGAAGAAATCTACCTAAGTAAAACCAAAAGTGCTTGTTAGGTGAATAATGAATATAAGGAAATAAGTATTTAAGTGACTACTATGTGCCAGACATTGTGCTTTGAATTGCAACATCTCATTTGAATCCTGGGAGGTGCTATTTTTATCCCCATTTTGTAAATGATGAAACTGAGGCAGAAAAAGATCAAGTGACTTGCCAAGGGTCACAGAGTTAGTGTTTGAGGTCAGATATGCACTTGTGTCTTTCTGACTCCAGATCTCATGTTCTATTCATTGAGCCACCAAGCTGCCTCTAAAGAGACTTCCATAAAAACTGACAGGTAGTGGAGGGAGACAGTATGGTTCAATGGAGTTGAGAGTTACTGTTGAGTTGTTTTCAGTCATATCCAACTCTTCATATCCCATTTGGTGCTTTCTTGGCAAAGATAATGGAGTGGTTTGCCATTTCCTTCTCCAGCTCATTTTATAAATAAGGAAACTGAGGCAAACAGGCTTAAGTGCCCTAGGGTCACACAGCTAGTAAGGGTCTGAGTCTGGATTTGAATTAAAGAAGGTAAGTATTCCTGACTCTAGGAATTCCACTCTATCTACTGTACTACTTAGCTGCCCAGGAGTCAGGAGACCTGGGCTCAAATCTAAGCCTCAGGTTCATCTTGTGCAAAATGAGAAAGCTGGACTAGATGACATCTAATGTCCCTTCCAATTCTAAGTTTGTGATCCAATAATTTGTAAGACTTTCAAATTCAGATTGATGAGTTTTTGTGATTGGTTGTGCTAAGAACTTGAGAGCTACTGATGGTGTTTAAGCGAGGTATTAACATGGTGAAAGTGATATTTAGGTAACATTTAAGTGCCAGAAGAGTATAGATCAAAAGAACTTGTCCTCTCAGATACCAGAGAAGATACCTGTGTAAGCAACCAGACTGGAGGTCTTAAGTTCCTGTATCAGAACAAGGACAGTGGGAATCAATGAAGAAAGGATGGAAAGGAAAGCCATTTGGTTTTTGGGTTTGTTTTTTTATTTTTTAATAACATTTTATTTTCTCCCCTGTTACATATAAAAACTATTTTCAACATTCATTTTTTTAAAGTTTGAGTTCCAAATTCTCTCCCTTCTGACTCTCCTTCTCTCTCTGCCTCCTTGCTTTCCCCTTCTCCCTGAGATGGCAAGCAATCTGATAGGGAATTTTACATGTGTAATCATGTAAAACATTTTCTCATTTCAGGCATTTTGTGGAATTCTCAAATATAAAAAGAAGAAAGAAGAGTAAATACAGTATGCTTAAGTCTGCATTCAGACTCCAGTTCTTTCTCAGAGGGCAGATGGCATTTTTCTTCATGAAATGGCTGGAATTGTCCTGGATCACTGTATTGTTGAGAATAACTAGATCATTCACAACTGTTCATCATACAATGTTCTGGTTCTGCTTATTTGACTTTGCATCAGTTCGTGTCTTTCCAGAGTTTTCTGAAGGCAGCAGGACACTATAAAACAAAACCAAGAGAATGAAAAAATTGAGGAAAATATGAAGCATCTCATTCACAAAACAGAGGATTTAGAAAATCGTTCAAGGAGAGACAATTTAAGAATCATTGATCGATCAGAAGACCGTGACAAAAGAAAAAGCCTGGACATAATACTACAGGAAATTATTTAAGAAAACTGACCTGATATTCTGGAACAAGAGGGAAAAGTGGAGATTGAAAGAATGCACAGATCACTTCCTGTACTTAATCCCCAACTGACAACACCCAGGAATGTTATAGCCAAATTCAAGGACAATCAGACCAAAGAAAAGATATTACAAGCTGCCAAGAATAAGTCATTCAGATCACGGACCCACAGTGAGGATAACTCGGGATCTGACTGCATCCACACTGAAGGACCGAAAGGCATGGAATATGATATTCTGGAAAGCAAGGGAACTAGGTCTACAACCAAGAATCAACTACCCAGCAAATCTGACTTTATAGGGTAAAGTATGGTCATTCAACAACAAAAAAGAATTCCAAGAATTTGTAAAGAAAAGACCAGACCTGAACAGAAAATTTGATGCCCTAGCACAGAACTCAAGAGAATCATCAAAAGGTAATTTAAAAAGTGGGGGGGGGGGGACAAAAACAAAACAAAAAAAATGACTTTTTTAAAGAGACTCAATAAGTTAAAATGATATGTATCCCTATAAGAAAAGAGATCGTTGATAACTCTTAAAAATTGTTATTTTCAATTGGGCAGTTAGAAGAATTTCACGTAGAGGGAACAGTGACACACTGTATAGGATGAAATAACAAGACATAAATAGATATAGATATATGTATGCATAAATGCAAATACATGTATATATATATGCAACTATAGCTAAAAAAGAGGTTAATACTAAAAGAAATTTGAAAAGAAACAAAAGGGGGTAAATTTATATGTCACAAAGAAGCTCATGGTGGGAGGGGAGAGGAAATCAATACACTGGAATGTTAAAGAGACTGAAGATAGGAAATACTCAACTCTTACATGCATTGAAATTGACACAAAGAGGGAAGAACAAGCCAATCCATTGGGGCAGAGAATAGATTTGCACACTATAGGGGAGTAGAAGGGTAACAAATGGACTGGTGGGAAGGGAAGCAGTACAAGGAAGGGAGAGGGTTGGGGGTAGTTTTAGAAAGACTTCAAGGCAAATAAGGGGGGAAATAAGAAGGGTGGGGGGTAGAAACGGAAGTAAATCAAGGGTGGGAACTAGGGGGATTGACTAAAAACAAACATTGCTGTAGAAGGAAATAATGAAAGAAGAAAAGGCAGGACCAGGAATAGAAATCAAAATGCTGGGAAATACACAGCTAGTAATCATAACTCTGAATGTGAATGGAATGAACTCACCCTTAAAATGCAAGCAAATAGCAGAGTGGATTAGAATCCAAAACCCTACCATATGCTGTCTGCAAGAAACACACATGAGGAAGGTAGATACGCATAGGTTGAAAGTAAGTGGATGGAGCCAAATCTACTGGGCATCAACTGATAAAAAGAAGGCAGGAGTCACAATCATGATATCTGACAAAGCCAAAGTAAAAATAAATCTAGTTAAAAGAGATAGGGAAGGTAATTACATCCTGATAAAAGGCAGTATAGACAATGAGGAAATATCAGTACTCAACATGTATGCACCAAATGGCATAGCATCCAAATTTCTAAAGGAGAAACTAGAGGAGCTCAAGGATGAAATAGACAGAAAAACTATACTTATGGGAGATCTGAAACTTCCTCTATCCAAACTAGATAAATCAAACCAAAAAATAAATAAGAAAGAGGTAAGAGAAGTGAATGGAAGCTTAGAAAAATTAGAATTAGTAGACATATGGAGAAAAATGAATAGGGACAAAAATATACCTTCTTTTCAGTAGCATGTGGTACATTCACAAAAACTGACCATGTGTTAGGGCATAGAAACATTGCAAATGAGTGCAAAAGGGCAGGAATAATAAATGCAACCTTCTCAGATCATAATGCAATGAAAATAATAATTAGGAAGGGTACATGGAAAGGTAAATCAAAAATTAATTGGAAATTAAACAATACAATTTTCCAGAACTGGTTAGTTAAAGAACAAATCATAGAAACAATTAATAACTTCATTGAAGAAAATAAAAATGATGAGACATCCTTTCAAAACCTATGGGATGCAGCCAAAGCAGTACTCAGGGGCAAATTTATATCCTTGAAATTAATAAAACTGAAAGTCAAAGGACTATTGATGTAATAAATAAGACTAGAAGCTGGTACTTTGGGAAAAAAAAAACAAAAAAAAATAGACAAAGTACTGGTCAGTCAAATTAAAAAAAGGAAAGAAAAAAAACAAATTGACAGTATCCAAGATGAAAAGGGAGACCTCACTTCTAATGAATAAGAAATTAAGGCAATCATTAAAAACTATTATGCCCAATTATATGGCAACAAATATGGCAATTTAAGTGGTATGGATGAATATTTACAAAAATATAAATTGCCTAGACTAACAGAGGAAGAAATAGATTACTTAAAGAACCTCATATCACAAAAGAAATTGAACAAGCTATCAAAGAACTCCATAAGAAAAAATCCCCAGGTGCAGATGGATTCACAAATGAATTCTATCAAGCATTCAAAGAACAATTAATCCAAATATTATACAAATTATTTGATAGAATAAGCCAAAAAGGAGTTCTACCAAATTCATTTTATGACACAAATATGGTACTGACCCCAAAGCCAAACAGACCAAAAACAAAGAAAACTATAGACCAATCTCCTAAATGAATATAGATGCAAAAATCTTAAATACAATACTAGCAAAAAGACTCCAGCAAGTCAACACAAGGGTTATTCACTATGATCATGTAGGATTCATACCAGGAATGCAAGGATGGTTCAATATTAGGAAAACCATCCACATTATTGACCGTATTAACAAGCAAACTGACAAAAATCACATTATTATCTCAAGAGATAATAGACAACACACATTCCTATTGAAAATACTAGAAAGCATAGGAATAGAAAGGCCTTTCCTAAAAATAATAAACAGTATATATCTAAAACCATCAGCACACATCATCTGCAATGGGGATAAACTCAAAACCTTCCCAATAAGATCAGGAGTGAAACAAGGATGCCCATTATCACCTCTATTATTTAACATTGTACTAGAAACACTAGCAGTAGCAATTAGAGAAGAAAAAGAAATTGAAGGTATTAAAAATGCCAATGAGGAGACCAAGCTATCAATCTTTGCAGATGATATGATGGTCCACTTAAAGAATCCTAGAGAATCAGCCAAAAAGCTAGTGGAAATAATAAACAACTTTAGCAAAGTTGCAGGATACAAAATAAACCTGCATAAGTCATCAGCATTTCTATATATTTCCAACACAGTTCAGCAGCAAGAACTAGAAAGAGAAATCCAATTCAAAATCACCTTAGACAAAATAAAATACTTAGGAATCTATCTGCCGAGACAAACACAGGAACTATATGAACACAACTACAAAACACTCTCCCACAATTAAAACTAGATCTAAACAATTGGGAAAACATTGATTGCTCATGGGTGGGATGAGCTAACATAATAAAAATGACAATCCTACCCAAATTAATTTACTTATTTGGTGGTATACCCATTAAACTACCAAAAAACTACTTTACAGAATTAGAAAAAAGCATAACAAAGTTCATTTGGAAGAACAAAAGATCAAGGATATCCAGGGAAATCATGAAAAAAAAATGCAAAGGAAGGAGGACTTGCAGTCCCAGATCTGAAACTATACTATAAAGCAGTGGTCATCAAAACAATATGGTACTGGCTAAGAGACAGAAAGGAGGATCAGTGGAATAGACGTGGGGTGAATGACTTCAGTAAGACAGTCTATGATAAGCCCAAAGATCCCAGTTTTGGGGATCAAAATCCACTATTTGATAAAAACTGCTGGGAAAATTGGAAGACAGTATAGGAGAGATTAGGTTTGGATCAATATCTCACACCCTACACCAAGATAAACTCAGAATGGGTGAATGACCTGAATATAAAGAAGGAAACTCTAAGCGAATTAGGTGAAGACAGAATAGTATTGTCAGCTGTATGGGAAAGGAAAGACTTTAAAACCAAGCAAGAGCTAGAAAAAATCATAAAACGTAAAATCAATAATTTTGATTACATCAAATTAAAAAGGTTTTGTACAAACAAAACTAATGCATCCAAAATTAGAAGGGAAGCAACAAATTGGAAAACAATCTTCATTACAAAAAACCTCTGACAAAGATCTAATACTCTAATTTACAAAGAACTAAACCAATTGTACAAAAAATCAAGCCATTCTCCAATTGATTAATGGACAAGGGACATGAATCGGCAACTTTCAGTTAAAGAAATCAAAACTATTCAAAAGCACATAAAATGTATTCTAAATCTCTTCTATTCAGAGAAATGCAAATCAAAACAACCTCACACCTAGCAGATTGGCTAACATGACAGCAAAGGAAAGTAATGAATGCTGGCGGGGATGTGGCAAAGTTGGGACATTAATTCATTGATGGTGGAGCTGTGAATTGATCCAACCATTCTGGAGGGCAATTTGGAACTATGCCCAAAGGGCGATAAAAGACTGCCCTTTGATCCAGCCATAGCACTGCTGGGTTTCTACCCCCTAAAGAGATAATAAGGAAAAAGACTTGTACAAGAATATTCATAGCTGCACTCTTTGTGGTGGAAAAAAAAAATTGGAAAATGAGGGTATGTCCTTCAATTGGGAATGGCTGAACAAATTGTGTTATATGTTGGTGATGGAATACTATTGTGCTCAAAGGAATAATAAAGTAGAGGAATTCCATGGTGACTGGAACAACCTCCAGGAAGTGATGCAAAGTGAGAGGAGGTGAACCAGGAAAACATTATACACAGAGACTGATACACTGTGGTACAATTGAATGTAATGGACTTCTCAATTAGTGTCAATGCAGTGATCCTGAACAACTAGGAGGAATCAATGAGAAAAACCACTATCCACATTCAGAAGAAACACTGTGGGAGCAAAAACACCGAAGGAAAACAACTGTTTGAATACATGGATCGAAGGGATATGGTTGGGGATGTAGACTAAATGTATGTCCTAATGGAAACATCAACAACATGGAAATAGGTTCTGATCTAGGACACAAGTAATACCCAATGAAATTTCATGTGGACTGAGGTAAGAGCTTGAGTGGAGGGGAAGGAGGGAAATAATATGATTATTGTAACCAAGGAATAATGTTCTAAATTGACTAAATAAACTAATTCAAATGGGAAAAAAAAGAAAATGGTTTGCAGATCTCCCCTACTTAGTGTTAAGTAGGGGTGTTTTCAATTTTTGTTTGATTAAATTTAAAAGAAGGCAAGGGGGGAGCCAATCCCATCTCCACAAGGTGTACCTAGAAAATCAGCAATGTTACAAACCAGGACTTGTTTTATTGTTTTGTTCATTGTCTAGACTCGTTAATGATAGAAAAAATGGCAACAGTGCATATTTAATGTTAAAGGGTATCATGCATATTTTTCTTTTTCTTACAAATTTGCCAGAAGGGAATCTGATTTCAAATCCTACTTTAAAAGCTTATTAGTTATGTAACCCCATGGGCACGTCACTTTAATTGTGTCTGTCTCAGTTTCCTCTTCTGTAAAATGAGGATAATAATACTTTCCTCTCTGTGTTATTGTGAGGATCAAATGAGACAACATGGGCAAAGTTCTTTGTAAACCTTAAACCATTCTATAAATGCTACCTATTATTATTTTAAACTTTTAAATTATTATTACTATTATATGATGTTGTTGTTTAGTTGTTTTAGTTGTGCCTAACTCATTGTGGCCTCTTTGGGGGTTTTCTTGGCAAAGATCCTGTAGTGGTTTACCATTTCCTTCCTCAGTTCATTTTATAGATGAGGAAACTAAGGCAAACAAGGTTAAGAGACTGGTCTAGGGTCACACAGTTGGTAAGGTCTGAGGCAGGAACTCCCATCTTTCTGAGTCCAGGTCCAGTAGTCTATCCACTGTGCCAATTAGCTGCCCATGATTCCTCATATTTCTATAGCATTTTATGATTATAAAGAACTCCATACTCTTTCTCATGGGATCCAAACCTAGAGATAAGTAGTTGGTGTAGGTATTACTACAGGAAAATGAAAGTGATTTCAGAGAGGTGATATGAGTTTCCCAATGTCACCCAGCTAATAAGGGGCAGAGTTAGAACTCAATTCCAACTCTCTTCTGATTTTCTACCCAGTTCTCATTCCACTACAATTTAATCTGACACTTGTTAAGATCTCTTTCATTTCTTTTCTTTTTGCTGCACTGTGGAATGTTCCACATGTTAACCAGTCTCCATGCAACACATTCACCAAGAATCAATACGGCTCAGTAGATATAGAAGATTGGGTTCCTAGTCCTGGTTCCGTGACCTATGAGCTGTGTTATCCTCTGCAGTCAGTTAATCAGAAAATCTTCACTAAATACTTATTCCAAAAGCCACGTTGGTACCTGAAGCAGGCACCGTGGAACACTTAGAGCTCGGTCAGACATGGAAGACGCCAATGTCATCCGCTGCGTTCCTTTCAATCTGACTTTTGTCTTGCCACTGTACTTGGATGACTCTGGAAAAGAGAGAGATTGATGACTTTGTACAATTCTTCCTCACTTGAAGTCAATTCATGTGTAAATCAAGATATAATCCTGTGATGCCATTGGTCCTCTTCAGAAACATAGGACAAATGCCAACCACATTAAGCACTTACTAAGAGAGAGGCACTGTAGACAGGATTTTGTAAAGTACAGATGAAGAAAGAAAGCAATCTGGGAATGGGGAAGAGAGCCATTTTCACCCAAAATACAGCTAGGTCCTGATTAATATAAATTCACAACCCAAAGTGGTTACATGCATTAGGATTCATACCATTCAAAGTTCTAATTATGTAAAATATGGCCATTTGTTCCAGCCCAAAGGAAATACACTGTGTGAATTCAAACAACATGACTACTTCAGAAGATCCAATTATTAACACCGATTGTGGCCTGGCTGTAAATGAGAGGTAAGGCTCAGGTAGGAGGCAAACAGCAAAGGCCTCCTGTAGAAGGTGAGATTCAAGTTATTTTACCTCACATATCCTCTGTTTCCCTCATATCCCTTCAGGGATTTCACAAGCCATCTAGCCCAAACCACTCATTTTATATATGAGGAAACAAAGGCATTAAGTGGCTTGCCCAAGATATTGCTGTTTGGTTGTTTTCAGTTATGTATGACTCTTTGTGACCCCAGTTGGGGTTTTCCTGGCAAAGATACTGGAGTGCTTTACCACTCCACTCCTTCACCAGGTCATTTTAAAAAATGAGGAAACTGAGGCAAACAGGGTTAAGTGACTTGCCAGGGTCACATAGCTACTAAGTGTCTGAGGCCAGATTTGAACTCAGGAAGATGAGTCTTCCTGATTTTGGTCTTGGCACTCTATCCACTGTGCCACCTAGCAGCCCAATGCCCAAGAGTTTATAGGTTACAACAGAACAAAGATGGGATTTGATCTTAGGTTCTATGACTCTACCTTCTCCATTCTTTTGGCTGTACCATACTTCTCACTCAATCAACAGATAATTTTATGTGACTCCAACTACCATCCATTTCCGTTTCTGTGGGCATTTATTAAGGGCCTACAATGTGCAAGGTACTATGCTAAGTTCTAGGAACACAATACAAAGATGAAACAGTCCCTGCCCATGAAGACCTTGAATTCTATTGGTGAAATAACATGTCTCCCTAAGTAGCGTAGGATATTGTAAACCCCAGGTCATTCACAGGTAGGGATGGGGGGTGAAGATGAGAGCAGAAAAGGCCTCCCACTGGAAGTAGCTGAACATTGAATGAAGTTAGAGATTTAAGGAAGCTGGGAAGCAAGACAGTGTGCTGGAGGCATTGATGATTTATGGAGAGCCAGTAGGAAAGAAAATTAGATTTCTTTGGCTAACTCAATAATATGAACTGGAGGGAAAATGAACAAGTATAAATTTAGAAGGACATAATGTCCCAGGCTGCAGTAGATAAGTCTTACAGTCCAGATGATGCAGGGGCACTTCCTCCAGTAGTCTTGGTCTTATAGAGTCTAGAGTTTCATCTCTCCCATCAGTGGAGATATTTTTGTAACTAAGTTTTGGCATCACACTGGTTCTGTTCATCAAGCCTATAACGTATGGTATGTTGTTGTTTTACCTTTAATTCTCTCCTGTCTTGAATTTTTTTCCAATCTGGTCATTTTATTCTTTCCTATGATAAGGGGGATGATCTTTGACCCAAGGCCAACTGTTTTTCAAGGTTCTAGGATACCCTGAAAGCTAATGAGGTCTTCTTACTATCATCAACTCAAGCCCCCACAGACCTCTCTTTGTTAAGGGAAAATGACTGGGGCTCTAGCTCCATTAAACCAGTTAACTTTGGGTATTTTTTCCAAAGGGATATTTACTCTGAAGATCAAGAACAAGTACAAACATTTTCCCTAATACCTCAGGGCATACTTTCCTCTTTCTTGGGGGAGAGTAAACATAACTTAACTCAGTTGCTACAAAGCTTCAGTCCTACCAAGTTTGGATCCAAAGCCTAGATGTGATTAACTCCTGAAAGAATTAAAAATAAAGGGAAACTTTGAACATTTGGGGGGGGGGAAAAAGGAATAACTACCAGATAAATCCCACTGGGATAGTCTTGAAGGTTACTCCTTGCTCCTCAGGGCAATCATGCTTCCTGAATGGCAAACCAAACTCTGGAAGACCAGAATGCCCTCCAGACCTATTGAGCTACTCCTTTCACTAATCACCTTGTACAGGAGTAGTTGAGTTCTCTAAGAACAGTGAGGTAAAGAGGAAGAAATAAAGATGGCAGGTGTTTGGGTCCCTATTCACCATGTGGTTAGATGACTGGAACCCATTACAGAATGTCTACTCATTTTCTCCCATCTCTTTAAGACACATCATCCCAAATCTCCTGGAAACAGGAACCATACTCCTCATCATCACCATATAGGAAATTTGAGTGGTATTCTGTACATGTACCAGACTCCTATTACACTACCTTTCCATTCCCATAGGATCATCCATATGTTGGTAAATATTTAACAACTGGCTCTCTCTGAGGAAAAAAAGATGTATACATGATATACTTTAACTTTAATCTATATCATTAATATTTTCTCCATCACTTTAAGTCTACACAATCAAAAATAAATAATAAATCAAGCTCAGATTTGTAATATTTACTGATGCTCAGGATGTAAATGCTCACATTAGAAATTTAACAATAGACTTTTCCAAGTCAATTTGAGCCGGCTCCAGCCCATCCCTGCATAAGATCTACCATCACCATAATAGAGACAGATATTTACCCCCTTTTAAAAAAAAAAAAAACCTTGCCTTTCATCTTGGAATCAATACTGGGTATAGGTTCCAAGGCAGAAGAGTGGTAAGGGATAGGCAATGGGGGTTAAGTGACTTGCCCAGGATCATACAGCTAGGGAGTGTCTGAGGCCAAATTTGAACTCGGGACCTCCTGTCTCTGTGCCTGGCTCTCAATCCACTGAGCCACCCAGCTGCCCCCTACCCGCTTTTTAAAAATCACTTAGCATTTCCTTGCTCTGCTACATTTAAAGCTGACTGTTACTCAACAAACATTTATTTAGTACATACTATGTACGAAGGATTAGTGATATAAAGAGAATCTGCCCGATAAGCACCTATGATTCAGTGTCACAGAATGCTCAGACTATTAATCTAACCCAAGCCTTAATAGGAATCCCCTCTCCAACATACCTAATAAAAAGTTACCCAGTTTCTGCTTGAAGACCTAGAGCAATGATGACAAACTTATGGCACCGGTACAAAAAAAGGCACATAGAGCTCTCTCTGTGGACATGCTTGCCATCACCCACCAGAGTTTGCTACTAGAAAGCCAGAGGGACTCTGGGAGGAACTGTTCTCCTTCCCCACCCCACTATCCAGCAGCCCAATGGGAGTTCTTCCTCCCACCTCTCTCTGGGGTAAGGAGGGGTAGGGGGTTGAGGGAGGTTCAGCACTTGGTCTCTAAAATGTTCGCCTTCACTGACCTAGAGTGACCTATTAAAGTAGTATTTTCCACTTTCTAATAGGAAGTTTTTCCCTATATCTCATTGAAACATCCTGGTTATGCCTTCTGAGGCCAAATAGAATCCCTATTCTCTTCTAAACCTTGAACACAACTATTATGTTTCTCAACTTGAATCCCCAAGTCTTCTGCTGTAGGCTAAGAATCTCCAGTTCCTTCAACCTATCTTTGTACAGCATAGTTTCAAGTCATCTCACCATCCTCATCATTCTCCTATGGCTGTATTTCAAATTAATGATTCTCCTAAAATGTGGCATATAGAACATGGAATGGATCTTGGCTATTACCTAGCTAAATCCTCTCATTTTGTAGATTAGCAAACAGATGCAAAAAAGGGAATGATTGGCTATGGTCACCCATGAGCTCAACTATGAAGTCAGAACTAGGAGTAATTTGGCCCCTTTTAGTTCTAAGACACTATATGTTGACCACCGTGACTAGCACATCCACAGTTTCACTGAAAACACATTCTTTTTAACATCAATCAGTAACTTAGGGCAACAATGGGAAGAAAGAGAAAATGGTAACCTCTAGTTCATTCCAGAAAGAAGTCCTCAGACTCTCATTCATTCAATCAGACTATAAACAACCGTGCCTCCATCATCCCAACTTCCTCAAGCTTTCGTAGTATAACTATCTTATCTTCAAGATAAACTTGGTTAGTGAACCTCTTCCCCTTCCTTTCCAAAAGCTCCTATCTTGCAGATACCTTTTCTGAATGCCATATCTTTTCTTCCACATGGTGAACACTGGACCTCATCCTCAATTTTTCACTCTGTTCAATAAAAGAAAATATCTTTTTCAATTTCAAGCTTTTGGAGATTGACTAGGGTTTTACTATCTATGGGAAAACTTATTTATGAATCAGGGCCCTTAACACAGACATCACCACATAAATATTAAGTAAGCATCACTGTGGTTTTCAATCAGTATCAATTTAAATGAGAGACAAATCTGTGAATGGGAAGCAAAGAGTTCCATCATTCATCATCTTTTTCCCAAATGGCTGTGTCCTTCCATGCTTGCCCATCCCTATGAACTCCTTTATACCCTATTACTTTTCAAGTCTCTATATAAATTTGCAGTGAAAGTTAGAATAAGGCCATGGGGCATCCAACTGTGTCAGGCTAATTGTTACCCTAACTAAAGATATACAAGGCTGAAGAAAATTGAGTGAATTAATTAAGTACTGCTTTTCGTAATGATTTATTGAGTATTTACTATGTGCTATTTACTGGGGAAAGCTTTGCAGATACAAATACAAAAGGTGACCTAACATGCCCTTCATGACTCCTAGGGATTTAGGAAATACCCTCTTTTTTTTTTTTTATTGTATAAACCACCTTTCAAGGGAAGTTTTAATTTTTTTTTTGCCTTCTTTTTTTTTATTTAAATATATTTTATTTGATCATTTCCAAGCATTATTCGTTAAAGACATAGATCATTTTCTTTTCCTCCCCCCCACCCCCCATAGCCGACGCGTAAGTCCACTGGGCATTAGATGTTTTCTTGATTTGAACCCATTGCTTTGTTGATAGTATTTGCATTAGAGTGTTCATTTAAAGTCTATCCTCTGTCATGTCCCCTCAACCTCTGTATTCAGGCAGTTGCTTTTTCTCGGTGTTTCCACTCCCATAGTTTATCCTTTGCTTATGAATGGTGTTTTTTTCTCCTGGATCCCTGAAAGTTGTTCAGGGACATTACCCCGCCCCTAATGGAGAAGTCCATTACGTTCGATTATACCACAGTGTATTAGTCTCTGTGTACAATGTTCTCCTGGTTCTGCTCCTCTCGCTCTGCATCACTTCCTGGAGGTTGTTCCAGTCTCCATGGAA
Source organism: Monodelphis domestica (assembly GCF_027887165.1). NCBI lineage: Eukaryota > Metazoa > Chordata > Mammalia > Didelphimorphia > Didelphidae > Monodelphis > Monodelphis domestica. The sequence goes on along the minus strand of NC_077232.1, from coordinate 288,641,559 downwards.
CTTCTCCACTTTATTATTCCTTTGAGCACAATAGTACTCCATCACCAACATATACCACAGTTTGTTCAGCCATTCCCCAATTGATGGGCATCCCCTCGTTTTCCAGTTTTGGGCCACCACAAAGAGCGCAGCTATGAATATTTTTGTACAAGTCTTTGTGTCCATTATCTCTTTGGGGTACAGACCCAGCAGTGCTATGGCTGGGTCAAAGGGTAGATATTCTTTTGTCGCCCTTTGGGCATAGTTCCAAATTGCCCTCCAGAATGGTTGGATCAGTTCACAACTCCACCAGCAATGAATTAATGTCCCTACTTTGCCACATCCCCTCCAGCATTCATTACTTTCCTTTGCTGTTATGTTAGCCAATCTGCTAGGTGTGAGGTGATACCTCAGAGTTGTTTTGATTTGCATCTCTCTGATTATAAGAGATGTAGAACACTTCTTCATGTGCTTGTTAATAGTTTTGATTTCTTTATCTGAGAACTGCCTATCCATTTCCCTTGCCCATTTATCAATTGGAGAATGGCTTGATTTTTTGTACAATTGATTTAGCTCATTATAAATATGAGTAATTAAACCTTTGTCAGAGGTTTCTATGAAGATTTTTTCCCAATTTGTTGTTTCCCTTCTGATTTTAGTTATATTGGTTTTGTTTGTACAAAAGCTTTTTAGTTTGATGTAGTCAAAATTATTTATTTTACATTTTGTGATTCTTTCTATATCTTGCTTGGTTTTAAAGCCTTTCCCCTCCCAAAGGTCTGACATGTATACTATTCTGTGTTTACCCAATTTACTTATGGTTTCCTTCTTTATGTTTAAGTCACTCACCCATTTTGAATTTATCTTGGTGTAGGGTGTGAGGTGTTGATCTATTCCTAGTCTCTCCCACACTGTCTTCCAATTTTCCCAGCAGTTTTTATCGAATAGTGGATTTTTGTCCCAAAAGCTGGGATCTTTGGGTTTATCGTATACTGTCTTGCTGAGGTCGTTTTCCCCCAGTCTATTCCACTGATCTTCCTTTCTGTTTCTTAGCCAGTACCAAATTGTTTTGATGACTGCTGCTTTGTAATATAGTTTGAGGTCTGGGACTGCAAGGCCCCCATCATATGTGTATTTTTTCATTATTTCCCTGGATATCCTTGATCTTTTGTTCTTCCAAATGAACTTTGTTATGGTTTTTTCTAAATCAGTGAAGAAGTATTTTGGTAGTTCAATGGGTATGGCACTAAATAGATAAATAAGTTTGGGTAGGATGGTCATTTTTATTATATTGGCTCGTCCTATCCATGAGCAGTTAATGTTTTTCCAATTGTTCAAGTCTAGTTTTAGTTGTGTGGCGAGTGTTTTGTAGTTGTGTTCATATAGTTCCTGTGTTTGTCTTGGGAGATAGATTCCTAGGTATTTTATTTTGTCTAAGGTGATTTTGAATGGGATTTCTCTTTCTAGTTCTTGCTGCTGAGCTGTGTTGGAGATATATAGAAAAGCTGATGATTTATGTGGGTTTATTTTGTATCCTGCAACTTTGCTAAAGTTGTTGATTATTTCAATTAGCTTTTTGGTTGAATCTCTAGGATTCTTTAAGTAGACCATCATGTCATCCGCAAAGAGTGATAACTTGGTCTCCTCCTTGCCTATTCTGATGCCTTCAATTTCTTTATCTTCTCTAATTGCTACTGCTAGTGTTTCTAGTACAATGTCAAATAGTAGAGGTGATAATGGGCATCCTTGTTTCACTCCTGATCTTATTGGGAATGCATCTAGTTTATCCCCATTGCAGATGATATTAGCTGTTGGTTTTAGATATATACTGTTTATTATTTTTAGGAATGACCCTTCTATTCCTATGCTTTCTAGTGTTTTTAATAGGAATGGGTGTTGTATTTTATCAAAGGCTTTTTCTGCATCTATTGAGATAATCATGTGGTTCTTGCTAGTTTGCTTGTTGATGTGGTCAATTATGTGGATGGTTTTCCTAATGTTGAACCAGCCCTGCATCCCTGGTATGAATCCTACTTGATCATGGTGAATGATCCTTCTGATCACTTGCTGGAGTCTTTTTGCTAGTATCCTATTTAAAATTTTTGCATCTATATTCATTAGGGAGATTGGTCTATAGTTTTCTTTCTCTGTTTTTGACCTGCCTGGTTTTGGAATCAGTACCATGTTTGTGTCGTAAAAGGAGTTTGGTAGAACTCCCTCTTTGCTTATTATGTCAAATAGTTTGTATAGTATTGGGATTAACTGTTCTCTGAATGTTTGATAGAATTCACAGGTGAATCCATCAGGCCCTGGGGATTTTTTCTTAGGAAGTTCTTTGATGGCTTGATGGATTTCAATTTCTGATATGGGATTATTTAAGAATTCTATTTCCTCTTCTGTTAGTCTAGGCAGTTTGTATTTTTGTATATATTCATCCATTTCTCCTAAATTGGTGTATTTATTGCCATATAATTGGGCAAAGTAATTTCTAATGATTGCCTTAATTTCCTCCTCATTGGAGGTGCTGTCCCCCTTTTCATCTTTAATGCTGTGAATTTGCTTTTCTTCCTTCCTTTTTTTAATTAGATTGACCAGTACTTTGTCTATTTTGTTTGTTTTTTCAAAGTACCAGCTTCTTGTCTTATTTATTAAATCAATAGTTCTATCACTTTCGATTTTATTAATTTCTCCCTTAATTTTTAGGATTTCTAATTTGGTTTTCTGCTGGGGGTTTTTAATTTGATCGCTTTCGAGTTTTTTCAATTGCATTTCCAATTGATTGATCTCTGCTCTCCCTTGTTTGTTAATATGAGCTTTCAGGGATATGAATTTGCCTCTGATTACCGCTTTGGCTGCATCCCAAAAGGTTTGAAAGGATGTTTCGCCATTGTCATTTTCCTTGATGAAATTATTAATTGTTTCTATGATTTCTTCTTTAGCTAAACGGTTTTGGAGTATCATATTGTTTAATTTCCAATTGGTTTTAGATTTGGTTTTCCATGTACCATTACTAATCATTATTTTTATTGCCTTGTGATCTGAGAAGGCTGCATTCATTATTTCTGCTTTTCTGCATTTGTGTGCCATGTTTCTGTGACCTAATGTATGGTCAATTTTTGTGAATGTGCCATGTGGTGCTGAGAAGAAGGTGTATTCCTTTTTATCCCTATTTATTTTTCTCCATATGTCTATTAATTCTAATTTTTCTAAGATTTCATTCACTTCTTTTACCTCTTTCTTATTTATTTTTTGATTTGATTTATCTAAATTTGATAATGGTTGGTTTAAGTCTCCCACTAGTATGGTTTTATTGTCTATTTCTTCCTTCAATTCTCCTAGTTTCTCCATTAGAAATTTGGGTGCTATATTATTTGGTGCATACATGTTGATTAATGATATTTCCTCATTGTCTAGAGTCCCTTTTAACAAAATATAATTACCTTCCCCATCCCTTTTGATCAGGTCTATTTTTGCATTGGCTTTATCAGATATCATGATTACCACTCCTGCCTTCTTTCTATCAGTTGAGGCCCAGAAGGTCTTACTCCATCCTTTAATTCTGACCTTGTGGGTGTCAACCCGCCTCATGTGTGTTTCTTGAAGACAACATATGGTAGGGTTTTGGATTCTAATCCATTCTGCTATTCGTCTACGTTTTATGGGTGAGTTCATCCCATTCACGTTCAAAGTTATGATTGTCATTTGTGGACTCCCTGGCATTTTGATTGCCTTCCCTAATTCTAACCTTTTCTTCTTCGGCTCTACCTTTTAGTCCAGTGATTTACTTTGAATCAGTCCCCCTTGTCCCCTCCCTTGATGTTTCCCTTTTTAGTCCCTCCCTTTTTGTTCCCTCCCCCTCCCCCCTCTCTTTCCCTCCCTTTTTGTTCTCCCTCTCCCCCTCCCCCCCTTGGTTTTCCCTTCTCCTTACCCTTGTTGGGTAAGATAGAATTCAAGATCCCAATGGATCTGGATGTTTTTCCCTCTCAGAGTTGATTTCCCTGAGATTGAGGTTTAAGTAAACCCCCCCCCTCTCTTCCTCTCCTTCTTATAGGAGTTTTCTTCCCCTCCCCTTCCCCTGTGAATCTTTGTGTGAGAACCATTATTCTATTTGGTCTTTCTTTACCCCCTATTTATACATTACATTTTCCCCACATATTAGTATACATAGGTTGATATAAATGTAGTCCTTATAGAAGAGAGTTTGAGTAAAAGAAGATAACATTTTTCCCCTTTCCTTAATATTTACCTTTTCAGGTATTCCTTGCTCTTTGATTTTCGGTATCAAACTTTCCACAGAGCTCTGGTCTTTTCTTTGCAAAAAGTTGGAAGTCTTCTATTTTGTTGAATGCCCATACTTTCCCTTGGAAGTATATAGTCAGTTTTGCTGGGTAGCTGATTCTTGGTTGGAGACCCAGCTCTCTTGCCTTTCTGAAGATCATGTTCCATGCCTTACGATCATTCAGCGTAGAACTTGCAAGGTCTTGTGTGACCCTGATTGGCATTCCTTTATATCTAAATTGTCTTTTTCTGGCTTCCTGTAGGATTTTTTCTTTTGTTTGATAGCTTTGGAATTTGGCAATTACATTCCTGGGAGTTGTCTTTTGGGGGTTTAGTGTAGAAGGTGTTCTGTGAGCTCTGTCAGTGGATGTATTGCCCCCTTGTTCTAGAATCTCTGGGCAATTTTCTTTGATTATATCTTGTATCACCATGTCCAGTTTGGTGTTTATTTCTGGCTTTTCTGGGAGTCCAATTATTCTTAAATTTTCTCTTCTCCCCCTGTTTTCCAGATCTATCACCTTGTCGGTGAGATATTTTATGTTCTCTTCTAATTTCTTGGTGTTTTGGCTTTGCTTTATTAGTTCTTGCTTTAAAGCCTGGTTTTCTTTTACAGTTTGGTCAAACTGGTTTTGTAGATGCGTGAATTTCTTTTGCATCATTTCCCACTTTTCCTCCCAGAGGGCTTCCATCTTTTTGGTCCTTTCTGATTCAAATTCTTCATGGGTTTGTGGAGAGTTTCTATTTCCTTTGGAAGATTTTGGAGAATTTTCTTGTATATCTTCTTCTATCTGCTCTGTATTTTGTATTTTGGCTCCATAGAATGTGTCCAGAGTCGCCCCTTTCTTCTTATTTTTCTTGGTATTTTGGGGCTTCTGTGCTTCTGTGGAGTTTGTCATCTCTGAACGTGGAGGATTGGCTTTTCTTGTCTTTGTCTGGTGATCAGAGGCTTTAGTCCTGGGCAGATGTTGGTTCTATGAGCGTTCCCTGGGTTAAACTGAATATGCCTCACTGGAACTGCAATGGAAGGGTCGGACCACGAGGCCACACTCTCCCCCTGGCTCGATTTCCGGAAGTTGCCTTCAGAATCCCTGGCCGTGAGGCTGTTTCCTCGGCCTGCGGGGGGATGGGCTGCCGCTTCCCCAAGCTCCGAGAGCACAGACTTTCACTGAGACTTGGATAGCAGGATCCAGCCCGTGAGGCTGTCTTGCCCGCCCTGAGGGTTGCTGTTGTTTTGACCAGCTCTCGGCAGCGGAGGCCCCAGGCAGTAACTTTCACCCGGGCCGACCAGCTCTTTGCAGCGGAGGCCCCAGGCAGTAACTTTCACCTGGACTGGGACTTGGGTAGAAGACCCTGAGGGTTGTTGTTCCTCAGACCCTGCTCTCTGAGCCGGGCGCGGCTGCCGCTTCCGGGAGCCTTGGACTCTGCGCTCCTACCCCTGAGGTCCGAGGGATCTCGGGTTCTGGCTTTTAAGGGGAGCCGTACCTTTTGAACCGGGTCCAGGTCCAGGAGGAGGGTTCCCAGGGTCTGTGCTGTTGATCGTTTTGAATTTCGGCGCCTTAGGAGCTTATAGTTTGAGATCGGTCGGGAAGGGTTTTCCGGAGATCTGAACTTCAGCTTTCTCTAAGCCGCCATCTTAACCGGAAGTCAGGAAATACCCTCTTATAATTTAATAAGGGCAGCTAAGTGGTACAGTAGATAAAAAGCTAGGACTGAAGTTAAGAAGACTCAGTTTCTTGAGTTCAATTCTGGCCTCAGACTTTTACCAGTTGTTTAAACCTGAGCATATTACTTAACCTTGTTTGCCTCAGTTTCTTCATCTGTGAAATGAGCTAGAGAAAGAAATGGCAAAGCACTCCAGTATATTTGCAAAAAAAAATCCAAAACAAACAAACAAAAAATGAGGTCAGAGTCAGACAAGATCGAACAACAATTAAACAATTTAATTTGTGGGGTTATTAACTTTTCATTCCCTTCTATCTGACTTTCCCAAACAGTCTATAAAGTCCTTGAGAGGAGAGCCAGGACCCCTGATACCTCATATGAAGCCCTATTGTAATTCTAGATACAAGGTTGGTGCTACAAATTAGAAAACCTGGATTAAGAAATTCATTTGACATCTTTGGGCCTTTATTTTCTTACATGCAAAATAAGGAAATGGGATCAAAATGTTCTAGGTCTTTTAAGCCCTTCTCAATATACAGAATGAATGAACAAATGAATGAATTCTTACTGCAAATGACTTTGTCTCTTTCCTAGGGACCTCCATATGCTGGAGTTCTCTTAACTCCTGGAAGAAATGACCACAGTAGCCCCAGAGAGGTAAATTTTCATAGGGCTGTCTTGGCCACCTCAACAACACAGCTCCCTCCTACTAGATTCCCTAAAAAATGAAAGGGGGGGGGGAGAAAAAAAGAACGAAAAATAAAGGAAATTGTTGCTTACTTATGCTCCAGATCCCTATTTTTGTCAATCTCCTTGGCTCTTAAATTCTTTGCTTCCCTCCCAGACATGAGCCTTCAGGCTGCAACAAACATAGCATGGCTTCTCCCACTCACCCTTCTCAGAGAATAGCCATGGAAACTTGAAATACAGGAAGTGGCTCTTGTTGCTCTTCCCAAAGAGGCATGTTATTGAACTTGGTGAATGACAAGTTCACACAGTGAACTAAATCTTCTTGGTCTTGAAGCCAAGAAGATCTGGGTTCAAATTGCGCCTCTGACCCATTGACTATGTGATCTTATGCAATATACATAGCCCCTCAGCTCTAATTGAAATAAACACTGTGGACAACATATTGTTTTATTGGATTTTTATTTATTTTGTTAAACTGTAATTCCCTAATTTAATCTGGATCAGCCAAACTCAAAGTCACCCTTAGGAGTTTAGCAAGGGAGCGTAAGTTTGACAAGATAATAATAAAAATAACAAGAACCAACTTTTATATAGAAGCTTAGTATGTGCCAGGCACTGTGCTAACCCCTTGAAGTTATTATCTCATTTATTAATCCCCATTTTGCAAATGAGGAAACTCAGGTAAACATATTAAGTGATTTAAGAGTTACAGAGCTAGTAAGTATCTGAAGCTAAATTTGAACAGAGATCATATCTATCCATTGTCCCACCTAGATGCCCCAAGAAAAGGTACAGATGACTTGTGTTGGTAAAGATGCAAGAGCAGTCTGAAGTCCCAAGCCAGAGCTCCTCCAAGGCCAAGTTCAAAGGAGAAGAAGCTTGTCACAGGAAGTTGCAACTACTTTTAAAGACCCTCTTTGCTTCACTTCCTGAGCCTTCCTTCCACTTTACATGGACCAATCACAGTTTTAGAATTGTCTTAGGACTGCCCAAGCGGCCGTCAGTCATTTCTGAGAGTCATCCAGTTTAGCACTTGGGTTGCAGACCTCCCCTCACTTAAGGAAATGTGGGGGTATTTACACTTCTGATAATTAAATCTAAAAGTGGCCAGGGGAAGAGTTAATCCCATCTTCATGTTTCCCAGGAGTTCTCTGGGACAATGAAATCATAGGTCACTTAAACTTATCCATATCGAAGTTAGCATTGGAGGAAGATGCTGAAAAGAGATCTGACTTGGGGTTCTATCTTGTCTAGCCACTCCAGTAGCAGGACTGAGAAATGTCAAGGCAGTGAGTCCATCTTTGTACTGTTCACAGTCTCTGCTTCCTAGTAGATGTTTGATAATATCAGCCCACAGGACCATAGAGTGGCCTTGTGGTAGGCAAAAGAGCATAAGGTATGATTTAACAGTATAGTGCCCTCAATCCTCTCCCTCATTCAACCGTGAGTATTTAATTTATTGAGCTTAAGGCTTTTTCAGTGTGGTTTGATTCCTGCTAAAAAGACATTTCCCTGGGACAAGAGCCACTTTACCCTGTTAACCATTATTTTCTCTTCCTTAAAACTAAACATCTGAAGGAAGGTTTGATGGGAAAATAGTAGGAGAAAACGACAAAAGGAAAGTTAAATCCTGCCTAGTCTAAACCTTCCATTTAGACCTTAGGAAGTCTAGCCAAGCATTCTTCCGCCTCCTAAAGTCAGTCCTGAAAATCAGCACCACTCAGCAGAAGGACCAAAGCCTCCAGGCAGATATCCTGGTGACCCAGGTGCTGGTTATGACACATTGGGATTAGTCTATTTCTGCCAGGAAGGAAAGAGAATAAATTGGAGAAATAGCAACACATCCTCCCATAAAGATCAGTTTCCCCGAGGAAATTCAATAGCTGACATAATTGTGAATGAAGCCTATCACTTCCCAGAAAACACAGAAAAAGGCTCCCAATCTACATATGATTTAAGGCAAGGGGATCTTAATACATGGTCTCCAGACTCCTTGTTTCAGGAGGTTTCTGAGTTCAAATCAATAGAGAAAATGAAATCTTGATTTTTCATTCACTTCTAACTGAAATTTATTATTTCTTTAAATTATCTTGGGTCACATAACCAACAAGATGGCAGACCAGGCATTTTCTCAAAAGTCTCCAAAATAGGAATTATGTGCAAGAGGTGAGACAACAAGGTCCTCAGACCAAGAAACCAAGAAGTCTAACAAGATAACTACCTGGTAAATTAACAACAGAGAACGCTAATCTGTCATTCTAGTAAGGCAACCCAATCCAACCCACCAGTTTGTGCTCTGAGATCCACTATAACTGCCTTGCTGCTGCTAAAGTCTCTGCCAGAAAACCCTGCCCCTACTCTCATTCCACCATCCTGTAGCAATAAACAGCAGACCCCAGCTCTGCCTATCCCCTTGCTTCAGTAGGGGGAGGTAAAGGAAAGTGGAAGCATACTCTACCTGGAAGAACAGCATATTAAAGTGATATTAAGCCAAAGAATTAAAGGACAGAGAAAATTGGATCAGGGGCCTGGCATGTTAGAGGTTTAAATGGGAGAAGATGGCTTCAGGCTTCAAGGAAAAGTTGCCATATATTTGGAAACCGTTCTATCCTCCTAGAAGTCACTCGATACAGGGGCTGAGGTCCCCAACATGGGAGACAAATTTGAGGTTTGGTCCCCAGAGAATCTTCCATCAAAAGGGAAAGAGCACAAGCAGGAAAGTCAGTGGGGGAAGATATTAAAACAGATAATGGATACTGAGACATCTAAATGTGTCCAAACCACTTCTTGAGGGTAGAAAAGTAGTCAAGAAACATTTTAAGTAGGAGTCAATGTGTTTCACCAAATTACTGAAAGAGTCTCCAACACAAAAAAAAATTTTAGAATGTTCAGTTTCAAGTGTATGCTTTGAGAATTGGAAATTGAGGAGATAACCATCAATTGGGGAATGGCTAAACCAATTATGGTATATGGTTGTTATGGAACACTACAGCGCCAGAAGAAGCCAGGAGCAGGCTAATTTTTGATAAACTTAGAAATAACTACATAGGATAATGAACAGTGAAGTGAGTAAAACCAAGAGAACATCAGACAGAGTTACAGAATTAATAGTTATATTATGAATGTTGTCTCCAGAAAGTGAACTGAAATGTGAAAGCATGAAAGATTTAATTTGTATCAATATGTCAGTCTCCTTCTGTGATATGGGGATGGTGGAGAGGGACCAGGACACTTATGGATGGAATTTATTATGGAGATATGAAGAAAAGTAAGCTAAACATATTACAGATTTGTGATTTCATTATGTATAATTTTATTTTTCTTTCTATGTGGAAATGCTTGCTTTATTTGGTTTTATAAAATCTAGAATAAAAAAAGGGTTCATGCTTTGAGTTTAATCCCAGAAGATCAAAACATTCTGCTCCTCAAATTAATTATCTCCTAACCCAAAGAGAGAGGAAACTCATGGCTACTTCCCCCACAGATAAGAACATAACTTCTCCATGTTGTTATTCAGTGCAATCCCTGACCATACTTTCCCAAGAATTCCTGTAAAGAACCTACCTAAAATACTAAAGATTTTTCTCTTGTTCTCTCCATTTACTTGGGTTCCAGTTCTACAGAGCTATGGAATTAAAACAAGACTGTAGAAGTAGGTTCTCTGTAAGCTTTTGAGGGGGCAGCTAGGTGCTACGGTGAATCAAGCCCCAGGAAAACTCCATCAGGAAGATTTATCTTCTCAATTTCAAATGTGGCCTCAGTCACTTACTAGCTGTGTGACTATGGGCAAGTCACTTAGCCCTGCTTATCTCAGTTCCTCATCTGTAAAATAAGCCAGAGAAGGAAATGACAAACCAATCCAACCTCTCTGCCAAGAAAATTCCAAATGAAGTCACAAAGAATCTCAAACACCTGAAAAACAACTGAACAACAACAAGCTTTTGAGAAAGACAAACCAGAGAATAGATGTTCCTCCCTCTACTTTGGAGCTCAGCCATCCTGCAGGAACCTCAAGAATGTGACATAGAGCTACAGACCTGCCAAGGATTCAGTGAGGCTCCTTCAGGATGTTTTTTGGTACCCCTTTCAGAACTCCATATTAGAGATGACACCAAACTGAAGCCACTGGCTGAAGAGATCTGTATTCAGGACTGGACTCCTGAGACAGAGCAAGAGGGAGAAATGATTCTCCCCTCTATGTTAAAGACATGTTCATTTCTCAATGTAGAAAGGAGAATCTAGCCAAAAAAATACCTAGATTTGGGGCAGGGGCAGATTTATGCAATATTACAGAGAAAATTAAAGCTAAAGATAGACAAATGGAAAATATTCTCTGCTTATTTGAATGAAGGAATTGGATTTGATACTAAATGACAAAATAAATACAATAATTAATGAATGGGGGGACAGATAGGTGGCTCAGCAGATTGAGACCAATGCCTATGATAAGAAGTCCTGGGTTCATATCTGGCCTCAGGCACTTCCTAGCTGTGTGACCTTGGGCAAGTCACTTAACCTCCATTGACTAGCCCTTATTGCTCTTCTGCTTCTGAACCAATATTCAGTTTTGATTCCAAGATAGAAAATAAGAGTTTTTTTTTAAAGAATGAATGGATGAATAAGAAATGTTCATTAAGCACTAACTGTGCAAATCACTATACTAAGTATTGGGGATAGAAACAGAAAAGCAAAAGTTCTTGTTTCAAGAGTCTTGGTTAGAGGAAGGATGAGCCAACATATATAATAGAACTTGGTTTCAGGGCAAATGAGAACTCACAGTGGCCCTTAAAGTACTAGAACAATGCAAATAGTAATGTGTCTTCTTTATTATTATTTTCCTTGCTTAGAAACTAGATGTGTTTCTTTCATCAAGCTATTTGGTAATGCCAAGGTTCTTCAAATACATTACACATCCTCCCCATCTCATATTTTTCCCCAGGTCTTCTCTTCTCCAGGCTAACCTTTCCTGGGTACTTTTCTAATCTTCATGTGACAAGGCTCTTAAAGATTTGCAAAGCACCTTCCATCTATTATCTCATTTGAACTTCATAGTTATTCTGAAAATAGGTATTATTATTACCCTTATTTTACAAATTTTGATAAAGTGATTTGCCCAAAGTCACACAGATAGGATAAATCCAATGTAGGATTTGAACTCATCTCCCTAGCCCCAAGTCCAACACTCTTATTGCCTGTACCACCAAACGACAATCTGATTATATAATCATGTATTTTATATTCCTCCATTTCTTCACATGAATATCATAAGATGCTTCAATAAAATGATTCCTCTCACCTACTGTTTATTAATTCTTCAAAAAAGGAAATAAAGTTAATCTAGCTTGGCCTGTTTTGATGATACTTGCTAGTTCTTTGTAAGTGCCACTTTCCTATCTAAATATTTGCCAAGCATCTCTTTACTATGTCTATGCCTTTCCTAGGAATCAAAGACAACTTACTGGTCTATATTTTTCAGGCTGTTTCCCTAAGTTTCTGAAAGATTGGAGGATTTGCCTTCTTCCAATCTTCTACCATTTCCCCCATTTTCCATGGTTATTCATTCAGACATCACTAGTGGTGGCACACCAAACCCATTAGCCAGTTCTTTCAGAAAACCAAAGGACTGAGTTCATCTGGGTCAGGTGCTTTGAATTCATAGAGGGAATTTAGGTGTTGTTTTTTTTCCCTCCCATTAGTTTCTTGCTAGTCATTTTTATTCTTATTTTTAATGCGACAGCCATTCTCATTTGCCAAAAAAAAAAATGAGATAATTAAGAATTAAACAGCTCAGCTTTCCTTTTGTTGTTATCAATCTATCTTCCCAAGCAGAAGTCCAATCCCTGACACTATTTTCACAAGACTGACACTCATTCAATCTTCTATACCTATATCTTTTAAACCTAAGTTTTTTGGTGAATTCTCTGTGCATCCACTGTCCTCTGCAGACAAATCCCATTTTCCCTTCTGGTTGAAAGTGTTTCCCTTTGTGTCTTCAGAATTTCACTCTTGAGCATCTCCCATCCTTTCCCCTGAAGCATTTTACTCTGCGGGTTCCTGCTCATCTTTTCTCCAAATCCTCTGAAATCTGCTTTCCCCAAATCTAGAATGCCTGTTAGGTTATGCCAAGAGTTCCTCTCATCCAACACAAACCATAGGGTAAAGCGATAACTTGCCCCCAAGGCTCTCATTATTTCCACCTGAACAATTAATTCTACCCTGTAATAAAGAATCAGGTTCAGAACAGAATGTCTCTTTGTTTGGTTTCTTTACCTTTTAAAAGATTAAATTAGCCTTAAAGGCAAATCAAGAAGTTTTTAGTGTTCTGTATTTTGTAGACCAGGAGCTCCAGTAGATGTCTATGTAAATGAAATTCTTTATCACAATTTTCCATGCCTCTTTGTGAGAATCATGTTCTACTAAGAAAATTTTTCATCTATTTCCTCTTTCTTTAGCAGTGCTTTATAGGATATTTCAATGACAATTCACTTTTGTATATCTCTCCTTTGATTTTTACCCAAATATTCTAGATCATTCTTTAACCCTCTGGTTCATGGACTTCTTCAAATGGGTATTATCTTCTTAGTATATAATTCTACCTCCCCTCCCCTTTTACCTACCTTGTTTCTTTTTAATAATGCACATCTATCCTGGACAGAAGGAAGATAGTCACTTGGGGGAAAAGCAGCTTCAGGAACCACAACTCCTTGCTTTGGAGAGAAGTTCTTCACAAAGAAATATGCCTCATGAGAGGTATTGAATTAGAAGTTTACATCCACAAGATGACTCTTAGAACCTGAGATCAGTCAGGTCAAATACAATCCCCAAGAAGTTATTAAACTCTATGCCAGTCAGATAAGTGTTGGTCGCTCCAATACAGGGACTCATCTTCTGTTGCCGGCCCCTCAATGACCATTTAGGGAACTCTTCATCACATAGTGCAAACATATAGACAAAATTAGACATTCACATACCCCCCCCCCAAGCTCCCACATGATTGACTTGAAGCAGGCAGAGAATATTTTCACATGTACTATATAACCAAGTAGGAAGGGGGATCCCAAGCTTTCCCATGCCTCCTTTATGGCCTACCAATACAGGGGCAGGACGGAAGGGAGTGATCATCAAGAGATTCCTGATCACTGAAGTTGCTCCCAACCTATTTGGTGAAGCTACAAAATATATGGGGCAAGTTGGAGAGACAATGATCTATAATAAGGCAATAAAAATAATATAATTGTTAGCGTTTATAAAGTACTTAAAGGCAAACAGAAGTAAAGTTACTAGCCCAAGGTCACACAGTGAAGTTGAAGTATCTGAAACAGGATTTGAATCTTGGGTTTTCCTGATTCAGGATGCAGCTCTCTGTCCACTGTGCCACTTAGACACTTCTAGAGAGATATAGAAACATTTTCAAAAAGCTTTTTGATAGAATTATTGGATGACTAGCCTTTAATTGGCTGAAGGATGAGCCATGACCCCAGAGGACTTTTAAAAGCCACCTAATCTCTAAGGAGCAGAAATTAGGTGGTACAGTAGATAAGTACCAGACCTGGAGTCAGGAGAACCTGAGTTCAAATATGGTCTCACTATTTCCTCATCTATAAAATGGACTAGAGAAGGAAATAGCCAACCGCTCCAGTATCTTTGTCAATAAAACTCCAAATAGGGTTCCAAAGAATCAGACTGAACACCACCACTCTAAGAAACAAAGCAAAACAGCAAATTCTTAGGTGTTCCTTCTAAGGAGCCTCTGCATAGAGGTTGGCAAACGGAAGAGGGAAATTCTTCATTCTCCCTCTGGAGCTACCCTCACACATACAAATCAAGTCAGACATCTACCCAACATTCAAGCTTCTCTGTGACCCACACTCCTGGAACAATATGGCACACACCGCTAGTAATGCATTCATTCATCTTCGGCTCCTGCTAAAGGACATAGTTTTCACTAGGGGGAAAGGCATTTACTGAAGGGAAAGATTGAGTAACTATCCTATGAGGTACCATTTCTGGTGTTGGAGGGGAAAGAGAACTCCCCATCCCACTCTTGCTCTTCTGTCTTCACCGCCCAAGCTCACACTCTTCCGGGCTAGATTCTCCTCCACTAGACACTGCCAAGGGTGAAGGGGGATAGAGGCTAGCTGGGGAGAATGAGGTGGAGGAATAAGAGGCGGAAAAAACCCTCCCTGACTTGCTGAAATTTGCTAGAAGCCTTTCTAAAACCCAGCTGCCTCAATTGATTTCTTGGAGATCATGCCTCTATGAAAACCACCCAGGGCGTGGCTAATCCTCCAACTGGCCAATGGCTAGCTACTCTGTAATTCTACCCAGAGTTAATTAAAGAACTCCATCGGAGTTCCTAAAGGAGCAATGAGGTAGAAAACATCCCTTTCTACTTCCTTCAAGATGTTAGCACCTCTTTGTCCCCATCACCTGCCCCTCCCGTCCCCTGGGCTAGGAGGAACTGAATTAATCAGATTCCCTGATTAACCCCCTCGCGACATTTAGACATTTACATATGCTGATACATATAGCCTCCACAGCTGTTCCTCCTCCTCTTTTTTTTTTCCTTTCCAAATTTGATGACCAGATGGCAGATCTCCTTTGGGAATGGAAAGATTTCAGGTTGCCTTAAAGGCAGAAAACACTCCCATACACAAACCTAAAAGAAAGCCACCTCAGTGAGTAAAGAACGTTCCAGCAAGTCCATGGAAGACTTTGAAGGTGGGAGAGTCTGAATTATGTAAGACTAACAACCACATCGCCATGGCTACTACTTGTTTCTATTATGTATGGTTATGAATTATGGAAGTTTAAATATGAAACCTAGGCAGGTGGTGGCTGTGATCTCTTCGTGGATGACAGATGCTGATTATGTTGCGTAGGGAATCTGTCATGTGGGCTGAGCTCCAATTTAGGCTGTGGGTCTGGAGCTAAGCAGGAGCACCTCCAGCCTCCTCTAATGACGTTCAATAAGCTAAATTCAATTCAATCCGTCATGAAGTTCTGGTAACCAGCAAGATGGCGGATTAACGACTTTCTGCAATCTGCTTCAACTTTAAGCAAAAGAATGATGGGCCAAATGCAGATTAATAAGGGGTAAATCCTCGAGATAAGAATCTAAAATATTCCCAGGGAAGGCAAGATTCTTGTGAATTAACATCAGGGAACTTTTAGGTTTGAAGTACTCTTTTTTTTTTTTAATCCTTACTTTACGTCTTAGAGTCAAGGCAGTATATTGGTTCCAAGGCAGAAGAGTGGTAAGGGCTAGGCAATGGGGGTTAAGTGACTTGCCCAGGCTCACACGGTTAGGAAGTATAAAGTACTCATTTAATACTTTTCTCTCATCTACCTCAATGATTCCTGTGGTCTGGACTTAAGGTCTCGACTCCCCCTCCTCCCATGTTGCTTTGGTGATGATGCCCAATGTCCCACAAGAAGCAGCAGACACTAAGTGTTCCCATAAATTCAAAGAAAAGGAAGTGAATGTAGAGAATAATTGGGAACAACTGAACCATCTATCACAAAACTGAGGGAAAAGGCAACATTAAAGTAGCTGGTACAATCCCCTACATTCAGGGTAAGGACCCAGACATTCTGGAATCCTCCATGGTGAGGAATTTAAGCAGCCCTCCAGTCCTTCCTTCTCTAGTCTTTAGCACCAGTGAAGAAAGATAGCACCAAAACATAACTGACCAGGAAGTTTTTAAAAAATAAAAACATCAATGATACCAAGATAAAAGATCCTCAGTAAGGTTCAGATACAGAAAAAATAAACAACAGAGAAGATTCTGGAAATTCAGAAAAAGAAATGAGCAAAACCACAGAGAAACCAAAATGCCATTAGTAAATATTACAATATGACGGGAAAAGAACCTGATTAAAGACAGAATCTTACAGACACTCAGAGATTATGGAACAAGAAGAAACCTCAGATTGGCTCAAAAGAAAAAATATACGTCACAAAGGAAGATGTTAGGAATGAATTTAGGTCAGAAAATTAATGTTCTCAATGCAGAAAAAAACTGAATTATAAAACATAATTAGCAAGCTAGGAAAAAAAAAAACAAATCCCTGACAGATGGAAAATCCTTCTAAAGAAATGAAAGAGATACTTCCAAAGAAGGAAGTGACAGACTAAATGCAGATCGAAGCATACCATTCTTCACTTTATTTCCTCTATAAATTTTTCCCTAGTGTAAGTGATATTTGTCTTCTTTCACAATATGACAAATATGGAAATATGTTTTACGAACATTGTATCATATTACCTGCTATCTTGAGGAGAGTGGAAGGATGGGAGAGAGGGAGAGAACATGGATTGCAAAATGTCAGAAAATGATTATTAAAAACTGTATTGATATAATCTGGAAAAGATAAAAAGTAAATTAAAAATAAAAATAAAACCATTTTGTATTTTTTAAAAAGAAATTAAAGAGAGATAAATAGATATGGAGCACAAATATAGGGAAGTGGAAGAAAATGTCAGAAGAAAACAAAAGGTAACCTGCTACACATATATTTACTATAAACTGAAGAGTTGAAGACCAGATAAGCAAAGAAAACCTAAGGATCACGTCTCCTAAAATGCTACAACAAATCCCACTCCTGACTCTACCAAAAAAAAAAAAAACCTGTCTAGAATTTCTGAATACCAACCACAAAGGACTGATGGACAACACCTATAGATTGTTAACAGAAAGGGAGAAAAATTCTAAACTTCAAATGAATCCAACAAACATTTATCAAACATTATTAATGCGATGAACTAAGCTGGACCCTCAAGAGTATTACAATAGGTACAAAAGAAAGAAAGATCTTAGAATCACACTTCCAACAAGTGTGAAGCATCCTTCACAGGACTTTACAGCAGCCAACGAACTCTCTATCAATATTCAAAGTCTAGGTTGTTCTCCCTCCCAGAAAAAATAAAATGGGAAACAAATGAAGACATGCCTCTTCATTTTCCAGATTATCAAAGAGAATAAACTGATTTGTTTCTAATGGAAGAACTTTAAGATAGGAAAAAAGAAGCAAAAAGTTTTCAAGAGACAGAGAGAGGAGTTAGGGGAAAATGTGATACCAAGGAGAAAGGGAAGATGGAACAGTAAACATTTAGAGCTAAGTAGTATTTATAAGTCTCATGGGGTGATAGATACAGAAGAAAGAGGAACTCTGGAGGCTATTTTTAGCTCAACTTTTCCATTTTGTAGAGGAAGAAACTGAGAAGTATCAAAGGTGGGATATGAACTCAGGTGCTGCAACTACAGAACATCATTTCTCTAACACAGTGGGAAGATCATAGAAGAGTTCCAAGACGGTTTCCCTTTTTCCTCAAGAAAGCAAGCATATCAGTCTCAACCTTTCTCTCCAAACTAATTCCTGCTCTGCTACTTGGAGATTTCAGTTTGCATGTAGAGCTACTAAGATACAGGCATAGATATAGATAGCTCAAACATCCTGATTGTCCAGTCCCCAAATTTCTTCAACTGCAGTGACTTATACTTTTGATCCATCTCTACCACACCCATAAGCATTTCCGTTCCATAATCAAGAATACTGATATCCTGCTCTCTAATCATAACTTTCTATCCTTCTATCTCTCCTTGCTTCATTCCTTCTAAATCTATTCATCTCTTCCATTTACTCTACATATCCAATCAGTTACTGACATCCTTTGCATATGCCCTCTTCTCTACTCTCAGTTATTCTCTTATTCAAGCCTTTAGCACCTCTCACTCTGACTACTATTGCTTTCTTTTTTCTAAAATAAAGTTTTATAGTTTTATACATAACTTTTGTTCTGTTTTTACATCACCTGCATTTTTCTCTATAGCCCCTTTCTCCCAGAGAGCCAAATATTACCCCAAATTTTTTAAGAAAAAAGAGGAAGAAGAGAAAAATAAACAAGATGTCTCTAATTAGTCTCTGTCTCCCAGGCCTCTCCTGCTTCACACAACTGTCAAAGTGGTTTTCCTAATGCAGAGGTCTGACCACATTAGTCCCCACTCAATAAACTTCACTAGCTTCATATTACCTGAATCCTGAATCAAATATAAACTCCTCTATTTGACATTCTAGGAGTCATTCTCAACTCCTCACTCTTTTTGACCTCACCATATCCAATCTGTGGTCAAGGTCCACCAATTTCTTCTTTGCAACATCTCTCAAATTTGCCCCCTTTTCTCCTCTGATACTGCTGCCACTCTTTACACCCCAGATCTGAACTACTGAAATAGCCAATGACTTAAGTCTGCCTGCCTCAAGGCTCTCCCCACTCCAGTCCATTCCACAGGCACCAAAGTGATTTTTGTAAAGTGCAGGTCAGACTACGTCACCCCACACACACACTCAATAAATTCCAGTGGTTCCCTATCACCTACATGATAACATTTAAAATCCTCTTCCGTTCAAAGCCCTACTATATAACCTTAAATAGCACCAGCTAGTCACATCTACACACCTACCTTTCTAGCCTTCTTACACCTTATTCACTCTCATACTCTTCAGGATTGTGATATTGGCCTCTTATGTCTCCTAAAGATACTCCCTTTACTATCTGGACAAAAAATCTATCCCAAGCTTTACAACTTCTAACAAAGAAAATAATCATAACTAGCCTTTACGTAATGCTTTAAGGTTTGCAAATTGCTTACAAATAGCATCACTTTTTATCTTTACACCAGTCTTGGAGGGTTGGGTTGTTATTACTCCCACTGAAATGTGTAGAGGTAAAGTGACTTTCTCAGAGATAAATGGTTACAGTATGGCTCTGGATTTGAACTCAAAATTTCTTGGCTCCAGATTCCAGCACTCTATCCACTGTAACACCTAGAGAGAGAGATGCATTCTCCATCCATCCAGAAAATAGTTACCACAACTCATGAGACTGTATCGAAATCTATTTTCTCTTGGTTAGATTCTCTGTAGAAATTACTCTCTAATCTAAATATCACGGTGCTAAGGAACATATTTGCAACTGGAGCCCTACCAAGATTCAGAAAAGTAACAAGTAAATGTCTTTCTGTTTCACTGTCTTGGAAGACCTCAAACTTCCTATCCATGGCCTATGTGTATGACAAAATTCACATGAATTATGTACCTATCACATGGAATACTACTGTGCTATAAGGAATGAAGAACTGGATGATTTCAGAAAGAACTGGAAAGACCTACATAAACTGATGCAGAATAAAATAAGCCAAACCAGGAAAACATTATACACAGTAACTGAAACATTGTGGAATGATCAAATGTTATATACTTTGTTACTAATAGCAAAACAATGATTTCATTTATATAGGGAGCTCTCAGTGAAGAGGTTTCCTTCACTAATGTAGATTGGTACTTACTTGCATCCTTAAGAGTTGCATAGCCCAAAATTCTATCCATTACCCATTTAATTTTGGGAAAAGATTCAGTAAAGATCGAATAGTCTAGAATAAAGGAAGATCCTCCAACTAAATAGGTACTGGCTCAATAAAGAAATTAAAGGGGAGCAGTAAAGTGACTTGTCCAGAGTCATAGAGCTAGTAGTGTGTGTCAAATAGGAGCCTTGAACCTATATCTTCCTGACTCTGATTTCCCATCCTTTACATTTCATCTTTATGTAAATTCATTCAATATTTTAAAACTTGTTGACCATCACCATGAAAGATCTTGTCCTTTGTCTTCATTTTAAATTCTTGGAGATTATGCTAAGAAAACACAAGTTCTAATATATCCAACCAAGTTGGAAAAGTTTTGAGCTTAGATCTGGTGACAAACCATATCTCTGGTATCCAAGAACCAGGCTAGCTAACCGTAGAGAGACTTTTTGTTGACTGGACTGTAGACTATGTTTTTCATCCAATAAAATGCTTAAAGACCATCTACCAAATCAGAGAGGGTTTGTGATCTGCATTGGTAAAAGTAACAGTCACACTGATGAAATCACTTCATTTGAAGAATTTACATTTATTTAATCACTTTAGGAGCATAGTGAACTTTAATAAAGAACTCAAAAATTATCATAGGGACTGGTTTTCTCCACCAACCTTTGATGTAACTATCTGCTTATGCAAAATAATCTCCATATGAAAAGTCAGAAGCACACTAGAGAAAACTTGGGTATAAAACCTGAAATGTCTATAGAAATTATAAGCTAAACTAAACTGTGATGAAGCAAAAGAAGGAAAATTAGGCAAAATGTGAAGGAAAAAAATTCAAAAATCCAGCTGGCTGATGTGGACTATCTGCAAATAAATCTGTTGAAAGGAACAGAATGTCTGTTCTAGCCAAGCAATAACTATCCGTAGTAATCAAGGATAATAAAGAAAACTGGAAAGGGATGGGAAAAACATCAATTATCCAAGAAGAGTACAAAGTTAAAAGGGTGATTTTGACAGTAAAATCATCAAAGTTTTTTTTAAATGAGGAAAAGGTTGAACAATGAAGCAAAATAAAATTAAGACTTTTAAGAAAGAGGGTCCATTGGTTTCCCATTAACTATGATTTTAGAAATAGACTAAGCCTCTCATTAAAGTCATATTGGTACCTTGCTTCTTTGTCCAGCTGGGAAGCAACTTTCATATCCAAGCTCCCTCTATCTCTTCCTTCTTCCCTACCCAGTCTTCCATCCTCAGAGCCATAAAGTCAAAATTGAAAGGGACTTCAAAGGTACAAATTGGAATCCTGAATAAGAATTAACTTCTACAACATCCTTCAAAAATGACCATTCAAGGGGGGCAGCTGGATAGCTTAGTGGATTGAGAGCCAGGCCTAGAGACGGGAGGTCCTAGGTTCAAATCTGGCCTCAGCCACTTCCTAGCTGTGTGACCCTGGGCAAGTCACTTGACCCCCATTGCCTAGCCCTTACCACTCTTCTGCCTTGGAGCCAATAGATGGAAGGTAAGGGTTTAAAAAAAATGACCATTCAGTCTTCACTTGAAGACCTCAAATTAAGGAAAACTTACTACCTCCAAAGGCAACCCATTCCATTTCTGGATTAGGAATCATTAGGAAGTTTTGTTTTGCTTTCCTTAAATGTAGTCTAAATTTCTGCCAATCTGCAATTTATACCCATAGCTCTTGGTTCTAGTCTCCAGTCAGGTAGAAAAAGTCTGATCCCACTTGCACATGATCACCCTTCAAATAGTAATCAAGATATTGCTGGTGATAGGGAATAACTAATGGGGGAGGGGGGCAAAAATAGAGCTATTTGAAAACAGAGGTCATATTGGCTTTGTAAGGAAAAGAAGCCAACAAAAATAAAGCAGACATACGTATATAGTACATATTAGCTGGACACTCCACAGAGGATCTCTGAGAAAATATGGATAAGCATTTCACAAGATGAAAAGACAGGAATCAGTTGTAATCTGTACCAATGAAAATAAAATGCCCGTAAGAGAGGTCACAGACATGCTGAAGTAATGAAAGTTCTCTGGAGTAAACTGTGCCTCTAAATGTTGTTTCTTCTAAAACACACTTTCCCACAAAATAGTGAGGGAGATACACCTATGTGAATTTGAATGTCCTTCCCATTGACTGAAGGGAAGATAAGGACACCTATAGAAACCTTGCAGCAGCCACCATCCACAGGTGGCAGTGAATAGAATATCTGGCCTGGAATCAGTAACACTCATCTTCCTGAGTTCAAATCTCTCCTTGGACAATTATCAACTGTATGACCCTGGGAAAATTGTTTAATCCTGTTTGCCTCAATTTCCTCATCTGTAAAATTCAACTGGTTAATGAAAT
This sequence comes from Monodelphis domestica, assembly GCF_027887165.1. Taxonomy (NCBI): domain Eukaryota; kingdom Metazoa; phylum Chordata; class Mammalia; order Didelphimorphia; family Didelphidae; genus Monodelphis; species Monodelphis domestica. Next base: position 288,619,212 of record NC_077232.1, on the reverse strand, counting down.
GGCAAACTCAGTTTCCTCATCTGTAAAATGCAGTTGGAAAACCACTTTCATTGATGTCCAGCTCCTCATGACCCCATCTGGATTTTCTTGTCAAAGAAGTAAATGAATACTTATTTACCAACAGAGTATAAGAATCTACAAGCAAAAACAAGCAAATCTAAAATGGTGCACTAGGTAGAATGTTGGACCTGGAGAAGGGAAGACCTGATTTCAAATCTGACCTCAGACACTTACTAGTTATATGATCCTGGACAGTCACTCAGTTTCCCCATCTGTACAATGGGGGTAATGATAGCTCCCATTTCCCAGGGTTGTTTTGAAGACCAAATGAGATAATATTGTACTTTGCAAATCTTAAAAAATTAAATGCTATTCTTAATATGAATAACATATAATTCCAATGCAAAGGGGACATAGAAGAGAGGACAACTAAAATAGGTTGGAAAATGAAGTTTAGAACTAAGAAATGACTGTCTCTGGGTGGGAAGGAGGAAGGAAGAGGCACAGAGGACTCTGAATTTAGGAAATGGAGAATCAGGGGATAATGGTTGCTGGAACAGAAATGGGGAAGTTGGAAGGGCTAGTTCTGCCTCTTCTGTCTGTGTTTCCCCAGGGGCTAGAACACCTTGTATATAATAATAACACTTAATAAATGTTAGTTGAATTCAGTTGAAAGGAACTCCAACGGGAAAGAAAGAAATGAGAAATGGAAGTCAGCATTCTTTACCCTGGGGCCCAAACAGTCATTAAGCAGTTGGCCCCACTTTCAAATCTGAGGCAGGGCAAGCAAATAAAAACCCTTCTAAGGAACCGAGGGTGTACCATTGAAGTCAATTAATTGAGTACCAATGCAATACCATATAGCCCCCAAGAAGTCTATTGTCTCACCTCAGCTCTACCAGAGACTCTTCCTCTCTCTTTTTTTTAAACCCTTATCTTCTGTCATAAAATGGATTCCTTCCAAGGCACAAGAGCAGTAAGGGCCAGGCAGTTGGGGTTAAGTGACTTGCCTAGGATCACACACCTAAGAAGTATCTAAAGCCAGATTTGAACCAAGGACCTCCCATCTCCAGGCCAGGCACTCCAACCAGTGAGACTTCTTGCTCCCCCATATTTTCCTCTCTTTTTAATCTTTCCTTCAATTCATCATCTCAAGGGATTCTCTAAAAAACTTTAGCTTCTGATGGGACCAAGATTCACTCGAGTACCTTTACAGAGCAGCTGGGTGACACCATAGTGCAAAAAGCACTGGACTCTGAAGACCTGAGTTCCAGTCCAACCTTAGATATTTATTGGCTATGTGGCCTTAGACAAGTCATTTACCCTCTGTCTGCCTCAGTTTTCTCATCTATAAAATGAGAAGAATAACAGCACCTATCATTCAGGTTTCTTACAAGGATCAAATCTTGGCCTCAGTTCCATCATCAAATGTAGATGATGATAGTTGCAACACTCATGGGGTAGTTGTGAGGGTCAAATAAAATCATCTATATAAAGTGTTTTGTAAACCTTTAATCTCTATATAAATGGTAGTTATTATTATTGGCATTATAAACCTGCAAACTTCTTTCTCAAGTAATCCAAGATGAGCTTTTATGAAAAACAAAAAGAAACCCAAAAAGTCAGAAACAAAAGCAAAAATACAAACTAAGAAGCAAGGTAGGTGCCTGTTCTTTAGAGAATGGCTGGGAAAAAAAAACAATATATGAAAGTAACAACAATATTGTGCAATATGAAATGATCATAAGAAATTTGGAGAAATGTGGAAGACGAGTATGAAATAAGGTAAAGTACGAGGAATGAGAGAAATCTGCAATGACCGAAATAACACGAATGAAAACAACACTAAAAGGAAACCAGTTTGAGATGAATTGCAATGGCCAAGCTTGCCAAGATGAACACAGTCCTCTCTTATTGTAGAGACATGAGGTACCCCCAGAGCAGAATGCCACATATAGATCAGTTTTACTTAATATTATTTTATTACAAAGGAGGGTTCAACAGAAAGGGAATAATTATCGGGGAATTATTGTAGTTTAATAACAGACAAAAGGCACATGTAATTTTTAAAAACCCATCAAGCTTAGAAAAGGAGATAAATTAGTTACTCTACCAAGTCTTCATGTACCATAACAACCATCCACATGTACAGTCATGTCATCTGAACATTCAGAGCTGGGAGAATCATAGATGGATACAACATCCCGGAGGAGACTATGGCGAGCACTTTTCTGCCAGCGTCTGTCTGGAAGCCTTGGAAAGCACCAGAACTGAGCACCCTGAGCACCCACTGTTTGTTTCCATGAAGACTGTGGCATCCGTCCAGATGGAGCTCCCAATGTATCCTACCACAGGCAGGCCTGGGAAGGGGGAAGAGCATGGCTGGAGGAGAAGGCAGCCGAGCCAAGCTAAGGACCAATTAATCTAAAACCATCTGCTGCCCTGGATGCACTAAGACCAGATTTTGAAGTATTGAGTTATAGTAGGAGGAGTCCAGAACCTTGAAATCCAGGGTCTGTCACTTTCTAGATGTGTGACTCTAGAGACCCAAAGACAAATTTTTTTCTCCATCTTTACAATCCAGATAATGATATTTGCACCATTTAGGGAGTGGTTTTGAAGGTCAAATGAAATAATTTATGCAATGGGCTTAGCAAGTGAAAGGGAGAGAGAGCTGTAATTATAGCTGTATAACTTGTTTGTACATCATTATTTGCCTGTTGTTTCCCCTATAAGTCTGTGAGCTTTCTGAGGATGTGGAACTGTCTCCCACCCTCATAGTTGGAGCTTAATAAATTCTTATTGACCGGATAGCTATAAAGTGGGGCATATCTGTAATATAAGCATCATCATATAGAGAGATAAAATATATATATATATATCTTTGCGTTACTTCATACTAGTTTTCTCACATTTCTGTGTTCGTTTCTTATGATCCAATAATCCAATATTATTATACAACACCACTACATATATGATAGTTTTGATTATTATATCATTTACATTATTACACATGTGATTATATATAATAATGTATTGCATGTATGTACTATATTATAATTGCATTGCTATGTATGTAATAATTATATTAATTTGTATCTGTTATTATATGTTGATATTCTATTATTACACATATATGATTGCATATTACATATATATCATGGTTCCATTTTTACCTAGATGATAACATGATGCTACTCCATTACATATACGATAACATATCATATGATAATAGATCTATGACATAGAGGTCTATATAGATAGAGAAATGCCCATGTAGCTAGATTTATCTATATCCATGGATAGACAGATATACCTGGTAAATAAATATAATAGTAAATAGATAGATTGATGTGAATATTGATAACTTTATCTAGAGAGAGAAATCAATGTAGATGGGAATCTACATGCCCAGCCTGCTAGCGAGAGGTGAAGATGTCCATACTACGGATGTCTTGCTTTACAGTTAGCAAGTGAACAGTCCCCTATAAAGCAACTACTATGTGCCACACACTGTGCCAAGCCAAAAAAAAATAATGGCAAAATCCATCCCTGCACTCAGGGAGTTCACAGTCAATGGGAGAGACAAGAGGCAAACATTGAGGTACAAACAAGTGTAGGACATGTATATGCACAAGGTAGGTTATGGAATATTTGTCAGACTTCGGTCAAAAGAATCACCTTTTTCCATTGGCTAGCTTAATATCTTTTTCTTGCTTTTACTTTCTAAGAGGTCTTCGGTTGGCAGTGTCTCCTCACATTTTGTAAGCCTTTACCTTCTGTCTTAGAATAAATATTATATATTGGTTCCAAGGCAGAAGAGCAGTAAGGACTAGGCAATGGGGATGAAGTGACTTGCCCAGGGTCACACAGCTTAGAAAATGTCTAAGGTCAGATTTGAACCCAGGACTCAATTCACTGCCTCTTCTAACATTTTACTTTTATGTCTCTCTGACCATTAGCCTCTATGAATAAAAATGCAAATGCACCAAAAGGGCCACAAGCTAGTAAAAAATAGCCCCTTCCTTCGTTCTGAAAACTTGGCAAAAAAGCAGGCAGCACAGTTGAAAGAGGGCTGGGTGGAAGGCCACTGCATCCCCAAGCTCCCGGTCTCTTCAATGGTGCAAGCAGGGTTTAGACAAGAGGCTGTCCAAAGCCCCCCACAGCAGGTCCGTTTGTGAGAATTCTGCTAACGTGGGCTCTGTCTTCGAGGAGCTCTGTCCGTTGGCTTTGTACACTCTCATCTCGCTGAGGAAAACAAAGCAAGCTCCCATCTCGGAGCAGGACTGTCGTCAGCCTTAATGCAAGAGCGAAGTCCTGGCAATTCTTGGTCATTCCAAAAGCTCCGGCACAGTCTGTTCTCAGGCAGGTGTTGCACTGGCTTGGCTGGCCCCTGTCCATAGTTAGTAATTACGTCTGACAACTCCAAGTCCGCCCCCAGCCCCGGCACATCATAAATGACGGCTTTTGGAAACGTTTTGCCGGGTCTAATAGCTGTAATGTTGCTCCCTGAAGGTGGCTCCAATGCGAGTCGGCTGGCAGATTTCCTTTCCATAGCAAACCACTTGATAAATGCTGCTGTTAACCACAGACGCTCACAGAACTCAGAGGTAACCACAAAAGCTTAACGCTGAGGTGGCGTTGGAAGAGCTTGGACTTGTGGCACAAAAGGCCTGGGCGAAAGCCCAGCTTTGCCCTCTATTTATCATGGGCAGGTCCTCTAAGAGCCAGATGACATTGTGCAGCAGATGACCGGGGGGGGGGGGGGGGGGGGGGGGGGGGCCAAGACCTTCAGGGGTCCACAAGATCAAAATGATCTTCATATTACTGACATTTTAATCTTACTCATAGAATAAATATGGATAGACAAACCCACATGAAAGCATTTTGGGATCCTCATTAATTTTTAAGAGTGTAAAGGTGGTGTTAACTAGTGGATAGTGATTGAGACTTGGAGACGGGAGGTCCTAGGTTCAAATCTGGCCTCAGACATTTCCCAGCTGTGTGACCCTGGGCAAGTCACTTAACCCCCATTGCCTAGCCCTTACCACTCTTCTACCTTGGAACCAATACACAGTATTGACTCCAAGATGGAAGGTAAGGGTTTTATTAAAAAATATATATATATTCTTCTGTCTTGAAACCAATACTTAGTATTGATTCTAAGACAGAAGATAAGGGTTTTTTTAAAAGAGTATAAAGAGGTTCTGTTATGTTATGTTTAACAAAAACAATTTTTTTTCCATTTATGGTATTTGAATATACTATTTCAAAACTCATGCCCTTCGGCTCCTCCAATAGCGAGGCTTTCATGAGTGTCTTCCATCATACCTCATGTTCTTAGATACTTAATACAGGTTGTTGTGAGAGATTATCACTAGAGAATTATCACAGACAATTACCAATTTTATAAATAGAAGGAGCTTTCCTTAACTATCAATCAGGATATCAATAAAGGATTAAGCACATGATTGGAATCAGTGAAATCTGGGTTTAAATTGTATCTGGCTAAGTGACCTTAAGCAAGTTACCTAACATCTTTTCAGCATCTGTTCTTTTTTTTTTTAATTCTCATCTTCTGTCTTAAAATCAATAACTGTGTATTAGTTCTAAGGCAGAAGAGTGGTAAGGGCTAGGCAATGGGGGTCAAGTGACTTGCCCAGGGTCACACATCTAGGAAGTGTCTGAGGGCAGATTTGAAACCAGGACTTCCCTTCTCTAGGTGTGGCTCTCAATCCACTGAGCCACCCAGATGCCCACTCAGCATCTCTTAATATGTTGTCTTCCCCTAATGCAATGTAAGCTTCTTGAGAACAGGTATTTTCTTTCTTGTTATTTCTTTTTTCTTTTTCTTTCATTCTTTCTTTCTTCTTTTCTTTCTTTTTTTCCTTTCTTTCTTTCTCACTTTTTCTTTTTCTTCCTTCCTTTGTCTCTCATTCTCATTATTTAGCATAGTACCTGACACACGGTAAGTACTTAATAATTACTTACTGGCTTGTCTTAACCTTTCTGGACTTTGGTTACCTTACCTGTAAAATAAGAGAGTTAGATTTGATGATCACCAAGGTCCTTTCCAATTTTAAATCTATGCTCTTAGAAAAACAAGGGTAATAATAATCGGAACTTTCCTCAGAGGATGGTTATAATAATCCAATGAGTCAATATATTTAAAATCCTTTCACCAGTTAGGCACCATTTAGGAATGCCTGATTCCTCAAGTTCCTATATTATTCAGCCTTTCCAACAGCCAGACTGGAATAGCCTACTCTGTCTCTACAATTTTGTTCCCTACTCTTGAACGTGGAAGAGACTAAGCCTTATTTCCCTTTTCTGTGAAAGGAAGGGTTTGGCTTAGATAAATCATAGCAAAGGAAAGCTCCTTCTAGTTCCCAAAATGGCAACTGTCTGTGTTCCTAGTGATGGTCTCTGACTCACCTCCACCTGTATGAAGTGTCCAAGAACATGAGGTGTAATGGAAGACACTCATGAAAGCCTCGCTATTGGAGGAGCCGAAGGGCATGAGTTTTGAAATAGTATTTTTAAATGCCATTAATGGGGGGGGGGGGAAGAATACTGTTTTTATTAAATATAACATGCAATTAAACAACCAAGAAGAAAAGAGAGAAAGAAAAAAAACCCTCAAAAAAGCTCTTCTCTTCTTGCTACTGTTGAATTATAAAAGATTCATAACAAAATAATATAGTCAGCCAACTATCATTTCTTATGTACCTACTATGTGTCAAGCACTGTGCTAAGTACTAAAGATACAAGGAAATGCAAAAACAGGTCCTGCTCACAGTCTAATAGAAACAACTATTTATAAGCCATATGGATGGAGGATAAATTGGAAGTAATCTCAGGGAAGTCACTAAGATTGGGAAGACAAGGAAAGACTTCTTACAGAAGGTGAGACTTGATCAAAGATATAATCTTTATTGTGGCTTAGTTAGGGATTCCTTCTACTCTAATTTTTCACATGTAATCTGTTCCCATTTCTAGCCTGAAAAGGCATCCCTAGTATAACAGAAAAAAATATTGGAGTCAGGAAACTTTTATTTAAATTCCACCTCACATATTTATTAGCTATGCCACCCTGCCTGAAGCAGCTAAGTGGCACAGTAAATAGAGAACTAGGTTTGGAGGCAGGAAGACTCATCTTCCTGAGTTTAAATATGGTCTCAAACACTTTCTAGCTATGTGAATCTGGGCAAGTCACTATTTGCCTCAGTTTCCTCGTATTTAAAAATGAGCTGGAGAAAGAATGGCAAACTACTCCAGTGTTTTTGAAAAAAAAAATAGTGTCACAAAGTTAGACAAAACTGAAATGACTAAACAGCAATAATGATATGATCCTGAAAATGACTGCCTGGACCTTAGCATCTTTGTCTTTAAAACAGAGGTTAATAATAGTCTCCATTTTATAGGCTTATTCTGAAGATCAAATGCAAGTTTTAAAGTTTTGCATAATATCAGATATAGTAGACTCCCTATACAGATCCCACAGAAGCAATGCTTCTGTTAAAAAATAACCTTAAGAGTTCTTGAAGCACTGAGAGGTAAATGACTTGCCCAGGCTCTCACAACTTGTATGTGTCAAGAGCAGTATTTGAATCCAAGTTTTCCTGGCTCCAAGACTGGTCCTTGAGATTTTGAACTAAAAAATATGGAAGTGGAGGGAAATTTGGCCAAAGAAAAGTAAAAGACACTAACTTTGAAAAAAAGCTGATCATTCAACATAAGTCAAAAAGATTGACCTTGAAGATGGGATGCAAATATACCACACTGCTTCTGGTTGACTATTATTATTTTGTTCAGTCATTTTTCAGTCATTTCCAATTCTTTGTGATTTCCCGTTGGTATTTTCTTGGAGTGGTTACTGAAGTACTTTGCTCTTTTCTTCTCCAGCTCATTCTAGAGATAAAGGACTGAGGCAAACAGGGTTAAATGACTTGCCCAGGGTTACACAGCTAGTAAGTGTAAGTTATTTACTTCCCTATTTTCCCTACAGTTCCTCAGCATACCAACATAAATTTGGCCCTCTCTTTGCCACTTAAAATTCCCTAGCCTCTTTTAGTAAAGTTCAGCTAAAAGATCACCTTCTACATGTGGCCTTTCCCAGATGCTTTCCCCCAAATCCCTGAATCAATCAACATGGCATTATGTAAGCTATGGGGGATACAAAGTATGAAACAGTACTTATTCTGCCCCCCCAAATGTTCACATTGTATTGACTTTGTACATATATTGTATATACTTATATGTGATTGCTATTTCCTCCCAAAGGAATGTAAGCTCCTAGAGATCAAGGACTATTTAATTTCTGTCTCTAGACCCCCAAGAGCCTAGTATAGTGCCTAGAAGGGCTTAATGAATGCTTGCTGATTGGTGGATCTGAGTAAGATGACATTTCAACTTCAATGTTGTTTTCCTAGATGCAGTTTCTTTTACTGGAATGTCAGAGTGAATGCTTTCTCTCTCTCTCTCTCTCTCTCTCTCTCTCTCTCTCTCTCTCTCTCTCTATATATATATATATATATATATATATATATATATATATATATATATATATATATGAACTGAGTTTTTTTCCATGAAATTTTTTTCCATCAAGAAGCAGCCATAACTATTTCAAGAACCATTATTATGCATTTTTTAAGATTGCTTCCAAGTAGAAATACAACTGCTTGATCACAAGGGTCTTTTGGGTCATGATTGGGGATATTGACTCTAAATGATCACCCTAGTGCAAATATCAATAATATGGAAATAGGTCTTGATCCATGACACATGTAAAACCCAGTGGAATTACTCGTTGCCTACAGGAGGGGAGGGAAAGAACATGACTCATGTAACCATGGAAAAATATTCTAAATTAATTAATTAAATAAATAAACTTTTTAAAAATTGCTTCCAAATTCTTCAAAAGTTTTCTTTAACTGAAAAGTTCTTCTGGCCTCAGTTACAGTCACTATACCCTCCTTAATAGTTTACTTTTAAAAGAATTCCAGGCACAAGGAGTAATAATGGAATTACTTGCCTTAACCTTTTGACAGATCTCATAGTTGGCCCATTATTTTTCACCAGATAGAGCTAGCTTTCTAATGTCATGCTGGACTCTGAAACAGGAAAGGAGGCATCCTTCAGAAAATGCACATGGCTCAGTCAATTGCATTCACTTATGTAATTATGCTGTTCTTTCAACAATCATCAGGCCAAAGATGGGGGCAACCATCCATCTGCCAAAAGCACCAGTGGTTTTTGCTGAGAAGCACTCAGATCAACTGTTCCCTTGCTGCTTCCATTTCAGTATAGATAAAATAGGATTTTACCCAACAGTGTTTCTCAACATCATGTAATAGTAACACAATGCTGTTACTGAAATGATGGGAAATTCTAAGCAGGTCTCAACTGGCACCCAGCCTCAGCTAGCTTATAGTGTTTGTCCTCCCCTCTTTGCTCTGCCCAGCATCAGCAGGCAGCTTGTGGGGGTGACTATGCCAACCTTGGCCCAAGTCAAGGTGTTACACTCACCATATTGATCTACGTATACCAGAAACATGTAAGTCCAAAGGTGAAAAGCATTAGACTTGATTCAATCAACAACAAAATGAAATCCACCAAAAAGAACATCACTAAACAGAACCATTTTCTGTTTGAATCTTGTAGAAGACATTCTTCAAGGCATTCCTGAACACTTTTGATGGTTATGAATTAAAGCATATGAAAGGAAAATGTAAATCTTTTAATTAAAACATGTGAGGACATAAATACCAAGGAAGGAAAATATTCTCATTACTCTTACACAAGAGGGTGCAAATGTCCTTAACTCAGAGGGAATACTAATCCAATTTGCCATTGGTCCCTCTAACTTTCTAGCAGAGAGGGAAGGCAGAGCTGTTTTGTTCTCACAGGCCAGAGGATGGATATTCGATATGTACTGAAGACATCATTCTGGAATTCTTTCCCTTGGGAGAATAAATGACAGCTCAAAATTTTACTGGAAGTTATCCCCATGTTGAACAGGGTGTCCCACAAGTCTCAGGGCAGTTTTAACCTTTGACTATTTTTTTAAACCCTTACCTTCCATTTTAGAATCAATACTAAATATCAGTTCCAAGGCAAAAGAGTGGTAAGGGCTAGGCAATGGGGGTTCAGTGACTTGCCCAGGGTCACACAGCTGGGAAGTGTCTGAGGTGTTAAGGTGGGATTTGGGTAAGGGAAACACAAGAGGAAAACATATAAATAAATTCTGGTTTATTGTTTGGGAAGGGTAGGAAAGGAATGAGGATTTAGGAATATATTTATTCTTATACTTAATTTAAAACTAACTAAACTATATTAACTATGTTACTAAACTAAAATCTTAACCTCCCAAATACCCCAATCTCACAGCAGGAGTCCAAAAATCAAATAGAGCCAGGATCTTTTGTTGTTAGATGTCCAAGTAAGTCCTGATGTCCAAGTAAGACTGATGCTGCCAGCAGCCAATTACAAGGAAAAACTCTTTCCTCAGTCTGATCACAGGGAAAATCCTCTTCCAGCCTTCATCTCAACTTCTTCAGGAGAGAAGAAGTCAGTTGGGCAGATGGAATCTTTACCTAGATCCCTCAGGCTCAGGCTCCCATGTGATCCTTGGTCACATGCTACTGTCAATCATTCCTAAGATTTGCATTTCTCAGTTTTTTTGCAATAGTTTTGCAAATTGCAAACCTTTTCATCCTTTATCACAGAGGTCAGATTTGAACCTAGGACCTCCTGTCTCTAGGCCTGGTTCACCCAGCTGCCCCCTTAAGCTTTGACTATTAAAACTCAAAACTGCCCAAAGACTTGTGAGACCCTCTATATTTAAGCCTAATAACAGCTAATATTTATATAGCACTACTATGTGCATAACACTTTATAATTATTATCTCATTTGATCCTAAAAAGATAGGTGGTGCTATTATTCCCATTTTATAGATAAGGAAACTGAGGCAGACAGAGGAAAAGTGATATGACTTCTAAGTATCTGGCTGGATTTGAATTCAGGTCTCCTTAATTCCAGACTCAGCACTCTGCCTCAAGATACTATACCACCTCAGTTTTTTCTTGCCCATACCATAAAAACTCCTTGCCCTATCAGAGGTCTCACCTCGTGGCATTATTATATTGTGAGTCATACATACTTTCTAATGGGGAGCATAACCCAGAGAATATTCACAATATGAGAAAGATGAACATCACTAGCCTGCACCCATTTCTATGTTGTTCATATCACAAATTGCAAGAATCAAGCCAACAGGCAGAAATATAAACAGAGAGAGAGCCAGAGCCCAGGACTCAGGGGAAAAAATCCAATGGCTTCCGTCTCCCAACCAGAACTGAGTAGACAACAGAACCTCATCAAGGGAAAGCTTGTGGCTTCCTGCCTGCATACTGGAACCAGAACCATGGCTAGTGCCAAGAAATCAGCCTCAGTCAGTAACTGACAAAGGCTGCTCAGACTTAAGCCCTTTCTAAGAGAAGGGCAGAGCAGAAATATACAAATTAGGTACTGGCAACCTCCGATTAATTAACTGACACCACAATCGAGATCTTGGGGTAGGATACAGCAGGCTATAGGAAGGACTAGTCAAAAGCAGGCAGGTACCAAAACTGCAAAGAAACTCAATATGGAGCAGCAATGGTAAGACAAGGAAAATTCAAACACCAAATGAAGGGAATCCCCTCTTTGAAATCTGTCTCCACCCAGCTCTGTAATCTCCTCCTCCTATGAGAACTCAAATTGGACAGTACAGGCAGGAGTTCAGACCTTTGCAAAAGCTTTTCCTAACACTTTCTCATCTAGAGTGTGCCAAGAGATGAATCAGTGAGGCAAGACCCTCCTCCCACCAACCAGCACACTTTGGGTTTCATGTGAAAGCAATAAGATTTAGCAATGCAAAAGTTTCAGCTTGGATTTCTAAAATGCATTTTGCATAAGGTTATTTTTTAGTCAGATTTTATGTTTTTTGTAAAAGCTTATGCCACATTGGGTTTGTTGTAATTTTTTCTATTTTTATACATTGCTATAATATGTTAGATAAGATTGTTTGGTGTATTAGCTTAGTAACATCATCGTTTTTTTTACAAACTTTTTGCCAAAGTTTTTTGTATTTGCATTTTGAATTTTTAAAGTCTTATTGCATTATTTTGTACTTTGCAGGTTGAATTTGTATTCAGAAAATGATCTTGCTCGCTTTGTTTTTACAGATGTTTGCACTGCATCTTTCTCACAGTTTATTGTAAAACCCTTCCCTTTCCTTTCCTTTTCCTAGTTCAAATGCTTACAGTTAGGTAGTATAAGACTAGGATAAGATAGGTAAGTGTAGGCTATTTGTTATTTGGGGTAAGAATTTAGATTAGGAATACAAGAAGGGGAAGTAAGTTTGTTGGTGCACAGACACCAAAGTTGGGTAGAGGTGAGATATCAAGGTTTGATGGTTCTTGATAGCCCACAGTGTGAATGAGCCTTGTAGGCCTCCCACTGTGTGCTTATCTGACTCTAGACCAGTTTAAAAAAAAACAAAGACAAGGTTTTATTTCAATAACAGTACACTAGATGGGTAGATTAAGTTTAGGTTGCCCCCACCCTTTCTACGATCCTTGCAAAAGGGTGCCTTCCTTTCTTCCAAGCTGCCTATTTCACTATTGTGACTGTCTAAGATTTTCCCAGCTATCTTACTACCTGACTAAAATCCTCCCAGATGAGTTTTGGTAAGCTATAAAGTTCTTTAGATCAGGTAGGCTGACCCTTTTCCTCAAGGATCAACCCTAGCTGGTTAGGTCCAAGATGGCTATAGGCCACTGGCTGTCCAGACAGGGAGCTCAGAGAAGCTGGAAACACTCTCTCAGGAAGCTGGAATCATGAGTAGATGACAGAAAGCAGGATTTCTCAAACTGGACAACAGAATCGGTAGCTTTGGCTTCCAGGCGATGGGAAACAAAGCTCCCGGGCTTGTAGAGATTCCAAGCAGGAGGAATTTGTCAGCTTCAGGCTCTCCCAGAAAACAGGAAACCCAAAGCCCAGAGTTCTCTCTGTGTCCACTCTTCTGATTTCCCCTCATTCAAGAACAGAGCCTATATCATTCCAGGGCATGCGGTAAGTTCCTTCTTGCAAACGCTCCTCTCTGCTACCTGTTTGCAGACCATTTCTTTCCTTTCCTCATTACAGAGTAGTGAAAAGCTGTGGGTGGTACCTTTGGCTTCATTCCAGATATGTAGCAGAGATTACCTGCCAAAATTCTGCTAACTCATACCAAAGGACATTTCCTCTCTTTAGTATGCAAAGGTAAGACTGAAACTGCCACATTTTGTTTTAGGGCAATACCTTAACTAGGTAAGAACGTGTCTTAATTAATCAATCAATCAAAATATCTTGTAAAAAAAGTGTAGAAAGTCTTTGAAAAACATTGGATGAAGTAAAATATTACCAGAAACAACTACTGAACAGCCAAAGAGTTCTTGCCACCAAAGCTCTTGGCTGTTAAATGGGCCAACATCAGAAGCTGAAAATATTTTATTGGTGAAAATAATATTAAGGACCACGCATTGCCGCTGCTGCATGATAAAGACGGGTCCTTCATCTAACTTGAGGCTGAAACATTCCATAAGTGTCACCTCTTGTATATCTATTAGAATGTGAGCTCCTTGAGAGGAGGGAAGGTTTTCACCTTTCTTTTACTATGTAGGTAAGTACTTATTATATGTTCTTCCCATTCATTCAAACAAGAAGTCTATTCCAATTATCTGAAAATTGTATTACATGCCCTGGATTCTATATTATAAGCAGCAAGTTACCTAGAAAAAGGAAGAATTCCAGAAAGTGGACTGCGTGGTTTTCCAGCACGGTTTCAGGGAGCAAAGGTGGGAGGCTGAGCCATAACAGCGAAGAGGTCATTGTCTCTAAAGGAATCTCAGAGAAGATCTAGACTGATGACTCTTTCTCTCCCAGCCCCTGTCTATCCATCAGCACTATGTTATAATCTATTGTTTCATTACCCAATTGACTTTTGCCCCAAGCACAAAGAGGCCAGGGGTTAGCTAAAGATAGATATAAATATAAAGTTAGAGCCTAACCTCTGCCTAAATGTTAGGAATTTTCCAAAGTGTAAGCCTAGGACATTTGTGACTATATTCCTAATTATTTTCCCAAAATAAATTCCCTTAATCCAAAGAAGAGGGACCCACTAAGGAGCCATTATATTTCCCACAAGGCTTAAAACAATCTCATTGTCATATGATAGAGAACTATTGCAATCTCCATTTCTGGTAAGCAAGAACTTCTCCATAGGCAAAATGAAGCAAAACTTTTTTCATTATGTTGGAGAAATAGATCCAATAATGAGAAGCATGGTCCAGGAAGGATAGCATAGAAATTTAGCAGGATTAATGAGCCAATGAAACTATATCTAAAATTAATATTCATTCAAAGACAAGTCACAGAGAACTAGCAAAGTCCTCTGGATTATTCGGTGAAAAGTGAAAAAATATTAAAGGATGCTGGGCAATCCAAAATTACAAAAGCAAATAGATCCCATCCAAAAGCAGCAAGGTTTCCTCTAGTTTCCTCAGATGTCTAGTCTAACCAGAGGACTTCACTGTAGTATAAAGCTCTTTAGAAACATGACAAGACATGACAAGCCTAGAATGTTGGTTACACAAAGGAAACACAAGTAAAATACAAACCTAAATGTAAAATTGATAAAAAGCAGTCTGCATAGGGAGTAAGACAAAGAGAAATGATAGAAACAATTGTGAGAGAATAGAAAGAAGATGACACACCATGATCTGCTAAGGCAGTGAAGAGAGAAGAAAAATGTATCTAAAAATAGACACAGGATGACCAAAACATCTTAGTGCAATCTTAAGCTACTAAAGCTTAAAACTTTTTTAAATTAAATATTTTAAGTTAGAGCAGAAACAAAATAACAAACTCAAAATAGGCACAAAATAATTTCTAAAAATTAGAGAAGGAATAGATAATAGGGAAAGTAAGGTTTTATAAAAAGTGTTAAAAAGTAAAACTAGAAGTCAATTCTTTTAATAGATGAACAAAATCAACCAATCAACCTGGATTGATCAAAAATGAGAGAAGAAAATCTAAATACCAAAATAAAACATAATTTACCAAAAAAAAGTATCCAAATCTACTATGTATACTTTTATGCTACCAAAATCAAGAATTTATTTTTTTTGTTTTCTACCTTATATTTTATTTTTTTATTTTATTTTTTGGTTGCAATAATCACTTTATTTCCCTCCCTCCCCTCCACCCACCCTTCCCGCAGCCGACGCACAATTTCATTGGGTATTATTTGTGTCCTTGATCAGAACCTATTTCCATGTTGTTTGCACTAGGATGTTCATTTAGAGTCTACATCCCCAACCATATCCCTTCGATCCATGTATTCAAGCAGTTGTTTTTCTTCTGTGTTTTTACTCCCACAGTTTTTCTTCTGAATGTGGATTGTGTTCTTTCTCATAAATCCCTCCAAGTTGTTCAGAGTCATTGCATTGCTTCTAATGGAGAAGTCTGTTACATTCGATTGTACCACAGTGTATCAGTCTCTGTGTACAATGTTTTCCTGGTTCTGCTCCTCTCACTCTGCATCAATTCCTGGAGGTCATTCCAGTTCCTGTGGAATTTCTCCACTTTATTATTCCTTTGAGCACAATAGTATTCCATCACCAACATATACCACAATTTGTTCAGCCATTCCCCAATTGAAGGGCATCCCCTCATTTTCCAATTTTTTGGCCACCACAAAGAGCACAGCTATGAATATTCTTGAACATGTCTTTTTCCTTATTATCTCTTTGGGGTACAAACCCAGCAGTGCTATGGCTGGATCAAAGGGCGGACAGTCTTTTAGTGCCCTTTGGGCATAGTTCCAAATTGCCCTCCAGAATGGTTGGATCAATTCACAACTCCACCAGCAATACATTAATGTCCCTACTTTGCCACACAAAATCAAGAATTTAAAAAATAATTAATGATTGCTTACAAAAACAAAAAGGTCAGCCAAGTGGCACAGTGATTTGGAGTGCCAGGTCTGGAGTGAGGAAAATTCACCTTCCTGAATTCAAATCCAGCCTCAGATCCTTCATGGCTGTGTGATCCCGAGCAAGTCACTTAACCTTGTTTACTTCTGTTTCTTCATCTGTAAAGTGAGATAGAGAAAAAATGGCAAACCATTCCAATATCTTTGCCAAGAAAATGCTAAAAAGGGTCATGAAGTCAGATACAATGGGAACTAAAACAACAACAGAAATATGAAATAAGAACTGAAGATCTATGTATCTATGTATCCTAAACCCAGAAAATGAAATTGAACAAGGCATAAAGATATCATCAAAACAAACAAACAAACAAAAACTAAATCAGATCCTAGTGCAGACATTTATATGCAAATTCTTTGAAATATTTTACAATCTATGATAATTTTCTATAACTGAGAAATTAAATGCCCTACCAAACTCTGTTTATGAGATCAATATAATCTTAAGATCTAAACCATGGAGGGAGAAAGAAAAGACAAAAATCCTATGGGCCAATCATTAAGGAATATTGTCACAAAAATGTGAAATTAATGAAAACATTTTTCCTCATATTAAGAGCTTACTATGTGCAAACACTGATAAGTTCTGGACATACAAATATAAAAGTAAAGATAATTCCATTCTTCACAGAAGGGAGAGACAACATGTATAAATTAATGGTGGCCAGGAAGAAGAGGTACTTTGTCTAGAAAGTTGCCTAAATGATATAAGTAGCCATAAGACTTTTGATTAAGATATAAGAGTATACCCATAGCAGCAAGGCAGTGGGAAGAAGATATAATTGGGACCTGCATTTTCCAAATAAAATAAAATCTTAGGGGAAATGATTCTAACAATATATCCAAGGTTTACTGACCAGGATTTATACCAGGTGTGAAAGAAAAGTTCAACATCAGAAAAACAATTCAAATAATGAATCCTATTCAAAACAAAATCCACCTAAACCACACGATTGTGTCAACAGATATAGAAATAGCCTTTTGCAAGATAACAACACAAGTTAAAAATACAAAAATCATAGACATAAAAAGACCACTTCTAATATACATATATATTTAAAACAAAAGCCTAGTATTATTTTCATTTAGGGAAACATTAGTTTGTCTCAATAAACAGAAAATATAAAAAAATAAATAAAAATAAAAAAATAAACTAAACCAAGGATGCCCCATTATTATTTGATTCAGCTTTAGTTACTGCACATTATTTGATGCATAATTCTTTCCTCTAGATTTCAAGGTTGGAAAGGTTTTTGGAAAACAATAGCTCTACGTTTCATGTCATCTCTATTTACTTTTTAAAAGTTCTAATTTTTAAAAAATTTACCTTATATCAAGCTTTAATCTATTTCCCTCACATTTCCACCTATTGATTCTAGTTTTGACCTCCAAAACCAAGTTCACGTACACAAAGATCCTCAAATATCTTCCTCTTTTGAAAATCACCTCTGGTGCTTTTGGCATCCCTAGACTTGTTAGTGTGTTTCTGAAGATTGCCTACCAAGGCAAGGAGAGATTATAATCTCCATTAAGGGGAAGTGTCTGCACAAACATAGTTACAGATCCCTGACATTGATGTGTAAAACCAACTTCAATAACCCTCCCACAGATACTATGGAGATGATCACTGAAACTTTAAAAGAGAGGAAATAGAATCTTGGAGAGACTATACTTAGTTGTCATTTAGGGGAGGAAATTTACTGTCATACCTAAGAGAGAGACTCGATGAGGCACTGGGAAAATTATTAATAATCTTTCCTGAGAGAAGGAATAAAGCATTTACTATGTGCCAAGCACTGTACTAAGTGCCAGAGATATAAACAGAAGCAAGACAGTCCCTGAACTCAGGGTGCTTATATTCTAATGAGAAACTTACATTCTAATTTAAGAGGCTAATTGTGACAGAGGAGAAGAAAGAATCTGAATGAAGATTTTGAAAGAACTGAAAGGAGACTTTACTATCCTAAAAAGACTGAATTTTTATTCTGCATTAAAGAGGTGTCAGCAGTAGTGTCGGGTGATTGGCTATCCTCTTTTACACGCTTGTTAGTTATCACACTTATTATATTGTTGAGATATATACAATTATCTGTTAACTGTTCATAAATTACTCTGATAATATGTATATATATATATATATATATGTATTATCTATATATATATATATATAACCCAGTGGAATTGTGTATCAATTCCGGGAAAGAGGGGAAGGAGACAATATGAATCATAAAACTTTGGAAAGTGTATTTGTAAATTTGTTATTGGAATAAAAGAAAGATAAAAATTTTAAAATAAATAAATAAATTACTCAGCCAGGGACTTTGATGTCTGTGATGAATGAGTAAGAGAAAGAGAAAAACCTTTATGGAAAAGAAAAGTGTCTTCAGTTTATTTGTAAACTTGGATGGAGACCCAGAGCTGGTGCATTTCCATAAACTCATGAGGATGTACCAGAAGGTACCTCCTGACTATGTTTGAACCTAAGTGGGAAGTTAATAAAGAAATTAGTGAGTTACATAGAGAAAGCAGAAAAGATTGGTGTGGTTGTCAGTAGGCAATATAGTTATTCCATAATATTCTGTAAGTGGAAAGTCTTATTCCTTAGCCTCTAAGAGAAGTATCTTAGTTATTTTTTAATTTTCTTTATTCCCTCTCCCACCCCTCACCCCCAGATTGTAAACTCTTTAAGGATAGAAAGTGTCCTGTTTCATCTTTGTATTCACAAAGCCCGCCTTGCACATATTAAGTGATTCAGAAATATTGAATCGGATGTCTGAAAAAGCAACCTGACACTCTTAATATCTTAGTTTCATCAGACAGCTAACTGATATGCTCTTTTTCCTGAAATGCCTGGTTGTTTTCCCAAATCACCATTTCATAGACATAGTCTAGTATTTCTTCACTATACTGTGGGAAATGAAGATAGAACAGCAAAATAGCATACTTTTCAGGAGGAATTTGCTTAAATAGCCCCTTCAATTTTCCTAAAAACAAATAATGGTCTAGACTTGCAATCATAGCTTAAGGATCGTCTTTACCAGCTGCAAGTTAAGGGCAAGATGTCCGCATGTTTTTCAGCTAATAATCGCGAAGTAGATGAAGTTTGGATTTGGCTGTTCTCACCTGTCCTTGTAGCTCCTCTTTGGTTTCATGGGATTCTCTTCCTCCAGGGTTTTTGAATTTTAAGGGACTCGTCACTACATAAAACTCTCACCTAAAGAAATCCCTCTTAACTGAGAAGTTTCAAAAGCAACAATGAAGAGAAATTTCCCAACTGTTTGGCTAAAAGTGATATTTAGAATGTTTTTAGTGATTTACCTGTCTGTACAGACAGAGAGCACAAGTCATATCAGTGCCATTCCTTTCACTGGAGGCAACGGCAAAGGGTCAGATTTTGCATTCACTATCACATCCAGGTGCCGTTATCTGAACTCTGTAGTTTCTAAGGCAATAAATCTCTCATTCGTTTGATTTACTCAAAACTGTGAACACTCAGTTCACCCCCTAAAGACTCTCTTTATTCAAAAAAGATTCATTTGCTGACCCTGTCAGATTTTCCCACAAATGACAGAGTGCATCACTTTGCTTTATTTTTAAACTTTAGATTAGGCATGCAATATGAGTTCTGCTCTGTGGGAAAAAAGTGGCATGACTGAGCCATGATCTGCTCTGTCATCCTGTCCCCATGGCTACCATTGGCTCTTCTGAACTTGTATACTTTGGAATCCAAAGGAACAAAACAAAAACAAACCTTTCCTCTAAACTGAGAAGTGAACAGGGGTGGAAACATGGGACACTTCTTACTTATTCAATAAGGTCTAAATAATACTTGGACAGAAAACTATAACTGGCCATTGGCCAAAAGTGGCAAGGAATGTACTTTGTTGGAAATTAGAGAATTCTGATTAGTTACTATCACTTGTTATTTATGGAAAGATAAACAGGAAGGTATTCAAGACAGAGTATTGGGCTTGGAGCCAAGAAAATCTAGGTTTAAATCCTGCTTCTGACATTTGATTATTTTGCAATTATCAACAAATCGTTTAAGTATCCATTTAAGTATCCAAGTGTCTCTAAGTATCCATTTCCTACTTCATAGCTTTGCTATGTGGCCTAGATAAGACCATGCATGGGGAGAAAGAGAACAAGCATTTATTACATACCTATTATGTGCTAGGCACTTCAAAAAATATTTTTTTTGTTGTGTTATGCAAGTTTTTAAGTTCTATATTATTATTATTATAAATAGCCTTTATATTGTATGTTAAGATTTACAAAGCACTTTGCAAATATTATTTCATTTGATATTCACAACAGCTCTGAGAGGTAGTTTCTACTATTATCCCCATTTTACTTATGAAGAAACTGAGATACACAAAGGTTAAGTGTCTGAGGAGAGATTCAAACTCAGATCTTACTGACTCCAAGTCCAGTCTAGCCATTGCACCACCTAGCCAACTGTCAGTTATTAGTACAGGTTAGCTAAAAATTCTTGTGCTGAAGAATTCACTAGCACCTTTACTTCAAGAAGTTAATCATAGATAGCACATGATCGGTTAACTGTAACTGACTGCTATTTGGAGAAATTTTTTTAAAAAGAAAAATGACAAATAGAATTGCTAAGATGTATTTGTTCAAAAAAAGGATGTTTATTCAAAAACATTTCTAATATTGTTACTACTTTATTTATAGTCATCCAACCCCCTACCTAGTATGTGATATATTTGGCCATATATGATAGGTATGTCCCGGTAAGTTTCTAATGTACAGGCATGGCTCATAGGTGGCATGGATAGATATCTTGGGAATCTAGCCCATCCTTTTTCATGGGTATCCGCAGTTTCCTCTTTGAGCAGAACAGGAGAATGGCCATGATTAAGTGCTTGTTCTTTCTCTTACTTAACTCCAAGAGGTGTATCAAGATAGAATTATAGCTATATAAGGTATATACCTATAGACCTCAGATTTTTAGTGGTAGGCTAACAGTAATAAAAGAAAAGCTATTTTCCTGGTCACTCTTAAGGGGGAGCATAATATTAATTAAGCTCCTTCCCAACAAATACTGGTTCCACAAAAGTCCATTAAAGAAAGTGAAGACAGAATAAACCCATTTAACCAAGCAAATAAGATTGGATATCAGCCACAGGCTAAATGCCCCCAGGCTTCATCGGAAACCCTGTTACACTAGACAGACTTTTGCTGCTTGGTTGAGATTCTGTTGGCTTCATAGTAAATAAGAAGCACTCCAAGAATTTAAAGAGAACTAGCTCTACATTCCTTCTAAAGCACTGAAATATTTCATTCCATTTCAAAAAGAATATTTCAAATGCAAACACATCACAGATGACTAACTAACTGGACAATAAATTAAAAGCAATGTAAATGGAGGCAGTAATAACATTAGACTCAGAAGGCAGCAGCCAGAGCAGGAACTAGGACAGGTTAGTGACCATAATTTGTATTACCACCATTGAAGTAGTTCTACAATAAGAGGCCAATGATGCTAAAAAGCAGTTAAGGATCTCCAGTGGGAGGTGGAGGGAGCAAAATGGCCCTAAAGGAGGCTGCCATGGACCTTGAGTCACTGGATCCAACTGCTTGATTGTGAAGGAGTTGAAAAGTTCTCAAGAGTGCCTGGCTATCACCCTACTGAATACAGAAGAGGCAAAGAAAAAAATAAGAGAGGTATGAAGGTCATTGAAAATTGAACCTTGAGAAATAAGGAAAACATGGTGTCCCAAGAAATCGACCCAAACACATAGCAGAGAGAGAGGAAACAGACAGAACATATGAGGAGGTTCCCCACAAGTTGGAGATCAATGAGGAGAACTTGGAACATACAGATGAGTGAGATCATCTGCCTGAGTCCTATTGCCAAGAGATGGAGACCAAAACTTGAAATATCGGAATACTGTTGAAGAAAAACATATTTATTAAGAAGTCAAATATATGGATGGGGCAACTAGATGGTTCAGTGAATAGAGAGACAGGCCTAGAGACAGGAGGTTGTGGCCTCAAACACTTCCTAGCTGTGTGATCCTGAGCAAGTCATTTAACCACAATTGACTAGCCCTTACTGTTCTTCGGTCTTGGAAACAATACTTAGTACCAATTCTAAGACAGAAGGTATGGGTTTGTTTGTTTTTTAAGGGAGTAAGATATACTAGAAATTCTAACGATAGGAATTAGAAATGAAAATGAAATTGAAGGAATTAGAATAGGAAAATGAGAAAACAAAATTATCACTCTTTTCAGATGATATAATGGTATACTTGGAGAATGCTACAAAATCAACTAAAAAATCAGTTGAAAGAATTAACAACTTCAGCAAAGTTGCAGGGTATAAAAGAAACCCACATAAGCTATAAGAATTTCTGCATATTATCAACAAAATCTAGCAGTAAGAAATAGAAAGTGAAATTCCATTTTTAAAAACTGCAGACACTATAAAATACTTGAGAGTATAACTGCCAAGACAAATCCAGGATCTCTATGAACACAATTACAAATTATTTCATACAAATAAAGTCAGCTCTAAACAACTGAAGAAATATTTATTGCTCTTGGGTATGCCATTAATAATTCCACCTAAGTCAATTTACTTATTCAGTGGCATGCCAATCAAATCAACAAATTATTATATAGAGCTAAATAAACAATAAAAAATTTTTGTTCAGAAGAATACAAGATCAACCAAAGGAATCTATGAAAAAAAATGTGAAGGAAGACAGGACAGTATCAAATCTGAAACAATATTACAAAATTATAATCATAAAAAATCTGGTACTGATAAGAAACAGTGTGGTGTATCAGTGGATTCAAATAAACAATAGTAAATGACCATAGTGTTTGATAAATCCAAAGATCTGAGATTTTAAGAAAAACCAGAAAATGGTTTGGCAGAAACTAGGTAGAGACTAATCTCACACTAAGATAATTTCAAAATGGGTACATAGTTGAGACATAAATTAGGGAAGCATAGAATATTTTATATTTTAGATCTATAGATAAGGAAAGAATTTTTAACCAACAAGACAGAGAGCAATACAGTATATAAAATGTATAATTTTGATGATATGAAATTAGAAATTGCACAAACTAAACCAATAGTGCCAAGATTAGAAGGAAAACAGGAAACTGGAGGGAGGAGGTTATAGTCAATTTCTCTGACATGGGCTTAATTTCTCAAATATATAGAAAATAGAGTAAAATTTAAAAGAATATGATTAATAAATGATCAAAGAATAGAAAAATAGTCAATTTTCAGAAGAAGAAATCAAAGCTATCTATAGTCATATAAAAATGCTATAAATCACTATTGATTGGAGAAATGCAAAATAAGATAACTGAGGTACCACCTCATACTTATCAGATTGACTAATATGACAGAAAAGGAACATAACAAATATTGGAGGGGATGTCACAAAACTGGAAGACTAATATGCATTGTTGGCATAGCTATGAATGAATACAACAATTATGGAACCATGCTCAAAGGGCCATAAAACTGTGTATACCCTTTGATCCAGCACCACCACTACTAAGTATCTATACCAAAGATATAAAAGGAAAAGGGCTTAAATGTACAAAAATTTTGTAGCAGCCCTTTTTGTAATGGAAAAGAACTGGAAGTTGAGGAAATGTCCATCAATTGAGGAATGCCTGAACAAGTTGTAATAATATATGATGGCGATGGAATACCATTGTACTATAAGAAATGATCAGGATGGTTTCAGAAAAACCGAGGAAGACTTATATGAACTGATGAAGAGGGAAGTGATCAGAACCAGGAAAAACATCATTCACAGTAACAGCAATATTGCAGGATGATCAGTGGTGAATGACAGCTATTCTGAGTAATCCAAGACAATTCCAAAGGACTTATGTAGAAAAATGTTATCTATCTCCAAAGAAAGAACTAATCGTTTCTGAAGGAAAATCAAAGCATGCTTTTTTTTAATATTTATTTTTTGTTTAATTAATTAAGATAATTTTCCAGGGTTACATGATTCATGTTCTTTCTCTCCCTTTCTCCCACCCCACTCCTGTAGCCAATGCACAATTCCATTGGGTATTACATGTGTCCTTGTTCAGGACACATTTCCATGTTGTTGGTGTTTGCACTAGGATGATCATTTAGAGTCTACATCCCCAACCATATCCCCTCAACCCATGTATTCAAGCAGTTGTTTTTCTTCTGTGTTTCTATTCCCACTGTTTTTCCTCTGAATGTAGATTGTGTTCTTTCTCATAAATCCCTCTAAGTTGTTCTGGCTCACTGCATTGCTACTAATGGAGAAGTCCATTACATTCGATTGTACCACAGTGTATCAGTCTCTGTGTACAATGTTCTCCTAGTTCTGCTCCTTCAAAGCATACTTTTAAAAATATTTTTAATTTCTCTTGAGTTTTAGTCTTTTTTCTTTTGCAATATGGGCAATATGGAAATATATTTTGCATTTCTTCATATGTATAATATGTATCAAATTATTTGCCTTATCAAGGAAGGAGAGGAGAGAGAATTTGGAACTAAAAAATTTTACATATAATTGAAGAAAGAAATAAGAGATTTTTAAACTTTAAAAAATAAAAATGAAACTAAATATGAAGAGATGAAGATCTTGAGTAATAAACTTGAGAAAACATGCCAAGTTTGCTGAGAGACCAGTGACAAAGCTGAAAAAGACAATGAGTGGCTTGAAAAATCAACTGAATTACACCAAAGAGAGCTCCTATGCACTCAAAGGATGCTGGACCAGACAGTGATTGTCCTAAATGAGATGTAGAAACCTCTTTTCCCCCTTACTCCTGCACCATCCTGTTCTACTGATTCTTAGATTACTGGGGGCCAGCCTGCCTAAATCTGACCTTGAAACAGAAGGCTGCTCTTTAACTTGAAGGATAGTTTCTCTTGGGGCTTTGTTTGCTTCCCCCCACCCAAGTCATCAAGGGCACTTTCACCAAACTCTCTGCAGCTCTCTCTCTCAGAGTTTCCAGATAAATTTGGGGCTGAACACTTGTGGGAATAGAACTTAAGGGAGCACGAGCACAAAGCAGTAATGCTTTAAACGCATGTTGTGTAATGTACACATTTTGTACTTACCTTTTTGGTTGGGAGTATAGCAATCATTTATAAAGTATTCCCAATAACTCATAAGTACCTTTTGCTGTTCAGCTGTCTAAGTCATGCCTGATTCCTCATGACCCCATTTGGCAAGGATCCTGGGATAGTTTGTCATTCCTTCCCCAACTTATTTTATAGATGAGGAAGTGCAGGCAAATAAGGTTAAATGTCTTGCTCAGTGTAACACAGTGTCTCAGTCCAGATTTTAACTCTAGAAGATGTCTTCCTGACTCCAGACCTAGCGCTCTATCCAATGTATCCCCTAGTTGTCCTAACCAGTTCCTAGGCTACATCTAATTACTTTTGGATAGTAACTCTTCCTGCCTAAACAATATCCCATTTCCATAAAAGAGGGAAAGAGGTACCATAAAGCCTTTACCAAGGGCTAAATACAGCCTAGGGAAGGACCCCACCAAGAGACACATCAATGAACCATGCCAAGCACCAGTCGAACCAGAAATGCCATTCCAGGAAAGGTTTGCTCAAAGAGTTCTATTCAGGTTTTTTACTTTAAGGAATCTTGGTATGCCTTTTTTTTTAAATATTATTGTACCAGTAGTGGCCAAGCAAGGAAGCTAAATGGCTCAGTGGATAGAGCACCAGGTCTAGGGTCAGAAAGACTTGAGTTCAAATCCAGTCTCATATACTTACTAACTATATGACCCTAGGGAAATCGCTTAACCCTGTTGACCTCAGTTTCTTCTTTTGTAAAATGAGCTGGAAGAGGAAATGGCAAACCATTGCAGTAACTTTGCCAAGAAGACCCCAAATAGGGTCATAAGGAGTCAGGCATGACTGAACAACAACAAAAAGTGGCCAAGCAAATTACACAAATGTGATCTAACTGACACCAAGTCATCTACCTTTTTCTCACCCACTCACAGAATATTTCATGTACCCTTAGAGAGTGAGGTGTCTACTATCCTCATGCAACTTATCTAATTGCACTTTTCCCACCAAGTAGCCAAGTGAAATCCATCTCATTGCTCATTCTTTTTTTTAAACACTTACCTTTCATTTTGGAATCAATACAGTATATTGGCTCCAAGGCAGAAGAGTGGTAAGGGCTAGGCAATGGGGGTTAAGTGACTTGCCCAGGGTCACACAGCTAGGAAATGTCTGAGGTCACATTTGAACCCAGAACCTCCCATCTCTAGGCCTGTTTCTCAATCCACTGAGCCACCCAGTTGCCCCCTCATTGCTCATTCTTGTATCTGAAAGAGTTTCTCTCTAAAAGTATCATCTCGTACTTTGTATCACTCAAAGATGGAGAAGTTTAGAATGGCTGGTGTATGAAACTTGTTCTTAGTTTATACACATGTTATATATATATATTTTTCATTTTTAGGAACTGGTTGTTTATTTCAAAAGTCATTTTGTCAATTTTTAGAAGCAAAACACTTGCCCTATTGGTTCCTCTTTCTCCTGGTCAACTGCCAAGCAGAGTTCACAGAAAGAAAGCATTTCAAACTAATAAACTGAATGATACATAGACTTCACAGGAAAATCCCCCCCAGGGGAATTTAAGTATTTCAACAAATATGCCAGTCCATGTAATGTAGAATACTAACAACCATATTTTGGGCTGAATAATGCTCCGCAATCCCAGTGCATATATATAAATATATATATTTATATATATATATATATATATATTTATATTTATATATAATTTGGGGTGCTTTGTCACACTGGGATCCCGGTGCACACACACACACACATATATATGAATGATTTGGGGTGCTTTGTTGCACTGAGATTGGGGAGCATTACTTAGCCCAAAAATATGACTGTTAATATTCTACGTTACATGGACTGGCATATTTGTTGAAATATTTAAATTCCCTTGGGGGGGATTTTCCTGTGAAGTCTATGTATCATTCAGTTTATTAGTTTGAAATGCTTTCTTTCTGTGAACTCTGCTTGGCAGTTGATCAAGAGAAAGAGGAACCAATAGGGCAAGTGTCTTGCTTCTAAAAATTGACAAAATGTCTTTTGAAATAAACAACCAGTTCCTAAAAAAGTAAAAGGAAAAGCAATGAAGCTTAGAACCACAGGATGTAACAACTAAAAGGAACATTGGGGATTATACAGTTTAATCCCTCCAATTATAGACAAAGACTCGCTGCTCAGTGACAACTAGATCAGGGAAGAAACCAATTTCTATTCTGAGAAATATACCTTTGAGTCTGTTTTCCTAAATTTTAGGGTCCCCATAATACTTCCTTTTGTTTTGTATTACAAACTGATTGATTCTTTGTGCTTGCATACACCTTTTTTCGACAGAAGGGGATAAGAGGAATATGTTGTGATAAAATTTCCAGATCAGAAAGGACAATAACCCATTGGGTAGAGATGCTCAGTAACTAGGGTGTTCACTAGAGCTTGTTACCCTCTCTGGCACTGAGACTGGCCTGCTCATGTTCAGGAGACAGCCTTGTTGGATAGTTCCCTCAAAGCATCCGATCTAGCTGTGGGTTGTATGCCCTAGAAACTGTGTTCTTCTTGTTCATCTGTCATTTTGAAGAGGACTAATGACATCATTAAGGTAATGTGTCTTGACTTGCTTGAGAATTAGACTTAAGTGAGATCGATTTGTGCAAAGTTGTGGGTCCCACTTTTAGAGTCATTCAAATATAGTGGCAGGACAAAAGTCAAATTGATCAAGAAAAACTTTGGAGGTCACAGTAGGAAGAAGATGAAGTTGTAGAGGGCCTAAAAATTCATTCATTTTCTTTTTGTTCAAGATGGAATCACCTTTTTCTTCTTGGTATTTTCGACTTAATTTGTTAACTTGTATTTGTTAAATGTATGGTTGAACTGAATATAATTTAGTTGGTCACCAGGGATTTAAATTTATAAATCCCAAATGAATTACTCAAGTCAGAATGGAATTTATAGTAGTTTATTTACCAATAGAAGGAAGATATTAAGGAAGAGAGAAAGAGAAGAAAAAGAGAGAGATCCTCTTGAGCCAGGCAGGAGTTCAGAGGTCCCTGCCAATGGAAAGGAGTCTCAAGATGATGGGCCTTTCCAGAGGCTGGTGGCTCCAGAAAGGTCAAGGGAAAGGGAGTCAGCCTTTGCACTCATCAGAAGGCCAAAGAAAAGGGGTCACCAGGAAACAGGTCCAATCACCATTCTTCTGAATGAAGAAAATTCTCCACTCCAGTAGAATTGCCAGTCGAACTCCAGCAGAACTCTCTCTCACAGGAGGTTCCACTCCAAGTGAGAGTTCCAAGTCAAACTCTCAGAAGAACCACCTGAAGAACGAACTACACTTCAGGTCCTTGTCACTTTCTTTTAAAGACCTTTCTTCTTGCATCACTTCCCTTAATCTTTATGTCTACCAATCACAGCCAATACTCCACTCTAGGTCCCCCAGAAGGCAGTCGATTCTTATTCTTCACCCACTCTTTCACACATAGGTCACAGACCTCCCACTCAGTGTGTAACATGGGTGTTCATACCTTTTTTGGTTAAATCTAAAAATGGGTAGATCTCCATACTTAACTTTTAAGTACCTGTTTACACTTATGGGGATTCAAATCTAAAAATAGACAGATCTCTATACTCAACTTTAAGTACTGTGCTTACACTTTGGGGATTAAATCTAAAAATAGAGAGGGAATTACAATTTAATCTTCATAATCAAGGAAGAGCTAAGTACCTTCATTGTTACAATCAGTGGAGAACCTAATCCAATCTTCACATACTCTATCTTTGAATGTGGGACTTTTACATAGTAGAAGCTTAATAACTATTTAACTGAATTCTTGCATAAAGAATATGCTCAATAAAAATATTTTATATTGTGTATGGGGTACTCAGGGAGGAGTAATATCTTTGGTATGGAGGGCTTGCTGTGCCCTCCTAGGGCAGCTCTCCAGCCTCTGACCCTCACCTGACACCCAGCTCTCACTTGTGGCTCCCAGTAACTGCTAGCATGCGGAAGCGGCCACACCCTGGGCAACGGCTTCTACCTTGTGAGGGTAGCCATTGGGTCGTCGTGGACCCCTGGTGAACTAGGGCTTTGCTCACCCAGCATGTGAAGACTGCTTTGGCTGAACAGACGGAAGAAACCAATAAGAAGGTCCAATGGCTGAGATGGCGATGCAGCAAAGCACTGTGGAGTGCTTAGGGCGTGTTGGAGCACAAAAGACAACACAGTCATCCAATGCAGCTGAGGAAGTCTCCAGATGTAACGACTTTTCGTGCCACTGGGCCCAGGCTTCCAACGCCGAGAGTGGGACTGTCTCTGTGCATCGACTTTTCCACTTAAATCTTCATGCACAAGTGTCTTTGTGCACAAAAACGCACAAAGACAATAGTCATCCTCGGTTACCGAGAGACTACTACTACTACTACTACTACTACTACCACTACTACTACTACTACTACTATATTGAAACCTAAAGTTGGATGCTGAATAAATTTCTCTCTAGGCTCCATTCCTGATTTTCTGAACTACCAGAAGTCTCCTTACCTTGAAAGGTCTCTGTACCCCTCTCTGGAGGCATATTCTACCACTCTATCACCTTCTTCTGATTGATTAATTTCTCCCAGAAAGAAAAATTTCCATCTTAAGGGAACTATCCAGGATAGACATGTCTTCATTCCACTCTTGGTTCCACTCCTGAGAAATAGCAACTATCTCAATGGGATGTTATGAAAATCTATGAAAGAAGTGAAGATTGTTATTAAAATAACTGGTGCTTTTGGGAAACTAAAATTATTTATGTTACTTCATTGGAGCCTCTCAATAACACTGTGAAGTTTATTTATCATAATTTTTATTTTAAAAATGTTTTATCATCTCTACTTTTAAAATGAGGAAAATCAGGCTCAGAAAGGCTAAATGATTAGCCCATTGTCATACAGCTTGTATCTGAGGCAGAATTTGAAGCCAGGTCCTTCTGATTTCAAATTTGTCTACTACTATTATTCCTCACAATCTAGTTCTGAATGCAAGCTCTGTTTGAGTTGCTCTGCTATTTTCATGCCCAGTTTGGTCATTGTTACACTGGGGTCCTGAAACCTCTTATTTGTCCCAGCAATGAAGTTACAACAAGGAAACACTAACTAACTAACAAACTTCCCAAAGCTGTTGTGAAGAGAGCACCTTGTAGTTTGTAAAGGGCCATTTCTTTATAAGTTTTGGTGATCTGATGGAATTTTAGGCCTCAGATACTATCTGTATCTGGGCAAGTCTCTTAGCCTCTGTCTTCCATAGCTGCTTCATCTATGGAATGAAGATAATAACAGGGCTGTTGTGAGAATAAAATGAAATCATATTTGTCAGGTTTACAAACCTTAAAGCATTATATAAATAAATACTAAATAAATAGCTCAGGAACCAACTCAACCAACATGGCAGGGTCTTGGGCAAACAGGAATTTACACCAGCCTGAAAGGCATGAAACCTCCAAACCAATTAAGTCTCAGGATGAGACATAATTGGCTTCCCTGTCTTTTAGGAAAAAGACTAATCTAGTATAGGTGGAAGATGTTGCTACTACCATTTATGATTGTGATGATGGAGCCATGATAAGATATTGAAGATGATGAGAATGATTATGTGCTTCATGGACAAAACACCAAAATGCAACTGTGTGAAACCAGACAAGTTGCCATGGTCATACAGCTGGTGTCAGATGAAGAATTTGAACCCAGGTCTTTCTGAATTCAAATTCATCTGCTATTATTATTCCTCACCATGGGATTCTGAATGCAGGCTCAAGACAAACATTTCAATTTCAGGAATAACCAGTCTTTGGAGAACTGGAATGACCACCACCATCCATTTAAAGGTCAGCTGTGGTCTCTAAAAGTTTTTAATCATGTTCCCCTAGTACGAAAAAATGTTTGATCATGCATTCCCAATGTGTGTGTGCATGCACACATATATACGTGTACTTGTATACATTTGATGTAAATATAACATACAACACAGTCAATATACTTACTATTGTACTAATAATTATGTATATCGCAAAACATGAAAATCAAAATTTGACAAGGATGAGGTAAAGAAGAAATAATACTTTATTCATGTTTCCAAACATTTTGCTCTTACTAAAGTATTATTATTAATAATGATGCTTTGATGAGAGGAATATGATTGAATCTATTTAGAATGATTTCCAAGTCTAATTCTGAGCTCATTTTTATAGTTAGTCTTACTGGCTGTCAGAGAGGATGATGATATCCCCAAAGAAATAGAGATCTAGATGAAAGAAGTGCATAGTTGGCCATGCTTACTAAAACATGACACTCATTTCTCAAGTTTATCCACTAATTATGCAAAATCTTTTGCTAAAATATGGCTAGTAAATTTCCATCTTTCCCTGATGTCAACCAACAATAGTGAAATAGAGAGGAAGTAATATGGAGATAAAGGGATAATCAAACATTAGCCGTGGGAAGTATAGGGGTGAAAATCAGTCAATTGGACAGTTAGATGACCTCATGAGCAAGACACAGCACAGCTTCCAGACCTTCACAGCCCAGGGACTTCAATTCCAGAAACTCATTCATAGCAGGTCTTGAATAGATTCTCATTATGTTTTATTTGTTCAATCTAAAGTCAGTGCCTTCTCTAATGTGGAATAAGCTTTCACAGAGAGGTAATGATGATGGAATTCCACGATTCAGTTGCTATTTTCAACTCAGCAATATAGAGAGATTAGTAGAATCTCTTAATGACTGACTTTCATGGAAAGCTGTTTAATTTCAACAGGGTGAGCTCTTCTAGGTCATAGTATCAGGCCAGCTAGTTCCAAAATATTACCTTTGCTTTCCCACTGAATCCCTCACAAGAGGCTATTTGAGGAAGTTACGCAAATCTGAGAGGTTGGTGAATGTGACAGATTGTGGTTTTTTGAGAGCTGACTGGCACCACCAAAAAGTGTTAGCCACTTCCACTGTAGAGAAAGATTGACAAAGAAAAGGTTTGGAATTCAGTCCTTTGACCAGAGTGGCTAGATCATTAAATGAGGTAAGTAAGTTTACCTACCCACTAAGGTAGCAGCTATTTTGTCTTCCTCCTCTTCCTTCCCATAGTACAAGAGAAACAGAGATCTGTTTTCTAAATAGAGCTTGTAAGCACTTTTCAATCGTATACTGCCATGAAGTAGAAAGAACACTTGGTTTGGGTTCATAAGATCTCAGTTCAGATTTTGGCTCTCTGGTGCTTGGAATTCTATGCCATTTCCTCTTCTGTATATAGGCATGTGGTTTGAATCAGATTCACTCTTGGAGAACGTGGTCTATAATGAGAGTGGTTTAGAATTCCTGTTTTCTCATTTGGGGGCTTATTAAATACCCTATCCTTGTGTCCTGGAAACAAATTCCTGAGAGTTTATGTCTTATAATAAGTAGATAGAAATTTAGTCTCAAAGTGAGAAAGATCTGAATTCAAGCCCTGTCCCTGACTCATAATGGCTACGTGATCCTGGGTAAGTCATTTAACTTAGTGACCTAGACAACTCTCTAAGTTGCTGAGAAGGAACTGAGAGATTTTCTTCATCTGCAAACTTGCAGTGAAATCACAGGTTCAATCCCTCTCTTTCCAGAACAGATCATTTATTCTTGCACTCAAATGGAATGCTAACTACAAATGTGCATTTAAAAAAACAACAACAAGAAATCAAAACAGAATTCAGAACTACTGTTCAAATCTGCTGGAAGGCTAATACTTAAAACATAGCAGAACCTAAAAACAATCCACAGGATTCCTAAGTAGGCAGTTTACATTTCAACCCTTTCCACTGTACTGTTTCAAACAATTTTTGGTACATATCTCTTTGTGAAACCAACAGGCTTGGGTCAATCTTCTTGTCAGAGTCCTTTCTTTCCCAGAATCCAGGGGAGTCATTAGGTACTTGTCCCCTGATTCCATTTGTATCTGACTCTATGAGAACCAGGATGCCCAGACTCCTTGAACTTACAAGATGGCTTCCAAGCTTGGACATAGCCCCTTGGGACCAAAGATCAGGAAAGAACAAACACAAAAAGAGATGCAGTCCAAACTTAAGTTCAAGCTTGCCTAGGCAGTTTAGTTGCTTTAGATGTTATGTGTTAGTTTATAAACACTTAAAGGAAAAGTTGGGGGTTAGGGCAAGCCACCCCACCTCCACCCTCCTTCTGAAAGTCACACCTAGAAAGAAAGAGAGAGACTGAGGGTCTGGTCACCTACCTCCTTTATATGTACAGTAAGTCATTAGTTCTTTCAGCTCAATAACCTCTAAGGGGAATTTATCATCTCAAAATGCAAGTCCCTTAATCCTAAATTGAAGATATAAGGAAGGAAACATCAAAATTCCTAAATGATCAAGAGGAACCAGATCAACTCTGAGCATGCTTCATGGAACAATCTCCATTGGCCAATTCAAGCTCACTATACTCATAAATGTGCATATTATCTCCCCTATCAGAGTGTAAACTCCTTTAGTGTTGGAGCTTTTTCATTTGTAGTGTCTAGCATACAGGCAAAGAAAGAACTTAATCGGTGCTTATTGATTGGTTGGTGTGAGTCTGATGCCAAGTATAGTACATGTGTTAGCATTATTACAGCTGGTAGCAAACAACCACACTGTATAGGGACCTCACATTTCTCATTTACACTGCTCACTCTTTGGTTTGGCTCCCTTATTGCAGTTTGCACTTGTCCTTGGACAGGTAGGTCTAAGGTCCCAGGGGTAGATAACACTCAGATTTTCTCAGGATCGCCATACACAACTCTTGAGTCCCCATGGTTGGAGTCACCATTCACACAGTCATTTAAAAGGTAATGTACCCACTCAGCATGTAATCCTTACATAAACAGTTTCTTACAGTAATGTCACTTTTAAATCCCAAAACTGACCATTTATTTTACTACAGAGCAAAAAGAAGTTCAGTTGGATCCAAGCAGTAAAGATGAAAGCATTTAATTCCCTTGTTTCCTAAAGCCTTAATGTCCCTTGTGTAAAAGATTGTAAGAGAATAAGACTGCGGAAAACCAAGAGAAACAGATGCAATAAATAGAAGCTTGGAGATCCGTCCATCAAGGAAGAATTCCAGGGAAGAAATGTGACCTGGAGAAGGCAATTAAACAGGAACACACAAACTGGAATTTTCCAAACCACTGTCTCCATATTTCTTTTCTCAGAAAGAACGATCAAGGTATTCATAGATATGGATGCCATGCAAGAGGAAGTGAAGCACAAGAAGGCAAGAAGACTGTGTTTTTCTTCTTGAGTGAAAGCAAGAATTCTGTGATAGAGGAGGACAAAGAAATCCTTGTGGGTGATGTGGAACAAACTGGATGACCCCATGATAGGATCCACATTTCCCTAGTGCAACTCCTTTTCTCCCATCCACAACATGAGAAGGCTTTCCTGAAAGAAAACAAAGTTTCCTCTGCTTCCTGGTCTTCTAGAGGCATAAAAGTCCCAGCCACATTGTCTTGGTCTCTGAGATTTAGTGAGTGCCTAAGACAACTCAAGTCACTATATGTGATACTGAACAGACTGATTTCTGCTATCTTTTAAACTGTTTTAAAGTTTCTATGGCTGCCAGATGGATCCTGGACTACTGAGGGGTCTTTGATCCAATTTATTAGTATTTGCTAGCCATACTAATAAATTGATCATGCTCAGAAAAAAAAGAGATGGGGGCGGGTAGCCCTCATCCCAACAAGCTAAGTGTCACTGAATATATCCTTATGGCATATTCTTATTATGTCATGGGGCAAAGTAAACTTCCTTTGTTAAAAGTCCAATGACATGCAAGTGCTTCATTTCATCCCAAAATTCAACATGAATTAAGAAAATGCTGGTATTGCAACCATAGCTAATAGGATCTTTATGTTACTTAAGACTTACCATTCTTCCTTTTACATCACCATCTAGGAGACCAGGGAGATCACTCAAGAACAAAATGACCTATATGAGCTTCAAGGATACCATCAACAAGAAACTAAAAGCCATCAATAATAAATTAAAAAGAAATGAAGGACCATTGGATCCTGGCCAAGAAGCTATGGGGGGAGAGCTAGGGAAGGGGCAAGGGGTGTTCTATCTGCTGGAAGAGAAGCCCTTGTAAATATCCCATCTCCAACCCCCTGTCTAGAGCTGCAATGTTCCCTGACCTAAGTGGTGTTAGGGAGCAATTTGTCCCCTTCCTACTATCAGAGGGGCTATTGTTCCCAGCAGTGGGAGGGCAATCCCATCACTCCATTTGTTAAACCATCCCCTGACCCTCCATCTCTCCCAACTTTATCCTAAGTGTTCTAGCCTTCATGTCGTGGTACATGTCTGAAATTTCTGCTACATGGAATGCCCATCATTTGAATTCACAAGTTCTGATCAATAAGAGGCTAATCTATTTGGATGTCTGTACTAAGTCTGACACCAATATACTGAACCCCTAAGATTGTTGAGAGTAAAGTTTGGAATGGGAAGACACCATGTTGTCTAAAGTAGGGTGAGCTAGCTGGATAAAGAGCAAGTCAAAGCTTTCATGTCAATCAGCAAACAATGTGTGCTAGGTTAGGGATTTGTGGGGTCAGGGGACATTTTGACAAATAAGATGAAGGGACCACCATCCTCCTACTAGGAACCCCAGTCCCTTCTATTCACTTTATCCCTAATCTGTTCCTACACTCTTCTTTCAGAATCTTTAACCTACAATTTAGCAGTTCACTATCCATTGCCCTTGAATCCCTTGCCCTCTTGTTTTGTCACCACCCATGGTTTTCCAACCCCTATTGCTGAGTTACTCCCACCATCTGCCTTCCATGTTCTTATTTGCTTGCTGCCAAATGCTCCTGGAGGAAGTCCTCCAACTATGCCAAATTTGTCAGATAATTCAACTGGGCCATCATCACTGCAGGCTAATTCTTGAATTTTTCCCTGATCATTCTGCTCAGTGCCTATTACAAATCCTCTCATCTCCTTGAGCTCTCATATACTCTTTCCTTCTCAAAACAGAAGCTCATATTTTACTATGACTATTGAGATCATACTTTATGAGCTCTCTCTCCTTCCATATTCCATAATTCTCTAGCCTTTTATATTACTTATCCTCCTCCCATTCATTCTTTTTTTGTTTGTTTTAGTCTTTGATGAAGAAGCAGTCCTATTTATATACTTACTTTCTTTTTCATCGTGTCCTCTCTTTTCAATCTTTAATCTCTCTTTATCCACTGGCTTTTTGCCTACAGCATAAAAATATAAGGGTGGTATTGAAATCACCCACACCCCATTTAACTCTGCTACATTTATCATATTCTATCAAGTCAGATTTGTTAGCAAGGTCTAAGCACCTTTATTTAACCAGCCAATAAAAGACTAAACCAAGTGCCAAAAGTTCTTAAATAAACAGGAATTACATTGACAAAAAATGTATTCAAATTCACTGAAGAAACTTGGTTACATCCTATGGGTCATCTATAAAATACCAAGTTAATTCAAGCCCAGGGCATTCAAGTATATAGAAACTTAGTAATGGGAGTTGTTCCAGAAAAAAAAAGTATAGGAAAGATCTTCCAGGAACTGAGGGAGGGGACCAGGGGGGAAAGGGTGGAGATAGAAGTGAGTTGTTCTCCTTCCCCTCCCTTGGCCAGAAAAATACCTTGCAATCTTCCAAGATCCAAAAGATTTTGGACTTCCCATTATTACCCTACCAGTGTCCCAAGACCAGCTGATAGAAATATCTGTGTCAGGAATCAGGGACAGACTAGAAATACATCCAAGGCTCTATAAAAGCCTTACCACACACACACACACACACACACACACACACACACACACACACACACACACACAAAACAAACTGCACACCTAAGGGAAATATCTTAAAGAGTTCCAACAACCAAGAGGGGCAAGTGATCCATTTACCACATTTGCTTACTAATACTGATCCCACTTTCCCCTTTGCCTTTGTAGAAAAATGTCACAAAATGTGGGGAGAAAGAGGTATTTTATACATGCTATTCTTGTACTACCTTGGGAAATATCCTTTTCTAAAATCTAATTGACTGACTAATTATCAACTGA
Source organism: Monodelphis domestica (assembly GCF_027887165.1). Classification (NCBI taxonomy): domain Eukaryota; kingdom Metazoa; phylum Chordata; class Mammalia; order Didelphimorphia; family Didelphidae; genus Monodelphis; species Monodelphis domestica. The sequence continues at coordinate 288,581,971 of NC_077232.1, read as the reverse complement.
CGATCATAGCAGAAAGCACTAAAAAAGACAACTTTAGATTTTTCAGAGCTATGCCTAGAATCCTGAGGGGAGATGTAGTCATCCTTCTCTGGGGATACAACTTGTCACCACAAGTGAGAGTTAAAATAGAGGATTTGCCATACAAGCCTGTTCAAGTCTCATCTGTAGAAAAATAAAAACAAAACAAAAAATCCTTCCCTGAGAGAACTGCAAGAAGATGGCCAAATGTTACGATCTAGAAGGGGCTAGATCCTCTACAAAAACACTAGTAAAGAACTGAAAGTCTACCAGAGAAGAAATACAAAGAAAACTAAACAAAATTAGCTGTAAGCTTCTTTATTCAGTGCAGGGCTACACAAAAAGACCAGAATCCTTTTGGGAAGCTCTTAGTACAGATAAGCTAAGACAAACAGAAGGCCAAGTGTGAGCAAACCAAAAGAGTTGGCAAGGCTAGAGCAGTGCCTAGTATAAAAGGACTAAAGCAGCATCCAGGCAATACTCAAGCAACTTTTCTAGAACCACAAGAGACAGGGTCAGAACAATAATACCTGGGCAGTGGAATGGAAGCTGAAGAAGCCATGGGAATACTCAGGCCAAAGCATAGTAACCTTGTCTGAAATCATGAACCCTTGTTTGGGGGAAGCTGGGTTGAAGCATAATATATTTACTCTGGCTCCTTATTTTAACAATAGATTAATCTTTATGCTTCAAGTAAGTTTCTTGGAAATCACAGATTGCTGGATTCTGTTTTCTAATGCATGCTGCTGTACTCTTCTATTTTATGAGTGAATTAATTCCATTCATGTTTGCAGTTATGATTGTTAATTGTATATTTCCATCCATCTTATCTTCTTGTACTTTTCCTCTCTGCCCCACATTCTTTCCTATTAAAAAAGAGGTGTTACAAGAGTGTCCTTAATAATATCAGACAACTGGTCAGCTTCTATCTACTCTGTTGTCCTCTCTTCCTCTTTCTATGTTCTCAATCATTGGTTTGTAACTCTACTTTTTACTTCATGATGCAATATTTGGATTTATTTTACTTAAAGCTCCCAACTTACCTAACCTGTCTTCCCTCTTAAACTTCATTCTCTCTTCTCCCTATCCTGCCCAGTTTCTCTGTTGAATTTAATGTTCAGGGTAACTGAAAGGTCTTAGTCGAATTTTAAACTTCAATAATTTTAAACTTTAATAGTTTAAAACTACACTAAAACTATTGGGAAAACCTCTTTTTCTACAAAAAGAGAGACAGAAGAGTAAGAGAAAGAGAAAAAGAGAGAATTCAAAATTCCTTTGCCAGGGTCAGATGAAAGTGAGGTTTGGGAGGCAGCTGGGTAGCTCAGAGAGTCAGGCCTAGAGATGGGAGGTCCTAGGTTCAAATCTGGCCTCAGCCACTTCCTAGTTGTGTGACCTTGGGCAAGTCACTTGACCCCCATTGCCTAACCTTACCACTCTTCTGTCTTGGAGCCAATATTGGCTCCAAGACAGAAGGGTAAGGGTTTAAAAAAAAAAAAGAAAGTGAGGTTTGTAGGGTACTCATTCTATCCACTATTTCCTCCTGGTTTGTCTGTTCATCTTCCTTGTTTTGTGAAATATTAAGTTCCTTCTTTTCCTCATCCTTTTCTTCCCAAAATAATCACATTTCTCCTATTTTCTTCTCCTAAAACCATCAAAACATAACAAAACCATCTCCAGGTTCTCTAACAATCCTATTTAACTTTCTCTAGGATCCCTAAAAACATAATTTCTCAGAGAGGTCACTTCCTTCTTATCACTCTATTAAAACATATGGTTTATGATCTTAAGAGTACCTTCCAAACAATCTAATGTAAATTTACCTTTCTATAATTCTCCAGATTCCTGCATTTGCATTTCAATGTATCTATTCAGCCTTTGAAAGTCTATTTCATTAAAAATCATTTTTGCCTTTGAAAGATTATATCCCAGTTTTGCCAGATAGATTATTCTGAGTTTTAAGTCTTTATCTTTTGCCTTTGGGAGTATTTTATTCCAAACTCTCCTCTCCTTTACAGTGACATCTGCCAAACTTTGTGAAATCCTGCCTATGATTCCTTGGTATTTGACCTCTTTTCTTGTTGGCTTCTTGTGGTAATTTTCTTTAGCAAGAAGGCTTGGAATTTTGACTATCACATTCCTTAGGAGTTTCATCTTTAATTTTGTTTCAGGAACTAGACTGTTGTATTCTTTCTATTTTCATTTTGCCCTCTAGAGCTAATAGAATTTGGAAGCTTTAATTTATGATTTCTTCCATTATAGTCTCCTTGCTTTTTTTGCCCCCCATAATACTTAAATATGGATTTTTAAATTTGTCTCTTTTCCCACTATTAGGTTATAAGCACTTCATTTTCCTTTAGACTCGTCCAAGTGCTTAAATATATTTACCTGACTAGATTTTTCTTCATCCCTATTTGTATTTCAAAGTTTCTACTCAACTCAAGAATTATCCTTGGCTTTGGGGGAGATAAATTATTCTTGATTATAATCTTTTATCTTTTGGTTTAGAGCAATATCTTCTTAATAGAAGTTGCCCCTTAATCTTATGTGATTCTGATTCCTTGGTGCTTGAATTCTTTCCTTAATATTTACAACAATTTTCTTTGATTTGGAAACTCTGGATTTTAGCTATGACATTTATGGTACTTTTCCTTTTGGGGTTTCTTTCAGGAAGTGATCAGTGGATTCTTTCTAATCATTACTTTCTCTTCTATTACCTATAAATCTGGGCATTTTTCTTCCTTGGAATATGATGTCCACGATTTTTGTTTGGTCATTGTTTTCAGGAAATCCAGGGATATTTAAGTTATCCATTTTATCTGTTTCTGAATTGTTTTTAAAGTCAGTTGTTTTTGATCATAGATAACTTATGTTTTCTTCAATGTTCATCTCCTTTTATGCCTCTATCCTTGGGATTCATTCTAATATTTTGTATTGTCTCATGTGGCAACAATTCTATTTTTCTATTATATATTGTATATACTAATTACATTTATTATGTATACATATGTATACATGTTATATATACATGTATGCATTATGTGTACATTTGTATACATATCATCTGTACATATATCATTATTCTAGTCTACATTCTATTTTTTTTCAAGAAGACCAATACTTAAGTATGATTTTCTATAGTCTTTCTAAGCTATTTATTCTCCATTAAATTATTTCCTCCTGAGCTCTCATTTCATTTATAATTCATGATTTCATTTTTTCTCTTGTTCCCTTTTTCATAGCAATTCTTGTAAACCTTATACTTTTCTGTGTGACTCTAATTGTACTTATTGTGGAGGAGCTCTCTTCTTCTGGATTTATCTGTTAGGCTTCATTAAATGGGAAAGAAAGAATAGAAGGTATGGGAGCATGCATTTATTAAGCACCTAATACAGCACTATGCTAAGCACTTTACAAATATCTCATTTGATCCTTACAACACTGAGAGATAGCTGCTATTATTGTCTCTATTCCACAGTTGAGGAAACTGTGGAAGAATGGCTAAAAGTCCAGAGTCACACAGCTAGTATCTGAGGCTAGATTTGAACTCAAGTCTTCTTGACATCAGGCTTAACATTCTATCCACTGTATCACTTACCTGGTTCCTTCACTATGTCTAGTGTTTTCTGTTACTCATTCATATTTGTAGCCTCAGTTTTTGTATTAAGATTTTGCATCAAGGACAGTTTTCATTTTTCTCTTGGATATGTCCCTTCTGTAGTATAAATTGTTACTGCTACCATTCTTTTTGTTAACATTAACTTTTTTTTGAGCTCCAAATTCTCTCCTTCCCTCTCTTTCCTTCTCCCTCAATGAGAAGGCAAATTATTTGATTTAGGTTATACATGTGCAGTCATACAAAACACATTTCCATATTAGTCATGCTGTGAAAGAAAACATATAACAAAGGAAATTAGGAAAATGGTATGCTTCAATCTGTATTCCCAAAGAGATAGAAAGAAACAAAGGGTGAAAAAAGGAAAAGAAAAGAAAAACAACCTATTTTTGCTGCTATCATTCTTTATAGAGAATTTGTTACTAGATTCCACTCTGACTAAATCCTTATCTTCTGTCTTACTTAGTCTCTAGAGGGTATATTATAGGGCCTGACCTATCTCTGATCTTTCCTTAAATAATTCACCAATGGATATTGGTGCCTTTCTCTTCTATGGTTATGAGAAACCCAAGGTGGTTATTGACAATCATGCAGGTCTTGGGTCTCCTGAAAGATGTCTTGATGCAGACATTTGTGTCCTAAATTGACTCCTGTGTTCTGTGGTGGTTCCTAATGCTACAAAGTAGTGATTCTCAAAATATAGTCCAGAAACTCTTAGGGTTGAAGGGTTTAAGATATTTTAAGTAATACTGAGATATTTTAATGAAAAATAAAGTTAATATCAGTAGATACAACCATATAAACAAAAACTCTTTGAAAGGGGCCATCAATCATTTTTAAGTGCATAAAGGGATCCAAAGACCAAAAAGTGTGAGAACTGTTGCTTTAAGGAGTCCACTACTATACCTTGTCTCCTGGGACAATAACCTGGGGGGGGGGGGAGGGGAGATAAAGACTGGTTCTGTCCCTCGCTTCCTTTCACATAGGCCAGGGTCAAGCTCTGGCTTTAGACACCCAATTACTAGAACTGGCCTGCAACCCACCTGTTTTTGGAATGGATCCCCTCCCCATCTCTGTTAACTTCCCATTTACTGAAACACACACTGGCTTGCTGAAGCAGCATCTCTCTGTGCTTCTGGACTTCAGGACCCTCTGGACCATTTTCCTAAGATCACACTGGCTTACCTAGGGTGGCCATTCTATTCGTCTCTACCAGATTCACGACACATTGAGCAGTTCTGGACTCAGTTGAAAAGCTCACTTCTATTTTGTCTTTTATTTTCTTTATCCTTGCTCTGACTGGACTGCTTTTCAGATATTTTCAGGGTTTACATGGAAGAACTAGCCTGTGCTACGACCTTTCAGGTTGCCATCTTAACTGAAAGTCAGTATTGTGAATTTCCAAATTGATAAATATCTGGAATTCTTTTCCCACTGGGAAGAGTCATGTAAGTCAAGCCTACTTGTCTAAAGCCATTTGCTATCAGAGTTAATGCATTTTTACAGATGACTGAGCATTTAAAGACCAGGAATAATTTCCTAGTAACTTTACCTTTCTTTGAGGTCAGTCAAACAAAAAAAAAGGAAAAGGGCAATTCCATCTTTTAAGAGCTATTTCAGTGTGGAAACCAAGGGTTATTGCTTGATCAATGGACCATAAGGACAAATCATGATCTGATTGATTTGCTGAATTAAATCTTTCAAGGTAACAAAATGCCAGTCTGACCTCTAAGTCCAAAACTTGATCACGGAGAGTTCACTCTCCCCTTGGGACCTAGCTATGGTTACTGGAACAATCAGTACAGTCATAACAGTAACTAATAGCATAGAATAATAATGTTAATAAGGAGCATTAAAATACAATGAATGATCTAAATGTTATGATAAAGCTGTTCTCTTATCCTCATTCCAATATTCTGTACAATCTTTTTTTAGAATTGACATGAATTTTACAAATATCTTCCCAAATACATGTAAGAACATGTCAGATTCAAGCAAGGTTTTGTAACCCAGGATATAAGTTGTAGCCAGTAAGACAACAGTAGAATTTCAATTCTCTTCTTTACTAACATTCATTTCTGCTGAGCATCCTCTCCTCCTATATATTCTCTCTTTAGTAGATTTTCTTGACATTGCTTTCCCCTGGTTCTCTTCCTCCTCTCTGATGTTACTTATTCCATTTTGCTGGGCATTCACCATTGTCATGGTTCCTAACTGTGAGTATTCAAAAGGTTTTGTCTAGGACCCTCTTCTTTTCTCCCTTTCTACTCTGTCACTTAGTGATCTCGTCAGCTCTCATAGGTTCAACTATCATATCGACACTGATATGTTAACAGATAATTAACAGATCTATATATCCATCTTTAATCTCTCTCCTGAGCTCTCATCTGACATCACCAACTGCCTTTTGGATATCTCAACTTGGGTGTCCCATAGACATGTCAAATCCAACATGTCCAAAACAGAGTTCATTAACTTTTCCCCAAAACCATCTCGTCCTCCTATCTTTCCTATTATCATCTAGAGGACACCCATCCTCCTACTCATCTAAACTTACAATCTCAGTATCATCTTCAACTTCCTCACTCATCCTACATGTATAATGTCTTCTCCAATCTTGTTTCTTCTTTCACAAGCCTTTCTCATGAAGAGAAGGCTTGTGAAAGAAGAAACAAGTCACCACCCTAACCTAAGCCCTCGTCTTTGGAAGTAAAGAAACACGCATTTATTAAGCATCTACTATGTGCCAAGTACTATGCTAAGTGCCTTTTAAATACTGCCTCATTTGGCCTTCACAGCAACCCTGAGAGCTAGGTGTTAATATGATCCCCATTTTAACTTAAGATAGCAGAGAAGCTAAAGGATTTTCCCAGAGTCACAGCTAGTAAGTGTCTGAGGTCAGATTTGAACTCAGATTTCCCTGCATCACCAAGCTACCCACTTGGACTATCATAATGACCTTCTAATTGGTCTCCCTACCTTCATTCTGTTCACTCTTTAGTCTATTCTCTAATTCATCCTCCACAACTGCCAAAGCAATTTCCAGGTTTCTCTCTCCCAAGACAGAGACATGGAATGGGGGACAGGGGTAAGAAAGACAGACAGACAGAAAGACAGAGATACAGAGAGGGTAAGAGACAGAGACAAACAGACAGTAACAGAGAGAATTAAAGAGGGATGGAGGGAGGGAGGGAGGGAGGAAATAGAGAGAGAGAGGGAGAGAGGAAAGAGAGAGAGGGGGGGGAGAGGGAGAGGGAGAGAGACAGAGACAGAGAGAGGAAGGGAGAAAGAGGAAGGAGGAGTGAGAGAGAAGGGGGATGAGAAAGAGAGAAGGAGGGAGAGAGAGAGAGAGAGGACGAGGAGGAGGAGGAGGAGGAGGAGGAGAGAGAGAGAGAGAGAGAGAGAGAGAGAGAGAGAGAGAGAGAGAGAGAGAGAGAGAGAGAGAGAGAGAGAGAGAGAGAGAGAGAGAGAGAACTCCCTGGATCCATATTCCATCTAAAATCAAAGATCAAATAGAAAATCCTCTGTGTAAAGCCGTTCAAAACCTAGCCTCTTTCTAGTCTTCTTATATTTTACTTTCTTCCTCACAGTCTACTCTGTTCTTTACACACAACACACTCTCTCATTCTACTCATTGTCTCCAACATTTTGCTAGCTGACCCCCAAAACATAGCGTGTTCTCTCTCCTCCCCTCTGCCTCCTGACTGCATTGGCTTCCTTCAAGACAAAGCTCAAATCCCACCTTCTTTGAGAGGCCCTTCCTGTTCCCCTTGACCCTTCGCTCCAAAAATTACCCCCAATTTACACAGTCTCTTGTATGTACATAGCTCTTTGTATGTTTTATCTCCCACTGGAATTTGAGCCCCTTGAATGCAGTGGCCACGTTTCTGCTTACTGTGTGTCTGTGTATGTCCAACACACAGTGCAGTGCCCAGTATCTAAATGCTTAATTGAAGCTCCTAGAAGGCAGTCACCTTTTCTCCCATCAGTTCCTCCTTAAAAGAGTGTGATGCACGGGACAAGGGGGAGTCACACACTTCCCTTTCTACCACAAAAGCCAGTTCTCCTCCAGAATCATCTGTCACTTTGACATTAAAGTCTCCTATTCCCAGAAGTGGATCTGAACTCAGCCTCTTGCTAAAAGTTAAGCTGTCAGATGCTCAGCATAAAATCAATCAAAAATGCACCAGGGACGATGGGGTGCTGCCTTGAATTCTGGAGGGCTGGGGAGGAGGGTGAGAGAGAAACTGAGCAGCATAGAAGCTGCCCCAATCACAAATATTAGCTTGGACAATAGGAATCAATTCACATCGACACACATTTACTAGACAGAAGTGCCCCAGTGCCAAGTTATGAATTTACATAAAATGAAAATGGAAATCTCCCAAATTCTTCTCTGAAGGCTCAAGAAGCTCCAATCCTCAGAGTAAATCAATGATAAAAAAAAATACCCTTGAGTAGCATCCTCGTCGAAACATACTCTACCTCCATACTGGGGTATAATAGTAACTCTAGCAAAAATCATACACCTGTTGGCTGGGTAGGCTTCAAGCTCAATGCTGAAACCAAGTCAGGAGGACTAAATGCTTCAACAAACTCAAACGTGCTTTCTCCTTCTTGCCCTTGACTTCATTGCCACATGTTTCTCCCATGCCCTTCCCTCACTAATTCTATGCAATGCACAAATCAGTAATCAGCTCAAGAAATGTGATGATACACATTTGTGAGTGAGACTACCTAGCAATCAATCAGTCAGTCAACAACCACTTTCCTAAGGGTGATGCCTATTAGAATATAAATTTTGTGAATGCAAAGATGGTCTGTCTCATTTTTGTATCTGTATACTCAACACCTAGCACAGATCCTGGCCCACAATAGGTGTTAATAAATGTTTTTCCATTCATTCAATGAGGCTTTGCCAAAGTGATAGATGTTGTTGTAGAACATATCCCAATTTTTGCTTTGGAAATAAAGGTAACCACAGTGAACAAAAAGGAACACCAAGCATAAAAGCAAGCAACAAGCCAAACACTGAGAAAAAGAATGAGGAACCCAAAGGACACAGAGAGTGAGGTAGGTGGTTAAAGGTCCAAGGAAACAATCTGAAATCTAGAAGTCTAGAAGAAACATTGTTGAACAAAGCAAGCAGGAGACCAAAGGGATCAAGAAGAGCCTTGACAGTTATACTTAGCCAGGGAGCTTTCAGAAGTTAACCATCAATAGACTCTAAACAATCACCCTGGTGCAAATATCAATAATAAGGAAATAGGTCTTGATCAATGGCACAAGTAAAACTTGGTGGAATTGTGCATTGGCTACTATGGGGGGGTGGAGAGGAGGGGAAGGAAAGAACATGAATCATGTAACCATGGGAAAATATTTTAAATTAATTAATTAAATAAAAAATTTTGGTTCAAAGAGAGAGAGAGAGAAAGAAGTTAGCCATCAAGTCTAGCTTCCCTAGATTCTGAGACCAGAGGGAAATTGGAGGGCCTGGCTGGGACAGAGAGTTGAGGAAGCTGCTGACAGGAAACTCCTGACCAAAATCCACTAAAGGGTAAATTCAAAAATAGATATCTAAGCAGTCCAAAAGTCCTATATGACCTTACCCCAGAATATAACAATGGTACCACTTTTAGAAGTCCCATGGATCTCTGCTTAAGTAGCCAACTCTTCATTGATTCACTTGCTTCTTTTTCTAATATTTTATCAACCACAATAGGTAATATAGATTCTATTTTTTTTCTTTTTCAAAGTCAAACAAGGTGCCCTAAATACCCAGGCATTCAATAAATATTAATTGGGAAAGATAAATGTTTGATGGAAACTTGGTCAGACTGAAATATTTCTCCTAATTATTTTTGAAGATGCATTTAGTAGTTGAGTGATTGCTCTACAAATCTGTACATTATTAATTAATAAGCTATCATTTTAAAGGGCTTTCCTAAATTAATTAATTAGTTATACATAGTCACAGGGATGAATGAATGAATATTTATTAAGTGCTTACCGTGTGCTAAGTATTGGGGATACAAAGAGAAAAGTAAGCTAGCCCTGCTCTCAGGGATCTCAACACATAGGGAAGGTCTCAGCTGCTGGTCTGTGGGAAAGGTGTCATGATCTTTAGAGTGAAGCAGCAAAGACTCTTCTTTAATGTCATTTCCACTAATAAAATGCTCTCAGTTTCTCCAGATCAACATTTGCCTCCAGGGATACCTTTGGTGACTGAGAGTGACCTGGATGATAATCAAGAGGAAGAAACTGACAAGTAGGAAGAAAACTAGGAGAGAGCAGCGTCACAAAATCCCAGAGGCAGCTTCTCAGTGACGCTACCTCAAGTGCACAGAGGAAATCGGACACAGAATGATAATGTCCTAAGTAAAATGAAAATATTCTGAAAAGTTAGGAAAGCTTGTCTTTCCTGGGATCCATCATAATCCTTTGTGTTGTCTTCTTTGGTCCTTAATGAGCCAGATTATTCAAAGTGGAACGAACTCTATAGAAAGTTGTTTCAAGTTGTCCTCTTTCAAGTCCCTGAAAGCCAGGAGGAGGAATTACTAAATGTTTGAAATTAAAGCTGGCCGATAAAGCAACTGCTCGCCTGCCTTCCTGTGGAGGAGCAACATTCATACTTGGCTCTGAGAGTGTCAAACAGTAGCAGCTAGAACACACAGATAATACCTTCCCCAGCTTAAACTTAAAGCTGAGCCAGACTTTAAAAAGCCTGTTTGAGCCTGGCTTCTTTCTCAGATATTTATAGAAAGATTCTCTCTTCCTCCCTCTCCCCCTCTCCCTCTCCCTCTCCCTCTCCCTCTCTCTCTCTCTCTCTCTCTCTCTCTCTCTCTCTCTCTCTCTCTCTCTCTCTCTCTCTCTCTCTCTCTCTCAGTCTCTGTCTCTCTCTCCTTTCTCTCTGTCTCTATCTCTTTCTATCTGTCTCTGTCTCTGTCTCCCTGTCTCTCTCTGTCTCTCTCACACACACACTCATCTGAAACATCTCTATTCCACAGCTTGCACCCCCCACCCCAATATTTTTATTTCTGGCAGCTTAGGCATCATAGCTTAGGAATCTCCGTGTCACATAACCCATGATAAAAATAGGGAGAAGACTTAGACTAACTGAATTAGTTATCAACATTCCTCCACTAAAAGTGGAATTTCAGGGAGTGGGGGAGATATTTGGGGTTAGAGAGGAAAGAGCTAGTTTTCTTCAGTGCCCCTTAAACTGTCGTATAGTACTCCATAAAGCCCCCCAGGGGATTCTCTAAAGATGGAGTTTTAAAAGTTTTCTCTTAACTGAATGCGTTAAAAGAAATCACCACCTATTTTTGGCATTTGTTTTTTTAAGATGACAAATCACATGAGGCTGAGAGAAGACTAGAAATATGTAATACACTATATCATGGGGCTTGGGAAGTGAGGGACAGTTTTCTAACCTTGTCCAGCTTGCACAAAGGGTTCTGCTCTTAACAGACCACTTCAGGCATATCAGCCTTCTATCAAATGTTGTTGTGGAGTAGTAGAGTAGAATCTCTTTATGACCTCATTTAGGGTTTTCTGGGTAGATACTGGAATGGTTTTCCAATTCCTTCTCCAGTTCATTTGACAGATGAGGAAACTGAGGCAAACAAAGTTAAGTGACTTGCACAGGGTCACACAGCTGGTAAGTATTTAAGACCACATTTGAACTCAGGTCTTCTGGAGTTCAGACCTGGAGCTCTATCCAGGAGGCCACCAAGCTGCTCTACTGTTAGAATAGTTTACATCTCAAAGGAAAATAATTGTCTCTCTTTTTCTCTCAGTTCTCTGTCTATCTCTGTGTCTTCTTTCTGTCTCTCTCTCTCTCTCTCTCTCTCTCTCTCTCTCTCTCTCTCTCTCTCTCTCTCTCTCTCTCTCTCTCTCTCTCTCTCTATTTCAGAGTCAGATCCATTGGTGACTTGAGAGGAGTAAATGAAGACTTTCCCTGGCAGAATGGGCAGATGAGAACAATTTGTTCCAGCATCCAGGAAGGCAGCTGAAGTAGGTTCTGCAGAGCACGTACAGCTTGATGGGACAGTCAAAACACCAAGGTTAGCCACTACATCCCAGGCCATCGCCAGTCATCTGGACTTCTGCCCTGCCCCTGGACTTTGGCAACTAGAAGAGAGAATGAGGCTGATAACTTTGTGCCACTCTGCCTCACTGAAGTCCAATTCATTCTCGAACTGAGACATCATGCCATGAAGTAGTCACTGGTCCTCCTTGAAAGGAAGAATAAACAACAAACAGATTTCTCTATCACTCTTGGTCTCCTCCTCCTCTCTCCCTTTCTCTTTCTCTATCTCTGTGTCTTAATCTTTGTCTCTATCCCATCTCTCACTTGCTTGCATACACACACACACACACACACACTGCCTGAAACCACAGCAAAACGGAGTCTAGAGTGACAGCATCTTAGAGAGGAATTAGTCCCCCTCCACCCAAACAAAAATGTCCTCTGCAGCCCACCCACCTCCATTCCAGCCTGAATTTAGAGCCCTCCACAAACATCAATCCCACTGGCTCCTGACGGGGCATCCCAGCTGGGGATAAGTCTGCTAAGGAAAATTCTCCTGAGCACATCAGACCTCAATTGGGCTCTTTTCAAAGTTCTCCCATCACTCCTAGTTCTTTCTGCCTCGATGGCCATGCAGGATACATCTAAACTGCTTCTTTAAGACAGCCTTTCAAATACTTGGGGATGACTGTAATTCCTGCTTCCTCCTCTCCTAGCCCAGGTCTTTCTTTGTTCATGTTGAATCTTCCCGTTTCTGGTAATTACTCCTCACATGGCACAATTGAAGACCCCTCCCCATCCTAGCTCCCTCCTCTAGGTCTCAGTGTTTTTCCTCACATTGCATGGAGTGAAGCCCCCCGACAGGCTTAGCAATGGGTCCTTTCTAGGTGGGTAGATAGAATCTAGAAAAGCTACTTAATGTACAAAGTACAATGAGCCTAGTACAAGAGAAAATGCATGGGGTAGAGGCCAGCTGTTTCTTTCTTTCATCACAAAGGCATTGCTTAGGTGATTTAAAGGACTCCCAAGCGGAGGCCGGCAAACACTTTAAGGCATTACCCTTTATACCTTTTGTAGAATACTCTCCTGGAAGCTAGACATTTTGTGGGAATTATGAGAAGAGATTGGACTTTGCCTTTCGTAGACTTTGTCTATACAACTCACAAGTCTGGATCTCCTAGCAAGCTTTCTTAGTCTTTTAAGATTCTTACTGGAAATTTGAGGCTGAGACTTTCTGAGTTTTAAGCAAAACACTCAAAATAATAAGAAGAATAATAAGAAATAATATTTATATATATATATTTATATATATAAATAAGAAGAAAAAATAATAAGAATAAGAGAAGAGAATAAGAGAAGCTGGGCCTTTCTCCTCTCATTTTGTAGCTTACTAAGTAAATCCGAAGGACCATCCAAGAGGTCACATGTTCCCTAAAGGACATGCATGGCAAGAGGCCAGAGCACATGCCATCCTGGAAGGGCCCAGAATCCCTTTTGAAGTCCAGCCCTCCACTGCACACCTGGAGTTCAATTCAGAACTCCAGATGTGGTCCAGGGGCATTTGGGGGAGCCATTCAGTGATCAATACAAACAGCAAAATCGGTTAGTTAACAAGAAAGCTTTTATATTTTATAGTATTAAGATTTAAAATCCGGCAGGCATACTTTAGTTTTTGGCATAAATCTATAACTTATTTATGTTTACTTTTATAATTTATAGTTTAAAATTTTCTATTTAAATTTAAAATTATAATTTATTTATGTTGACCCTCACTGATGTGGCTTTTAAAGTAATATTATTAATATTCATGAAGTGGCTAAAATCTCTGGACTTGAAGTCAGAAAGACCTGAAATTCAAAATCCATCTTAGAAACTTAATAGCTATGGTACCTGGGCAACCTGCTTGACCTCTTCTCAGCCTCACTTCTTCATCTATAAAATGGAGATAATAATGGCACATACTTCATTTGTTGTGATATATATATGGCTTGGCAAACCTTAAACACTATATAAAGACTAGATAATATTGTTGACAAGGCGGAAGAGTTGTTCTGTTTTGTTTTCCTGGAAGATATTTGTTCTAGGTCTCCCAAAACAGGAACCCCTACTTTAAAACGTGTATATGTAAGCCACTTAAAAGAAGCTGGTTCAAAGGAAATTTTAAAAGCGAAGGAACATAGATTTAGAGTCAGAAGAGACGTGAGAGGTCATTGAGTTCCATCCCCTTCATTGGGACCAGAGAAGTTAAGTGATTTGAACTGGAGTCCCCCAGCTATGAATTTTACATCTACCTTCCAGCTGATTCTGGGTCCATGCTTTCCACCACACCACATTACCTCTTTGAGAGCTAAAAGAATTTTAGTATGTACAGATTTTTTTTTTAATTTTAAGAACATGAAAGGGAGAGGCTTAAAAAAAACCCTCCTTACCTTCTGTCTTAGAATCAATATTAAGTATTGGTTCCAAGGCAGAAGAGGGCATGGGTTAAGCAGTAGGGATTAAGTGACTTGCCCAGGGTCACACAGCTAGGAAGTGTCTGAAGTCAGGACTCCTATCCCTAGGCTTGACTCTCTACCTACTGGGTTTTAGCAGACAAAAAAGCTCAGGATTTTTTTCTTGTTATTATTCTTCCTTCATTTATTGTTTAAAAGCTTCATGGAATTTCCAGGCTCCAGGCTGCTGATTACAGCTCTCCTATTTCTGAGCCAAATTGGGGGACAGGCAGATAATTCACTCTGGTTCTTAGATAAACAGTGCGGGGAGAAATGTGACAGTTCCCACGTTATTATAAGCCTGGTTTATCTTTGGCTGAAGTTAAGGTTCCAAAGTTAATTTCTTGGTTGTGATTCCAGCAGTGTAATGCTGTGGAAAGAGCAGTGGCTGGCTTTGGAGCGAGAAGACCTGGCTTCACAATCCTGCCTCTGCTCCCTGCAGGACTGAAAGCAAGTCATTCCCCTGCTTCTGCCTTTCCTCCTCTGCAGAGTGAGGGGTTGGACTCAGGTTCCTTTCAGCTCCGAGATCCAGATCTAAGGATCCTACAACCTACAAATAATCCTGTATGTGTGGTGGACCACCAACACCGGCCACTTCCCCACCCCTCCATGCATGGCTGCCCCTTGACCAGGGATGTCAACAACTGCTCCCTGAGCTGGCTCCCCTACTCCATCCCACCCTCACCCCAGCAGGTACAGCTTTTCAGAGATAAGATACCACCACGTGTTGCATTCAGGCTCTCTCAAGATCCTACTGATAATTCCAGGTTGCTTTGTTTCTGTAAACCCTTGCCTTGGGATCCAAGATGACATCTTGGAGTCAATACTGCATATTGGTTCCAAGGCAGCAGAGCGGTAATGGCTAGGCAATAGGAGTTAGGTGACTTGTCCAGGGTCACACAGCTGGTCAGTGTCTGAGGTCATATTTGAACCCAGGACCTCCCATCTCTGGGCCTGGCTCTCAATCCACTGAGCTACCCGGCTGCCCCCCCCCCCATAACTCTAGGTTGTTGAAGGAAAATGCATTTCCTCTATTCGCCAGTCCAATTCTTGAGCCCCCAGCTGATCGTTTGTTGTTACACAAAGAGCCCTCCACAATGTAACTCACCCTATTTCTAAAACCAGCCATGCCCAAGATAACTTTGTTTCTTCATCAGCATATTTTAACTTTGAGGAAAAAGTAAACCAGAGTTCTTTTCCTACTCTGTAACATCAATAACATCAAACATCTTTAAATTAACAGGCATTCATGTAAAGGTTTCCCTTTGATCAAAAGGACGTTTTCTGTCTTTTTTTTTCTTGGCATGACCGGCTTCGGATGAAAAAGAACCTAAAGGGCTAGTATATTTACCCATGGTGGTGAAGGGCTCTCATTTCATTCAAGGGGATCTTGCTTAGAATCTTTCTGCAAAAGTGAAGGTTCTGGCTTAGAAAGGAGCTGGACATAATGTGTCCGTACACTTGATGTTGCCATGGAGCAGCATGGACAAGCTGACCTGAACTGGAGTCTCTATTCCAGTCTTTATTGTTGTTAGGACAAAAGTTATGAAAATAGCTTTTCCATTTTCTTTATTTGGACAGTCTGAGGACAAGCTCTCCCAAGTTTCTCCGGTGCTTAAGCAAGTACACCTTAACAAAAGACCTCAGTATTCTAGGACTATGAGAGGCTGGGAGGGGAAGGGGCCACTGGACCCTGCATTCCCTTGGGGGATAGATGCTGATGCTGTTGGGCATGGAGTAATGAAGTGGATGGGAGAAGGATGAAGAGAAGTCGGTTTCCAGAGGACCAGAGTTTCTCATCAGTGTGCCAACCCACGTGGTCTTGGTTTAGATAAACAAGATTCTGATTGATGGAAGGGGCTCCAAGGCAGAGGAAGTGAAGGCAAAGAAAGTTAACATTTGTTGGGCTTTGTTTTCCTTTACAAGCTGAAGTGGCCATTAGGTAAATAGTGAACTAGAATGGTAGGAGAGCCTCAAGAGATGTGTTAGCCACAAGCAATCTTTATTATCTCTCAAATATTGGGGAGGGGCATACAGCCAAAAATCACTTTCTAGAAAAGTTTCTGGGTAACAGGATTTTTTGCTTTATTTATGTTTTATCACTCCAATCAATATAAAAATAGTCTTCACAATCCTGAACAGTTATTCTGTTGTCTCATCTAATATAGAGGTGGCACTAGAGGACAAAGTGGGGAGAACACTAAACCTGGAGTCAAAAAGACCTGAGTTCAAATGTGACCTCAGATACTTTCTAACTGTGTGAACCTGCATTGTCTAATTTTTGTGACCCCATATATTAATTGTCCATGGAGTTTTTGAAGCAAAGATTCTAGAATGGCTTGACATTTCTTTCTTCAGTTTTATGCAAGCAGGGGTTAAATTACTTGCCCAGAGTGACCTTGAACAAGTCATTTAACTAGTGTCTGACTCAAGTTCTTCATCGATAAAATGAGGATAATAATTAGCACCAACATCCCACAGTTGTTATGATATTCAAATGTTTGTAAAAGGAGCAGCTGGGTGGATCAGTAGATTGAGAGCCAGGCCTAGAGAAGAAGGTCCTAGGTTCAAATCTGGCCTCAGATACTCCCTGGCTGTGTGACCCTGGGCAAGTCACTTAACCCCCATTGCCTAGCCCTTACCACTCTTCTGCCTTGTGTATTAATTCCAAGACAGAAGGTAAGGTTTTTTTAAAAAAATCAAATGTTTCTAAAAATATTTTGCAAACCTTAAAGCACCATATAAATTCTAGCCATTCTTATTGCTTTTTATTATTATAATTCCTTATGTCATAAATCTCTTTGAATTTATTGGAGCTGAGAATAGAAAATAGGTATGGTTGGGCAGATAGGTGGATAGAGTGGATAGAGTGCCAGGCCTAGAGTCAGGAGGTCTTGGGTTTGAATCTGACATTCAATACTTCCTAGCTATGTGACCCTAAGCAAGTTACAACCCCAGCTACTTAGTCCTTGTTATTCTTCTGCCTTAGAAATTATACTTAATATTAATTCTAAGGCAGAAGATGAGAGTTTTTTAAAAAGATAATAAGTATGATGAGGATCTCAGGATTGAAGATTCACACCACAAACAAACAAGAGAAGGAAATAAAATATTACAAGAGACTTGTTAAAAATCAACTCCTATGTTCAAATCTTTGACCCAGAAGAAGAAATAAAATATTATCAGTAGAACTTATTTTCCATGGACCACTTTTTAAAATGTACTTAATATCTTTTGTGTCCATTTCAACTTGATTACTTCATATCTCATACATATAGCTAATCTATTTTAACAAAAAAATTAAATTAGATTAAAGGGAGAAAGTTATTCAGTAAAATAAACAAACTAAAATCATTACTAACCTTTTAAAAGTTATGCTCCTTCAAAGCTCTGTAGCTCTGTGATTCCCAAGGTGAAATTCTATACAAATCTATGAAAGAGTCTGTCTGTAGCTCAAAAAAAGTTTGGGTACTGCTCTAGAAAGATCTAGAAAGCTCTATATGAGACATGGGCATTATAAGATCGCCCCCAAAGTGAAGATGTTCTTGGGCTGAATTGGGAGAGAGACAATCTCCAGCAGCAGGAAAATACTGTCTTGGTCAGAACATAACTAGAGCATATGTGTCCCATCTTGGGTGCCATAGTTTAGAAAGGACATAATTTAGAAAGGACAAGCTGTAGAGTGTTCAAAGGAGGGTGACCAGATAAATGAAGTTTACCTTCAGGTTGAGATCATGACAGATGAGGATTGATTGAAGGAAATGAGAACTTTTAGCCAACAGAAGAGAAGCAAACATCCAAAGGGGGGGAGCCATTGATGGGCTACATTGCTATCCTATAATATTTCCATCCCTGCAAGGTATGGAGAGTTGCCTTTGAAAGCTGTCTAATGATTTTGTTGTTGGTCAGTTGTTTTAGTTTTGTCTGACCCTCTACCCAATTTGGGGGTTGCCTTCTCTAATCTTAGTGCCTTCCTTCTAAGATTAACCCAGTTTATCCTGTTTGTACATTGTACCTTATCTCTCTCAGAATATAAGTTTCTTTAGGGCAAGGGCTCCTTTTTCCTTTCTTCAAATCCCTAACTTAGCACAGTACTTGATCTGACTTCATTCTCCTCTTTCCTAACCAGTGTGTCTAAACTCTCTGGCTGCTCCATCACATCAATTTCTGCAGAGGTCTGGGAAGGAGGATGTATCCGTGTGTGAACACATCATTGGCAAAAGCAGATCATGACATGTTAACCAACACACCACTCTGCCAAGAAGCTACACATGCCAAGCATTTCTATCTCCTCCAAGGAGCATGCTCAAGGAAGCTATTAGGTCAAACAACAGTGAGAAAGATGTGGCCAGAAGAGAAGACAGTACCCCCCACACACACATACACACACTATCTCTTCCCAAGACTCTGGAATGTATATACTGGTAAGGAACAGTATTTGCCTAGTAGCACAATCAATCTACTCCCAGGATGTAGCTGAGAATTAAACCAGTGGCTATTTGGCAGCATGTGTTCTTCCAGAGATGGAAAGAACAACACTAGCCAATTGCCCCTAGCCACAACTGGAAAGTTGGGTTTCAAGTGCCTTCTTTCTTTCTAGGTGGTCACAAGATTCTTACTCTCACCTCCCTCCTAGGTTTTTTCCCCCAGATGCCAGGGGCATGTTGAAAACAACTTATGCCAGAAGAGAGTTAATTGTTAAATTTTCAATGTTAGCATTTTTATCTTGGAAATTGATAAATGCAACATGGTTGTTTATCTATAAATATATGCATATAAACAAAAGGATTTGTTGATATGTTGCTTTCTAGACTTGAGAAAATGATGGAGAAAATGTTTTAAAATTCAATTTAAACATAAAGGTATATTGGATATACATTCTTTGAGTAACAAAAGACAGTTAGATATAAAATTTTCAGCTAGGTGTCATTGAACCAGGAGGATTGAGTACTGAAACTGGAATCAGAAAAACTCATACTCCTGAATTCAAATCTAGCCTCAGATAATTATTAATTGTATGTCCCTGGGCAGGTCACTTAACCTTGTTTGCCTCAGTTTCCTCATCTGTAAAATGAATTGGAGAAGGAAATGGCAAACCACTCTAATTTCTTTGCCAAGAAAGCCCCAAATGGGGTGACAAAGAATCAGAAACAACTGAAAGTAGCTGAACAACAAGATCTACAAGACCTCCAAGAATCCCTTATATAAACCTTCTTTTTTGTCTCTATACAAAATGGCTTCATTTGAAATGATCCAAAACCAGGGCTATATCTCAACTAAAAACTGAGTCTTAGGACATTTCAGGACTACAATGGAGTTTCTTACACATTCAGAAAATGATCTCTTTCTACCTCTCTAGGTATGATCCCTGAAATCTGTTGCCTCAAAAAAGTCCCATATAAGTTTGGGCATCAGAATTCATTCAATAATGTACAGCAAAAATACCCATGAGGGAACATAAAGCCTATTAGAAGGCAACCCAGACAAGCAGACAGCTTTGAAAGTTCCAGGTTGAATTTGTCCTATATTTAAAAAGAAAAGCAAGCCACTCATAATAGAGACTCAACACTGGATATGCAATCCTCTTAGAATGTAAACTCGTTGCAAGCAGGAATTATTTCTTTCTTCATACTTGTTTCTCTAGTACCCAATACAGTCCCTGACATGTGTTAGTTGCTCAAAAAATATTTGTTAGTTGATTGGTTTATTTTAAAAGACTCATTCAAGAAGAATTTGTTGTGTATATTTTGTGGAAAACATTATACCAGGCAATGTGGGGTTGAAGAATATCTAAACATATAAGACAGGATTTCAGATCTACAAGTCTAAGAGTGAATGATTTTAGCATAGATAAAACTAACATAGATTAGAAGGAGTATAGGACAATTTAGGGTAGAGGAAACAAAGACATATATACATATGTGTGTGTCTATATATATATGTATATATATATATATACATGCATACATGCATACATGCATACACACACATTCCAGTAGGATACCAGACTGGGGCCATGAGCAAGGGATCAACGTAACCATAGAAACAATTGTCTGGAGTCCCACAGAAAATTCCTGCCCCAAAAGGTCCCTGTTCTATCGAGATGCTTCCCTGACTATTCTGTGAAGGGAAGTGTTTTGTTTACATTATTGAAGAGAATTTACTGCTTCTGATGAGAACAGGCTGTAGCCTGGAAGAGAACCTAGACAAGAGCCCATTTTAAAGACAGCTGTCCTTTTTAGTAGAAAACTGAATCACTGGCAATTTGACAGTCCTGTCTCATAAAAGTCCTCCCCAACAAGCCCTAGATCCCCCATTTTGGCAGCATGGTTGCCTTGCTCCCTCAACACAGCATCCTCACTTATTCTGATTTAGAACTAAGGGACGAACTCTTTCTGGGCCCCAATTTAAAAATATATTGGAAAAAAGAAGTTGGCGAGAATAGCAATGAGATGATATGAATACTCTCTCCTAGGATGTATAAAGCCAGATATGGGGATATAGACACACTATAGATGCATGTAACATATGTATCTTTTCCAGTAAGTTTAGAGAATGATCAATTAAGAATTAGAAAGATCTGCAGAGGTCATTTAGTCCAAAGTCTGTATTCTATAGAAAATGAAACCAGGATGATTTGTCCAAGGTCACTCGAGTCCTCTGATTCCCCATCAAGCATCTTTTCCACTATATCAGGCTGCCTTCCATCATGTGCCATGCCCCTGAGGTTGGTACAAAAGATTAGATGTTCCAGTATCACAGAGGCTGTCTATTCATTAAACCAGTGATATTTTTAACACAGAGAGCAGTACATGTGATATATTTTTCTAAGTAGCTTTGGTCAGACCATAGCAATTTCCTTTATATCCACTTGGAAAGAGGAAAATTGCCAGAGGAACAAAGAGGTGATGTCTATCAGCAGAGTCTACCAGAGAAGCTAAAGTACCTGAAATTGCTCAATTTTAACCTAGCAAATTTTAAAATTCAATTTCTAGAGAATTGAAAGAGAATTTAGACAAAAAGAAACATATCTGTAATTAATGTGAATTTCCCTCTGATCTGCAAAAATCCTTATTTGGTTGCTGGTGAGAGGATTACTTCATCCTAACAGTAGCCTCTTTCTGGTACTTTCTCAAATTTCAATCTCCTTTGTGGGCCAGGGATAAAGACTAGACCTACTATTCCATGGCGAGAAGGAACTCTCTACCAGTGCAGGTCAGTGACTTCTCTGCAACGTATTATCTTAGGAAGCCAACTAGAAAAGTAGAAAAAAAATTACCTGACCCAAGTCAAATATATAGGCATGCATGCATTCATATGCATACCTCTGTGTGTGTGTGTATATATATATACATATATATTATATATATTAAAGTTTAAAACTGTATAAAATTGGGGACACTTTACATTCTTGTCCTCCACATATATGTATCTATATATAGATAGGTGATAGATAGATAGATAGATAGATAGAACACATGTGAATGTTTCCCATCTGAGTAAGGAAGACCTCTTTTTTCTCTAGCATAGCTTAACTAGCTAAATGTAGATCATCCACAAATAATCTATTCTGAAGCCTTATACTTGGCCTGGAAGTGACTGGATTCTTTAAGAATATGTTTTTAGAATAGCAACTTGGGCATTATCTACTCTGCTAGAAATATTTGAAGTATAGATTTTAAAACACATGAATTCTTTTAGTATGTTAGTACATTAAAAAAACATAGCTCTCTGTCCTCTGTGACCTCCCTCCACTTTTTGACACGTCCCATAAATTCTAGTTACAATAGCTCTCAGATATGCCCCCTTATCTCCTCTGCCACTACTCCTACCACCTTGGTTCAGGTCCTCATCACCTCATGCCTAGACCATTGCAATGGCCCACAGAGAGATTTCTCCCTGTCTCAAATCTTTCCCACTCTTCTCAGCTGTCAAAGTGTTCTTCCTAAAATAAAAGTTTGATCATGTCACCCCTTCTCAAATCATTAAGTAAATTTCAGTAGCTCCCTATGGATCAAGTATAAATCCTTCTCTTTGGAGTTTTGAGTCCTTTACAACTTGGTCTCTTCCCACCTTTCCAGTTTTCTTTTACTTTATTCTCCTCCACATTACCTGCTGTCATGTTATTACATGAATACTGTTCCTGTTTCTTAACTGTGCATTTTGCACAGTCCATTCTCCATACCTGGAATGGTCTCCCTTCTCATCTCTAACTCTTGTATTCCATGGCTTTGTTCAAGATCCAGGTCGTTCTGAAAGTTATCTTTCCTGGTCCTGCCACCCCCTCCATTTCCTGCTGGCATCATCCTCTGAAATTACCTTCAGGCTTTAGGCAGAGACTCTATATTTCCCATTTTTTGTACCCCTGGTGCTTAGCACAGTTTCTGGCAAATAGTAAATAATTAATAAATGATTGTTGTTGATATTTCAATGGAATTGAAATATTCCATTGGATATTTCATATTCCAGTGATCAATAAATCAACATGTACACACTGATATTGTTAACTTAAATGAAACAAGAAGACAAAAAGAAAAAAGACTAAATGGAAAGGTAGCTCAAAGATTCTCCATAAGGAGTCAAAGAAGTTAGTAAAGCTGGTTTTAATTTTATCATGTAATCAAAGATAACTTGCAATATAATTCCATAGGACACTTGGTTATCTCATTCTAATACTCATAATAGATACTAGGGAAAAAAGATTAAAGTGCAGCTAAGACACAAGAATCCATTGCTATGGTTATGGAGGAAGAGAAATTCTGAGATGAATTCAATAAGACTCTCCAAAGTAAATAACCATATGCATTAATATTTGGTGGTTTCACAATACTAGGATGGATGGTGAAACTATTTTGAGAAAAATGTTGGGCAGACAAGAAGTGCAGAATATAAAGCAACCACCCTGTAGTAAGTACTATATAAATTTTAGCGATGACTATTCTTATGTCTCAGGATACTGATAATGACGAATAATAAGAAAAACTAGATCCACCATCCTTCTTCCTTTTTTCTACACACATTCCTTTTACCCTCCATTTTCTTTCCCCTTTTAAGCCCCTCAGAGAAGAAATAATCAAATCCCAAGCTTCTGCTTTTCTTAATACCATTTACATTAAGCTTCTGAAGGGACACTATCTCTTCTCCCTCATTAGAATGTTAGCCCCACTTCATACAGTCTTTCTAATTGCTGAATTAACTTACCTTTCTAGGTTTCTCTCTAATCTTGTGTTTTCATTACAAAATTCAAGTTCAACTCTTGTCTGTTCATCATGAGTGCTTGAAAGTCTTCTATTCCATTAGAGGTACATTTTTTTCATATATAATTATAAACAATTACAGGGTAAGTTCTTCCTGTTTACACTTTCTGCCTTTTGGAATACTGTATTACGAGATATAGTGTTGTTTATAATAGAAGCTGCCAGGTCCTTTGTGTTCCAGTCTGTGATTTCTTGATACTTGAACTCTTTCTTTCATGCCAATTGCAGTATTCTTTTTGACCTGAAAGCTTTGAATTTTGACCACAACATTCCCAGAATATTTTTGTTTGGGGTTGCTTTCAGTAGGTGATAGGTAGATTCATCCTATTTTCACTTTGCTCTCTGGTCCTAAAAGATCTGGGCAGTTTTCATGTAGAATTCCTTGAAATACAGTGTCTTAGATTTTTATTGTGGTTTTCAGGGATCCAGTGACTCTTAATCTTTCCTTGATCCATTTTCCAGGGCATTTTTGATCCCTTGTACTTTTTTTCTTTTTTAATCTTTTGAGTTTTTTCTAATTTTTCTTCCTTCTTCATAGTATTCATTCACTGATAGGTATGTTCTCTTCTATTTTTCATGGAGTATTTCACTTTTGTAAGGTTTACTTATTTGCTTTCTAAGCTGTTTATTCTTCTTCTAACTCTTTTTTCTCAGAGCTTTCATTTCACTTTGTATCTCTTACTCATTTCTTCCAGATATTCACATAGTCCTCATGGAAATTCCATTTTTCCTGTGAATGTTTGCTTATATTTGTTGTGGAGCTATTCTCTGTTTTTGAATTTGGGGTATTGCTGGGTCTATATTAATGATGATAAGTATCTCCTTAACTCATCTCTCCAAACTTATAATTGATGCTTTATGCTGAGGCCAAGCTCTGACTCCTAGTGGGGCTTTTAGGTGTGGTGATTGGCCAAGTTTAGTCTCTGCAGTAGGACTGAGGTTCCTCTTCAAGAATGACTTTTCTCTAAAAGACAACAAAACTGTCCCAAGGACCTGTTTGGCCCTTGCCTTCCTTGATGAAGTCACTGGCTAAAGTGTCTCATTGAATTTCTTGATTATTATTCATTTTGTTGATATTTTCTTTGAATCACCAGTACTTACCTCAGTTCTTAACACCTAGTAAGTGATTAATAAATGTTTTGTTAACTGATATCACTCCCCTACGTGACTAGTATAGTCCATTTCTTCTCTCATCTCCTCCATTCCCAAGATGTACCCTTTTCCCAGCTCTGCCTCTAAGAATCTCTAGTTTTCAAGCCTCAGATCCAATGTTTTCTCTAAGGTCCTAACCAACTCTAAATCTATGACCTGAGACTTTCTATAATAGAATCTATATTAATAATAAATATTTTTTAATGTTAATAATAATAAAATATTAGAACATAATATTTGTATATATTATAAACATGTTATAATGTATATATAATATAGACCTATATTATAATAAATAATAATATAATTCTCCAGGGCTTTCTATTTACTCTTTGAGAAATGTATGTTTCAGCAGTCAAAGAATTCTACCATTTTGCCCACCTTCTCTTGTGTATAGCAGCCGAAAGGTTAAACATGATCTACCCAAAATATCTGTGCACATCCAGTGGAGACAGTCTCTAATTACAATCCTCCAAGGAAATAGCCTATAACTTTCTCCATGGTATGCTGGAGCCCTTATTTCCATGGGAACGACAGCTGCAAAGGAAAAACTGATATGCTATATTCATTCCTCTGGGTTGTTCTGCAATTGTAAATCCACTCTAAGAATGTGGATATTATTTCCAGAACAAATAGATATCTTGAACAGTTAAAAAATCAAAAGACTTGGCAAACATTGCTTACTTATTTCAGAAGTGTGCTGAATCAGCTTTGTAGTGGGTGGGGAAAGCCAGTTGTTAAATTTTCAGGATGAACATTTAGACCTCAGAAATTGGCAGTGCTACTAATCAAGGCTTGATTGATTTGTTGATTATCTGGGTTTAAGAAAATGAGGAAGATAATGTTAGTAATGAGGAGTAAACGAATGGTATGTCATGCATTCATGTGTTTTCCAGAGATGGTTGTTGATCATTTACCAGTTCAATCCTGGTTGCTATTCTGACTGTAGTGGCAAGTCAGAATAGATTAGCTTTTGCATGTACCTAATAAGTAACATCAGATTACATACATATATTTACATACATACATATATCTAGTATATACATATATATCATATAAATAGGATATCTAGAATATGCTTTATCATATAAATCTAGTATTACATCTTATATAATCTAGTATAAACATATATATCATATACAGTATTATACATTATATATAAATCTGGAATACACATTATCATATAAATCTAGTATCACATATTACATAAACCTAATATACACATATGTACATATATATCATATAAATCTGACATCATTTTCTAAATATTGTTTTTAAATACTAGTCAACGAAGCCTAAGGAAGGAAGGAGCATAATCACAAAAAAAGGGATTTAAATGTCTGTACTCTTTGACCCAGAGATCCCATTTTCAGCTGACCTTGGTTCATGTCCCACCTCTGGCAAATAATAGCCATCTAGCCTTGGTAGAGAGAGAATCTTAAAGGTCTTGCCCATGATCCCCCAAAAATTGATGTAGCAGGTACCTTAAGATTTTTCCTTCTTCCCTACAGATATCTGAATTGTAAGCAGCTAGACAACCAAACCTCTTTTTCCTCCCTTTTGGCCATCATTCAGGAAGCAGTACTTGTATAACTTGAATAACTCAGTCCAGGTGCCCTAGTGGAAGATGGGATGGAAAGGAAAAGCAAGACGAGAAGGAAGTATTCCTCCAAACTACAAGAGTCATGCTGACATGAGAAGGAGACAGCACTCCTGGATATTGAGGCAGATGACCAGCTGTCTCTAAAGAGCCAAGATGAAGATTGAGTATTTGGTACCATCCTTTTAGAAAGACATACCAAAATCACCTGATCAGCAGGATGGCAATGAGTTTCCTCATTAGGGTATTCCCTACGCCAATTAAATCATGTATCTAGTTCCCTCCCTAGTCCCTCTCCTCTCTTCTGTTCAAAAACAGAAACAAAGTATCATTTAGACTACAATATTCATAGCAAAAAGACTGGAAATAAAGTAGGTACCCATCAGTGTCCATAAGGAGAATGACTAAATAAATTGTACTATATTCATGTGATCAAATATTACTGCACCATAAGAAATTATAAAAGTAGAAAATTCAGAAAAGCATGAGAAGATTTGTATGAACTGATGCAGACTGACATAAACAGAACTAGGAACACAATGTACATAGTGATTGCAGCATAAGTGGAAAGGACAAGCAGAATAAAACTAAACATTATCTATGATATATATATATGAACATATATATATATACACACATATATATTATATATAACTGTAACAATCAAAAAAGAATGAATCAGTTGTGGGTATTCCATAAAAGTCAAAAAAGCAGTCTACTCCCAGAGTTCATGGTCTAATGAAAGAAGAAGATAGAAAAAAAGATTTTTAAAATCCACTGTCTTCTCCCTGCTTTGAAGAGGTAGAGATTTATGGTATGAAATATTGCATAAACCTGCAGACCCAGTTAATTTTTTTTTTTTGCTTTTTTATTCTTTATCACAAGGGATGACTTACTGAGTAGGACAGGAGTGAGAGATTTGGTCAGAAAAGAAACTGATGTAAAAAAATAGAAAAAAATTTCAGAATAAATTTTAACTTCAAAAACAAAAAGACATTTGTGTTTGAGGGCCTGGAATTTAAATTCACTCACTTCCTAATGAATATTTCCATATTTGGAGGGCAAGACATTTCAGAAGACAAAGCCAAATGGCACAAGAAAACCAGGATTTTAGAGAAAATAATGGCTGAGATTTTTAAATTAAATCTTCTTGGTTATATAAATATATGTGTAACTAGATGTTCTCTGGCTAAATTTGGATATTTTCTAAAATGAAATCTCTAGCTCCATTTTTTGGCTTAAAAAAACACTTAGTTAGCTTTCTATGTTTATTCAATTTTATTTTGTCTATAATACCCATAAATTATACCTCTTTAGTCCTTAACTAATGGCATAGCAGAGTAAAGATTTAATATTTTAAGTGTTTGTTCCAAGATGTGAAAATATCGGCATAAAATAAAACACCTTGATGCTTTCAGACTTTCTCTTTCCATTTACTTTCACAAAGATAATGTTCAAAGTCTTATGTAAAAGTCAGTGTTCAGTCAGAAGTTTCATAACTCTAATAGGCTTACATGAATAGGTTTTCGACAAATCAACCATCAGTGTTTTCCTCAAATAAACTTCCTTTACTGTTTTGGCAAATATTTCACCCACACTCCATAAATCATAAAGCCTCTTTGGGAATCCATCTAGAAATGTGGCAAGATGGAAAGAGCCCTGACTTAGAAGGAAGAAGCCCTGAGTTTCATTCCTATCTCTGGTCCTTACTGGCTGGCCATAAACTAATCATTTAGTCACTTTTCATATGTTTCCTCTCCTGAAAAAGGACGTGACAGTGACTAAAGTATTTCCCTCACAGGATCATTGTGAGATTCATATGAGCTCGCCTATGTAAAGCATTTTGAAAAGCTTGGCAAGTTTTCCCACTGAGATGACTTTCAATTGGAGGTATGTGTATATATTCTCCATGTATGTTGGTGTATGTATATATATATGTGTATTGTATAGTATTGTATAACTTGCATTTGTGCACATATGTATGCACATATGTATGTCTATGCACGTTTGTATAAATATATTGGAGACAGTTGTTTGTTTATTGTTCATACCATCAGAATATAAGTTCTTTTTTTTTTTAATTAATTTATTTCCCTCCCTCCCCTCACTCTACCCTTTCTGTACCAGAAGCACTATTCCACTGGGTATTACATATGTCCATGATCAAAACCTATTTCCATGCTGTTGATGTTTGCACGAGGATATTCATTTAGAGTCTACATTCCCAATCATATCCCCTTGACCCATGTAGTCAAGCAGTTGTTTTTCTTCTGTGTTTCTACTCTCACAGTTTTCCCTCTGAATATGGATATTGTCCTTTCTCATAGATCCCTCCAAGTTGTTCAGGATCACTGCATTGCCACTAATGGGAAGTCCATTACATTCGATTGTACCACATGGTATCAGTCTCTGTGTACAATGTTCTCCTGGTTCTGCTCCTTTTGCTCTACATCAATTCCTGGAGTTTGTTCTAGTTCACATGGAATTCCTCCACTTTATTATTCCTATGAGCACAATAGTATTCCATCACTGACATATAACACAATTTGTCCAGCCATTCCCCAATTGAAGGTCATCCCCTCATTTTCCAATTTTTTGCCACTACAAAGAGCACAGCTATGAATATTCTTGTACAAGTCTTTTTCCTTATTATCTCTTTGGGGTATAAACCCAGCGGTGCTGTGGCTGGATCAAAGGGCAGACAGTATTTTATCACCCTTTCCAAATTGACCTCCAGAATGCCAAAAAAGTTCCAAATTGCCCTCCAGAATGGTTGGATCAATTTACAACTCCACCAGCAATGAATTAATGTCCCAACTTTGCCACATCCCCTCCAGCATTCGTTACTTTCCATTGCTGTCATGTTAGCCAATCTTCTAGGTGTGAGGTGATACCTCAGAGTTGTTTTGATTTGTATCTCTGTGATTATAAAAGAGTTAGAACACTTTTTCATGTACTTATTGAGAGTTTTAATTTCTTTAACTGAAAATTGCCTATTCATGTCCCTTGCCCATTTGTCAATTGGAGAATGGCTTGATTTTTTGCCCAATTGATTTAGCTCTTCATAAATTTGAGTAATTAGAAGTTTGTCAGAGGTTTTTGTTATGAAGATTGTTTCCTAATTTGTTGCTTCCCTTCTAATTTTGGTTGCATTGGTTTTGTTTGTACAAAGCCTTTTTAATTTGATGTAATAAAAATTATTTATTTTACATTTTGTGATTTTTTTCTAGCTCTTGCTTGGACTTAAAGTCTTTCCTTTCCCAAAGATCTGACATGTATACAATTCTGTGTTCACCTAATTTGATTATAGTTACCTTCTTTATATATATATATATATGTCATTCACTCATTCTGAGTTTATCTTGGTGTAGGGTGTGAGATGTTGATCCAAACCTAATCTCTCCCATACTGTCTTCCAACTTTCCCAGCAGTTTTTACCAAATAGTGGATTTTTTTGTCCCAAAAGCTGGGATATTTGGGCTTATCAGAGACTGTCTTGCTGAGGTCACTTACCCCAAGTCCATTCCACTGATCCTTCTTCCTGTTTCTTAGCCAGTACCAAATTGTTTTGATGACCACTGCTTTATGGTATAGTTTGAGATCTGGGACTGCAAGTCCTCCTTCCTTCACATTTTTTTTTATTGTTTCCCTGGATATCCTTGATCTTTTGTTCTTCCAAATGAACTTTGTTATGTTTTTTTATAATTCAGTAAAAAAAGTTTTTTGGTAGTTAATGTATTTTCCAGCATTTTGATTTCTACTCCTAGTCCTGTCTTTTCTTCTTTCACTATTTCCTTCAACACCAATGTTTTGTTTTTACTCAGTCCCCCTAATTCCTGCCCTTATTTTACTTCCCTTCCTACCCCACCTCCCTTCATATTCCCTTCTTATTTTTACAGTCTTTTTAAACTACCACCTCACCCTCTCCCTCCCTTGTACTGCTTCCCTCCCCACCAATCCATTTGTTACCCTTCTACTTCCCTATAGGGAGCAGTATTTCCTATCTCCGACCTCTTTACCCTTCCAGTGTATTGATATTCTCCCCCCTCCCACCATGAGCTTCTTTGTGATATATAAATTTACCCCCTTTTGTTTCTTTACCCTTTTCTTTTAGTATTACCCTCTTTTTTTAGTTCTAGTTGTATATATATGTGTATACATACATACATAAATACACACACATGTGTGTGTATTTATGTATACATATATCTATATATCTATTTATGTCTTGGCATTTCATCCTATACAGTTTGTCACTGTTCCCTCTAAGTGTAATTCTTCTAGCTGCCCAAGTGATCATCACAATTATTAAGAGTTAACAATGACCTTTTTCTTATAGTGATACATATCATTTTAACTTATTGGGATTTTTTTAAGTTATTTTTTTGTTTTGTTTTGTTTTTCTTTTTTCCCTCTTTTTTAATTACCTTTTGATGATTCTCTTGAGTTCTGTGCTTGGGCAACAAATCTGTTCAGGTCTGGTCTTTTCTTTACAAATGCTTGGAATTCTTCTATTTTGTTAAATGACCATACTTTCCCCTGTAAGAATGTAGTCAGTTTTGCTGGGTAGTTGATTCTTGGTTGTAGACCTAGTCCCCTTGCTTTCTGGAATATAATATTACATGCCTTTCAGTCCTTCAGTGTAGATGCAGCCACATCCTGTGTTGTCCTCACTGTGGTTCCATGGTATCTGAATGACTTCTTCTTAGCAGCTTGTAATATTTTTTTCCTTGGTCTCATAGTTCTTGAATTTGGCTATAACATTCCTGGGTGTTGTCAGTTGGGGATTAAGTACAGGAGGTGATCTGTGGATTCTTTCAATCTCCACTTTTTCCTCTTGTTCTAAAATATCGGGGCAGTTTTCTTGGATCACTTCCTGTAGTATGATGTCCAGGCTTTTTCTTTTGTCATGGTTTTCTGGTAGACCAATGATTCGTAAGTTGTCTCTCCTGGAATGATTTTCTAAATCTTCTGTTTTGTGAATGAGGTGCTTCATATTTTCCTCAATTTTTTTCATTCTTTTGATTTTGTTTTATAGTGTCCTGCTGCCTTGTAATGTTGCTTGCTTCGAATTGTTGTATTCTGGTTTTTAAAGACTGGATTTCATCCCTGGCTTTTTGGTAATCCTTCTCCTTCTGGTCTGAATTTCTTTGGAGGTCATCTTTCATCTCCTTTGCCTCATTTTCAAGCTGATTAACTTTGGCTTTCAAGAGACTATTTTCTTGTTTTAGTTCAAGTGCCTCTGTTTCCAGATGGCTTATCTTACTTTTTAAGTTGTTTTCCCGGTTGTCTTCAGTCTCTCTTAACTGTGTTTTGAATTGTATTTTGAGTTCTTCCAGACCCTGTATCCAATTCACTGGGTTTTCTGGGGTTTTTTTGCTTAGTGTTCTCTCATCCTTCTCTGTTTTTTTGCTCTTTGTTCATTGCCTATATAGAAGCTGTTGATGGTAATTTCCTTTTTCTTTTTCTGTTGTTTGCTCATATTTATCCCTTCTTTACTCCCTGCAGTTTTCTGTGCTCTTGCTCCTCTCATTATTTTGTTGGATCTGTGGTTTGGGGCTTTTCTGTCAGCTTTCACCCTTGGAGCTTAGTCAGCAAATCTCTTAGTGCAGTCTGTGGGGAAAGGGTGTTGGACCTTGAGCTTCCCTGCCCTCTGAAGTCTTTGATGGGATTAAGTCCAACTGGGTTGAGCTGGATGTGCCCTGAGGCCAAAACCTCAGGGGGCGGGGCAACATGGAGTGTCTCCACTGCTGCAACTAGGCTATGCGCTCTGTGCTCTGCACTTCTTCTCCAACTGTTTCCCCACCACCTGTGTTTGATGCTCTGAGCCTGGCACAGCTTTTCCCACAAGGTGCTCCCTCCAGACCTGCCCCCTTGCCCTCCCAGAGGTTCCAGCTGCTGCTGGAAGCTTAATGCTCTAAGTGGGGGAGGGGTCTGGGACCTTCCTTCTTCCTTCCTCTTAGACCCAAGTGTTCTTGAATTCAAACTTTGGGGGGGGGCATACCTTTTAAGTTGAGTCCAGCAAGAGGGTTCCTTGGCTCTGTCTTGATCTTCAGTCCCCTAGGAGCATTTAGTTTGTAATTGGTAAGGAAGGGTTTTCAGAGGTCTAAACTTTCTCTGCCTTTTCACTACCATCTTGACTCCACCTCCAGAATATAAGTTCTTAAGGACAGAGAGGAGCTGTTTTTCTTTTTCCTCTTTCTCTGGATCCCTAGTGCTGCTATATAGTAACCCCTTAATAAATGTCTACAAACTGGCTGACTCGCTTCTACCTCTGAACATCTGTGACACCCTAATATAAATGAAATAAGCACCAACCAACACAAAAAGACATTGTCCATTTCAGCCAAGCTACTGTCAGGATCTAAAGGCAGCCAATCCCCTGTTAGCTCCACCCCCTGCATGAATGGTGGCCATTTATAGGTATGTGTCTTGGCATGGATGTTCTAGGCAATGTCCTAGACACTAGGGATACATTAGTACAAAGAATGAGCAATCCTTACTCCCAATAAACTTAAATTCTAATGGAGAAATCAAGTACTTATAAAATATACGTAAGGTTTGTTAAATATATAAATATACATCTATTTGAGCCTTATTTGAAACCTTACAATATAAAGTTTGTTAAATGGCATAAATGTAAAGTTAATAAATGCACATCTAAGGAACCATAGTTAGAAGGATTAGGAAATGGTTCATATATAACATGGCGCTCGAATTGCATTTTAAAGAGAGGTACTCTATGAGGAGTAGGCAAGGAGGGAATGCATGTCAGGCATGACAGATGGTCAAAGCAGAGGCAGGGAGATAGGAGATAGGTTGTCATATGTGATAAACAGAGAAGGTAAGTTTGGTTAGATCAGAAAATCCAATGAGCCTTGGAAAGGTAGGTTGAGTATAGGTTATAAATGAATTTTAAAGTTCAAATGAGGAATTTATATGTACTTTAGAAGCAATAGGGAATGAATGAAGTTGCTTAAGTAAAAGAATCATGATCAAATAATGATCAGCCAAACATAGTCAAATTTGCCCTTAAAGAAAATGAATTTGGTAGCATTTTGGAGACTGTGGTATTTTGTGATGAGAAACCTTCTAATATCCTGAGGAAAATTTTGTTTCAAAGGCAAAACTTGGTTTTAGGGAGACACTTGGGTCATTAAAAGCACCATTCAATTTTACAATGCCAACTCAGTCCCCTTCAGCTAAAATGAACTTATAGGATCACTGATTCACAACTCAAAAAGCCCTGAAAAGTCCTCCAGTCCAGCATCATTTTGTTGACATTTAAGTAAACTGAGGCCCAGAGAGATTTCCCCTAACTTGTCCAAAGTCAACACAGGTGGCAGAATTAGGATTTGAAGCAAGGTCCTCTGACTAGAAGCAATTCTTTTTTTCTTGATACAGAGTTTAAAAAGGAGATAGGTTAATTCAGTTCTGCTGAATATCAAAAAAATGTCTTTCCAACAGAATCCCTCAGGGATGATCACAACAACCATATATAGTTACACGAGTGATTATATAGCTGTGTGTAAATTTACATGTGGAGGACATTTCTGTTCTTCTGCTACAGAAACAAGGCTTTGGCAATAGTTTGGAATAACAAATTCTATCCTGAGATATGCCCAGCAAGCTGGTGGATTCATCTTTTTTTGAAAACCTCTTCAGACCTTTAACAGCATCATCCTCCCCGAAGGAATTATTCTCCAGATGCAGAATGATTATAGCTGAATCCTCAAGAGAAAATAGAATCCTCAACAAGGGAAATTCTTCACTGAATTATATTAGAGAACTCTAATACTACTAGGTTCTTGTTCGGTGATTCCACCCCCCCCCACCCCCCTCCAATCAGCTTCCCTGTGCCCAGGGCAGCAAATTTGCAAAGCTTATGCTTGGATTTCCATTGCTACAGTAACTCTGCCTGAATACTCACCACTTCCCAAGAAATATCCAGTGCTGATTCTGCCAAGTCACATGAGGGAAAGGAGGAAAGCAAAAGGATTTTGATGGCTTGCCAGCACAGGCAACCTCATTGGGCTTGAAAGCAAGAGGACTGAAACCAAGCTTGGGCTATTCCTGTAACCCCCTAGGGTTATTCAAGACAGGAATCTAAGCCATCAAACCCTATGTTTTCCCAACACAAAAAGGCTGAGGCTGATTTGCATTCAACCTTTGGGAGTCTGCTTATCAGCAAAATGAATGATGAGAAATATAATAAAACAACCACAACTCCAAAGATGTCAAGAAAAAACCTTAATCAAAGCCCAACACACAAGAAGATAAATACTATCCCCCAAAAAGAGTCCTATAGAAGGAGGAAGAATTAACAAAAACTCAACATGCAAATGTTAAAATATGGAGGAAAGTGAAACAATAGTTTTAGATGAAATACACAATCCTACTCCTCCCAAAAGATCTTGAAGAATATGCAAATCCAAAATATTTCCTCCAAAAAATAATAAAATTCATAAAAGAGGAAACTGCATATGAAATATGCACCAGACAGTAGAGTTCTCAATGCAGAAAAAGATGAATATATTATGGAGAATCATACTAACGAAATAAATGAGATAACATTTCAAACACAAAAATACTGGAGTAGAAGAAAATTTGAAAGAAGTAAAAATCAATAATGTTTCTAAAGTTGCTTTTTTATTCTCAAGAATTCTATATAAACTAAAGCAATTGACCATGAAAATAAAGATGCATAGCTAAAACTTAAGAATCAGGGAAAAGCATAGCAAATTAAAATACATTAATATCCTTCCTCATTCCCATCATTCATTTGATTCTGCTGACTAAACTCACCTCTCCTCCTGAATACTCTCCCTCTGCATTTGAGTTACACTATTATCTCTTCATTCTCTTCTTCCATTCCATATTCCCTAACTATGGATTGTGAACTTTAGATTTACTCCACTCTACTTAGTCTAACAAAACAGGAATATCTACACCCCTACTTAAGGATTAAGTATTGAGGAGGATGGCCTATGACAGACATATGCTAGCAAATGACAAATCAGAAATAACTGACAGATCCCTGGGCTGTCCTAAGTGAAGCTTAAGCTACCATTGGTACATGTGAGATGCAGGAAAGTGATGG
This sequence comes from Monodelphis domestica, assembly GCF_027887165.1. NCBI lineage: Eukaryota > Metazoa > Chordata > Mammalia > Didelphimorphia > Didelphidae > Monodelphis > Monodelphis domestica. The sequence continues at coordinate 288,546,707 of NC_077232.1, read as the reverse complement.
GAAAACGGTCTATATATTTTTGCGTCACTTCCTCTCTCCAGTTCTCTTTTGGTGGAGAGGTGGCTCTGGTGGCAGCGTGCTGAGCATCTTGGCATCTTGGCATGGCAGAAGCTATTGTCTGGGTTTGGCAGTGAGTTTCTTTGATACAATACTGGTGGAAGCTTAGTAACCTAGTTCAAGTGAAGCATCTTCACTGAGCCCTCTTGGAGTTTAGGTTTATTCTTTTCTCTACCTTCCAAACACTATCCTCTTAGGAAAGCCTCTAATCTTCTGGGGGAAAAAAAAAAACAAAATAAAACCTCATGGTTGAGGTCTTTGAACTCCCCCTGGCACAGGTCAGGTGGGAGAAAATCCTATACCCTTTCCCTCTCTCTTCTCCTTAATTCTTTCCCTCTGTATTAATTAAATCACCATAAAATGTCTAAACTGACTTGGGTATTTTATTTGGGATGTTCCTTGGTGACCAAATTAATTTAGATTGTCACAACCCTAAAATTACCTTTACAGGGTGTACCCCAAGGATTACTCCTAAGCCCCCTACTTTTCTCTCTCTATATATATATTCTCTCTCAGTAATCTTAATCAGCACCTTGGAGTTTAATGATCATCTCTTTGCAAATAACTCACAGATTCATGTCCCAGAAACATCTAAACTCCACATCTTTGATATAAAATTCATCAACTTTTCCTCTAGACTCACCTTTCTACCCAGCTTCTCTATTTCTATCCAAAGTACCACTTCTAGTCTCTCAAGATCATAACTTTAGCATTATCCTCAACTCCTCACACTCTCTCACTCCACACACTTAATTGGTTGCCAAAGATTGCCAATTCTACCTTCTCAAAATCTCTCACTTCCCACCCCTTCTCCTACTCAGTCTCTCATCACTTTCTAGTCAATAAACATTTATTATGTGCCTACTGTGTGCTAAGCACTTGGCTAGCCAGTAAATAAACATTTATTAAATCCCAGGAAGTATTAAACACTAAAGATAAAAAGAAAAGTAAAAATAGTCTGTGCCTTCAAGGAGCCCACAATCTTATTGGGGAAGAAACTGAAAAACAAGGTTAGAGGAAGAGGAAGAATATTTGGTGTATGGCCATAATGACATCTTGCAGTCAAGTGGGAAATTCCAAAATGGCTGCCCTGGACCCCCTCAATAAATAGAAGATCTGAATGGAGGGCCCTATGACTGCCATCTTCAATCAGAGGGATGTAGGGCCCAAGAAAGGAATCCTGAAGAGGTATATCAGAGTTGATGGGTCTTGGAGGATGATGAATTTCTGGAGAAAATGAGGAAGTTCAGGTTAGCAGTCAATATGATCAAGTTAATATAACCCACTGCAATTGCTTCCTTATTGACCTCCCTGGCTTAAGACTCTCTAATCAAATTTATCCTACAACTACCAAAGTGACTCTTCTATTCAACAAAACCAATGACTTGATATCACCTACAATAATATATATATATATATATATATATATATATATTCCTCTGCTCAGCTTTTAAAATCATTATAACCTGGCCCAACCTATCTTTCTAGTTCTGTTATACATTATTCTCCTTTTCCCTTACTTTACAGTTCATCCAGCCAGACTGGTCTTCTCTCTTCTTCCTAAGTCACAGCACATCTCCCACATCTTTGCTGTCTCTCATGCATGAGATGGACTCTTTCCTTAGCTTTGTGTTATAGAATCCCTCTCTTCCTTCAAGATGTGGCTCAGGCTTCTTCTCCTTCAGGGAGCCCTCCCTGACCTCCCCTCCCTACCCCCCCCAATCAAATGATAGAGCCCTCCCTCTAAAACTACCTTGTTTTTAACTGCCTTGTATTGATTTTATTTCTGGATTTGTTTATATTTGTATATAAGAGTAGATATTGTTGCTTTGCTTTGCTTTTTGCTTTGTCTTTTTCTTACCAGTACCTAGGACAGTGCCTGGCCCATGGGGCATATATAAATGATTGTTCACTGACTCAATCTATTTTTTTAATGTATAGAATTTCTGAATTTTTGCAAATAAAACATCAATAGGCAGAATATCCAGATTGGTCCCAGGAAAGAAAAAATAAATTCTTCTCTTTTAGTGACAATGGTTTGCTTTATATTTGCTATTTTGTTCAATACACTGTAGATATTAAAATTAATATCCAAACTACTCCAAGCATTATATTTAATAAGATTTATTTTAATAATACCTTAATAATAATATTATATATAATATATTATATAGTTTATTGTGTTATAATAAACTATATTGTATATTATAATTTATTATATATAATATATTATAATAATTATATATATAATATATATAATAATAATACCTTAAAGCAAAAAGGAAAATAAAAGACTAGAGAAACAGAGATCTCACCCACCCTCACACATGGGGAAAAAAAAGGAGAGCAAGGGAGGAGATATAAAAACTTATATACAAAAATGTAAGAATGCACATAAACAGAAAGGGAAAAGGAATTTTGGGACAAGAAGAGAATTCTGGGAGATGGAGTCCACATTTTTTCTAATTATACAACACAGAGCATGGAAGAGTTAGTAACATGTATATGGTTGAAAACTTGGTTTGCCCATTTGTCCCCTAAATGGCAAACAATAACTGTCATGAATATAGTGTTTTAATGTTGTTTAAAAAAAAAACCTAACAAATAATTTCATATTTTATTCTCACAACCACAATGGGTAGAAGGTGATATTATTATCCCCACTTTATAGTTGAGAAAACTGAGGCAATCAGAGGCTAACTCATTTGCCCACAGTCATATAGCTAGTAACTAGTAGTAAGGATGGATCTGAATCATATCCTCCTGATTCACTGAGCCATCTAGCTGCCTTGAGCCAGCATTGTTTCTACTTAACAGCACATCTTGAGCTAGACATGCCAACTCTGAGTGTAACTTTCATGTGTCAATCCTTCTGCCACATAAACCCCTTCATAATGAAGCTAAGTAATTCCTTAAATGATGGGCAGCATAGCCAGAAATAGAGTGGTGAGGACCTGAATTCAAATATGGCCTGTGACACTCACCTAGCCCCATTTGCCTAGCCCTTACTACTCTTTGGTCTTAGAACTGATACTGAAATAGGAAGGTAAGGGATTAAAAAAATGGATTGTTGCTAAATGTGATTATATCCATGGGAATACAGACTTGGAAGTGGGAGAGGGGGTGGAGACTTTAGCAGGCACATAACTCCTTCAGAGAAGGGTCACAGAAGCACAGTAAATTGACTGCGGTCACATAGAAAGGAATTTGCCAAGCTGAGACTCAAACCCAAGTTCTCAGATTCTCAATAAGATGTTCTTTCCACTGTACTACACTGCCTCCCCATAACCACTTAGATATTCCCTTGAGATTTCTTATTTTAACACACATTAAAATAAAAAAGAGGGATGAATAGTATAATTTTTTAGGTAAAACACTAAACCAAACTATGATTTTTAGGTCTCATTTTCTCCGAGCCTGGAGCCCATGGCACTGCGACATTCCAATTATCAGTCATGGTCACAGGGCTGCCAGTTCACCTTTAATGAGTCCCATGCATGATTCAGCTGCTCCCTCATATTTGCTATGAAAATAAGATTAAACAACTAATCCTCTTTCACAAGCTGTTACATACTGGAAATGCTTAATTCTCCCCAAAACTGGAGTAGGATTTCTGTCCCTGTTATTTCATCTGCTCCCAGCAGAGTAGGATTTTCTTTCCTCTGCTTTGCATTTTTATTAGTTCCATGATACTGTATGCAAGTATAGGCTTTCCAACACTTGTTATGAATTGGCTGCTCATATACCTCCAACATCACAGTTCAATGTTTGAAACTTCATTTGTAAATGAAGAGGCTGAGGGAAGGGTTCAAGACAGTAGTCACCTTCTTATTTCATCTATAACCTAGTCAGTGATGGTCTTTCTGAAGAAGAACCCTGTAGTGGGTTCCTTCAACCTCAATAACTTGTTTAGCAGTGATTCTGTTACCCAAGAAAGGTTTCCCACTAAAACAAATACTTGGTGTGTTCAGGCTAGCTCACACATTCCCGATGGGGCATGGGGGACAAATATCCTCAGGGATTTGCTCACTAGCAAAGAAACTACCAACAAATGCTAGTTTTCAGTAGATAGAGCAAGCCTCAATCCTCAATTCTGTGAAGAATCTAGAATTTTGAAAAGGCTAGAGACAAAAAGCAGGGAGATCAGTGAGAACATCATTATAAAAGTCAAAGGGAATAGAAATGAAGACCTGAATTTGGATAGTGGCCATATGAATGAAGAGGAGAGGATGTGTGAGAGATGTCCTGAAGAACTGGCAATTGGTTCGTTATAGGGTTAAGGGAGAGAGAGTCAAAAATGATTCTGAGGGGACATCTAGATGAATAGAGAGCCAGACCTGTAGATGGGAGGTCCTGGGCTTAAGTCTGGTCTCAGACACTTTTTGCCTGTATGACCCTGGGCAAGTCACAGCACCAATGGCCTGGTTCTTATCATTCTTCTGTCTTTGAAGTGATATTTAGTATCAATTCTACAACAGAAGGTATGGATTTAAAAGGGAAAAAAAAGAATGATTCTGAGGTTAACTGAAAATACAGAGGCAGTCTCAAGAGAAATAGAAAAGTTAGGGGTGGAAGGATAATGAGTCAGATTTTGGACATGTTGAGTTTGAGGTATCTGTGGGACATCCAGGTGGAGATGTCAAGGAAGTAGTTGGTGATCTGGGAATGGAGTTCAGGAGAAAGATAAGACTTGAATATATAGATTTAGAAGATAATCTGACCCATAGGAGCTGATGTTAAACCAAGGGAAAATATGTAGAGAGAAGGAAAAAAGGAGTTCAAAGCAGAGCCTTGGGGAGAAAACTAAGGGAGGAAATATAAAGTGTCCTCCTGCAAAAAAGGGGGGGCAGCTGGGTAGCTCAGTGGATTGAGATCCAGGCCTAGAGATGGGAGGTCCTAGGTTCAAATCTGACCTCAGACACTTCCCAGCTGTGTGACCCTGGGCAAGTCACTTGACCCCCATTGCCTAGCCCTTACCACTCTTCTGCCTTGGAACTAATACACAGTATTGATTACAAGGAGGAAAGTAAGGGTTGGGGGGAAAAAAAGAAAATGTCAATGGAAAGAATAGAAAGATACAAAGGATTGGTATAGGAACCTTGAGAAAAGAAGTGAAGGTTTGGAACAATCATCCTGGTAATACAATTTTCTAGGAAGGGCAAATTTTGGATTGCCTTGCAGCAGTGAGGACTCAGGTCAGATTAGACAACAAAGTTGTAGTAGACTCTGAGCACAGTTATGTAAAAAGTATGAGAGTAGGGATTGGGATAGAAGGGAAGACTGTGATCTAGGTATCAAACCCAAACAGACATAAAAACCTCATATAGGTGACTATAATAAGGATGTGGAAATTAATGAAAAAAGAGATGTTAATTGATAGTGATAAGGGAAGGCTTCAAAACCCAAAGAAATGACTTTCTTGAAAAGGAATGATATACCCTTTGATCCCATAATACCACTACTGAGTCTGTGTTCCCAAGAGATAATAAAAAGTATTTATAGATGCTCTTTTTACGGTGGCAAAGAATTGGAAATTGAAGACATGTCCATCAATTGGGGAATGGCTGAACAAGTTGTGGTACATGTTGGTGATAGAATACTATTGTGCTATAGAAATGACAAGCAAAATGATTTCAGGAAAAGCTGGAAAGTTCTGTGGGAACTGATGCAGAGTGAAATAAGCAGAACTGGGAGAACATTGTACATAATAACAGTGATATTGGATGATGATTATCTGTGAAAACTTGGCTACCCTCAGCAATGCTGTGATCTGGGACAATTTTGAAAGACTTACAATGGGGAATGCTATCCATCTCCAGAGAATGATCTGTTGGAGTTGTCTTTCACATCAGTGTATCTTTGGTTTTATTTTGGGGTTTGGGCTATGTATGAATTTGCCTTTACAACAATGATCAATATAGAACTGTGTTTTGCAAGACAATAAAAAATGAAAAAAAAAAGGAATGATAGGAGGGTGGAATTGATATTTTGGGATAGGGAAACCTAACTACCCCAAAACCACAATCCAGTAAATACCAGCTTACATTTATGCCATAGTGTTCAAAGGGAGGGGGGACATCTAAATATAGTTCTTCCTATAATCAGGGGTAGCTGATTATAGCCAGCTTGGATGGACTCAAAAGAACTAATTGCTCAATTTTTTAGTGTAAGCATTTACACCTTGGAAATCAGCAAACACTCTAAATCAGAGATTGATTTATTGTTTTGCTGATTGTCAACTTGAGAAAGTGATTGAGAAAATGTTAATAATGCAGATTAAACTTTAAAATGTCTCCTTCATACATTTGTTTAATCGAAGGCTGGTTGTTAAACATTTACCAGCACCCCCTATGCATATAATCCTCACAACAACTCGAAAAGGTAGGTATGGGGCAGGTTATTTAAACTCATTTTCCATATAAGTAAATGTAGCCTGAGAAAAGTAGAATAGTGTGATGAAGACTGTACTGTTTTAAGTCATAAAACCAGTTTTTAAATCCAAGTCTCCCTACTTGCAATCTAACACTTATTTGATACCTCTAAACAAAAGCTTACTCTTTCTAATCTTTTGGCCAGACAGGATAAGTAGCTTTGTTACCACCATTTCTCTGCTCATGATAGTCGTCCCTTGAGATCAAGGCATAAATATTAAAGTGGCGTAAGTCAGTACATTTCATATGTGCTTTTAATTTCCATTGGAAACTAGAATTTGATTCATATTATGGGAAATCCATTTGCAAACTAAAATTGTGTTTAAGAAAAAACCCCATGACATTATTCTTCTGTTTACCCTCATCTAACTCCACAAGAGTAAAAATTTCTCTAAAGTTTTCCATCTAGAAGCTGAGCAAAGTCCTGTAATTGTTCGTTTTCCAACTGAGAATGTCACCCAGATTTAATTTCTTCATATAGAAGTTGTTTGGCTTCTCAATTCAAAGAACAATTCTCCATCTGAGCAACTGGCCTACCTATATTTGACTCCCTTATAGTAGTTTAGATTTAAATAAGGATATGTAATTACTTCAATAATGTTGTCAGGTAGACACAAAAGGTATGAGGTATGAGGGTTGCACTGGGTAAACTGTAGATCCCTCTTTTTGCCATTTACCTTGAAGAGACTTACATATGTTTGAGACAAAGAAAAGCCAACTAGAGAGAGAGAGAGAGAGAGAGAGAAGAGAAGGAGGCCCCATGGCCTCATGTGTAACCTGAGCTGGTCCTCCATGTTTCTTCCATGGATAAACATCAGGGAACTAGAAGAGTAAGTGATAGAAAGCAGAGAACAAGCAGAGTGAGAAACCTCAGATTATGGCTGAGTGCTCAAGAGGTCAAAGGGAGATAAGATTGGATGAACCAGCAGCTTTGGTTCTTGGTTAGGTGACTAGAATCCTGGCCATCATAGTCATTTCTTTCCTTTGCTTCGCACAAGGAGGGAAACTGCCTGTGAATCATCTGTCTCACTGCTTCTTTTTTCCCAAATGGAAGAAGGAATGGACTCAAAGAGATCAAGGGATCTAAAATGGCCCATGATCACAGAGAGACCCAAGGAGGACTAGGATACAGATCTCCAAATAAAATAATTTCCCCCATACATTATAATGACTTATAATTAAACTTATTATTGTAATGTTCAACAGCTAACCTACCTAATGGCTAATATAAATTATGTTTCCCAAAAATGTTATCATTTAGTAGCTACCTTTTGATATTCCATATTGTAAAAGGGAATTCTTTGTTCTCCCTGAGTTTACACTTGTGAAAGGGAATCCTTTATTCCCTTTGTCTATTTTGAGTTAACACTAACTTAAGTATCCCTACTTAGATTGTGAAGACAGGATTAACTCTCCTTTGTCTACTTTTGAATTGAATCAGCAAAAGATTGAACACCCTACTTATTACTAGGTGAGAAGCTAACAAGGTACTTAGAGAACTCACAAGACACTTACTTAGAGAGCTCCACCCTTTTAACTCAGTCCCAAACTTCTGAATCCTATGATCAGAGTTTACACTCTCGGAAACTCAATCAGTCAGGAATCTGTGAACCCTTTTGATGAGTATTCATCCCTCCAGAAGGTGAGAACTGGTTCCCACAAACACTGTCCCCCTGGGCAGTACTAGACAATTTGGAAATTGTGATTGGCCCCTGTGAAGAGGGGCAGGAACAAGGAGTCACCATAAAAGGCCATGCTTCAATGTGGACTCTGACTTCTGGAGTACTTTATGGGGTGAGTGAAAGACTGACTCCTTTCCTAGTTTCTGGAGAGAATAGCTTCCATCTTGTAGGAGGTCTCATGATTACTCACTACCGACCTTACTGGTTAAGAGCTAATTAATCTCTGCCAGGATTAAGATAGGATAGATAACTTTTCTATCCCCTTCACATTTTTCTACTTTATTGTTTCCTCTCTATTTTGTAAATAAATTTCTGACTCAAGATATAATAAATATTGGCAACCACATAATTTCATAAAATTATTGTTCAACTTTATATTTCATGTAGCAAAACATTCTTATAAAACATTCACTCTTGGTATTATGATAAGCTAATTATATAAGGCTTGGTAGGAATTTTTAAAAACCTCTGTTATTTTGAAAGTTATAAATTTTGAAAGTTCTATGGTTTCCTCTTGCCTGAGTCCTAGACATGTTTTCCCATAATCCACCATAAAAAAAGCTAAAAAGGCATTCTGGTAAATGTTTAACAACTAGTTTGAGGTGGGTGGGATGTTTTTACAATACACTCAAGGATAATCTGCATTATTAAAATTTTCTCTATCACTTTAGAGAGTCAACTTGATTTGGACCTGAGATCTTTTCTCAGACACTTCTAGACAATCAACAAAACAAGAAACTAATCCCTGATTTGTAGTGTTTGCTGATTTCCAATGTAAAATGGTCAAATTGAATACCTAATAATCAGCAGCTCAATCCCTTGAGCTGGTTCCAGCATGACCCTGAAGAGAGCTCTGCATCATAGTGGAGGCCTTCCTTTATTCTCTTAGTTTTGTGAATACCCATAGAACATTTGGGTGGCCCATTTATTGTCTCTTGCCCTTGGTATAAAACCATTCCAAGTCCTTTTCAAAGGAAATATTTGGAAAGCACTTCTCACAGTGACTGGCACATAATAGGTGCACTATAAATATTTATTCCCTTCTCCTTCCCTTTTCTGACCACACATTTATCCTTAATAATATCGTTTACAGATGTCAATCCTTATATCATCACTTTTCCCATGTAAATTGTTCTTAAGACATATGCTGCTAGGTGCTTGTGACCATAATATATTCTTCTATTGCCCTTTCTATCAATCAACAAGCATTTATAAACCATCTACTATGTGCAGGGATTATGTGCTGGATCTTCACTTTTAAAGAAGACCAGTGACATCAATGATGATGTCCTGACTTGCTTGGGAACTTAATTAAAGTCTTCAGTATCACTCTCTCTTCCAGTCATCCAAGTCCAGTGGCTTGACAAAAGTCAGGATGACTGAGGATGGCCCAGGATGCAGTGGATGAACTTGGCATTTTGAATGTCTGACCAAGCTCTAAGTGCTCCCAAAATGCCTGCTTCAGCCACCTTCATGGCCAGTAGTATAAATTGCTCTCATCTTCCCCTTGTTCTGGGAGAAATCTTCAAATGCTTGGGGCAGATACCCCCTAAGTCACTGATGGGCTTAAGGCTAGTCAGTTACCCTCAACTGGCTTAGCCCCTATCCCTACAGGGTTTTACTCAGGTGTAGCTTCTATGCATACCACAGTTCCCTGGAGCCACAAATGAGAGTTAGATGACAGGCAACCCCAAATTTGGATGAGCAACCCTGAAGGAGAATCAGTAGTCCTCAAACCAAAGTTCTCCCTGAACTACATTATCTATGTTGTATTGTGTTTTTATTTATTTTGTCAAACATTTCCTAATTACACTTCAATATGGCACTCTGGAATTTTGAGGGCTACAAATTTGACAACTCTGGTCTCTCCTTTTTTTTCTCATGGACTTCTTTGCCATGCTTGTGAAGCCTGTAGACAACTTCATAGCATAATGTTTTTAAAACCATTAAATAAAATATGTAGGATTACAAAGGAAATCAATTTCACTGAAATAGTTATCAAAAAATTTTTAAGTCAGAAACCCCATGTTAAATACTAGTAAACTGATATAATTCTTGCTTTATTAATGAACAAACTGAGGACTGGCAATACAAAGTAAGTTAAGAGCAGCTAGGGAGCATAGTAGAGTGCTAGGTTTGGAACCAGGAGGACCTGGGTTCAAATTTGGATTCAGACACTGTATACCCAAGGACAAGTCTCTTAATTCCATTTGGCTAGCCCTTACTACTTACTACTCTTCTATCTTAGAACTGATACTAAGATAGAAGGTAAAGGATATTAAAAAAAAAAAAGATTAAGTGAATCACTCAATTTTACACAGTTACTTAGTGAAAAAAAAATCAGAAATAGAACCAGGATTTCTTTACTTCTGTGGCAGGGTGCCTTCCCTTACATTCCCTGGGATTTTATCTATGGAAGTAAATCATCTAAGTCATGAAATTTCAGTTGATTGGTTTCCAGGAAGGATGAAGAACTCTACTGGACCATTTACATGGGCTTTTCACCCCATTTCCCCTTATGATCATTAGGAGATGAGTATCTGGAATGAAGGTCACCATGTATAGTCATGAAACAGAGTTTTCCTCCTGGCAAAAACAAAACAGGGCCTTGCTCACCCAGCATGTGAAGACTGCTTCGGCTGAACAGACGGAAGAAACCAATAAGAAGATTCAACGGCTGAGATGGCGATGGAGCAAAGCACTGTGGAGTGCTTAGGGTGTGTTGGAGCACAAAAGACAACACGGCCACCCAATGCAGCTGAGGAAGTCTCCAGGTGCAATGACTTTTCATGCCACTGGACCCAGGCTTCCAAAGCCGAGAGTGGGACTGTCTCTGTGCATCGACTTTTCCACTTAAATCTCCTTCATGCACAAGTGTCTTTGTGCACACTAAAACGCACAGACAATTGTCATCCTTGGTTACCAAGAGACTACTACTATTACTATCTAGTATTATTTTTAAAAGAAGATTTTTCTCTAAGTTTCACCTGAGTAAACTAAGTAAACTTCATTGGAAATAAATCTTCCCAGGGGTTACATTTCCATCTAGTACATGGATCTAGTTTAGAGGGTGAGGTATGATGTATAAATGCAATCACTCAAACATAAAAGAGAAATTCCAAATTTTCATACTAAAAAAAAAAACAACCCTCTACTAGGAACAGAGAGAAATTTTAGAAGAAAATGTTCCTGTAGCTTTAAGAGACAAGTGGAATGCTGTAGAAATGAAAGTTTTAACTATCAATGTAGCTTGGATTTTGAAAGTGGTATCTTAAAAGAAGATAAAGATACTCCTTTATTATCATAGTTGGAGAAAAAAGTAGAAAAAGATAGGAAGAAATATGATGGAGAAATCTTTATAGAACTACTTTAACCTTTATCTTGTGGGGAAAAAATGAACACACTGGTGAAGATTTTATATGTTATTCTAAATAAACTAGATGGTATGAGACTGTGTTCTCTAAAATGAAAATAAATTCTCTACCATTATAGTGCGGGTTTGAGGTGACTGGCTATGATCATCCTTACAAAAATTATATCTGTTTTGTTCTTTATTATTAAATTGCATAATTAGTTTACTTAATGCTAGAAAATTGAGGATTTTGATATACAGAAAGAAAAGAATAATTGCAATTGGGAAAGGAGGTTTCTACAATTCATTAAATAAATAATATTTTATGAATGGATGGAGTTTGATTAATTGAGAAAAATTATGAAATTGTATTTTTAAAATGAGGAAATATACAAAAATCTCCCCTGGATTACCCTAGAGGTCAGAAAGATAAGATTAAATATTGAAAGGAGCAATCCTGGATCTCTATAAATTTGCTTCATTCAAAACCTAGTTCACCCTACTGGTGAAGTACAGATTATGGTGGAATGGAGAGGTGTACATCTTCTTACCCTGCTACATGTGAAGGTTTATCTCTGGAATTTGGAGATTTTTTCATTTCACATAGGTATGTTCTCAGAAAACCATTAACACAAAGTATCTAAAACTCCTGATGATTAATTACATTAACTTGACTATTTTATAGTTTCATTTAATAAATCCTAGCCCTTACTGCTCTTGGAATCGATACTTAGTTTTTATTCTAAGATGGCAGGTGAGGCTCTAAAAAAAAAAGAATACTGGGGGAGGGGGTTGAAGAATCAAGCTATCACAAGGTTAGTAAGGTTAGTATTCTATGAATTGCTTAATCTGTTGGATCATGAAAAATATCGGATACCTTAACAATAGAAGTTGTGTGTTTTAAAATTTATATTCAATAACTATTATATTTTTAAAGTTTTATTAATAATAATTAGGGCAAAAGAACTGCCTGAATTCAGTTCAGTCGCAGGTCCAAAAAGAGAAAGAGGGAGGGGTTACAGTCACTTAAATACAATCATACAAAAAACGGGGAGACACAGGAAAAGGGAATTTTGGGAAATACTAAAGGACTTCTGGGGAATGAAGTTCAAAGGCTCAAAATCTCCATTTATACAGAGTCAAGGCATGGGAACTAATTTAAACTGGCCCTTCTGAGGAGAAAGAATTGGTCATGGAAGTTGAAGACATAATGAGTAAAGAAAGGATGATAGGAAGGAGATTAAAGAGAGTTTTGGAATCAGAAATGGATAACTTATCTGCAAGATAAGCAGCATTTAGGTCCACTACCATTGAAAGATATAGATGAGGAAAGGCTGAACAAGTTGTGATATATGATTGTGATGAAATTCTATTGTGCTATAAGAAATATTAAGGAAAATGGTTTCAGAAAAACTTGTAAAGACTTATATGAACTCATACAAAATGAAGTGAGCAGAACCAGAAGAAGATTGTGCACAATAACATTAACATTCAAATGATAAACTGTGAAACACTTAACTTCTCTGATCAATACAAAGATCCAATACAGTTCCAAAGGTTTTGTAATGGAAAATGCTATCCACCCTCAGAGAAAGAACAGATGAACTCTGAGAGGAGATTAAAGCATAGTTGGGCTTTTTTTTCTGTTTCTTGCTTTTTATTGCTGGGATTTTTTTGCCATGGCTAATGTGGATATATATTTTGCATGATTTCAAATGTATAATTGATTTCATATTGCTTGTCTTCTCAATGGGTAGGGGAAAATGAGAACTTGAAATATGGAAAAAATTTAAAGAATGTTAAAAATAAATATTTTTAATAGAGAAAGATATAGCTCATCTGTGAATACAGCACAAATTGGATTTTTGAAGTATCATTCATTGGAAAGAATAGGTTGAGGTTGACTTGTTCAGAAAGAACAAAAAGTCTTATCCCTTCACTTCCCAACAGGCTGTACTCCTATGGACTTCTCTATCATTCCCAGAAATCTCTTCATCCTGAGAAAATAATGCAAACTTGAAACTCACTCCATGAAAGTACCCTCTTCCCCTAGAATTCTCCCAGAACCTTCTATTTTTTTCCATTTGAATTAGTTTATTTAGTCAATTTAGAACATTATTCCTTGGTTACAATAATCACATTATTTCCCTCCCTCCCCTCCACCCACCCATCCCTCAGCCAACATGCAATTTCATTGGGTATTACATGTGTCCTTGATCAGAACCTATTTCCATATTGTTGGTGTTTGCATTAGGATGTTCATTTAGAGTCTACATCCCCAACCATATCCCTTCGACCCATGTATTCAAGAAGCTGTTTTCCTTTGGTGTTTTTACTCCCACTGTGTTTCCTCTGGATATGGATAGTGGTTTTTCTCATAGGTTCCGCCGAGTTGTTCGGGGTCACAGCATTGCCCCTAAAGGAGAAGTCCATTACCTTCAATTGTACCACAGTGTATCAGTCTCTGTGTACAATGTTTTCCTGGTTCTGTTCCTCTCACTCTGCATAAGTTCCTAGAGGTTGTTCCAGTCTCCATGGAATTCCTCCACTTTATTATTCCTTTGAGCACAATAGTATTCCATCACCAACATATACCACAATTTATTCAGCCATTCCCCAATTGAAGGGCATCCCCTCATTTTCCAATTTTTTTGCCACTACAAAGAGCGCAGCTATGAATATTCTTGTACAGGTCTTTTTCCTTATTATCTCTTTGGGGTACAAACCCAGCAATGCCATGGCTGGATCAAAGGGAAGACAGTCTTTTAGCACCCTTTGGGCATAGTTCCAAATTGCCCTCCAGAATGGTTGGATCAATTCACAACTCCACCAGCAATGAATTAATGTCCGGACTTTGCCACATCCCCTCCAGCATTCATTACTTTTCTTTGCTGTCATATTAGCCAATCTGCTAGGTGTGAGGTGATACCTCAGAGTTGTTTTGATTTGTATTACTCTGATTATTAGAGATTTAGAACACTTTTTCATGTGCTTATTAATAGTTTTGATTTCTTTGACTGAAAATTCCCTATTCATGTCCCTTGCCCATTTATCAATTGGAGAATGGCTTGATTTTTTGTTCAATTGGTTTAACTCTTTATAAATTTGAGTAATTAGACCTTTGTCAGACATTTTTGTAATGAAGATTGTTTCCCAATTTGTTGCTTCCCTTCTAATTTTGGATGCATTGGTTTTGTTTATTCAAAAACTTTTTAATTTGATACAATCAAAATTATTGATTTTACATTTTGTGATTTTTTCTAGCTCTTGCTTGGTTTTAAAGTTTTTCCTTTCCCATAGATCTGACAAGTATACTATTCTGTCTTCGCCTAATTTCCTTCTTTATATTCACGTCATTCACCCATTCTGAGTTGATTTTGGTGTAGTGTGTGAGATGCTGATCCAAACCTAATCTCTCCCATACTGTCTTCCAATTTTCCCAGCAGTTTTTATCAACTAGTGGATTTTGGTCCCCACTGGGATCTTTGGGCTTATCATAGACTATCTTGCTGAAGTCATTCACCCCAAGTCTATTCCACTGATCCTCCTTTCTGTCTCTTATCCAGTACCAAATTGTTTTGATGACCACTACTTTATAATATAGTTTGAGATCTGGGACTGCAAGTCCTCCTTCCTTCACATTTTTTTTTTCATGATTTACCTGGATATCCTTGATCTTTTGTTCTTCCAAATGAACTTTGTTATGGTTTTTTCTAATTCAGTAAAAAAGTTTTTTGGTAGTTCAATGGATATGGCACTAAATAAGTTAATTAATTTGGGTAGGATTGTCATTTTTATTATGTTAGCTCGTCCCACTCATGAGCAATCAATGTTTTTCCAATTGTTTAGATCTAGTTTTAATTGTGTGGAGATTGTTTTGTAGTTCTGTTCACCAGAACCTTCTTGTAAGAAGGGCATCCAAGCCAGTAAGCACTTCCTTTCTCACAAGGTTGCACTCAACTAGACTTCAACATCCCTCTGTTCTTCATACCTTCTTTCTACTCCTTTCCAACTTGCTTTTATATCTTGTCGTCTGCATTAGAATATAAGCTTTTTGAGTACAGTAATTGTCTTTCTTTTGGTTTGTATTTGCATTTTCAGCATTAGCACAGTGCATGGCACATATTAAATGCTTCATTAATGCTGGATGATTGTATAACCATCTGCCAGGAGAGCATAAAGCCATACTGGTGACCTCCTCAAGAACAACACTGTGTCCTGTTGGGGTTGTATCATGGGATGGGTGGATTATTCTTATGATGGACTCACTATAGACTTGGCAGGTGTATGACTCAGAGAAGAGGAATATGTTTATGGAAAGTCTAAGAGGCTATGTCAGGGATGGAAGGTTAGGCAACCTGATATCATATGGCAAGAATTTCTGCAAGGCCTATAGAGTTATTTCAGTGATAATGAAACTCCATCATCTGCTTAAAAGCATATGCTCCTTTTAGCCACTCGGCTATTCAACCCTAACAAAAAAAAATGGCAACTGGATTCATTATTCTACTGAATACCAATAAACTACTATGCACAAGAGCAGTGGAACTTAAAGATTATATATGATTGTGCTATGAACAAAGAGGGATTTTACATACAGATTAGATATGAAAATGATTCTTCTTGAGATGCAACAGATACCACCACATTTCCATGAGTTGATGAGAATAATACATAAAGTATTATTACATAATACTTTATATAATACATAATAATACATAAAATAAAAAATAATACATAAAGAATAATACATAAATACATAAAAATAATACATAAAAATACATACACAGGAAAAGTGTCTTCACAAGAAGGAACTCCCAACTTATTTACTCAATCCAGAGCAGTCTCATGTGAGGACTGAAGTGTGAAAGGTACTTATTTAAAGACAAAAAGCTTACAAAGTATCTGTGGGCAAATAAATAATCTATTTATGAAGATGAAAGATCTACATTCTGAGGGGAAACCACTCTTGTTGCTGCCATCTGGTGAGTTCCAGGAATGACACTTGGCTCAGACTTTTTTTTTCCTCTCCTTGTTTAGTCATTTTAGTCATGTCCAACTCTTCATGACCCCAGTTGGGATTTTCTTAGCAAAGATAATGGAGCCATTTGTCATCTCTTTCTCCAGCTCATTTTACAAATGAGGAAGCTGAGGCAAACATGGTTAAATGACTTGTCCATAATCACACAGCTAGTAAGTGTCTGAGTCCAGACTGAACTCAGGTTTTCCTGACTAGTTCTACATCCACTGTGCCACCTAGCTGCCCCAAAATAGCACCTGGCATTCCCATGGTGTCTCCTATCCGAATACTAACCAGGGCCAACCATCCTTAGCTTCTGAGATCAGACAAGATCAGGCCAATTCAAGGTGATATGGTTATAGATGTCTCTATCCTAATCCCTCACTTTGGTGACTTCAGTGTCTACTTTGATGACTTATCATTGTTTCAAACTCTTCAATTCTCTTGTCCACTCCATACTGCCTTAGCCACCCACAGGATGGGCCACACCTTAGAGCTGACCATCATCTATAATAATTCCTTCTTAGGACCCTAAGTGCTGAAATTTCCTTCTCTAGACACAAGCTATTGTCCTTTTCCTCCTCTTCCTGTCTGTCTCACTCCTCTAGAATCTGTTCAAAGCATAGATCTTGACACCTTATCTTTCAATATTACACTGCTCTAGAAACTCCTCACCAAAACATTTGAACTTCTTGTGGTATAAAAAATTTTTATAAACAAATTGAAAGGGGAGAGGAAGATACCTAATGTGGGAGGAGAAACTAAAGAAGTCCAAAATGAGTGCAGCCAGGTGGGAAATGATATCTGTCCTATCCACTCTCCTCTTTTCATAAATGAGACAAAAATGCTTTTTGTTCCTTTCAGTCACTCTCTTCTCTCCCTCCCCTCTTTTTTTCTCTCTCTTTCTCATTTCCCCCAACCCTCTCCTTCACTGCTAAGTTTCTAGAAAAAGTGTGCTCACTGCTACCATTTTCTTGATGCTCTTCCTGCCTCATTGGTTGAAGAACCCATCTAATTTTTTTTTCCTAACTACCCAATTGAAACTATTTTCTTCAAGCCCTACTAATTAACAAATTCAGTGGCATGTCCCCTTCATCCTTGACCTTCCTATAACATTTAATTACACTGTTGAACACATCCTCATTGTTCTTTCTCTATTGTTCTCTCATCATCTCATTTGACCTGTCAGACTATTACTTCCTGGTCCCTTTTTCTAGTTCATCTCCATCCTCCTTCCCCTAAATATGAATAATCCTCAAGCCTCTGACCTAGAACTTCTTCTCTCCTCATTATATTCTCTGCCTTGGCAAACTTATCTTCTCACATGGTTTTGGTTTACAAATAATGCCAAAATCTATAAATAGAAACCATCTCTCTACCTTGAATACTGTCTTGAATTTCCAAATGTTTACTGAAATTCTCTACCTGAATGTCTTCCTGGAACCTCAAATTCAGTGAAGTCAAAGCATCGACTTTCCCACAAAACCTTCTTGTTTATTTACCTGGGGGCCCTACAGGATTAAAGTAACTTGGCCAGGGTTGTGTATGTAGGGTATGTTAGGGACAGGACTGCAATCTAGGCCTTCCTGACTTGGAGGTCCACTGTCCATCAAAAGCGATGAAATGACATAATCTATGCAAATTACTTTGAAACTTGAACATGCTCTGTTATTATTGTCCTTAATTCCATGTATTAAAATGACAATGGACCTGCTATTTGTTTTAAATCCTCTCATTCTCCTAATTTTTATACATTTATTGATGGAGGCAATATAGTCCATATCACCTAGGATCAAAATTCGGGATCATTTTTTACTTTTCTCTCTGTTGCCCCTCACATGCAATCCGTTACTAAGTCTTATCAATTCTGCTTCCACAATATCTCTTGCTTCCATTCCTTTCTCTCCACTCCATATCATTATTCTAATTCAAGCCCTCTTCTCTCATTCTAATTACTTACTGGACTTCCTTGCCTTAAGTTTCTCAAGTCTTCAACCTATTCTTCATATAAGTGTGAGAACAACTTTAGTTATACTAGTCTGCTCACACCACTCATCTATTCAAACTTTTCTATGATTCTCCATTATCACTGGCTTTTGTCTATCAATGAATTATCATCAGATCAGTTTAGTGGATCTTCTCTCCATTAGTTCATCCATGTATTTATTCTTTTTGTTTTAAATATTTACCTTCTGTCTTAGAGGCAATACTAAGTATCAGTTCCAAGGCAGAAGTGAGGTAAGAGCTAGAAAACTGGGGTTAAGTTACATTCACAGGGTCACACAGCTAGAAAGTATTTGAGATGAGTTTCAAACCCAGGACCTCCTATCTCTAGGTCTGGCTTTCTAGCCATTGAGCACCTAGCTGACCCCTCTGCCCCAATTCTTGTATTCTTAATGTGTGCAATTATCCATATCCTTCTAGAAATACTCTGCCCAATTTACTATAGGTCTTTCTTTGGGTCTTTTGGGTCTTCTTCAGGTCATGCCTACCAGGTATAGGGAAGTGAGAGAATACACATTTACACCTATTTTTTTCTTTAATAAAAGGGGTTTTATTCTTTTTTTTTAATTTAAATTAGTTTATTTAGTCAATTTAGAACATTATTCCTTGGTTACAATAATCACTTTATTTCCCTCCCTCCCTTCCACCCACTCTTCCTGCAGCCAACTAGCAATTTCATTGGGTATTGTGTCCTTGATCAGAACCTATTTCTATGTTGTTTTTGTTTGCACTAGAGTGATCATTTAGAGTCTACATCCCCAATCATTTCCCCCTTGACCCATGTCATTAAGCAGTTGTTTTTCTTCTGTGTTTCTGCTCCCACAGTTTTTCCTCTGAATGTGGACAGTGTTCTTTTTCATAGATCCCTCCGAGTTGTTCAGGGTCATTTCATTGCCACTAATGGAGAAGTCCATTACATTTGATTGTACCACAGTGTATCAGTCTCTGTGTACAATGTTCTCCTGATTCTTTTTTTTTTAATTTTATAGTATTTTATTTGATCATTTCCATGCATTTTTCATTAAAGACAAAGATCATTTTCTTTTCTGTTGGTAATGGAATATTATTGTGCAAAAAGGAATAATAAAGTGGAGGAGTTCCATGGAGACTGGAACGACCTCCAGGAAGTGATGCAGAGCGAGAGGAGCAGAATCAGGAGAACATTGTACACAGAGACAAACACACTGTGGTATAATCGAACGTAATGGACTTCTCCATTAGTGGCAGTGTAATGTCCCTGCACAATCTGCAGGGATCAAGGAGAAAAAAACATTATCCATAAGCAGAGGACAAACTGAGGGAGTAGAAACACCAAGGAAAAGCAACTGCCTGACTACAATGGCTGAGGGGACATGACAGAGGAAAGACTCTGAGCGAACACTCTGATGCAAATACTAACAACATGGCAATGGGTTCAAGTCAAGAACACATATGATACCAGTGGAATCATGCGTCATTTATACCTATTATGTGCCAGACATTGTGCTTAGTGCTTTACAAATATTATCTCATTTGTTCCTCATCATACCTCTGGGAAGTAGGCTCTATTATTACCCCATCATACAGTTGAGGAAACTGAGGCAGATGGAGGCAAAGAGACTTGCCCACATTCACATAGCTAATAAATGACTGAACAAGTCTGGGTTTGAAATCAGGTTTTCCTGACTCTGGCACTCCATTTACCAGCAAAATTCCATATTCTTATTATTCAGAAATGTCTCCTTTTCCCAATCCTAGGTGTTTTGAATAATTTGTTTTATACAACTATCTGCACACTAGTCTAATTTCACAAACCATCCACCTCTGCTAACCTTAGAAGTGCCTGCAATTTGGATTCTTCTGAGATCATGATGCTCCGTGATTTTCAGGCACAGGTTATCATTGGGAGAATATTGGTATTTCAGAGATGGGTTTTGGCAGTAGGGAGCTGCCAGGGATCAGTGAAATTGCTAAGCAATTTCCCAAATAGGATCCAGCTGCTCATCTCATCTTCCACAGCAGTGCTGAATCTTGTTCCTTGCTTAATAATGATAATATAATGATCACTAGTCAATAAATAAACATTTATTAAGTACCTACTATGTGCAAGACACTGTGCTAAGTGCTGAGGGTACAAGGAAAAACAAATCCATCTTTGCCTTTGAGGAGTTCACGGTCTTTTGGGAGAGATGGCATGCCGACAAATATACACTAACTACGTACAAGATAACAGAGCGAATGAATGGAGGGAAAGCACTAGAATTAAGAAAGAGTGTGAAGACTTCCTCTAGAAGTTGGAACTTGAAGGAAGCAGGGAAGCCAGAAGGCAAAGATGAGGAGGGAGAGCATCCCAAAGTTACCTCTGTGATTGAATTTATCAAAGAATCATTTACTATTTCAGTGTATTCAAGAGAGGTACCTTGTTGGAGAAAAGCTTTTTACAATACAATTGAGAGCTTTCCTTGGAGCCAGGAAGACCTGGGTTCAAATACTACCTGCAGAAATGACCCTCACATGTAGTAGTTAGTTATTTTTTATCTGCTAAAAAAGAATTACTTTCATTTGTTGATACACTCTACAGTATTCACCATGGCTAATGTCACCCGAATCTCTTTCATAAGAAAATATTAATATGACACAGACATGTGACTTCTGAATAATCTGCAGGATTTGGACCTCTTTTATTTCTTTATCCCAAACCATGATCTTGGTGCAGTTGATGTCATCCTTCTAGCTTTATATTACAGGCAATTAATCCACAAACATTTATTAAATTCCTACTGTATATTATACACAGGATATTAAAATAAAATGAAATAATCCTTGACCTCAAGGAACGTATATTTTATCAGGGGAATCAATAAGAAGACATTTACAGAATACCTAGAAAGTTAATACAGTGTTTGATACAGCTCTTCTATAACAACAGGAGTAATGTAGAAATATGTATTGCATGAAAGCACTGGTTTAACCCATATCAAAATAGTTACTACCTTGGGGAGGGAGAGAAAGAGAAAATCTGAATCCTAACATAACAATTGTCATTATAACAGAATTAAACTTATAACATTTGTCAAATAACTTTATAGCAATTGTCCACGTAAGAGAAAACAATTGTCAAAATTTGTTTCTACATTTAACTTGAAAATAAACAAAATTTTTAAAAAAGTAATCTCACCATAAAAAAAGTAAATACAAGTAAATTTAGGAGGTAGGGGAGAAGCAAGATAGAGATAGAATGTGGCAGCTGAACTGAGTTCTAATGGAAAATAAGGATACTAAGAGAAGAATGGGAGGGAGACAGTTCTAGGCATGGGATATAACCCTCTTCAAGAACAATGTTTT
The DNA here is from genome assembly GCF_027887165.1 of Monodelphis domestica. Classification (NCBI taxonomy): domain Eukaryota; kingdom Metazoa; phylum Chordata; class Mammalia; order Didelphimorphia; family Didelphidae; genus Monodelphis; species Monodelphis domestica. The sequence continues at coordinate 288,524,837 of NC_077232.1, read as the reverse complement.
GTGAGTTAAAGGAAGAAGTCAAGCTTAGCTGGGCTGCACAGTATAGAAAGAGGAGTAATAAATATACACTAAAACCAGAAATGTAGCTCGTAACCAAGTTGTAAAGTGCTTCAAATGCCAAAAAAAAAAGGATTCAATACTGGGCCTAAAGACAAGAAGACTCATCTTCCTGAGTTCAAATCCAACCTCAGACACTAGCTTTGTGAGCATGAGCAAGTCACTTAACTGTTCTCTTCAGTTCCTCATATATAGAATGAGCTGGAGAAGGAAATGGCAAACCACTCCAGTATCTGTGCCAAGAAAACCCCAAATGGGGTGATACATTTTGGCATCTATGTGGAGAATAGATAGAAAAGGAGAGAGATGAGGCAAAAGAGCAATGAGGATCCCACTGAAATTGAGCACGAAGAAGGAGTCCTCATCGTGTCCTTCAAGGTGTCCTTCATTATGGACAACAGATGTTGCAACATTAACTCCAACAATTTTTTCTGGTCATCATCCTCTTACCTATGAGAGTAGAGAGTACGTTATAAATACCTTACCTTATATCATGAAACTATTATAGTCAAGATGGGCAAGAAGAGTTCCATATTTCTCCTGGTCTTTGAGCACACAATGGACCAACTCAACTGTATCTGCCTTTCTTAGGAGAATGTTTAAGCCACCCTTCCATTTTGTTTCACTTTCTTTGGGTCTTCTGATTCATTTTGAGGGAAAATGTGGACATGTGACCTCCTTGTGAGCATGGATATGTTCTTGCCCCCAGCCTTTAGCACCGTGCCTGGTATATATTAAGCATTTAATAAAAAACTCATTGGTGTGACTTGTTCCTTGAATAATGTATTAATTCATTGAACAAAATAAAAGAATCATAGAATTTGAGAAATGGAAGGAAATTCAGTGACCATCTAATTCAATGTATACATGAAAGAAATGCCCACTGCAGGGGGCAGCTGGGTAGCTCAGTGGATTGAGAGCCAGGCCTAGAGATGGGAGGTCCTAGGTTCAAACCTGGCCTCAGACATTTCCCAGCTGTGTGACCCTGGGCAAGTCACTTGACCCCCATTGCCTAGCCCTTACCACTCTTTTGCCTTGGAGCCAATAAACAGTATTGACTCCAAGATGGAAATTTAAAAAAAGAAATGCCCACTGCAGCATATCCAAAAACTGATAATCCAGATTTTTGAGGCTGAACATTCTCCTCTGAAATAGCTATACTTGGAAGTACAGCTTTCTTGTTTACTTCCTACATCAAATCTAATTTAGCCTCAGGAATTTTAACCCACTGGACACTAGATGATACAGTCTATCATCTACAGACTAGGCTTGGAGTTAGGAAGACTTGAGTTCAAATTTAGCCTCAGACTCTTACTAGTCATTTGATCCTAGGTGAGTCACTTCACCTCTGTTTTCTCCAGTTTCCTCAACTGTAAAATTGGATGATAATAGCACCTACCTACAACTACAGGGTGATGGTGAGAATTAAATAAGATAATAATTATAAAAACATAGCACAACACTTGGCACTAAATAACTAAATAAATTAAAAATATAAAAATAGCTAAATAAATGCTAATTTTTATTGTTTTGTTGTCTAATTGTTCCTGGTACTGCCCTCTGAGACAATTGTAAGAACAAGTACATTTTAACAGATAAATTTCCTGGAGACAATGCCCTCTATATCCTTTATTATCTCATTAATGATTGGGAAATATCAAAAATTGAATGTAGCATTTTTCCTTAGATGTTAGACAACCAAAAATTTTCAAAAATTGGGTTGGCTATGGCATATATATATATATATATGATGATGATATATATATATATATATATAACCCTGATCATCATTTCTTACCTCCCTCATCTTTGAGAGCTGTCTCATTGCCCCTCTACACAAAGGTAGTTGTGATTGGGTATAAAACAAATTCAAATCTGAGAATTGAAAAACAACATGATGGAGTAGGAGAAAAACATTGTACTTAGAATCATTTTTTTTAATCTTTCAGGTCTTAGCTCCTCCCTAGCTATGTGACCTTGGGCAATCTAATTACCTCTCAGCCTCAATTTCCTCAACTGTAAAATGAGGAAAATGAAATTTATGTCATTTGTTTCCAATCTACTTTATTAGTTGTGAGAATTTCATTAAAAATGTGAAAACATTTTCCATACTCTCTAGAGCTGTTATATAAAATCATACAATGTATAGGATCAGACATCATCTAATCAAATCCTTTTATTTTATAAATGAGGAGAATGAGGACTGGAGAGAAGTGCTACATGGGCAGGAAGGAGCAGGGTCAGAACTCACACTCAGCTCTTTATTCTCAATCCACTGGTCTTTTCACTACACCATATTTTCTGCCTATCTCCATTTACAAAAGTTTTTAAATCCCAGATTGGCTTTCTCCTGGCTCCAAGAGTATTCCTGAGCTTCCCTCCTGTTCTGTCCATTGAATTTCGCTCAGGGAATGCAAACTATCTTCAATATTGATCTAAGGGAAACACAATGAGTAAGACATATACACAAAGTTGGGGGGAGGAGCAGCAAAGTGCTTCGCCAAGTCCAGTGAAGTTTGAGATTATTGATGCCACAGCTCCCCCTATGGATAATCAAGAAGAGATATGGAGGGAAGGAGGGAGAAGGGAAAGGAGAGGGAGAGAAGAGAGGGAAAGAAGAAAGGAGGGAAGGAAAAGAGGAGAAGAGAAGAGAGGAGAGGACAGGAAAAGAAAAGAGGGAAGGGAGGAAAGGAAGGAAGGGAAGGTAGAAAGGAAGGAAGGGAGGAAGGGAGGAAGAGAGGAAGGAAGGGAGGAAGGAAGGAAGGAAGGAAGGAAGGAAGGAAGGAAGGAAGGAAGGAAGGAAGGAAGGAAGGAAGGAAGGAAGGAAGGGAGGAAGAGAGGAAGGAAGGGAGGAAGGAAGGAAGAAAGGAAGGAAGGAAGGAAGGAAGGAAGGAAGGAAGGAAGGAAGGAAGGAAGGAAGGAAGGAAGGAAGGAAGGAAGGAAGGAGAAAATATATAACTGTTTATATATAATCACTGTTTTAAAGTCACATTTAGTCACTTTAATATAGTCTTGTGTAATGGTGCAATTGTATCTATAAATTCATGGATATAGATATGTGTTTATATGTATAAAGTTATACACAGCCATTTAACACATAATAATAATAATAACATATTTATATAGACCACCTTCAGTTTGGATAACACTTTTTATATTATCTCATCTGATCTTCACAACAATAATAATTCTAGCTGTTATACTTTTGAGTTTTAAGATTTTCAAAGTGTATATGTGTGTATGTATACACATTTTTACATACACACATCACAAAATACAGTTAATAATAGATAAAAATTAAACATAAATGATCTGTTTACATAGGTTTTGCATATGTACACATATAAGTATAATAGATACATGTAATATATACCTGTCTGCTGTACATATACTTCATATTTATACATATGTTACATAAACATATACATATACAATAATATAATTAATTTTACTATCCTAACTATAGTATAGAATATTTACATATGTTTACACATGTGTTTACATTTTTGTGTGATATGTTATGTTATATGTCCTATGTTATATGTCCTATATGTCCTATGGGGTGTATGGGGTGTTCAGGGAGGGGTAGTATCTCTGGTATGGAGGGCTTGTCGTGCCCTTATAGGGCAACTCTCCAATCTCTGACTCTCACCTGACACCCAGCTCTCACTTGTGGCTCCTAGTAGCTGCTAGCATGTGGCAGCAGCCACACCCCGGGCAATGGCTTCGACAGCTGGCTAAACCTTGTGAGGGTAGCCATTGGGTCGTAGACCCCTGGTGAACTAAGGCTTTGCTCACCCAGCATGTGAAGACTGCTTCAGCCGAAGAGACGGAAGAAACCAATAAGAAGGTTCAACGGCTGAGATGGTGACGCAGCAAAGCACTGTGGAGTGCTCAGGGCGTGTTGGAGCACAAAAGACAACACAGCCATCCAATTCAGCTGAGGAAGTCTCCAGGTGTAACGATTTTTTGTGCCAGTGGACCCAGGCTTCCAACGCCGAGAGAGTGGGACTTTCTCTGTGCGTCGACTTTTCCACTTAAATCTCCTTCATGCACAGGTGTCTTTGTGCACACTCATGTATCATAGATGAAAATGCACAAAGCATCATCCTTGGTTACCGAGAGACTACTACTATGTCCTATGTACTATGTAGTATATGTTGTTATGTATGCTTCAATGTATTTTGTAATGTAAGTCAGTATCTTACCTTATATGATCAATCTTAAACTCTAATCCTATCTAATTAAATCCCTATCTTAATAAAATCTCCTATCTACCTATATTCCTATACTAAACTAAGTAGCTATTTTTGTTAGTAACTAATTACTTTATAACTAATTATAACTTTGTTAGTATTTAACTATATATTATTTCACTCATTCCACTAATAAGTCAATGTATACTAACTATGTTTATGTTTTTGTGTATATGTGTTTGTTATGTTACTATTCATGAGATATTATGTTGTTTTGTTAGTGTTATGTCAGTGTCACCATTGTGCTATTGTTGTGTTACTACTGCATGCAATATACTTACCAAAACTTCAGATTATTCCTTCTCTTCTCATCTCATCTTGTTTGAAAAATTCTTCCTTTTCAAAATCCATGGTAGTAAAATGTAATGAATGCTTGTGAATATATGTTATGTTGTATTATATTACATTACCAAAATTTCTTAAAACCTTTAGTTCATTAATCACTTGATCCTCTTCATTGAAAATTCTCTTCAAAATCTTTATCTCCTTAATATTTATAAGTCTTTTCGTCTTTTTACAATGTCCATCAATTTTCGGAATCCTTCTCTTCACTTGCAATTTCCTCTTCCACTGGAATGGTCCTCTCCTTGCTGAAATTTTTGACTACAGACTCTATTTGACTGATGAATCTTAGTTTTCCACAATCTCTTCTTCCGTATTTTCTTCTTCAACAATTTGTACACTTTCATTATTAATTCCATGAGTTAATTTAATATGTGAGCAATGATACCATGAATCTCTTCCTAATACTTTCACTGAAGAAGGTAAAAGTAACACAATTATATAAGGACCTACCCAACTCTCTTGGGTTGCTGATGTTTTTGTAAAAATTTTCACATACACCATATCACCTGGTTGAAAATTATGAAGAGAATAATCCAATAGACCAGACTGGATTAATACTCACATATAATGGAATTCTCTAAGCCGTTGTTGTAATGCACTTAAATATGAAGCAAGTTGACAATCTCCTCCTAAGAGAGATGTATAAACTGTCTTACAAGTTTTTGTCTGCAATGGAGCATGTCCAAAGAGCATTTCATAAGATGATATATGCAAGTCTGCTCTTGGTCTTGTACATAGGTAAAACAAAGTTACAGGAAGAATATCTGGTCATTTTAGATGAGTTTTGGCACAAATTTTCCCCACCATAGTCTTGAGTTCCCTATTCACACACTCCACTTAACCTGAACTTTGTGGATGATAAGAGACATGATATTTAGGTGTTATTCCTATATTCTCAGACTCTTTTCAGGATATCTTGTATAAAATGAGATCCTTGATCAGAATCTGTGATAAGTGGTACACTAAACCTAGGAACAATTTCCTTAAGCAACACTTTCACCACAAAGCTAGCCGTATTAGTATTAGATGGAAAAGCTTCAGGCCATTTTGTTAATCTATCAACAATTACAAAACAAAACTTGTATCGTATCTTCCAGCTTTTGGCATGCTTATATCATCAATTTGCAAACTCTGAAATGGACAATATGCTAAAAGTCTACCACCCAAACCTTTCTTCCTGAATGCAACTTGATTGAATTTTTGGCACACAGAACAACTTGTAAAGATCTTATTTGCAACAGTACTTATTCCCAGTGCTACCTATTGCCTTTTTAAAGAATCTACTATAGCTTGAGTACCAAAATGACTTTTATGTGAATGGCTTGACAAAAATAGGTATATAAATCTCTTGGTAACAGCAGTTTTCCAGTGTCTGCAACCCATATTACATGTTCTTTCCTTGCTCCAAATTTCTCCTTCCACTTCTGAATTTCTGAGTCCGCATAAGCTCTTTCTAAATCATCAGACTCAATAGTTGACAAATTCATTCCTGGCTGCAAATTTTGCAGTGAAATTGGCTCTTTGATTTCCTTTAGAGACTGAATCTCTGCCACAAATATGACTTCTACAATGGATCATTGCTAGCTCTTTAGGTTTTTGGATAGCATCCAACAACTCAGTTTTTATTTCTGCATGTGTAACTGGTTTCCCTGATGCAGTAATAAAACTTCATTGTTTCCAGATCTTCCCTATAACATGACATACAGAAAATGCATAACGTGAGTCTGTAAAAATATTTGCACTTTTACCATCAGCTAGAAGACATGCTTGCTACAAAGCCACCAACTCTGCCCCTTGAGCACAAAGGTTACTAAGTAATGAGCCATACCACAGTTTCTCAAATTCTGGAACCACTGCAGCACCAGTACATCAAATTCCATTACACAAATATGAAGAGCCATCTGTAAATAACACCAAGACTAGATTTTCAATAGGAGTGTCTTTTAAATCCATCCTAGGCACATCTACTAGATCTACTACTTCTAAACACTCATGTAATGGTTCACCATTTTTTTTTGGCAAACCAGGAAGAAGTGTAGCTAGATTTAATACCCTACACCTCCTCAACTGGATGTTTTCACTACCCAGGAGAATAATTTCATACTTAGAAATTTGTTGATTAGTGCTTCTATTTGATGTGAACAATATACAGTCAATGGACATGCCAAAACTAAATCTGTTGACTTCTGGACTAACACTATTGCAGCTGCTATACCCTTTAGACAAGGAACTGTACCAGTAGCTATTGGATCAAGTTGACAATTATAATATCCAATTGGATGATGACTTTGTTCTAAAGTTTGTGTTAGCACTCCAGAAGAAATACCTTTGGTCTCATTAACGAATAGTTGAAATGGTTTTGTATAGTCTGGGATACCCAAAGCTGGAGCAGATAAAATGACTTCTTTAAGCTTACTGTGATAAAGGCAAGCCAGAAAGAGAGAACTTCGGGCTTATAAACCAAGGCTGGGGGCCTGATCTGAAAAATCAAGGATTTGCAGGACAAGCCTGCATGCAGACCAAGGTGATTATCTGTCAATCAAGGAGAAGGTTCCAAATGGAATGTTCCTGGAGGAGGCAGTTGAAGCTGGAGGGGACTTTGATTCTGTCTCTCTCTCTCTGGGGGTTGACTGACCAGGGGATAAACTGGGTCTTTGATGCTGCTCTCTCTCTCTCTGGGGTTTGATTGACCAAGGAGACTTTGGCTCTCGGGGATTTTCTGATCAAAGGAGACAAGCCTGACTGAAGAGAAGAAGCTGAGACTATTATTTAGTTTCTGTCCCAGACTGAAGGACCCTTGAGGGAGGCTTCTGAAATTAGGCTGAGAGACCTTGGTGGCTTTGTGAAGAAGAAAATAAGATTTTAAACAGTTGTCCTTCTCTCTGGCTGTCTTGAAGTCACAGTTGAGGCTGGACTGACTTCCCAAATTCCTCCTATCCCTCATTATATACTAGGGAAAACCTCATCCCTCTTACCTCAGTTTCCCACCCTGTTGTTTCCCAATAAACCCCTTACCTGAGAAAGAAAACAAGAGTATTTTATAGTCTACTCAGTGGGGGAAGGAGGAAGCCAAAAGGTTTCAAGAAGTGGGTGGTAAAGGTAGGGAGAGAGGGAGGAAGAGTGTAGGAGGAGGTTAGGAAAATATTGATCCATTAGTCATCAAATAGCGATCAATAGGCAAACCCCAGAGCATTCCCTTGTAGCAGCATCCCTCTATCTCTCTAGCAGTATCTCTCATCTATCTTCATTACAAAAAAGCAGCATCAGATTCCCCTCTAATAGCAGCTCTCTAGTAAGCCAGAGTACATTCCAGTTGGCAACAACAAGAAATAGTATCACACAGATTTACATTTCTATTACATTACTTAAGGCTTTCATATGTTCAGGCTTTAGTTTCAGAGGTTCTGGTTCTGTATTCCTGGTTAAATCTGTTAGACATTTTGTTAATTCACTATATCCAGTTATCCACTGTCTACAGAAACCAGTTATTCCAAAAACAGCTCTGAGTTGCTTTTGGGTCTTAGGAGCACTCAGTTTCTGGTTATCTGCTATTCTTTTCTGTGTGATTCTTCTGGAACCCTCTGATAACATAAAACCAAGATATTGCACTCAAGGGAAAACCCATTGTAATTTTGCCTTGGAGATTTTATGCCCATGCTTATATAATTCTAACAAAAGAATCTTGCTATCTCTTAGACACACTTTAGCATTTGGGGATGCAAGAAGAATATCATCCACAAAATGCACCAATTTACTTTCTTTGAATGTTACAGTTTTTAGATATCTATTCAAAATTTGTGAAAATTGGCTCAGCAAATTGGTGAATCCCTGTCCCAAATGAGTACAAGTCCACTTGGTTTTTTCCCAGGAAAAAGCAAAGATCTTTTGAGAGTCTTCATGAATTGGAATTGAGAAAGAAGCTGAACATAAATCTACCATGGTGAAATATCTTGCCTGACTTGGTATGGAAGAAATTATAGCAGCTGGACTTGGTACAACAGGATGAGTTTTGAGTACATAATCATTGACTGCTCTTAAATCCTGTATAAATGATATACAACTTTGGCATTTTGATCTAACTTTGGCTTTTTGATTGGACGAATAGGGGTATTGAATTCTGAGAAGCAAAGTATTATGATCCCTTGTTGGATTATGGATTCAATGATTGGTCTTATACCTTCAATTGCTTCTTTAGTCAAGGGATATTGAGGTACACAAAGAACTGGTCCTTCATTAGTCCTCACCCTTACTGTAGTAGCTGATTTCAATAGACCTACACCTATGGAAGACTTTGACCAAATATCTTCAGGGATATCCTCAGGTATTGGATAGATTGAGTCTAAGTCACCCTCTGTACTGACTGAATCTAAGAACAGCAATGGAAACACTTTCAGAGATTCTTCTGGTAGATGTAATGCGATATCACCAGTATCAGTACATTGGATTTTTGCCTTAATTTATGTAATAAATATCTACCTAAAAAATTCATTGGACAGCCTGGAATACAAAGAAATGCATGTTCCACAGATAATGGACCTAAAGTAATCATTTTTGGTTGTAATTTTGCTACTCTCTATGGTTTACCAGGAGCTCCTATAACTTCCATTGTACCAATAGCTCTACAATTCTTAGGAAGACTTTGCAAAACTGATTTACTGGTTCCAGTATCAACCAGAAGATCATAAATCTGATCTCCAATAGTTACAAACACATATGGTTCTGTTCTATTAGGTGGTTGAAATGTTTCCAACACTGGTGCAAGCACAGTAACATCAATACAAAGCTCAGACATTTCTTGTCCATCCAAATTTACATCTGCTTGAATTGCATGATATTCCCAGGATTTCACACTTTTAACACCATCATCAGCTTTTTTACTATTCTCATTGGTCTTTATAATCTCTACCTTGGTATCATTACTCAGTCAAAATCACATTATCTTTAGCCAATTCACATTCTTCACTATTTTCCATTATTTCACAATCACTATAGTTTTCCATTAATTTTACATTACAATTTTCTTTTTCCTCACAATTATTAACACTAATTACATTATCCTTTGTTTCAATCACATCATTTATAACTTCATTAACCTTATCTCCATTTTCCCTTGATTGTTCAAATACAGAAGAACTGGGTACACCTTCATGATGAGCATGCCCCTTTGCTTTGATCACCCTTGTGCCCATTCACTACTTGACTATATTTGGGTCTTGTTCCAGATTTAACCCACTCCTACATAGTGTTTAAATCTGATGCTTGAGCCCCCTGACAGCAAGCATTTTTTCAAGTGTTAACATTATTTCTCCTTTAGTAATTATTGTTCCTATTATTATTATGTCTATTGTATCCTCCATTTCTATTTAATTGTTTGGAAAATTGCCCTTTGGAGCTATAGTCCCTGACAAAATTGTTCAACATGACTACACAAGAAACACTTCTGGGGTCCAGCTCTCTTTTCTCTAGGCTTGTATTGGTTGCTTGGTTGCACAGATCTTAGAGTTGCCACAGTCTTTATCTCCTTTATTTCTCTGTTCCTAACTTTATTTTCTGCATCCTTCAATTACTTTTTTTAAAAGTTCTATTACAGTGTCCCTTTCTTCATATTTATCATCATTGTCAATACACAAATATGTTGCCTTTCTACTTAATTCTTCTAGTCCCATTTCTTCCCAATCAGGGCAATCATTTCTAAAGAATGATTTAGTTTTAGAGATTGCATTTGTTGCAAATATCCTCTTAATGTGAGCTATTGTGCCTTCTTCTAACACATTCATGCCTAAGAACATTTCTGCTGCATCTGTGATTCTCTGAAGGAAATGTGTAGGTGTCTCATTTGCTTTCTGTTTAATATTTTCAAATTTAAGTCAAGCATTAGGTCTTTTAGTATGTCTCTTCATCACATTCATAATTAACTTTCTGGTCTCTTTCATCATTTCATAATCAGTTGAAGTATTCATATCTACTTCTTGAAAATCTTCTGGTCATGGGATCAATAATGGATCATTCCTTGTTTCCTCTATAAATTTGTTTCTTTCCTTTTTTGTTAATAATTCTTTCATTAATAAAGAAAAATCACCATAATCAGGGTCAAAAATATCTGTTGCCATTTGAAATTCTCTTATAACCTTGTTACGTTCTTTGGCAAAGGACTGGGTCCTATGACTAATTGCTTTCAAATAAATAATTTGTGAGTTTTTACTCTGTATATCTTATCTTGGTTCACAACAGGGATATCTCTTAATGGGAACAATGATGCTTCATTTTTATTGCATTCCGCCTCTTCCCATTCCAGTTTAGACAATTTCTTTAATTTTCCATCATTATTTTCCTCATTAACCTCATTATTCTTTAAATGATTTACAAAATCATTGTTTAAAATCATCCTCCCTTTCATGCATAATTCCATTGCCTCTATCTTGTCTTTCATAATCATAATCATTTGCTTCATCTCAGAATCCTTAGTAATCCGCAACACAATAACTTTCAATATATAATCAATACCAAACATCAAAACTGTACACTTATATAATACAAATAAACATGTACAAATTAAAGGTACATAGGATAACACAGATCTTATATTTAAAGACTTCAATGGTTTCATCCACTCATATCCTAACAGTACATAACAACACTGGAGAAACAGAGAAAAAATTATATAAGGGATATGTAAAACACAATCCCACAAAAAATATAATACAATATTTGTCATATCCCCTGACATGATGTTTACATTCAACATAAAACTACTTTACAGTACAGGATATGCTCTATTATAATCCACTTTTGTTATTATTTAGAAACACTAAAGAACAGAACAAAAAAATTTCAATAAAAAAATCAACAACAAAAAACTAAAATGGCCTCCTAGCACATGTGCTAGTAGGCTTTAAACTTTTTTAATCCCCCTCAGAATTCCCTCAGGAGTGTGACTTCTGTGTCACTCAGGGCATGCACCCTGGGGAGCAGCCAAGTGCTATAGAATGGCAATGGAATCTTCCCAGTCCCCAACTGTCAACTTGCCCTCTATCTGTTTTTCCTGGTCAAAATCAATTATTTTCCTAAGGTTTTTCTAACTGGTCTGCCAGCTGTTATAGGGAGGGTGAAAGGAAGGGATCAAACTAACTATGACATATAAAAGGTTTATTTAACTTAAGGGAGAAAGGAATGGAAGGGGATCAGGGAGTAATTTATTTCTAACCTGAATTAAAACCTTAAACTTTTCTAAATTAACTAACCTAACTAATTAAATGAGTGATTAAAGATAAAGAGGGATTTGTAAAGTAAACAGAGACCAAGATCCGCAAAACACCAGAGTCCTCCATTGAGTCACACAGCAGTCTCAAGTTGAAAGTCCTCCTAGGATTTTAGAAGGGGAATGAGGATTAACTCACACACACTATCCACCATTGTGGGGTAATCACCCACTCAACCACTCCTTGAAGATGGTCCAATTCCCTGGCAGCTCCAAAGTTGTTTTTCTTCAGAGAGAGACACCTCCACACCTTTTCTGTCTGCTTCCATAGAAAGAGAGTCAGTTGCCACTTCCCAACTGCCTTAGAATGCTGACCCAGTCCTTGCTCTGTGGAATCTTGGTTTGCAGGCTCTCAGCCTGCCTTGCTAAATTCACTTGCTACAGTATGCACATTTTTTTTTTACATATACACACCACATATGTACCTTCCCAACTCAGTTATTTCCTCTGGAATGCAAACACAACGAAGTAAAGTAAACACAGTGAAGCAGAGTTCAGCTGTGTTCTCCCTCATTAGGCTCCGAGTTCCTTAATTGCATGGATTGTGCCATTTACACCTTGATTTCTATCCTTAATAACCCAGTACTTGGCTCATAGCAGGCATTTATAAATGCTTGTAGACTTGACTTACACAGACCAACAAATCAAACTGATCTAGAGGGAGGGTAATAGTCAACTCTTTGGACTTGCAAAAATTTGCAATGTGATCCAATTCAACTGTGCACAATTTGAAATTTTTCTATTCCCATAAAAATCAAGCTGCCATAAAAGCTCTCCCTCATTTTTTCTTTTAGTGCCAGGTTTTAAATCTTCATAAAACAAAACAAATCATTCCCATAAAGTTGTAATAATGAGCACTTAAATTTGTAATGGGATTCTTTTTTTTTTTAAACCCTTACCTTCCACCTTAGTCATACTGTGTATGCATTCCAAGGCAGAAGACTGGTAAGGACTAGGCAATGGGGGTTAAGTGACTTGCCCAGGGTCACATAACTAGGAAGTGACTGAGACCAGAATTGAACCTAGCACCTCCCATCTCCAGGCCTGGCTATCAATCCACTGAGTTACCCATCTGCCCCCTGTGGTGGGATTCTTTAGGGCCATGATGGTAAACCTATGAACACGTATGTCAGCACTGACATGCATAGCCATTTTCGATGATGCGTGGCCACATGTAGCTGCATACAGAGAAGTATGAGACCACATACCAAAAAGGACATTTCATCCTCTGCTCCTGAACAGCCAGGTATAGTGGCCGAGGATAAAACATTTGCTGTAGTGTAATGTAGACATTCTTTGCCAGATGTCTGTAGGTCAAAACAACAGAATTCCGGCACAGAGCATCTAATTCTGGGACTTGAGGTCAAAGTTTGAGAATCTGGAAATGTGCCGCTTGGAAAATCAAGAGGAGTGTCACTACAAACAGGAAATTTGGAGTGCCTGGAACCAATTACCAGACACTTTTAGCATCCTGAAAAATACAGTAATGGCTTTACTCACAATTTTTCCCTCTACGTACTTTTGTGAGACCTTATTCTCAGTATTAAATAATATCAAAATCAACAAAAGAAACACTGACAGATGAAGTTAGTAGCACTTGCTTAGGTTTGAAGTGTACAGAATACCAACCTTCAATTGAAGATTTAGCCAATGAAATTTAGCAACAAAAAAAAGTCACTAATAGGTAGGTTAGTTAAAGAATTCCCCCTCCCCCTCACTTATCTGAGTTCATGGCACCCCACATAAGTTAAATAATATCAAGACCAACAAAAAAACTGACTGACAAATGAACAAATAAGTCACAAAGTAGGTAAGTTAAATAATTAGTTTTTTGGTTTATTAAATACAGTTATATGTTACAATCATACACTTTTGTTATTTAAACCATATATATATATATATATATATATATATATCGTGAAATTATGGTGTTGTTTTTTTTTTTCTCAAAGTGACATACCTCCTGAGTTATGCTTGGTTTTTTGGTCAATTTTGACACACCAAGCTCAAAAGGTTGCCCATCAGTGCTTTAGGGCATTGATGGCATACCTTTTAAAGGAGTGGATGATGTAAGAAATGTCCTCAGGTGCGTGTGGAGATGGGGAGGAGTACAACCCAGCCCAGCTCTTTATCCCTCTTTTCTTTCCAAAGTTATTATTAATCTCTTAGTTGTCAAATCCAGTGACTTTTCAGTCCTCATTCTCCTTGACCTCTCTAGTCACTGTTTGATCATTCTCTCCTCCTAGACTTCTCTCTAGGTTTTCAAAACATCTTTCTCTCCTGGTTCACTTACTACTTATCTAATCACTCTTCTCTATATCCTTTTCTGCATCCTCTTCCAAAGCAAATCCTCCAGCCACAGATATCCTGCAGTCTTTTGTCCTCAGCCTTGTCTTTGCTCTTCTCCCCCTATACTGATCTCATTAGCTCCTACAGATTTAATTACCATAGTGTAGGAATTAAATTTTAATGGTTTGATTAAAATATATGAAATTATAAACAATATGGTGGTCACCAATTTAAAATATTGTAGCTCAAAGTCAATATGACTTTTAATAGCTTTTATTTACAAAAGAGGTGAAAAGAATGAAAGTAGAGAAATGCAAAAAGGAATAGATATGTCTAGCCTATCACACTAAATATTGTTCTGGTGCTCAACTCAGCCAAGCACAACTTGTTAACTCTCTCAACTGAAGTTAAACTCTCTCTGGAAGTCAGGAAAGGAAAGTCAGCTATTCACCCACCCAAATTCCCTCCAAGAGGCATGTCAAGACAACTCAAGCTGAAGATGACTCTTCCTGAAGTTGATTCTCTTCTTGAAGCCAACCTCCCGACCCCAGCAATTCAGGGCCTTTTATAGTAGCTTCTTGTCCCTTCCCCTCTTCACAGGGGCCAACTGCAGCTTCCAAATTTCCCAGCACTGCCCAGGGCAGGTAGTGTCTATGGGATACACTTTTTGCCTCTGAAGGTGTTAATTCTTATTATAGGCCTCTGAAGGTGCAAACCTTTTTTATCATGGGAGTCACACAGTTCTGACTGAGTTAAAAGGGTGGAGCTCTTTTAACTTAATGGTTAGCTAGGTACTAAGTAGGGGTACTAAAAGAAAGAGTTAACTAAGTGTTAACTCAAAGTAGACAAAGAGAATAAAGAATTCCCTTTTATAGTTGCTAACATAAACAAAGAGAATAAAGAATTCCTTTTCACAATAGCTATGCTGATAATTCTCACATCCACCTTCCTACCCCAATCTCTCTGCTGACCTCCAATCTCACATCTCTAATTGTCTTTCAGGAATCTTGAACTGTATATCCAATAAGCATCATAAACTATCTAAGTCCAAAATAGAACTTATTATTGCAGAGGGCAACACTACCCTCCCAGTCTATGAGGATCACATCCTACAAGACATCTTGGATTTCTCACTCCCTCTCATCCCATGCCTGTATCCAATCTGTTGCCAAGACCTGTCACTTTTACCTTTGCAACATCTCTCAAATATACTCCCTTCTCTCCTCAGGCACTGTCACCACTCTAATACAGGCCTCATCATCTCACACATTTATTATTGTAATAAATTGGTAGGTCTGTCTGCCTCAAATCTCTCCCCACTCCAAAACATTCAATCTCTAAAGTGATTTTCTTAAAGCCTAGGTTTGATGATGTCTCTCTCCTTCTCTCTCTCTCTCTCTCTCTCTCTCTCTCACACACACACACACACACACACACATACACAATTCACTCACTAAACTTCCTATTGCATCTAGGATCAAATGTAAAATGCTCTGTGACATTCAAAGACCTTCATAACTTTCTAATCTTCTTAAAACTTACTCCCTGGTATATAATCTTCAATAGTGATTTTGACTTCCTGGTTGTTCCATGAACAAGACACTCCATCTCTTAGCTCAAGTCATTTTCTCTGGCTGTGCCCCATGGCTGGAATGCTCTTCCTCTTCCATTGAAACTACTGGCCTCTCTGGTTCCCTTTAAATCTCAAGTAAAACCCCATCTTCTATAAGAAGTCTTTCCCAATCCCTTTTAATTTCACTGCTTTCCTCCCATTAATTCCTTTTTTATTCTGTATTTATCTTGTTTGTAAATATTTGTTACATGTTGTCTCCCCCATTAGATAATAAGCTCCTTGAGGCAGGAACTGTCTTTTACCTCTTTTTGAATCCCAGCACTGAGCACAATACCGGGCACATAGTAGACACTTAATAAATGTTGAGTGATTGATTTGATTGATTGATTGATAGGTATGTCAAAAATCCTACTCAACTATTTGACTCAGTTATTCTACCTTACTCTTACAGTAGCAAATATAAGTTCCCAGAGATTAACTACCATCACACGGTTACATTCGAACTCTCTTAGAGTAACCCTGGTGAGGGGAAATCCACTTCCTTTACCCACTTTTCTCATGCCAGAGCCATTATCCAGTGAGTTTTCTGTCTAGGTATCCAAATACAATGATTATATTTGGGTTTCTTAAACATAATCATTTACTTAGCTATAAGACAAAATATTAAAAATTCTAATGCAAACATAAATAATAAAATTCACCATAATATAAACAAACCCCTAGATAATATTCTCATTTAATAGCTATGGTGAAGAATGGGTACACACTTATAGGAACCTGGAAGATAGATCCATGAAAGCAGAAAACTCACGTTCTTAACTCACAATTCAAGACTGTAGGTTGTTTAGAAAGGGTTTGGTTAAAAAAACAAAACCAAACCAATCTTACCTTCCATCTTCGAATTGATAACAGGTATCAGTACCACAGCTAAGCAATTCTTTTTAAGTGACTTGCCTGAGTCACATATAATATTTATAGGGAAAATGGGGTGTGATTGAAGAACTGGGGACACTTTAGTTTTTGTAGCAGGGAATGAAGGAGTTGAAGGGAGAGAGGGAATATGGCTGCTGGTGAGGTAAAAGGAGAGAGATGCCCCCTGCCAAGAGGCTATTTTTGAAAAATAGGGTTCCTGAGAAATGAGCCACTTATGATAGCTTGAGGGGATGTCTTCTCTATAGATTGATGTTGCAGATACCCCAGAGCAGGTAAGCACAGACCATCCCGAGGGACAAGCCTCCCCCAAAACTTAGTC
This sequence comes from Monodelphis domestica, assembly GCF_027887165.1. NCBI lineage: Eukaryota > Metazoa > Chordata > Mammalia > Didelphimorphia > Didelphidae > Monodelphis > Monodelphis domestica. Next base: position 288,507,807 of record NC_077232.1, on the reverse strand, counting down.
ACCCAGCAGGGGTCCAATAAGGACTGTTTATAATTGAATGGCTGTCCTGAGGTTCAGCTCCCTCTATGTCCCCCGAAATGTTAGTCCTCTTATCTGACTGCGATATTCAAATAAAGATAAATTTTAATAACAAGTTGGATTGGGGGGGGGGGGTAATCAGGGAAGAGGGAAGAGGCATTCCCTAGATGAGGTTTGAGCCTCTCTCAGTTTTTGAGCTGAGGCCAGGCCTCACAGGCTGGTGAAGGGTTTCTATTATTCCTGTCTATGTTATATCTGTGCTAGCTTTCTTAATTTCAAAAGTAGTAGACAGCAAGAGGAAGAAAAGTTCTGACTTTCAGAAATGGTTGGGCCTGTCTCTTTAGGCTGATGCCCCTAAAGACCAGCCTTAGAGTTCAAACTGCTTCCCTTAAGTCCTTTTGTTGATGACAGGATCACAGGAATCCAGGGAGAGCACACAGTTGGGAAAATCAGGAAAATAGAGGCACTTCTATCCAGAGACCAGGGGAGAGCTCCTTCCACTTCCAGGGCCAGGAAGGAAGTGCTAGTCACAAAACCAACTGCCACTCCCAGTTACCCCTTCCCCCCACCAACTGTCAGTATTTTCAATATCTTCTCTCTCTAATATTCCCAGTGTTGTTTGTTCCAACTCAGTGGCAGAAAGTCCAGAACTTGTTTTAGTTTTCCTTTCCACACACACAACTAGGGCATATCTGAGGTCCAACATGAACCCCAAACCTACCATCGCCAAGCCTGCCACTTTATCCACTGAGTCACTTCACTGCCCCAAAAGTCTTTGCTCTTAATGTCAACCACTGTCCTATAAGCCAGACAACTGACCAGCTCATCAAACTGGCTACCTCTTTAGTATCTAGTCCAGCCCATCCACTAGTATACTCCATTGTCCAATTACAATGACACTCACCACAATAAAATTCTGCTAGAAAGTACTTAGGAAGAAGCTATTTGGGGATCTGCTTTTCCTTCTCAAACCAGAGATGGCAACAGAGAGCAACAAGTTCTTTTGAAAAGCTTCTCTCCAACTCTAGATTACGCTGAAGAGCAATAGTTGCCCCTGGAACTCTTGGCCAAGGATACAAGTATTTATTACAAACGTTTCCCCAACATGCAATTAATTGGTCATAGGATATGAATATGTAGTTTCTCCAAAGAATAAATCTAAGAAATCAATAACCACATAGAAATACTCCAAATCACTAATAAGTAGAAATACAAATTAAAAGAAATTAGGTTTCATTTCATATTTATCAGTTTAACAAAAAAGGGAAATGACAATCATTGGGGTTCCAGGAACAAAGACACATCAATGCACTGTTTCTAGAGCTGTGAATCAAGCCAAAATTTCTATATAAATAAGAAAAATTAGTAGGGAATAAAAAGAAGAAAGCTTGTATCAATGTGCCAAAAACCTTAAGCAATTTACAAATGTTATTTCATTTGATCCTCTCAATAACCTTGTCAAGTAGGTGTTATTTTAATCCCCATTTTACAGTTAAAAAATAATTTAAATTTAAATTTAAATTTAATTTAAAATAATTTAATCTTTAATAAAGAGTTTAAGTGACTTACCCAGAGTCATACAGCTAGTGTATGTTGGATTTGAATTCAAGACCAGTACTCAATCATTTATACAACCACACTGCTAGAATTTATACATTTATACACCTTAGAATATATACATATAAATCACTTGGCAAAATCTATAGGATTATTATCACTCTAGGTCAATAATCCTCCCATTCCTTTGAATAACTTGTTATGGCAGGTCAACACTATGATCCCATCCACTAAAAGTCACAAATATTAAACAAAAGAAATCCAGGTTTTGAGTCTAGGTCTTCTTAACCATCTTATCAGTCATTCTTTTCTACTTCTCTGAACTTGTGTTTTTTCATCTATAAATTAGACATAATTGATGTAATTCATTACCTAAGCTTTAAGCTCTGAGGACTGGATTCAGTCACAGAAGCTTCTCAATATTTCTCTGTTTGGCTCATTTCTCTCCCCAGGGAGTTCCCAGGGACATGTTAGATTTATCCTGTGTTCACTATGAAGTATGGACGTACAAGGATCATGAGGAAAGCACCATGGCAACAAGAGCTGCAAGCCTGTTAAAAGAATTATATTAAAACAATAGAAAAGAAAAGTTAGGGGAAACTTACTCTGTAACAGTAGGGAGGTAACATGCCTGGAGATCTACTCCTTCCACCAGCCTATCCAGGAACCCATCCTGAATGATCTACCACTACCAAAGGCATCCTTCCACCCTTGCTTTCTCTCTTCACCTAGGCTATTTGATCAGCCGATAGGCTTGGATGAGAGGAGTCAACAACACTATTCCTTCACCACCAAACTTTATCATCTACCCAGACACTCCCTTCTGAAGTCCTCCAAATTTTGGCTTTCTTTCCTGTGAACTAACCCAAGAACCACTGGGCTTCTCCCCAATGCACCCTTTGGACTTCTAGGCATTTCCATATGCCCTGATATTCATCTTTTCCCTTAAAAGTGTCTCCCAATTAATATGTGAGCCTCTTCTTAGCAGGGGTTGTCTTTTCTTTTAATTTACATATCTGATGCTTAACAAAGTCCTTGGCACATACTTAGTGCTTAATAAAAGTTTGTTTTCATCCATTCATCTGGATAGCGGTCACCCTGAAAGAAATCAGAGCAGCATTTTTTTTAACCCTTATCATCCATCTTAGAATCAATACTGTGAATTGGTTCCAAGGCAAAAAAGTGGTAAGGGCTAGGCAGTGAAGGTTAAATGACTTGCCCAGGATCACGTAGCTAGGAATTATCTGATTTGAACTCAGGACCTCCCATCTACAGACCTGGATCTCAATCCACTGAGCCACCTAACTGATCCCCTCCCCCAACCCTACCCCAATGCAGTACATTTTAAACTAAATAGAGATTTTTTTATCTGGGAGCCAACTCATATCAACCAATGATCACTATACAATATTTAAAGATAAATAAGGGAATAATATCAGTGGCTGGTTTCAAACAGAGGCTTTTCAGCAAAATTCTCCGAAATTCTCCAACCTCTTGATCAAAGAATTCTAATTAGGCTTCAGTTCCCTAGAATGGGGCAGCAAGGTTCTGTCAGTAACAGATAGACATTCACAAATTCAAAACCATAGAAATATGAGCTGCAGGGTAGGTTTTCTCCATTGTATCCCCATCACTGTAGTCCCAGAGAGGCATAATGAATGAGAGTGACACCAAGATTCATCATAAGACATTTGAGTCTCCTGTTCACAATCACAGAAATTTGAAGTGAAAGGACAAAGAGGGATGTGTTGAAACACTGAATGGTTGCATCAGACCTGGGTCTGGAAGTCACAACACATCATAGGTATGAGAAGACAATACTGCTTCAGATCTATTTGACCAGGTAAAGGTCACAAATACTTCTTTGGAGCAGTCAATAGACATGCAAGTGCTCAGTACTATTTGAGGTGTACACTATAATAACCAAACCCATAATCTAAGAGGTGGGAAACTTTCCCAAAGGGAAATGTCATATATTTGAATTTTTATGTCCTCTGAGTGACTAGCAAAAGTAAACATCAATGGAGGTTCATAAGCTGCAATTTAAAGAAGATTCTGACCCACAGAGTATCTAGATCCTGATGTTGCAAACTGGGGTCTCTTGGGTGAGTGGGGTCCTTGTTCCCACAATATGAGGAGGGAGACTCATCCAGATTAAAATTTTTTTCTTACCCAGAATTCCCATTTTCTCTGCCTTATATATTGTCTGAGATGCTACTTAGAGTGTGCAACCCAAGAAGAAAATAAGGTCTGTTCAATAATTCCACAAGCTTCTTGAGAGTCTAATTCCTGGGAAAATGTAATAAAGATTGTGGATAACAAGTGTTTCTGTATTGTAATAGATAACCATCTTAGGAGAATTATCGTTAAAGGACAGGAACACCAGGAAGTAAGCTAAAAACTGGATCTTGCACTACACACACACACACACACACACACACACACACACACACACACACACACACACCACTTCCTGTTCTCTTTTCAACTGATTTGAATGCTCTTCTCAGAATGGAAAGGTTGAAGGTTTCTTTTAATAACTAATTCTCACCCTGAAATCTTTTAACTAAGAGCTTTTATTCTTTAAGGTAGAGGAGGTAGGGAGATGAGAAAGAGTGAAAGGAAAATAGGTTTCCCTAATCTTATAAATTATCCCTATTGATTGAAGATTGAGATATAGATTTGAATCTAAGAAACACAATTAGTTTTCCTAAAAAGAGATGTTGACAGCAAGAAGCTGACAAAGTTTCTCCTGAATTAAAGTCAAAGGTCTTCTGAGCACTCAGTCTCCTGAATAGGCAATGCCCAAAGAGAGTTTGTTTTTCCAACCTTCCCTTCAATGGCCAGAGAAGGAAGTGAGTTCAAGCAGCTGGGCTTCCCAACTGCCTCCTTCAAGATTCCATTGGTACTTTGTCTCCATCTGGTTGATTGGTGGTTCACCAAAATTCCAAATCTCTTGCTGTTTCTTGCACATCCATTTTGTCACTTCTCAAAATCCTCATTTACGGTATCTGTTTATGGGCTCCTGTGCATCCTTTGTGACATTATTAGTGTTTCATGTCTAAATATTTGTCAGTACATGCTTATGAGTCTTTTGTGTCTTAAGCAATTTTTCATGGCAAAAGAAACAGCTATCCTATACCTGATACCTATAACATGGGACATAGAGTAACTTTTCTAGAAAGGAGAAATATCTGTTCATTTCTTTTAGAAAGACTAGATGAGAATCATAACTAATTTCATTCAATTTCATTCCATTCAAAATATTTTCCCCAATATATGAGCCATAAAATACAAGTCCCAACCCCTTGTTTTTTAGGTCAACCTTCCCTAGGACTGAAGGAGGTCTTAGAGAGTCACCCAAGTGACCCAAACAATTCAGGAAAAAAAGGAAAAGAATGTGTGTTCCAAAATATGTATAGCCCCTCTCTTTGTGCTGTATAATAGATAATATTAAGGGGACATATTTGATGAGAAAATGATAACTAATGGATCTTGTTTCTTTTGTCTACCCTCCTCTCTATATACCTCCCTTCCTCCCTTTTCCTCCCTCTTCTTCAGCCTCCTTCCTCCCCTCTTCTTCCCTTCAGCTTCCCCTTGCCTTTATCTTCTTTTGGTTTTCTAAATCAGTCAAGGTGAGTTAATGTTGTCTCAAATGAAAATAATTTTTCTCTTCTTTATCTAAGTGAGGATTTATTTGGGTAAGACAGGAAAAGATGGAGGATGGAGAAGATAAGAAGTTTGGAGGTTTCCCTAATTCTATAATTAGCCTTAGATTGGAGGATATTGAGAGAAATGGTTGATAGGTCTAGTATTTCAGTCACTATCACCAACAGTAAGTCAGAGAGATATATGGACTATTGTCCTTCTTCTGCCTTCAAAGTCACCAGACCACCTTCAGCTTGATTATCCCAAGTCCCAGAGATAAACCCAGCTTCTTCCTTCCCTGTTTCAAAGGCAACCAGGAAATCAATCAGGACCCTAATTCAAAGGCAACCCCCATCAGCCAAGCCCCAGAATTCACCCTGCACTTGGTTTGGCTCCAAACTGCCTTTCCTGATAACATTCCAAATCAGAATCTTCATTTGACTGACAGATTACCACTCATCCATTGCTTCTTGTCTTGCTGCTTGCTTTCCCTCTGGCTTTTGCATGCTTTCCCAATTCCTCTTTCACAGCTGGCAAAGAACTTGAAAGTGAAGAGATGTTCATCAATTAGGGAATGACTAAATAAATTGTGGTATACGTCTGTGATAGAATACTACTACACCATAAGAGAAAATGAGCAGGCTAATTTTTTCTTAAACTTGGAAAGAACTACATGGAATAATGAACAACAAAATGAGTAGAATTACAGATTTAATACTTAAAGAATAACTTGTGAATGTCACCTTTAGAGAATGAACTAAAAATGGAAACATTAAAGACATAATATATACATGCATATATATACTTACATATCTGTCTCCCAGATGACACTTTCTATGATATAGGGAGGAGAGGGAGGGACTGAGACATATATAAATAAATTCCATTAATAAAAAAGTCACCTAGGCCACCCTGAGTTTCCAAGTAATATTCCTAAATTGTTTTTTTATTTGAATTAATTTATTTAGTCAATTGAGAACATTATTCCTTGGTTACAATAATCAAATTATTTCCCTCCCTCCCCTCCACCTACCCTTCCCATACAGCCCACACACAATTTCATTGGGTATTACTTATGTCCTTGATCAGAACCTATTTCCATGTGGTTGGTGTTTGCATTAGGATGTTCATTTAGTCTACATCCCCAACCATATCCCTTTGACCCATGTATTCTAATGGTTGTTTTTCTTCTGTGTTTCTGCTCCCACAGTTTTTCCTCTGAATGTGGATAGTGTTCTTTCTCAGAGATCCCTCCAAGTTGTTCAGGATCACTGCATTGCCACTAATGGAGAAGTCCATTACATTCGATTGTACCACAGTGTGTCAGTCTCTGTGTACAATGTTTTCCTGGTTCTGCTTCTTTCGCTCTGCATCAATTCCTGGAGGTCGTTCCAGTCTCCATGGAATTCCTCCACTTTATTATTCCTTTGAGCGCAATAGTATTCCACCACAAACATATACCACAATTTGTTTAGTCATTCCCCAATCAAAGAGCATCCCCTCATTTTCCAATTTTTGGCCACCACAAAGAGTGCAGATATGAATATTCTTGTACATGTCTTTTTCCTTATTATTTCTTTGTGGTACAAACCCAGCAGTACTATGGATGGATCAAAGTGTAGACAGTCTTTTAGCACCCTTTGGGCATAGTTCCAAATTGCCCTCCAGAATGTCTGGATCAATTCACAACTCCACCAGCAATGAATTAATGTCCCAACTTTGCCACATCCCCTCAATATACCAAAATTATAGTAAGCCAAATGCTTATTTTCCAGACTCATGGTTCCCTACCCTAGGGAATCTGTTGTTCTGCTATTGCCCATCACCAAATAGGTGTCTAATAGTATTTTTTAAGAACATGGATTAAAAGTAATGCAGCTTGCAATTAGTCTGAATTATATATAGCATATATATTAGTTATTCAGTAAATTGTCAATTTATTGATTATACTGATTTTATACTTTTATTGGATGTGGGCAATAAGTGGATAACTGAATAATATACTCCAAATTTACCCATTTGTCCCATATTCTAGTTGTATGACATTGAGAATTAAGGCAAAATAACAAAAGAGTAAATTGCTTTTATAGTTTGTGAGCATGTCAAGATTTTTAATTGTTACAAAATATTAATATTATGAAGAATAGCATTTCCAAGTCCTAGAATCTCCACTCCATTCCATCATCAAAAGGATCAGAGATTTATAGTTGCTATCCATAATCCCTTCATTAAGAAAGAAGTGAGGATGACCGATCTGCTATTGGGTCCCAATGAGAGAAAGAATCTCTCTGTAGGTAGCTTGGATATTATAGGAAGTAGTTCTAGAACTCTGTATCATGTGGAGTAGGAAGCAATTATTGGTTTGGAATGGATTCTTACTACCAAATTGAGAGCTGCATTCAAGCAGAAGCTAAAATAGTCAGCTAAGAGTATTGAAGGCTTTAGAAGATTGACAAACAGTAGGGGTTATGAGATGAGATTCAGAAGAAACTCATCGTTGAAGACAGCATAAGTTGAATCCCAAAGGAAGACAGATGGCTGGTTTACAAACTATGAGAAGGAGAGTAATGTAAAATAAGATTGGGAATGTAGAGAAGGCTGGGGCTGTAAGAAGCTTTAAAGGTGAGATAGAAGAGTTATTATTTTATCCTAGAAGCTTTTGTGAAGGGGTGTTTAGGGGGGAGGGACATGACCACATCTGCATTTTCCAAAAATTGACAGATCAAATGGCCTCTTCTCAGTCCTCTTCCTCCTCCTCCTCTTCCATGTTATTGGTGATCTCTTAATGGTCAAGTCTAATGGTCTTTTCGAAATTGTCTAGATTGTGTTGATTATCTTCAAGGTCCAGCTCTCTTGGAGAGACAAAGCTCACCCTCCTAGAAATGTTCATCTTTGCAAAGTTGCATAGTTAGCAAAGTTGCAGAATCCACAGCCTGCTTCCAGTCAGCACCCTCAGGAAGTCCAGCTTCTCAAATTTGCAGTCACCACTAGAGTTAGAAACATTCAGCTCAAGATCAGTCTTTGGTCACTTCCAGTCAGCAAAAGAAGCACAAATCAAAAGAGCCAGGTAGGAACATGAAATCCAGTCTTCTGTCCTCTAGCACAAACATGATCTCATGTGTGTGGTCATCATAACTACAGGTGGTAAATGAAAAGGAAAGAGAAATCCTCGCCCTTTGCTGAAAGTCTAAAGGAAAGCTATCAAAGCCAAGAGCCACATATTCTAAAGAGAAGGAAAGAAAATTTTAAAAGGTTGTTTCTCCTTTCAATGCCTACTGACTGGTCAACTCTGTCCCCCACCTGGTCCAGTAAATGATCATCCTTTGCACCAGTCCCCCACCTGCCATCACGGGGACCAAAGGACCAACCTTTGGAACATTTTGTTGCACGTGTTTTTAACATGGACCCATTCCCATAGTACATGAAATAGCCCCCATCATTCCAAAGCTTTCAGGGCAAAAGTTGACAGGTACCAATCAAGGACTACCACAGCATCCTGAAACCTAAGCCCTTCAGTACTGAGATAGAAGAAATATTACCAGAAATGCTCCAACCATGGGGCTCACCTGATGGGCCCAGGGTACAGGTTCAGTTCAATGACAAGTTCCCAACAAGCAGGTAAAAAGAAGCTCTTCTGCTTACCTCCCTTATATAGCAAAAAATATATCTGATATTAAAAGACTTTTTTTTCAGGAAATGAGAAAATACATGTCAATTACTAATGGTGTGCCCTGCCCTCCCACAAGGATGGAGGTCTTGGCAGTATGGCACCATCTGCCTTGGTTCTAAGACAGAAGTTAAGGGTTTAAAAAAAAAAGTCTAAGGCTAAGAACAGGGGCTTAGCTAGGATTGATGCTTACAGATTAACTGTGATATCTGTGGCAAAGTTGCCATATTTGCCATACCAGGAATTTTGGCCTCTTCTGTATTTCTCCCTGTGGACTCTTCACGTTCCAAAATTGCCAGCTCTGGCTGGAATGTGTTGTAGTTCCCATAACTCACAACCATCACAAACCTGTTTCTAATTTCATCAGATGACAAGTGAGAGTAACCAGGAAAGCCAAAATCCCTTTTTAATTCTCTGTGATACCCAATGGGTTTCAAAGGGTGAATCCTTTCTTTTCCTTGAATGTCTGGCAGTTAACCCAGCTGTTTGGGGGGGAAGAGAGTAGGTGCCCCAGTTCTTCCCTACTCTGCTGATTAGAATTAGAAAGAGGCCAGTTTACTCAGTTCCCAGGGATGACACTCACTGCTGGGTCTTCATCCAAACAGCTGCAGACAAGGTGTCAAGGACTGTCATTTTCTTGTATATTCTTAGCCGAGAAATCTCCTAGAAAACCCAGAGGCTGCCTCTGAACTTGTACCTATCCCATAAAGCAAGGCATCCTCTTGCTCTGACTTATTCAGCACCAAAGAGCCTATAGTGCAAGCCTTTGAAATTCCTCATGGCTGAACCTATTTCAAAGATGGAATTATCCCTGGCCCTTTATCGATGATTCCCAGAAATACACTAGTGTTATATGCATATAATTAATTCATGAATTGTGGCCAAAGAGAATTCCTTAACTAGTTCTTTCTTCATTCTTCTTCAGGATGCATTCCTAACTCTCTCAGACTTTGTCTTGCCACAGAAACCCCTTCACTCTGAACGCTGACTCCACTGGTCTTCTCACATTGGTGGCATCCTCCATCCCTCCAGTTTCCCCTTCTGGCTGACAAGTTCCTCCCAGAACTTACATTTTACAGAGGCTAGAATACAAACTCCTTGGGTAGGGAGTGTCTTTCTTTCTGTTTATGGCATTGGGCACAGTACCTGGAAAATGTGTACTTAATAAATGCTTGTTGGGCTTTGGGTATTGGTTGTACCTTATACAGATACATAAATCTTGGGGATGCTCTTTTCATTTCCCAAGAAGTTATCAGTGAAAAGTTATGATTGTGAAGTGTTTAAAGAATCTCTAGTTGGTGAATAAGAAAGTTCTTGATTTGTTAAAACACTCTTTTCCAACAGATCCACCACAAGGTTAGCTACACAGAAAAGGGATGCAAATTATAAAACGCTACTCTGCCTTTGTATGTGTCCATACTGTTTTTAATTTGTCATTATTATAAAATGGTGATAGTGTATTATAATAAGGTTATGGAGACTTCTTATCATAATCATATTTTGTTGAAAATGTTAATACGACTTTATTTTAAACAAAATAATCTTGTTAAAATGAATAAGAAATTCAAGCATCATTAGTCTGCTAATGCATGACTATTTGAAAGCAAAACTCTGTGACTTATTCCTGCAAAATAATTGCCAAAAGAACAATATCCTGTGCACTTGTCATTAAAACATATTATATGGACTGAGGCCTAACAATTGTAAAAGTTTATTTGTGAAAAATAAATTTTTAGCCCCTGATGGAGAAAATCAATGGTTCACTGAAGAAGAAAATAAATGTCTATAAATGTGTTGTTTTATTGGTAAAATAAAATGTTTGTTGACTTGATCTGACTTGATTCCCATACTCCTTTGTGCTTATAGCTTTTTGACAAGAGATGTCAGAATTAAACTCTATAATATCCCAGTAACTTCCAGGAATCTTGTCTTCCTTTTGGTCTAGAAACTGGTATGGAAAATCAAGGAGCATCACTCTTAAGGTACTAAATGTAAACTCAAATCCCTGTTCTCTCTTCCTTTATCATTAGCCTGTGTTGTATGTGCATCCATTCTATCTATCTACAAAAAGGAAAGCATGGTTTCAGTCTATCCAACCATTCTTAGGACTTAATGACAACCTTATTTGCAAGAAGCCACCAGATTGACCCTGATCCCAGATCAAATACTAGATCCTTCAGTACCTGTCAATCACTCAAACCAGAACTCAGTTGAAGCCAAAATCTCAAGCACATCTTAATCACTCAAGCTCCCATGAATTCAATTAATTGGATCAATACCTTTACTTTCTATATAAGTTCCTCACTTTGTGTAGTTCATTGGAAGTGCCAGGACTATGGTTCTGTGTGGCTTCCCAGATTATAATGTCTGGTCCAATTAAAGACCTCTGTTATAAACACTTTAATAGTTTTGATTTATTTACAGTTGACAATAGCAATTTCATTTTCTCATAAAAAATAAATTTAAGATAATAATAAGCTGTGTGTTTGTCCAAAAACCAACTCCACTCAATTCAGAAACATCTATCCCCAAATTGGCCAAAGTGAGCTTAATTTCTTGAATGCAACAACCCTGGAAGATAGTTGCCTCCATGAGGACAGGGTTAGGCTCTGTTTCAGAAGCAAGAGGACCCACACTGGCATGACAGATTAGTGCCCAGCATATAGTGGTTGACTAATAAATGTTGAGTAATTGATATTCTGAAGCATGTAGCTTCACAGTTTCAAGGCTCTGCTGGCTTTGCTGCCTCTCTCTGGACTATTAAATGAATGAGGGTGCCACTGTAACATCTGTAAAGGTATCTGAAAATGTTTAAAGGAAAACAATAAAGCCATTGGACTTGGGCTTCTTTTTAGAGCAGAATTTGTCTTTTAAGTGGTTTTCACAGTCAACCATTATCAACAGCCAAGCTTAATCATCACACACACACACACACACACACACACACACACACACACACACACACACACACACACATACATACACACTGTAAGGAAGATATTAGAAAATAAGTATTACTTTATTAGTTTAGAGATAAGAAGTAGAGTGGCTGGCTTGAGAAAGAATTGGAGTTTGAAGCAGAGCTGAGAAAGCATGCTAATTTCACATGTTGACAGTTATAACCATTTTTCTGTGTCAGTTACTCACTCTGGCCTTTGGGAGTTGGTCTCTGGCAGTTGACTGAGACACACACTCAAGGACTCTCTCTCTCTCAGGGATGGAGGAGGTAGCATCTTTGCCTCTCTCTGTCTGAGGGAAAGATCTGAAGGAGCTTAGTGTTTTCCTTTCCCAAATTAGGAACCACTATTGACTATCGATTGTGGTTTTTATAGATTGATTTAACTCTGCGAAGACCAAAGAAAAATCTGGTCTTTGGTTTGGACTCTGAGTCTGTTAAGGCTCAAAGTCCTAACTTGATTCTTGTTGAGACTCAACCAAATAACCTTTGTTATAATTTGAAGGTGAAGTTTAGAATTATAAGGATAATAGTGGTAGTTTTTATTTAGATAATATAAATTTGGGTTAGTCAGATCAGGGAGGATTAGTGTAGCCTGTGAAACACAGGAGAAGTGGTTCCTTATAGAACCAGGGAGTTTATTTGGGAGGATTTAGAATCCCTTAGAATTAGAAATCCTTGTTATCCTTATATATTTCAATAAATATTTTATTTTTATGATAAGAGTCTCTTTAGTGTCCTTGCACCTGGCCCTGAAAGGAAGTTCACATTTGAGCTTCACTTCACTTTATCACTGAAGATACTTTTGATTACATCTATCAAAAGTATCTGAACAGTTTTGAACCTGTATTATTGGCATAGTTTTCCCATCTGTGTTATGTAACTCACCATTATTATTTTTACAATATACACACATACAAACACCAATATAATATCTGAGAACGTAATGCCACATATATGTGATGTGATGCAATATGATGACATAACAAGATGTGTATAAAATAGTAAAAGGTACATCTTTGAGAACAGAGTCTACTTCATTTTTATTTGCATCCTCACCATGTAGCATGGTGTCTATCATATAGTAGGTAGTCATTAAATGTTTGCTGATTTTTCAGGGAACAAAAGCCACCCCTCAGAACATGCTCACAGTTGAATTTCCTGGTCCCAGAAAACTTCCAGGGAGCTTTGGGACTTGCATCTAACTATGTGGTCAACCTACACTGGAAGGTTTTTCTTTTGGGGATGACATTATAAGCACTGAGCAATCCCATGACCTTCCCCATCCTATGGCAATGGCAAAGAGGTAGAATATTATATTAATTAATTAAAAGAAGAAAGTTTTTCGCCTTCAAAATATCATTCCAACACTTCCACTGAGCATAAAGGAGGCTCTTTCTACCCTAGCATCCTGGCAATTTCACTTCTCTGGTAGCCACCTAATGCCAGGGGAACTCCATTGGGAGAATTCAACTACCCTTTCCAATTTTGTATTTTTGAAGCATATAGGTGACACGGTGCCTGGCCTGGAGTCAGGAGGGGCTGACTTCAAATCACTAGTTGCATGATCCTTGGAAAATCACTTTTGCCTCAGTTTCCTCAACTGTAAAATGAGAGTAATAATAACACCTTCCTGTGGTTGTTGTAAAGATCAAATAAGCTAATATTTATAAAGTGCCTGGCACATAGTAAGTGCTATATAAAATACCTAGTTATATAAAATACCATTATTATCACTATTATTATGAGGTGCAAATGAAATAAGATTTATAAAAGAACAGCTCCTAGAAAATAGTAGCTACTATATAAATAGTAGGCATTATTGAAATCCTGATTCCCTGACTCCTCCCCTTGTGTTTATTCTTCCTTGATCTTAATAGATCTACCATATGTCCAGGCTTTTAGTTAAGTCTCTGCATTCCAGAGGTCTAGAGGTTCTCAATTTATCAATAGCAGCTAGTTGTCAGACCCTCCCCCATTATTGAGACCCAGAGAGATGAAGTGACTTATCTGAGATGATAGATCTGTGACTATATCAATATATGAGTTGCCTCCAGTGACTTGGCATAGTGAATAAGAGGTGTAGAACTGAAAACAGGAAGACCTGAGTTCAAATCCAATCCTAGAAACTTCCTAGCTGTGTGAGCCTAGGCAAGTAATTTAACTTCTATTTATATCAGTTTCCTCATATGGAAAATAAATATAATAGCAACTACCTCCTGGGTTTGCTGAGAGGATTAGATGTAATAATATTGATAAAAGCATTTAATACAATGCCTATAATTTAAATGTTTGATTCTTTCTTTCTTTCCTTTTCTTTTTTTCTTGCTGTCTACTGTCTTCTAAGCCCTAATGCCTCAAAAATTGCAAGTGATAGAAAATCCTTTACATAGACTATTGATGGCAAACCTTTGGAGAGGGGAGGGGAGCAGCCCAGCCCCACATCCCTCTGGCTTTCTAGTATCAAACTCTGGCAAGCTCTGGGCTGGGATGATGGTGGGCATGCCCACAGAGAAGGCTCTGAGTGCCCCCTCTGGTGTGTGTGCCACAAATTCACCACCATGATAAACCCCTAAACTAGCCAGTTCATTCTCCCTTCCCCACATAATCCTGTACCTTGATATATAATCTGTTCTTTTGATCCCTATCCAAGAATAAATTCATCCATCCTGCTGCCAGTGAATATGACAAACTGCTCTTGTAAACTGTCTCAAAATCTACAAATAATAATAATAATAATAATTTAGGAAGTCACATCCAGCTAAGCATCCATTCTTCTGAAGTGTTCAGGACCATAGGAAGTCAGGGGCACATTGGCTTCACATTAACCCAAGTGTCCTTTATTAGCCCAACTAGAGGGAGGGAGTTGCTCTCAGGAACAGCAGTTCCTTTCCTTCAGAAAATCAGATTTAATCTCTAAACAGCTGTCAGGATGATGGCATGCTGAGCTCTCAGCCTCTCACTTCCCAGAGCAGTAAGAGGCTCATGCCCAGAAGTGTATTTATTGAACACAAAGCTACACATCTTGTCCCTACCCTGCTGGGTCAGCCATTAGCCCTCTCCCCAAGCCCCTTTGAGTCCAAGAATGAGTTGCAGATCTTTATTATTAAAGATTCACTTCAACTACCTGAAAGTGAATTAATCAGATTAGTAACATGTGAGTTAACATGTAAGTAAGATTGCAAAGAGAATCAAGAACTAATCTAGTTCAAACCAAGTGTTCTTCTTACTAGGTAATTATAATGACCTGGAAAGAACTGAAGAGATGCACTTCCATCTTTTCAGAAGTGGTGGGCGAGGGGTGTGTGATATTGGATACACCATTAGACACAACCAATGTGCTAACTAGTTTTGTTGAACTGCTCTTTTTCTTTATTAATCTCTGTTACGAATGTTACAATAAAATTGCATCAGTGACTCCATTTGGCCCTTGGCCACCATTTTATGAAGTTAAGTTTCAACTTCTTGGAAGTCACCTGATTTTATAGAAATGCCAAGATTCCCCACCCCAACGGTCACTCAATTTAAGGAATGTCACAAAACCATGCCTCTCCCTCTCACCTCAGTGCCTGCCTCCTGATCCACTTCAACAATAAGAAACCGGGTGTCTCCGTCTTTATATTCCTGTTTTTCCTGTTTTTCCCTCTCTACAAATTGTATATTAACTATGTAGAAATCAATAGTCAGTGTTGGACACGCTTTGTTCTTACAGTCACATGCAATGATAAATCAATGCCTGACTGTAACTACTCTGCTTCCTTAGTCTACCATAATTCAGGCAGCTAGAAGATAAAGAGGATAGAGGGTCAAGCCTGCACTCAGGAAGACTTCTCTTCCTGAGTACCTGACCTCAAATACCAGCTGTGTGACCCTGGGCAAGTCACTTAACCCTGTTTGTCTCCATTTTCTCATAGTTGAAAAGAGCCAGAGAAGGAAATAGCCAATTACTCCACTAAATTTACCAAGAAAACCCCAAATGAGGTCACAAGGTGTAGGACACAACTAAAGCGACTGAACAACAACACAAGGAATGTTTTCATGGGGAAGGTAAAGGAAGAAAAGAAGATTGTGTAAAAACAAAAGTGATCAATAAAAAGAATTATAAAGTTTTTATGAAAGCAATGCAGACAATGACGGCAGTATCGATAGGAACAACACACACACACAAAGCAATGGGACTGATAAATTTAAATAAACACTGTTAGTTCAGGAAAATCAATAAGGAAATATCCCTTCCCTATGTCAGTGGAGAAGTGAGGATTACAGAGGTGGAAGGCTTTATGCACTGTCAGGGATGGTCACTGTTTGATTTCGTTTCAAGTAAATGTTTTTCTTTGTCACAAAGAAGGCTTAAAAATAGCAAGGAACAGTGTATTAAAGCAAGATGACTTTAGTTCAGAGCAAAAGGCAACAATAAAGCATCTTTTAGAAAGGTCATCAATCTATTTGTACAGCCTTAAGCTGAAGGTTTCTTCTTGGGGAAAGGGGGAAAGGGAGAATATGAAAATAAAAATGTGATGAGGGATGGCGAACGCAGACAACAAAGCCAGAGCTAAAACAGGTCTAGGCAGGCCAAAGCATCTGTCAGAAAACACATGTCTGCTTGCTTTCAGTCGTTTTTCAGCTGGATCTGACTCTTTGTAACCCCATTTAGGGTTTTCTTGGTAAAGATACTAAACTGGTTTGCCATTTTCTTCTCTAACTTCTTTTACAAATGAAGAAATTGAGGTAAATATGATTTAGTGACTTGCCCAGAGTCACACAAATAGTAAGTGTCTGAGGCTGGATTTTAACCCAGGAAGGGAAGAGGAGTCTTCCTGACCTCAGGTTCCTCACTCTATCCTCTTCCCCATATTCTAGTTCTTTCCTTCCAGTTTTAGCATTATATTCATTGACATCTGGTGACTTAAATGTATCAAAGCTAGCTGTGTGACCCTGGGCAAGTCACTTGACCCCCATTGCCTAGCCCTTACCACTCTTCTGCCTTGAAACCAATACAGAGTATTGGTCCCAAGACAGAAGGTAAGGGTTTAAAAATATATATATATATATATATATGTATATACATATATATATATATATATATATCAAAGCAGCTACATTCTCTTTTCCTGTATCTCAACTTACTCTCTTATGCATCAACTCTAAAAACTATTTTTGTTTTGTCCTTTCTAATGTCCTCAGTGATACTGCTCTCTGGCCCCTAACCCCATTGTGGTACTTTATGTATTTTGTCTCTACACACACACACACACACACACACACACACACACATATGTAGATAGATAGATAGATAGATAGATAGATAGATACATAGATACATAGATAGATAGAAGGATAGATAGATAGATAGATACATAGATACATAGATACATAGAAGGATAGATAGATAGATAGATAGATAGATAGATAGATAGATAGATAGATAGAAGGATAGATAGATAGATAGAAGGATAGATAGATAGATAGATAGATAGATAGATAGATAGATAGATAGATAGATAGATAGATAGAAGGATAGATAGATAGATAGATAGATAGATAGATAGATAGATAGATAGATATCAATGTTGATTCCCCTCATTAAAATATGAGTTCCCCAAGGTCAGGAAATCAGGGGCAATTTCTCTTTTGTCTCTATCACCAGCATCAAACAGGGTCTGGCACAATGGCGATCCCATTCTTTGCCACCATACTAATAATTCAGGCCCTCATCACTTCATACTTGTATTATTGCAAGAAGAACCTACTGGTTGGTCTCCTTTCCTCAAATTCTCCCCAGTTCAGTCCATCCTCCACTCAGATGTCCAACTGATCTTCCTAAAGGGTAGATATGACCATGTCACCTCCCCTACTCAATCAACTCCAGTGGCTCCCTCTTACTTCCAGAAGCAGATGCACAATCCTCTATTTGACTTTCAAAGCTCTTTATAACCTGGCATCTTCCTGCCTTTCTTGTCTTCTTAATTCCTCATTTCCTTATATGTAATCTACAATCCAAGGCAGGTAGGTGGCACAGTGGATAGAGCTCCAGAGGTAGAAATCTGGAAAACTCCTCTTCCTAGTTTAAAATCTGTCCTTGGACATTTACTAGCTGTGTGATCATTACCAAGTCACAACCCTATTTACCTTAGTTTCCCTGAATTCAAACCCAATCTCAGACAATTACTAGCTGTGTGATTCTGGGCAAGTCACTTAACCCTGTTTACCTCAATTTCCTCTTTTGAAAAATGAACTGGAGAAGGAAATGGCAAAGTACTTCAGTATCTTTGCCCCAGATGGGTTCATGAACAGTTGTACACCACAGAAACAAATGAACAGCAATCTACAATCCAGCAACATGTCTTCTTGCTGTTCCTCAAACTCTATATTATATCTCTTCTCTCCTTGACGCTTGAATGGTGGTCTCCCATGCCTTGAATCCTCTCCTTTCTTACTTCCACCTCTTGTCTTCCCAAGGCCTTCAAGGCTTAGCTCAAATCCTACCTTTTGCAAAAAGCCTTTTCTAATCTCATCCTCTTCCCTAGAGTCTCTCCCCCAGCCCAGATTATCCACTATTTACATAGTTATTCCACAGAATCTCTCACTATTTGAATGGGGAGTTCCTTGAAGGGAGAATCTATGTTTTTCCCTTTCTTTGCAGGCCCAGTGATCAGCATAGCACTTATTATATATTTAGTACTTATTAAATGAGCATTTACTTATTGACTGATTGAATAAATGCTTGTATAATTGAAAATGTTACCCTAAAAAAAAAGAACTACATTTCCCAAGAGCTCACTGACTTCCTGTCATTATGTACTTCCTGTAGACAGATGATATAATGCAAGGAAGGGGAGAGTCCCACCTCTTTCTTGGACTTGCAGCCAGCAGTGATGGTGGTGAGTGGAGATTTCAAAAATGGCTAACCAGCCATGGGCACATGGTCTTTATTTTGTATCTTCTTTATTCCTTGATTTCTATTGATCTTTAATAAACCCCCATAAAATATAATATTTTTATTATTAGAGATTACAATTTAATTTTTATAGCTTATTAAATGAATTAATGAATCAAGTATAAGTTTCATAATAACTTGAGATAAGTGCAAACAAATCACCTTCCCATTCAGCTTTTGGAGGCTTAAAACAATAAACTTTCTCGTTCTTTCTCTCTAGAATGGCTTACCCATCCTCTAACTCAATGGTTCTCAACCTTTCTAATGCCATGACCCCGCAATACAGTTCCTCATGTTGCAGTGACCCCAAACCAAACAATTATTTTGGTGGCTACTTCAAAACTGTAATTTTGCTACAGTTATGATTTGGAATGTAAATACCTGATATGCATTATGTATTCTCATTGCTACAAACTGAGAGGTTGAGAACCGCTGCTCTAACTGAACTCACATTGACAAGAGGGGTAGCAGGGCTTTCCCAGAGTGGGGATTGGCCATAGGCATGACCACCACGCTGTTCCTTTTAACCTCCCAGGTTCTGAAAGATTCCCCTGATGTGGGGTGGATGCATTCCTACTATTTGTGACTCCAGCCCCCAAGGCCCCACCACTGTACTTCCAATTTATACAAAATTAGACACAATGACACCACTTATTCTAAAATATGAAGCATTTGCTAAATGACAAATAATCATAATATTTATTCAGAAGAATACAAAAACATAATCATAGGAATAATCAAAACATCACAGGACACCCATAAACCTGTCATTCTCTCGGGGCAATGTACCCAGTTGTAGGAGGAAAGAGAGTTGGAAAGTACAAATTTTAAAGGATCCTACCAGTGATGTAGGCATCTAAATGGTGCAGTGAAAAGAGAACCAGGGCTGAAGTCAGGAAGACCTATGTTCAAATTTGATCTCAGACATCTACTATGTGATCTTTAAGCAAGTCACTTAACCAACCCTGTTTGGCTCAGTCTCCTCACCTATAAAATGAGATGGAGAAGGAAACAGTAAATCACTCTAGTACTTTAGGCAAGAAAGCCCCAAGTAGGGTCACAAAGATTCAGCCAGGACTGAAACAAACAACAACGACAAAGCAATGAGGTGCATAGGTAGGGAAACCCAAGACAGTGTATGACTGGACTGGTGATATTGATGTCTTTGATCTCTTTAGGGAACAGTCTGTTTTACATGTTAACTGCTGGACAAAAGCAGTTGGCCGTTCCTCTGCTTGAGGCAGAGTAGATACAATACTGGCACAAAGAATGACTTCCTAGATCCAGATTCACTGAAAAGGGTTCACTTTTCTCCCATGTGTTATAATTATATTGTTATTAATTTTGACAATGAACAAGACCACTGAAGAAGAATAGGAATTTTATGGTTTCTGTAGAAGATTCCAACAGGAACGGTACAGTAAATTGGTCACCTGTCCTGGAATCAAGAAGATCTGAGTTCAAATATAGCCTCAGATACTTCCTGTGTAACACTGGGCAATATAAACTCCTGAAAAAATGAAGGTAATTATAGCACCTTCCTCACAGGATTGTTATAAGGATCAAATGAGATAATATTTCTAAAGAGCATTTAGCACAGTGTTAGATAGTAAATGCTTAATAAATCCTTCTTTCCTCCCTTCCCTCCCATCTCTGGCCTTCACAAGTCACCTCCCTGACAAAGCCTTTTTTTTCTCTGCTCTTCTCCACATAGCATAGCAATGTCACACTCTTTTTGCACACAGTCACCTTTAACAGAGTGCTAAGAAATTGTTACACTCTTTTAGCAAAAACATATCAGTGTAGCTCTCTTAAACTTAAACTAAAAAACAGGACAAAATAGAAACACTGACTTACCAAAGAAGTTTCCTAGCCCTCCAGCTATATTTGGTGCTGAAAGGCACTAAGTACTGAGGAACCAGCCAGTTCTTCAAATAATGGAGGACTCTGCTTTCCTCTAGTCATATCCCAGAAGCTACAATGCTTTCTTCCAATCAGATGATTCCCACTTCAGCAACCAAGCACAGCTGCCAGAAGTGTTCAGCTCTAGCTGGATTTTTTATTCTGTCTTCTATAAATAACTTTTCCTTTACCTGTGTCCTCTGTACATGACTTCTTCCAAACTATTTTTGAGCTTAGCTTTTTCTCATCTCCTATTTTCTTCTGGTCACTTCTAGCTTCTAATACCACAAATCAGGCATTAACAAATATGTAACAATAATAACAAATAACAATTCATTGTTATTGTTCTATATAGTTATAAAATAACAAATAACAAAAAATAACAATAACAAACAAAATAAAACAAATCCTTATGTTTTAGACATTTACTTCTCTCTTAAATAATAATTTATAATAATCAAGTTAATTAACATTTATACAGAGTTTACTATGTGCCAGGCACTTTACAATTATCTCCTCTGATCTTCACCACAACCTGGGAAGTGTCATTATTATCCCCATTTTTAAGATAAGGAAACTGAGGCAAAAAAGACATTAAATGACTATCCTGGGTATTTTTAAAGCTTGATTTGATTTGTCTCCCTATACTATATCCATTGTGCTATCCTCTTACGCAATATGAAATCCAAGATAGCCATTTTTCTTTTGTTGTTCATGAAAACAAACCTCAAAATCTTAAATAGTTTTAGAAAGAAAGAAATTTATTAGATCACTTGGTAGAGAGAGCTAGAAAGAAAGCTGGTTCTCTCTCCCAGGTTCTAGAAGATTTACATTATATAGTGTCAACTGAAAAACCCATCCATCATATAGAAGAATCTTGGTTGAGTTTTATAGGTTATTTATTTAAAAGGAGAGTGATTAGGCGCACATGCCAGAGAAATCCAGGCTATAGCTCCCAACATAGGAGGGGCAAGGATAATTTAAGCTTCCCAAACACAAAGGGGTGATTTGAGGATTTGGGGATAGAGAGTGGATAGTCTCTTCCAGGAACAGGTAGCACACAGAAGCAGGAATTTTCAGGATGTTTGGTAGCAATGACTGACCACAAGGCTGTTTTGTCATTTTAGACTGTTTCAGATAGTATTTATGTTGTAGAACTCAGCAAGATCAACCAGAAAGCAAAGCATGTCAAGGGAGGGTATTCGGATGATTGATTAGAAGTAAACCACTGGTTTAAAAGGATATAGCAAAAGAAGAAAGGGCAGACCTAGGAGAGTATATCAAAATGCTGGGGAATACACATGTGACAATCATAACTTTGAATATGAATGGCATGAACTCACCCATAAAATGAAAACAAATAGGAGAGTGGATTAAAATAAAAAATCCTACCATATGTTGTCTACAAGAAACACACCTGAGGCAGGGAGATACTCACAAGGTTAGAATCAAATGTTGAAGCAAAACCTATTGGGCCTCAATTGACAGAAAGAAGGCAGGAGTTGCAATGATATCTGAAAAAGCCAAAGTAAATATAGATCTGACTGAAAGGGATAGGGAAGGTAAATACATCCTGATATAAGGAAATATAGACAATAAGAAAATATCACTAATAAAAATGTATGCACCAAATGGTATAGTATGCAAATTTCTAAAGAAGAAACTAGTGGAATTGAAGGAGGAAATAAATAGTAAAACTATACTCGTGAGAGACCTTAAACTACCACTATCAAATTTAGATAAATCAAATAAAAAAATAAATGAGAAAGAGGTAAAAGATGTGAATTAA
Organism: Monodelphis domestica; assembly: GCF_027887165.1. Taxonomy (NCBI): domain Eukaryota; kingdom Metazoa; phylum Chordata; class Mammalia; order Didelphimorphia; family Didelphidae; genus Monodelphis; species Monodelphis domestica. The sequence goes on along the minus strand of NC_077232.1, from coordinate 288,485,333 downwards.
ATCTTTAAAAAATCAGAGTTAATAGATATATGGAGAAAAATAAATAATGACAAAAAGGAATACACCTTCTTTTCAGCAGCACATGGTACATTCACAAAGATTGACCATGTACTAGGTCATAAAATAATGGAAAACAAATACAGAAAAGCAGAAGTAATAAATGCAACATTTTCATATCATAACGCAATAAAAATAATGATCAGTAAGGATACATGGAGAGCCAAATCAAAAATTAAATGGAAATTAAATAATATGATTCTCCAAAATTGGTTAGTTAGAGAGCAAATCAGAGAAACAACTAATAATTTCATTGAAGAAAATGACAATGATGAGACATCCTTTCAAAATCTATGGGATGAAGTCAAAGCAGTACTCGGGAAAATGTATATCCTTGAGTTCATATATTAACAAATTAGGGAGGGCAGAGGTCAATGAATTGGACATGCAAATAAAAAAAACTTGAAAGCAAACAAGTTAAAAAATCCCCAGAAGAAAACTAAATTAGAGATCTTAAAAATTAAGGGAGAAATTAATATAATTGAAGTGAAAGTGAAAGAACTATTGAACTAATAAATAATACTATAAGCTGGCATTTTGAAAAAACAAACAAAATAGACAAAGTACTGGTCAACCTAATTTAAAAAAAGAAAGAAGAAAACCAAATTAAGAGTATCATAGATGAAAAGGGATACCTCACCTCCAATGAAGAGGAAATTAAGGCAATCATTAAAAACTATTTTGCCCACTTATATGGCAATAAATTTAAGTGATATGGATGAATATTTACAAAAATATAAATTGCCTACTTTAACAAAAAAAGAAATAGAATTCTTAAATAATCCCATACCAGAAAAAGAAATTGAACAAGCCATCAAAGAACTCCCTGAGAAAAAATCGCCAAGGCCTGATGGATTCACAAGTGAATTCTATCAAACAGTCAAAGAACAGCTAATCCCAATACTATACAAACTATTTGATATAATAAGCAAAGAGGGAGTTCTACCAAATTCCTTTTATGACATAAATATGGTACTGATTCCAAAGCCTGGCAGGTCAAAAACAGAGAAAGAAAACTATAGACCAATCTCCTTAATGAATAGAGATGCAAAAATCTGAAATGGGATACTAGCAAAAAGACTCCAGCAAGTCATCACAAGGGTTATTCACTATGATCAGGTGGGATTTATACCAGGAATGCAAGGATGGTTCAATATTAGGAAACCATCCACATAACTGAGCATATCAACAAGCAAACAAAAAAAAATCACATGATTATCTCAATAGATGCAGAAAAAACCTTTGACAAAATACAACACTCATTCCTATTGAAAACACTAGAAAGTATAGGAATAGAAAGGCGTTTCCTAAAAATAATAAACAGTATCTATCTAAAACCATCAGCCAACATCATCTGCAATGGGGAAAAACTAGATGCATTCCCAATAATATCAGGAGTGAAAAAAGATGCCATTATCACTGCTATTATTTAACATTGTACTAGAAACACAAACAGTAGCAATTAGAGAAGAAAAAGAAATTGAAGGTATTAAAATTGGCAATGAGGAGACCAAGCTATCACTCTTTGTGGATGATATGATGGTCTACTTAAAGAATCCTAGAGAATCAACCAAAAAGCTAGTCGAAATAATCAACAACTTTAGCAAAGTTGTAGAATACAAAATGAAGTCATCAGCATTTCTGTATATTTCCAACACATCTCAGCAGCAAGAATTAGAAAGAGAAATTCCATTTAAAATCACCCTAGACAATATAAAATACTTAGGAATCTATCTGCCACAACAAACACAGGAACTATATGAACACAACTACAAAACACTTTCCACACAATTAAAACTAGATCTAAACAATTGGAGAAACATTAACTGCTCATGGGTAGGACAAGCTAACATAATAAAAATGACCATCATACCCAAACTTATTTACTTATTTAGTGCCATACCCATCGAACTATCAAAAAACTTTTTTACTAAATTAGAAAAAACCATAATAAAGTTCATTTGGAATAACAAGAGATCAAGGGTTATGAAAAAAAAATGCAAAGGAAGGTGGCCTTGTAGTACCAGATCTCAAACTATACTATAAAGCAGTGGTCATCAAAACAATATGGTACTGGCTAAGAGACAGAAAGGATCAGTGGAATAGACTTGGGGTAAGTGATCTCAGCAAGACAGTCTATGACAAGCCCAAAGATCTCAGCTTTTGGGACAAAAATTCATTATTTGATAAAAAAAAAACTACTGGGAAAATTGGAAGACAGTGTGGGAGAGATTAGGTTTAGATCAACATCTCACACCCTACACCAAGATAAACTCAGAATGGGTGAATGACCTGAATATAAAGAAGGAAACTATAGGTAAATTAGGTGAACACAGAATAGTATACATGTCAGACCTTTGGGAAGGGAAAGACTTTAAAATGAAGCAAGACTTAGAGAAAGTCACAAAATGTAAAATAAACAATTTTGATTACATCAAATTAAAAAGGTTTTGTACAAACAAAACCAACATAAGCAAAATTAGAAGGGAAGTAACAAATTGGAGGGAAAATCTTCATAACAAAAACCTCTGACAAAGGTCTAATTACTCAAATTTACAAAGAGTTAAATCAATTGTACAAAAAAAAAATCAAGCCATTCTCCAATTGATAAATGGACAGGGGACATGAATAGGCAATTTTCAGTCAAAGAAATCAAAACTATTAATAAGCACATGAAAAAGAGTTCTAAATATCTGATAATCAGAGAGATGCAAATCAAAACAACTCTGAGGTATCACCTCACGCCTAGCAGATTGGCTTACATGACAGCAAAGGAAAGTAATGAATGCTGGAGGGGATATGGCAAAGTTGGGACATTAATTCATTGCTGGTGGAGTTGTGAACTGATCCAACCACTCTGGAGGGCAATTCAGAACTATGCCCAAAGGGCACTAAAAGACTCTATGCCCTTTAATCCAGCCATAGCACTGCTGGGTTTGTACAGCAAAGAGATAATAAGGGAAAATACATGTACAAGAATATTCATAGCTGCGCTCTTTTTGGTGGCAAAAAATTGGAAAATGAGGGGATGCCCTTCAATTGGGGAATGGCTGAACAAATTGTGGTATATGTTGGTGATGGAACACTATTGTGCTCAAAGGAATAATGAACTAGAGGAATTCCACGGGAACTGGAACAACCTCCAGGAAGTGATGCATAGTGAGAGGAACAGAACCAGGAGCACATTCTACACAGAGACTGATACACTGTGGTACAATCGAATGTAATGGACTTCTCCATTAGTGGCAATGCAGTGATCCTGAACAACTAGGAGGGATCTATGGGAAAGAACACTATCCACATTCAGAGGAAACACGGTGGGAGTAAAAACACCGAAGAAAAACAACTGCTTGATTACATGGGTTGAGGGGGATATGATTGGGGATGTAGACCCTAAAGGAAAATCCTAGTGCAAACATCAACAGCATGAAAATAGGTTCTGATCAAGGACACATGTAATACCCAGTGGAAATGCATGCCAGCCACGGGAAGGGCAGGGGGAGGGGAGGGAGTAATAAAATATGATTTTTGTAACCATGTTTGAAATTGACCAAATAAAATTTAACTAAATAAATAAAATATATATATTTTTAAAGAATATTTTCGGGGGCAGCTGGGTAGCTCAGTGGATTGAGAACCAGGCCTATAGACGGGAGGTCCTAGGTTCAAATCCGGCCTCAGCCACTTACTAGCTGTGTGACCCTGGGCAAGTCACTTGACCCCCATTGCCTAGCCCTTACCACTCTTCTGCCTTGGAGCCAATTCACAGTATTGACTCCAAGACGGAAGGTAAGGGTTTAAAATTTAAAAAAAAAAAAGAATATTTTCACAATCATATTTTGACAGTTACCCACACTGGAGTCAAACACAAATCATTTGACAAAAGTATCATCATACAGGAGATACACAAATCACATGAAGGTGAAAAATAAACTTGAATGGACCATAAATGAGTGCTGTATGTGATAACTCAAAACCAAATTTTTTAGATGTATTCAGGACCCAGAGGAATCCAAAATGCCTTGTAGCCATCTCTAGCATTCCTAGAGAATTACTAGGATCAGCTGACATCTAATCACATAAAGTCAGGTTCAACGATATGATAATTTTTCCAAATAATATAATAAAATCATTTTCCCCACACTCTCAGGTATGCCACCAGCAACCCTTATATGATTAATTGTCCCGCGGTCCCAAACCATTATCTGACTTATAGTTCATCAGCTAAATCCTTTAAAATTCTGAAAGATATCATATGTAAATGAGCCAATGGATTCCCAGTGCTCTGCAGCAGTCTTTGCCTCATTCAGGGCTCTATTTTCAATTAAGTCCTCTCAGTTTCTTCTACATTTAACAGAAGTAGTTTCTCTCCACTGAATAGTCTATGTCTCTCCTCCATCATTTTATCTGTTGAGCTGTGCTTCTTCTCAAGTCAATTTTTATCAGTGTTCCATACACAAATGTCCTTTTTCTGTCTCCCTATGGCAGCCAAAAGAGTATATTATTATATAATTATATATTATTGGCAACCTTGCCAATATAGTTCTTTCCTATATCTCTGTGCCTTAGAGCTTGAGAATACATCTCCTCGGACCTCCAGGAAATTTGTAAATTAATGAAGTTGTAGAAGAGACTGTTAAAGTCCTTTCTATCTTAGATCTATTATCCTGTGATACTACTTAGGTTTTAAAAATACTGGGGGGCAGGGGACAGCTAGATGGTTCAGTAGATAATGAGCCGCGCCTGGAGATGGGAGGTCCTGGTTTCATTTTGACCTCTGACATTTCCTAGCTGTGTGACCCTGGGCCCAAGTCACTTACTCCCCATTGTCTAACCCTTACTACTTTTCTGCCTTAGAACCAATACATAGTATTGATTCTAAGATGGAAAGAGCTTAAAAAATACTGAAGCACCCCCAGAAGCACAAAATAGTGCATAGATATGCAACTGATTCCATTATAGACCCAGAGGTAGCCAGAGAAATATTAATATGGAAAACTAGAAACTGAACTCTGAGTAGAACCTTTTTCCTTCTGAGTTCCTGTGACGGTAGGACATAATTAGCTTGGAAAAGGAGCTCTTGTACTCAAGTGTTGCTTATTTCCAACTGTCTTTTGAATATCTGATGCAGAATTCCCCTTAATCTTTTCTGAGTCTATAGAATTAGGATATTTTTATTCTAGTGCTTTCTTTTCTTTCTTTCTTTTTTTTTTTAGGAAAGCACTGAGCTGGAAAATTTTCTCAGGCAGAGCCCACAATTTACATCAACTGCAAAGACTATTCCCTGGACTCAGCCTTGACCTCTGCCCACTGCTATTGGCCTTCCCAGATTCTCAGCCAAAAGCCCTAAGATCCCTGTTTGTCTTCAGTAGACTTCTTTCTGGAGCCAAAATTTATGATAATGTAATTATAACCAATGGGAGATAAATTAACTATTTTCAATGATTCTATCCAGAAGAAAAACAGGAAGCCATTCCATGTGAATAAAACATTACGGAAATGATCAGTGGAAGAAGCATTGAAATTCAGCCTTGACCTTTGTCTCACACAATCCTAGCTTTCTCTCTGCTAGGGATAAGCTGCATAAATGTCTACAGCTTTTAGCTGTAACTTACTTATATGCTTTCCCTCAGTTCTCAATAGCTTAGTGACTGGGCTCATGTCACACGGATTTAAAGATATAGAAGGTAGAAACAACAAGATTGGGCAGCCAATGGAATAGGTGGAGTGAATGTAAGTGAGGAGTCAAGGAGGATAGCATGGTTTCAAGGCTGAGTCTTTGGGCAATTGGGAGTGCCTTCAACATTAATAGGAAACTTGGGAAGAGGGAAAGGTTCAGGGAGAAAGATAATAAATTCTCTTTGGAACATGGTGATTTTGAGATGCCTGCAGGACAACTAGATCTAGACGTGCAAAAGGCAGTTAGAAGATGATGTGAAGCTGGAACTCAGAAGGGAGGTTAGGAATGTAGAAATAGATCTGAAAATAATCAGCGTTGAAATGACACTGGAGTCCATGGGAATTGATGACATAGCCAAGTGCATCAGTGTAAAGCACAGGTTCTTTGAAATAGATTGATAACTTGTTTTGTTACTGAAGTCAGCTTCCTTATAACCTCATGTATTTTATTTTATGCATTTAAAATCATTATTCTGAGAAGGGGTCCACAAGTTTTCACCAGACTACCAAAGAAGTCCATGACACAAATCATTTAAGAATGCCTCCAATATGAGGGCAGCTGGGTGGCTCAGTGGATTGAGAGCCAGGCCTAGAGATGAGAGGTCCTAGGATCAAATCTGGCCTCAGACACTTCCCAGCTGTGTGACCCTGGGCAAGTCACTTGACCCCCATTGCCTAGCCCTTACCACTCTTCTGCCTTGGAGCCAATACACTGTATTGACTCCAAGACTGAAGGTAAGGGTTTAAAAAAGAAAAAAAAAGAATGCCTCCAATAGAGGGCGAAGAAGGCTCAGAATTGAGCCTTAGGGAGCACCCAAGATTAATCAATGTGGCTTTCGAAGGAAGGAAACAAACATTTATTAAGTGCCTTCTATGTACCAGGCACTGTGTTAAGTAATATACAAATATTAAATATTAACTCACAATAATCTTGGGAGATAAGTGCTAGTATAATCCAAATTTTACTTTCAAGGAAACTGAAACTGGGTCCTATAGATGGTGTCTGAGGCCATATTTGAGCTCAGACCTTCTTGTGTGAGTGAGCCCAGTATTCTGTCCACTCTATCATCTTGCTGACTTAGATGAAGATTTAGCAAAGGAGGAGGAAGACTAGTCAAAGAGGAAAAAAGAATCAGGATAAATACCACTAAAACCTAGAAAAGAGAGTATTAAGGAAGAACTGTCAAAGGCCAGCAAAATTTCTAGCAGTTCAAAACCCCTTTGTGGATAACATGGCCAGAAATCCCCAAGGCCTCTCCTCTGCTGAGAAAACCACTTCAGAGTTGAAGCTTTGTCATTCACCAAATGCATAAGCTCCCAACCATGAGCAAAGCCCAAGAGAAAAGGACCAGTAGGATTGGACGGCTGAGTCTGAGACAGTCTTCTTGAAGGTGCTCCAGTTCCATCTACAAAGTCCTAAATGTTGGCTCTTAACCATCTGAAAAGTAATCCAGAACCAGGGACAATATATATGCATGCTCTTTACTAGAGAGCCTATCGTGTCCAAAAAAGCAGGATCCCCAAAGGCCATCAAAGGCATTCTGCCATTGTCCCAACACCTGTTTAAACCAACTTGCCTCGAAGGAATAAAAGGCCACTCTAATATTTCCCAAATAACTCATATGCATAAACCACAAAAAGAACAACTTTAGAGTAAAAACTTCTGGAATCCTGACCCCTACAGTTGTTTGGTGATTCCTGGGCAAGTAGCCATTGACTAGTTCTATCAAAGTTTGCTAAGATGGCGGTTCAGGAAATGTACCAGAATGGCAGCATCCATTAGGGTGACTCAGCCAAGTATTATGAAGAGTCATTTAAAGGAAAGATTAATGGCAAGACAACCCTTCTCTCTGATTTTCTGCCTGAGAGATGACAGGTCTAAGGGACCAGAGCAGAACCAGTCCTATAGAAAAATAAGAAAGAATTTAAAAGTCATGAATGAACTCTCAAAGTAAAAAATAAAGCCAGACTCATATGGATTAACAAATGAATTTTGTCCAAATTCCATCAAACATTCCAAAAACAATTATTTGACATATTAATAGAAAAAGGTTTTATAAACTGTTTGCAAAAATAAAGAAGGAAATATCTAATCAAACTCCTAGTCTACAAAGGTTGTCTTGATAGCTAATCAAAGGAGAAATATGGTAAAGAAATAAACCAATAGACCAATATCTCTAATGAATATCAATGGGAAAATGTTGAATAAAATAGTAACTAAAGAAGTATTAAAATGCTTCTACAATATGACTAGTTGGATTCATATCAGTAATGCAGAGCTGTTTTAATATTGAAAAAACTCAAAGTACAGAAGATCATGTTATTGACAAAAACAATAACAATCACAATTCCATCAATATAGGTAGAAAAAGCTTTTGATGTGGTTTTCCAGGTGCCATTATGTAAGTCCAGTAAGAAATTCACAGTAATAACAGAATAAAATGAAAATAAAATTTGTTATTTTAACTTCTAACTACTGTTACAAACCAAAAGTAATCTGTGCAACTAATAAATACACTTGTCATTGTAAATAATCTTTGTTGCTCATTCGTTTCAACTCTTTGTGACCCCATTTGGAGTTTTCTTGGCAAAGATAATGGAACAGTTTGGCATTTCTTTTTCCAGCTCATTTTATAAATGAGGAACTGAGGCAAAGAGGGTTGGTTAAATGACTTGCCCAGGATCATATAGCTAGTAAGTATCTGAAGCCAGATTTTAAGTCAGGAAGATGAGTCTTGACCTGGCTCTCTATCCACTGCACCAAAGTAAATAATAAATAGTAATAATAACAAAAAACTAATTTTTGTATAAAACTTAAAGATTTTACAATTATGACTTTATAATTATTTTGAAATAAAGCTTTATTTCATTTCAAAATAAAAGCTTTTATTGTACTTAAAGTTGTTTTGTAATTTAAAATGTAAAAAACCATTCTTAGCTCCCAAACAATACAAAAGCAGGCAGCTACCTAAAACACAGATATCAAACATGTAGCCCACAACAGTCCAAAGTGCCACCTAAAGCAATTTAAGATACTATTATTGGAAGGACAGCTAGAGAGCATAATGGATAGTGCACTAGTGCTGGAGTTTGGAAGACCTGGGTTCAAATCTGAACTCAGATACTTCCTAGCCAAGTGACCATGGACAAGTCACTTAACCCCAAATGCCTAGCCCTTATTTTTCTGCCTTGAAAGCAATACTTAGTATCAATTCTAGAACAGAAGGTAATAGTTTGGATTTTTTTAAGATATAATTGAGAAATGGTTAACAAAATAAAGAAAATACAATAAAAACAATACATTTTAAAATTAAATCAATATTCAATCCACAGGGATCCTTAGGAACAAAATGGCAGCCTTCATTTCCACTTAAAATCAGTTTGATGGCTCTGCTCTTGAGGACTTTTTAACCTGGTAAATGATTTTAGGACTATTACTAGATATTCCTGACATTGGGGATGCAAGAAGCCTGGCAAAAGCAGCACAACATAAGGGAAAAATTAAACCAAGAAGAAAAGACAAAAGACTACCATAAGCAGTATAATGGCCCATCATAATAGTGATCAAATGGGGAGGGCACAAATGGTCCATTTCCTGACTCTAGAACTCTATCCGCTGTACTACCTCACTTCTGTTCTCCTCTTTTTTCCCAATGGTGAGGAGAAGATGGGAAATGCTGCCCAAAAAAGGTAAAGAAAATCACTGATGTGTCTCTAAGTGCAAAGAAGAGAAAAGAAGGAAAGCCCGAAGGAAACACAGACAAAAAGGACAGCTTTGAAAGTTAAACCTTTAATTTATTACATATAGCAAAGTTTGAAGTAATTTTGCCTGGTGTTATTTATACTGAGGAAACAATGAACCCTAATGGCTGAGAAAATGTTGAGCACAACAACAAGTACTTGCCATCAGGGGTTTAATGAGTTGGTTCTAGATATTCTTCAGTTACCCACAGAGAAAGAAACTCCAAGAAAGTAGTGGAGAAAGAATTTGAATGGGAGCCTGCAATCTTTCTAGCTCTGGACCTGTATGTCATCCCCCTTCCATTGACCCAGAAAAATTAAAATCCTTCTCAGGCATGGATGAAAGCTGGGTTACATATATAATTGAAAGAAATCAGGTCATTCTTGATGCAGATTTGCAGTTTCACATATAATATTTTTTCTATCCTACTTTTTTTAGAAATCATTATTTTATTTGGTGTTTGTTGAGTTCACAATTTTTTTAAAAGAAAATTTTTCAAAGCCATACCAGGAGGCTGGTATTAAAAATCCCAAAGCCACAATCGCATGAACCATATAACCACACACACACACACACACACACACACACACACACACACACACACACACACACACACACACATATTTTGTTTGTTTACTACCTGGATAGCACAAACATTCAATGACTTGAATGAATTTGACAATTCCATTATATATTTTTTAATTTCTGTCATTCCAGTACCAAATGGCATTGTTATCATTTTGCTGGGTAACTGACTTATGTCACCAAATGCATCCTTTCTAACATCTCTTCACGTGTAGTTAGACTCCTAAATTGAAAAATCTACCATCTACCTTCTGTCCCTCACATTTTTTCTACACTCAAGCCTTTGTGCAGAATTCATTAGTGACAAGTGATTTGGAGAACAGCAAAACAGGCACTCGAAAAGCACTTGTCAGGAGGGCACTGGGGAGATAAAATGAATAAATATAACCTATTTCACAATGTCGGCATAACTCTTAAAATTGTACTTTCCTCTAAAATCTAGCTAGCGACTCTGAGAGACAGTGCTAGGGAATTGGCTCTCAATGACCCGATTCACTGGTTTCAATTTAAATTTTGGGTCCCTGAGAGAAAATAAAATCAGCTAGGATCTTTGTCCTTATTTCAAACAATATTTTATTTTCCCCACTTACATGTAAAAACAATTTTAACATTTTAATTTTAAGTTCCAAATTGTCTCCCTCTTTCCTACCCTTCCTCCTTCATTCCCTCCCACCCTTTTCTCTTCCCTGAGGCAGTAAGCAATCTGATATAGATTTCACATGAGCAATCTTTGTCTTTTCTTAATTGCAATATAAGCAAGAAATTATAAGGTTTAGTATATAGTGTTGGACTTGGAGACAAGAAGACCTGAGTTTAAATCCTACTTTGGTTACATGCTAGCATCTGACTCTGGACAAATCACTTGACCTCCCTGAACCTCAGTTTCTTCATCTATAAAATGGAGATATAATAGCACATACTTTCCTGGGCTGTTATGAGAATCAAATGAATGAGATATTATATGTAAAGGACCTTGTCAACCCTTACAAAGCTTCCTATTGCACTCTCTCTACAGTATGCTCAAAAAATGCACCCCAGTCTCTAGCATCCATTCCACTTCCAACTACCTAAAACTTATATATATTTTTATATATATAAAATCTCATTTCCTTAGCCACAAAAGATGAACTGGCAAGACTCAACCATTTCTAACATTCACTTATTCAAGCATTTTGTGTGTAACTACCGTGTGTTAGAGCACCTAGGTGACATAGTGAATGGAATACTGGGTCTGAAGTCAGGAAGATTCATCTTCCCAAGTTCAAATCTGACTTCAGACACTTCCTAGCTGTGTGACCCTGGGCAAGTCACTGAACCCTGTTTGCCTCAGTTTCCTCATCTGTAAAATGAGCTGGTGAAGAAAATGGCAGACCACTCCAGGATCTTTACCAAGAAAATCCCAAATGAGACTATGAAGAGACAGACACAACTGAAACAACTAAACAAATTATGTTCTAAGTGCTAATGAGACAAAGACAAAAACAAAACAACTCCTGCCATCAAGGAGCTTATACTCTGTAGAGGGAGACAATCCACATAGGAATGTGCACAACGTAAGTGTATAGATAAGGTAGGTGTAGATATATCTATCTATATACACTCATGTGTGTGTATACATACAACCACGCACAAGGTAAGTGGAGGGGCGGCTTACTAACAGAAAACTGACCCTAAGCTAAGAGGCAAGCCTGGAAGGAGGCAGAGACTCTGGGGCAGGGCATGGAAACTGAACATTTTAATAGTTTTATTCATTGTACAAAACCAGGTTTCAACCACACAGCACAGAACGGCTACATTTTAAATGTATTGAATTAATTAATTAATTAAATGAATTGAAATTCAATTGTCCTTGTGGGCAAATGGCAGATTAGTCAACAACGAGCTGGCCCCAGAGTTCAGAAAGTCTCACACCTGTCAAATGCTGTCTCTGAGACCTGGAACAAATCATAAGCCATTCAGTTACGTAAGCAATTCTTTTAGACTATTCGTTGCAGAGGGGCAGCTAGGTGGCTCAGTGGACTAAGAGCCAAGTCTAAACATTAGACACTTCCTAGCTGTGTGACTCTGGGTAAGTCAATTAATCCCAAATGCCTAGCCCTTACTGCTCTTCTGCCTTGGAACCAGTACTTAATATCAATTTTAAGACAGAAGAATAAAGGTGGTTGTTTTTTTGTTTTAAGAATAATACAAATCGACTGTCTTAGAACCAGTTAGTTTTGATTCTAAGATGGGATGTAAGGGTTTTTTTTTTTAACTATTAGTTGCAGAGGAGCAGGTAGATGACTCAGTGGATTGAGAACCAGTTCTAGAGCCAAGAGATCCTGGATTCCCATCTGACCTCAGACGCTTCCCAGATGTGTGATCCTGGGTCAGTCACTTATCCCCAGTTGCCTAGACCTGACCACTTTCTGCCTTAGAACCAATACACAGTGTTGATTCTAAGATGGAAGGTATGGGTTTAGTTTTTTTAAGACTATTAGTTGCAGAGAAGATGCCTTCCTGCTTTGGTAGAAAGAGTTTCCTAATCTAGGAGTTCTTGATACCAATGAACTCAAAGGGCTACTGCCATTCCCTAACACAGACAGAGCCTGAGTTTCCTGTGTGCCCTGGAGGACAGGACCCCACAAAATGACAAGTCAAAGTCTCATGACTTATTAATCTCTCTCTTCGCCTTTAAGAAATGAAACAGTTGGGAGATGCTTTGCACTAGAACAGAGGGTACTTCCAGGTTTTAGTCCATGGGTTTCCATGGCAACATCATACCTGGGGAAAGGCAGCTTTGTGAAGATCCCTTCATTTGTCTCCATAACAACATCCTCTGGTCTAAAAGGGAAAGATGGCAACTGAATCTGGTGAAGGCAAAAGCGGGATTAGTTAGTAAGTGAGCAAGTTTCCTGGATTCTAGGGAGACAGATCCCTCAGAAGGACGTGCCCTTCCTCTTTTCTCCTTATCTTCAGAAAGGTGACTTTAACAACCAAGTCCCTCAAACAGATCCAGAAACAAATCTATCTGTGGACTCCCATTTTGACAGGAGATCTCAAGAGGATTCTGGGTCTAGAAGACTGACAGAGAATAGGCAGGAGGGGGCACTAGATGGCTCAGGGGATAGAGAGCCAAGCCGAGAGACAAGAGATCCTTGGACTCATATCTGGTCTCAGACACTCCCTAGCTGTATGACTCTGGGCAAGTCACTTAACCCCAAATTACCTAGCCCTTACCACTTTTCTGTCTTTGAACCAATACTTAGTATTGAGTCTAAGACAGAAGGTAAGGTTGTTTTTTTTTAAGACTACAATGGGGGGCTTATTCTATCTGATGCTAATTTTCTTTCAATTTAGTTTTGACAGGTAATTGATGAATGAATAACCTGGGCTCTAGTTGCCTAGATGAACAAATTGACTCAACAAATATATATATTGACCACTGCATGGAATACAAAATAAAGGGGGCAGCTGGGTGGCTCAGTGGATTGAGAGCCAGGCCCAAAGATGGAGGGCCTGGGTTCAAATATGACCTCAGACAATTCCCAGCTGTGTGACCCTGGGCAAGTAACTTAACCCCCATTGCCTAGATCTTACTACTCTTCTGTCCCAGAACCAATATCCAGTATTGATTCTAAGACAGAAAGTAAGGGTTTTAAATAATAATAATAATAATAATAACATACAGACCCTGATCTCAAGGGACTTATAATCTAATTGGGGAGATGAGACTAATTACAAATAAAAATTTAATTTCAACAACAAATATTCAAATATTTATTAAGCATCTACTATGTACAAGGCACTATACTAAACACAAAAGGTACATAGATGAATGTAGGACCATTCCCCATAGATTGTTATTCAAAGGATAGAAACAAATAGTTCTCAAAAAAAGTTCAAATTATAAATGATCAAATAAAAGAATGAACTAAATCTCTAATAAGAGAAGTACAAATCAAAAAGGCCCTAAAGTTTCACTTCACACCAACCAAATGGTCAGAGATGACAAAAGAAGGGAATATTGAAGGGGTCATAGAATGAAAACATACTAAAAGGACAGATAAGTGGTACAAGAGATAGAATGCTGGACCTGGAGTTAGGAAGACTCATCTTCAATTCTCAACTCTGTGGCTTGCTGAGTTATGCAACCTGGGCAAGTCGCTTCACCTCTGTCTGCTTCCGTTTCTTCCTTTCTAAAATCAGGATAATTTAAAAAAAAACCTCTAAAAAAGACTAATTTTCTCAAATTAATAAGGATCTAGGTCAATTGTAAAAAAAAAAAAAATCAAGCCATTCCCCAATTGACAAATGATTGAGGGACATGAATAGGCAGTTTTCAGATAAAGAAATCAAGACTATCAATAAGCACACTGTAATTTGGGGGGGCTCACACTCCTTAGATGGAGAAATAAAGGTTAAAGGCAGTGAGGAAAGGGTTGATAAAAATGACTTCACTCACTACTCCCTCCCAGAGTCCCTGAATTACTTGAGGGAGACAAAATGAAGATCTCCCCTCTGTAAAGGCTTGCCCCTCGATGTCCATGCTGGCCCTCAAGGGTGGTGGAGAAATCTTCTCTACAAGGAGAGGGATGAGGGAGCTCAATCTGAATATGCGCTGCTTTGGGGCACTCACAAGCCTCCCCCTTGTGTCTTCATGAAAACTGGCAACAAGATGGAGTCTGCCAATGGGCTTACTCTAGATGTGAATAAAAGATTGAATTCACTATCTGAACTGCTTATATGATTTAATTGTTGATTGGGGTAAAGGATAAAGGTTAGAGGGGTTGTTGGTCGTCCTAAATCTCTAAGTAAATTTAATTACTGAAGTACAAAATTTTCTTGTAGCCAGGGGAGAGGTAGAATAGGGGAGAGAACACTGCTCACTAATTAGAGTCCAGTATCTCAATAGTTTATGGAATGATAGTCTTTGGAGAAATTTAGATTTGTTGACAGGAACTAGAAGATGTTTTAAATAGGAAACCTTGATGTTAGGATTTCTGTCTGTGACAGAAATCCCCAAAGGTGTCTTGAATGGCCCAGAGAAACAGCTCCTCCTTCCACTCCCTTCGGTCCCAGCACCCAAGAGCCCCTCCTCAGGAGAATTTCGCAGAAGTCCTTGTTCAGTTCCCAACTGCTATTCCTGCTTAATGCACTGTAGACCTCTCAACTTCCATTTCCCCTAACGGTTCTTTTGTCCTACTCCCCATCATTATAATTTCCTGGGTTTGATTTTTGTGAGTCTTTTGCTAAAAGCTCACACCACTTGTGCACTGTCTTTTCCTATGCTTATCCTATGTTCTATCCCACCAAAATAATAAACTCCTATCTTACTATCTTACTCTATCTAAGATTCTATCTACCTATGCTAAGAAAGGTATATAGAAAAGTTTTGGGTAAGAAAGGATAATACAAATTGCATTACAATGTCGCAACACAACGGGTGAACAATTTTGTAACAACAAACAGGTTTTTCTCAAATCCAAAGAGTAAATTCAATGTAACAATAAAATTTTTCTTATTAATAATTCATTACTCTATGCTTAGCTATATACTTTTCTATTCTAATGTTAAACTACTTATGTTTACAAAATAATGTTAAGTTATGCTATTATTTTATTTGGTTATCTATCTTATTTTTGTTAGTATCTCTATCCAAAATATAACAATATACTATAATCTTATCCTTATGCTGTCCCTAAACTGTCTAGCTAAAAAACATAACTTTTCCCCTAGTCCCTATCTGCTTCTTTTCTTATACTATTATTTTAATGTGGTTAGTTACAACACTATTCTATAGGTTCGAAGTTTTGTTAGTAAGTTTTCTCTACTTTTATGTACATATTTACATATGATATATTTTAATAAGGTTTTTCAGTCTTGCGTAGAGATTTTAGCTCTACAAGGAAATGAAAGATGTCCTTGTCAGGTTAAAAAGCTCTATAGACTTAGGAAGTATAGACATTTATACAATATATACATATACACATATATACATTTTGCACATATGCAATCTTCAGACACATTTTTTTACATGAGGTCCATGTCTAGAAATCAGTTTTTATGTTGTGCAATGTCTAATATGTCCTGTTGCATGCACATACTTACCCTTTTTGTTGCAAGGTATCCTTTATCTAACAGAGAACCTGTAGGTTCTCTTCTTTCTTGAAGTTATGTAGTGTTGTTTGCATTTTTATAGTGTGAGATTAATTTGTGTTTTTTGTGTTTATGCCACACTAGTCTTACATATATGGTTTCCCTTTTGTCTTTCTTCTTGGATTGTCCTTTTTTTGCAAGTTTTAAAGCCTTTTTTTACAGGTTTTAAAGTTCTAATTTTGTGTTTTAAGTTGATTCATTTCTTCTTTGCTTCTATCTTTTGTTCTTTTTCTTCATCTGTGGTAGCTGGATTTTTGTCTGTTGTCTACATGTTGACTGACAGGATCTTTCCTCTTGCACTGGAACTTAAGATATGAGTGTGATATGGTGTTTATTGGTTTTAGTTATTGGAATTTTCAGCAGTCTCTTGTGTTTTCTTCATTAATTCACTGGGTTTTGATTTTATTCTAAGTTTTTTAGTAGTTTGTGAGTGTTCTGATTGTTCTCCGTCCATGTTTGGTTTTTGCAATTTTATGTGGGAGTAGTGGAACCATGAATCTTTGTTTGCAACTTTTACCACTGATGGAGAAACAAACAGAATTTCATTTCAACCCAACCATTTTGGATCTGTTACTGATTTTCTTTTGAAGTTCTTTATATATACTATGTCTCTAGGTTTTATACCGTGCAGCGAATACTTTTATGGAACTCTTTGTTGTAATATGCCACTTTCATGCAATTCTTTGAGTCTCTGTTGAATAACCTGAATATATTTATGTGGTTGGCAATCTCCTCCCAACACTGATACATATGCAAGTTTTTGTGTTCTCCCATTCCAGATTGCCTGACCATATAACATCTAGAATGGACATAGGTATAAGTCTCCACTTGGCTTCATCCTGAGATGAAACATTACTATTGGCAGAGCATGTGTCCAGGATATATGTGTTTCTGCACAGACTTTGCCAAAAAGTGCTTTTACATCTCTCTTGAATCTCTCAATCTGGCCTGAACTTTCAGGATGGTACACAGTGTGATAATTTCCTTTTATCCCTAGGTTTTTCAGAGATTATGGCAGCCTGACTTGGGATGACTGTGTGATATTTCTTTACAAAATTATTTATTGCTTTTAAATCCTGAATGAATCTCCATTGCACCCTCCCTTGGGAGTCTGGCTTTTGTTTCTTGATGGGCATGATTGGGGTATTATATATGGTGAGATTGTTGGAACCAAAATTTTCTGTGTATATGTATTGTTAGTAATTATGTTAAGATCTTGTATGGGATTTGTTGGTGACTATGGTAGTTAGTTATTATGTTAAGTTAGTATTATGTTAAGTTAGTATTATGTTAGGTTAGTAATTATGTTAAGATCTTGTATGGGATTTGTTGGTGACTATGGTAAAGGTAAAGATTCTTCTGCTTCCTTGAATATGCTTTTCAGAGGCTGTACAAAGTTAGATGCAGGGAAAGTTTGCATTTGAGGAATGCATACATCTGTGATGGGAATGTGTGACTGATTTAAGCTTCCCTTCCCCTTAGTTGCTTCTGTTATAGATGATGTCATTTGCAGATTATAGAGAGTGTGAATTTTAAAACTGCTCCACCCTACTCAGACTGTACTTTAGAAGATCTGATTTAGCTATTTCCTGATTAGTAACAATGGAGATATTTGGTTTAACAGAGTCAAGTCTTGGGAACTCTACATTTCTCCACCCTACTTAGTTTAACAAGATCAGGAATATCTGCATATTACTCAAAGATTTAATTATCTGAGGAGATGGCCTTCAACAGACATGTGCAGAAACAGCTGACAGACTCTTGGGCTGTCCTAAGTCAAACTAAGCTATCATTGGTACAGATGAGACACAGGAAAGTGACATAAAACCATCTATATAAGGCATGTCACTTCCTCCCTTCTCTCTCTTTCCCCAGAGAGACGACTCTGGCTGACAGCATGCTAAGCATTCCAACATCTTGGTGTGGTGGCAGCTATTTGTCTGAGTCTGACCTTGAGCTGATTCAGGTTCAGGCATTTTTGCTGAGCCCTTTTAGAGTTCAGGCTGATTCTTTCCTCCTTACTTTCTAGAGCCTCTGGTCTTCCTTTTGGCACTAGCCAAAGAGAGAAAATCCTACTCCCTTTCCTTCTTCTTAATCTCTTTCCACTATATCAATTAAATCACCATAAATTTCCAGCTGACTTGGGTATTTTATTGTTTGGGATTTTCCCTGGCGACCAAATAATTAACATAGGTTAGGTCACAATGCTAAATTATCCTTTACAAGAGTCAGAGATTGTGAAGGTAACATTTTGTTCTGGTTTGAATGTATAGGCAACAACGTTTTGGTATTGCTTGACTTTGTGTCTGTTTCCCCTGTTTGTTCTCTGTTTCCTTTCTTTTTTCTGTTTTTTCTTGTTTGTACATGATTTTGGATTAATTCTTCAGTTTGCTTGACAGTTAAGCAAGTGGGGTCCACTTTCAGTTGGAGACTTCCCTGAAAAATCACAAGCTTGGAGTTGTGTCATTATTTGAATGCAATTGTTTTCTGGAGATGGTTTGGGGTAAAACTCTTTGACTTCAGGATTGAGGTTTGATTGTATTGATATGTCAAAGGTATTATCTTCCCTTTAATATTCTCATCTACCACTTCTCCAGGAGGCCTGCTTGTTTCTCTGCTTAACTCTATATGTCTTTCCTTTCCAGTGTTCACTTTTAAAGACTGATTTTCAGCTTTTTTTCCTGTCAGTTGCTATTTGTATGAGAAACTGCTCAGAACACTCATTTAAGTTTGTTTCTTGAACTAATGTAATTTCTGGTACTCTATTTTGCAATTTCCCTGTCATCATTAATCAAAACCGCTGCTCTATTTCATGTTAAGTCTGTTGTAAGAACATTTTTGTATTTTTCTTGGGTTTTTGAATCTTTAGCTTCTATCCCATATATTCTATCTTTGATTTCTGTTACATCCCTCAACATCTGTTGTTCTTCCTCTATTTGCTCTTCAGTTTTAGTTTGTGCTTTACCATCTCCATAATCTATTTCCAAGCCCAAAATGTTTATATGCTGTTTCCCATGTTTAGACTCCGTCTTGCACCCTTTAAATTTTGTTTTATGTGCTAAGGCTGGATCCTGGCTTCATAATTCTGCTTTATATCCTGCAACCACGTTCTAATAACACGGCTCTGCTCCCTGGGCTATAGCTTCTTGCATGCTCTTTAGATCTGGAGTTTGTCTATATATTTTACAATTGTGGTCAAAGCAACTGCTTGACTTGTTTGAATTGCTAATGTTCCTTGTGTTACAATTGTTATAGTACCTGTTTCTGTTGTTGTTTGTGTTCAAGTTTAATTGAACCTTGTAGTGGCAAAATCTGACAATGTGTTCGAATTTTCCACATAAGAAACACCTTTTGTTAGTGTTGTTGTAATATGAGTTTCTTGGTTGCCTAGGCTGTTGATTTTGGTATCCAAGTCTAAAGGCTTAAAGAGTAGCTAATGATTTTACTTCCTCGATTTCCCTATTTTTTATGTACTCCTTTGCATCTTTTAATTGATGACTTAAACCTTTGAGGATCTGGTCTTTTTCTTTTAGAGTCTGTTTGGAGTCAATACTTTCTTGGGATCCTTCGTGAACATAAGATGCAGTTTCATAGAGGTCCTAAATGTTAAGCTTTTCTTAACCTGAACAATGTAATTTGATATATGCCCTGATAGGTAGGGAACTGCCTTTAATGAATTGCCTCCTGATGTGCTGGAGGTTGGAGGCTGGAGTCCTGAAAACCAAGTAAAGTTTCTCCAGCTTCTAGCAAGCAATCGAGAAATATTGGAGGATGCTCTGCTGTTTCTTGCTTTATGTTTTCAAGTTTCCCCTATGAGTCGGGATGCTTGGCGAAGATTTTCGTACTTTCCACCAAGTCTTCTCTAGCCTTTCTTAAATAAATTAAATTTAATTAATTAAAAAGTGTCCTAAATCTCTCATAATTAGAGAAATGTGAATTAAAACAACTCTAAGGTATCACCTCACACCTAGCAGACTGGCCAATAAGCAAAGGAAAGTGATAAATGTTGGAGGGGATGTGGCCAAATTGGGAAACTAATACACTGCTGGTGGAGTTGTGAATTGTTCTAACAATTCTGGAGGGCAATTTGGAACTATGCCCAAAGGGCAATAAAGGACTATCTGCCCTTGGATCCAGCAATACCACTACTAGGTTTGTGCCAAAAAAAAACAAAAAAAATGTTTGTACAAAAATATTCATAGCCTCGCTCTTTGTAGTGGCAAAAAATTGGAAAATGAGGTGGTGCCCATCAATTGGGGAATGGCTAATACCGCAATAAATTGTGGTATATGATGGTGATGGAATACTATTGTACTAGAAGGAATGATGAACAGGAGGATTTCTATATGAACTGGAAAAACCTCCAGGAACTGAAGCAGAGCAAAATGAGTAGAACCAGGAAAACATTATTCACAGAAAGTGGAACATTGTAGAACAAAACAGTGTCATGGACTTTGCTAATACAAGACAATCCTTTATCTTATAAGACTTATAAGGGGCTTATCAGAAAGAATGCTATACAAATCAAGAGAAAAAAACTGTGGGAGTAGAAACACAGAAGAAAAACAAATGCCTAATCATCTGTTTATATGGATATATGACTTGGGGTTTCTGTTTTAAAAGATTGTTTTATTGCAAAAATAAATACTATGGAAATACGTATAAGTGATAACATTTGTATATCCCAGTAAAAGTGCTTATTGGACTCATTGGGGGGAGGCAAGAAGGGAGGGAAAGAAAACAAAATACATAAATGTGGAAAAATATTTTAAAATAAAAATAATAAATTAAACAAAATAAGGATAATAATAGCACTTACCTCTAGGGTTGTTCTAGAGATAAAATGAGACAGTATTTCTAAAGGGCTTTACAAACATTTAAGTATATATAAATAAATGTTAACCTTTAAGTATATATAAATAAATATTTATATAAATTACATATAATTTATTATATAAATTCTGTTTATTAGTAGTAGTAATATATTCTTGATGGTTCATAAATATAAATGTAATTCATAAATTGTTATAACCATTCTGAAGAGCAATTTGGAATTATTCAAGTGACCTAAACGTCTATGTCCATTGACACAGAGATTTTACTGGGAGTCATATATCCTAAGGAGTCACTAGTGGGGAAAGGGTCCTTGAAAATTAAAACAAATCATAATAGCATTGTGTGTATATATGTGTGTATAAGTATGTTAGAAGAGAACAGAGGACAAAACAGGGCTCATTGATTGGAAAACATCTACAAAAATTGTGATATATGAAAGTAAAAGAATATTGTCATAATATGAAAAATAATGACTATGATGGCAAGTGGAAGAAAGGGGAAACTCATATGAAATAATTCAAAATGAATCAAGTAGAGCTAGGAAAACAACATGCACAACAATTCCTACAACATAAATGGAAAGAACCACCACAAAACAATTGTTGAAAAATTACAGAAGCTTAGCCCCCAAAAAAGAGGTATGAAAGAACACAATTTGGAAAATGAAGGGATGCCCTTCAATTGGAGAATGGCTGAACAAATTGTGGTATATGTTGGTGATGGAATACTATTGTGCTAAAAGGAATAATAAAGTGGAGGAATTCCATGGGAACTGGGAGAACCTCAATGAACTGATGCAGAGTGAAAGGAGCAGAACCAAGAGAACACTGTACACAGAGACTGATACACTGTGGTACAATCAAATATAATTAACTTCTCCATTAGTGGCAATGCAGTGATCCTGAACAACTTGGAGGGATCTATGAGAAAAACCACTATCCACATTCAGAGGAAAAACTGTGGGAGCAGAAACACAGAAGAAAAAAACAACTGCTTGAATACATGGGTCAAGGGGGATATGATTGGGGATGTAGATTCTAAATGATCATCGTAATCCAAACATCATCAACATGGAAATAGGCTATGATTAAGGACACATGTAATACCCAGTGGAATTGCATGTAGGCTACAGGAAGAGTGGGGCTAGGGGAGGGAGGAAAAGAAATATGATTCTTGTAACCAAGGAATAATGTTCTAAATTGAATAAATAAATTTTCCAAAAAAAATAAAAATTTAATTTAAATAAAGGAAGAACACAATTTCCTATTCCTCTGCAGAGTTAAGGGTTCACAGATATAAGATGTTGGGAATAAAACCATATTTTTTCAATGTATTGCCCAATTTTACTAAATATTTTTCTTTCTTTTTTAATTCTTTGTTATCAGAGATGGCTCTGTGGGAGAGAGATACAATAGGAAATCCAAAAGATGTTTAAAAAAACAATTTTTAAGACTGTTTTAAGAAAATATACAAGAAGTGAAGATGGCAGTGTGCTAGGATGGAGTGGATCCCAAATTCCCCAAAAACACTCCATTGAGGCTTAGATACAAAATATCCACCTGTGCCATACAAAGAATCACCTCTAGATCACTCCCCACCTAATTCAAGAAATACTAAGATAGACATGGCTGAGTAGGTCAAGCACAAAGGTCAGCAGAGGGAAGAGACAATAAGTCTCTTTGGCCTTTAGGGTAATTCCAGCACTTAAAACTCAACCTAGAGCAAGACTTGCCCCAAGATCATGGCTGCAGGAGAGTGGCTTTGGGGAGCTTTGAGAGGCAATGGAGAACAGCCTGAGTGTTTTTGAGAGAGTATTTTCAAGCCTTCTGGAAAGGTTCCATTTAAGACTACAGTCATGAGCCAAGGCTCAAGGAAGGCCTAGACCAGGTAGCTTAAACCTAGAAGAGAATGGAGACCCTGAGAAGTCTTTGGAGCTGTTGCACTGAATCCGCCATGGGAGTGACCCCTGAGTCTGGCAATGGCAGGGATGGTCCCAAGATAGAG
This sequence comes from Monodelphis domestica, assembly GCF_027887165.1. Classification (NCBI taxonomy): domain Eukaryota; kingdom Metazoa; phylum Chordata; class Mammalia; order Didelphimorphia; family Didelphidae; genus Monodelphis; species Monodelphis domestica. Next base: position 288,462,292 of record NC_077232.1, on the reverse strand, counting down.
CATACAGCAAGGGTAAGTCCTAGAGCCAAGGACAAAAGCAGACTCCCAAACAGAGCCTAATGTTGGAACGATCCTGGGATCCTCTAAAGGAGAAGGCTTTGCCAGGACCAGATAGACCCTACCTATGCCATTTAGTTGTAGAGTGTGGAGTCTGACCCAAAAGAAGGTCCCCCCCCCCAGTGATCAAACCAAGGAAAATTCCAAATACCATAAGGAAATGCCTTGGTAGGAAAGCAGGTATCCTATGAACTTTACTTTCATCTGAATCTGATAAAGGAAGATTTAATATAATTTAGAATGTAGAAATGATTGCATAGAAATACATCAAACCCCTCAGGGAAATAGAAGGGGACATAGACCATGGAGGGGTCTGAGAAAAAGAGGATGGGTAAGAGAATAATTATGAGCAAAAGAAACTAAGAATTATGACAATTGTCATAGGGCTCTAGAACTTCCCCTGCTGTGCAGTCTTTCTTCATTTCTTCTTCAATCCTTGTAAGTTCTCTTTCCAGTTTGGTTTCTCTTTCTCTAATCTAATTTTATTTGTTAATTCAATTGAAGATTAAAAGGAAAGGAAGAGTAAAAATCTGGGATCAAGGGTAAAGTAAAGTGAAAAGAAGAGGGGCAGCTTAGAGGAAACAGTCTGTTTCATTTAAAAGATCACGGATGTCAGAGATACCACAGGATGGAGAGAAATTCACAATTAACAATCTTAACTATGAATGTGAATTGAATAAACTCTACCATAAAACAAAAGAGAATAGCTAAAAAATTAGAAATGAAAATTCAAAAATATGTTATTTTACAAAAAAAAAAAAATACTTGAAACCCAAAGATTCACCTAGAGCTAAAATAAGGGACTGTAAGAAATTCAACTAGTTAAACTCAATAAAGCAGGAGTACAAACAATAATTTCAAATAAAACTACAGTAAATGTAAAAAAAAAAAGACAAAAAGTTGAGTAGGATCCTTCTTGATTAGAGAAATGCAAATTAAAACAACTCTGAGGTACCACCTCACACTCATCAGTTTGACTAAAATGACAGTAAAGGAAAAAGATAAGTGTTAGAGGGTATGTGGTAAAATTGAGACAATAATGCATTGCTGGTGGAGCTGTGAATTGATCCAACCATTCTGGAGGGCAATTTGGAATTATGCCCAAAGCTCTATAAAACAATAGATACCCTTTGTTCCTGTAATACCACTATTATGTCTGTATCACAAAGAGATAATAAAAAAGGGGGAAAGATCTGCTCGGACAAAAATATTTATAGCTGCTCTTTTTGTGGTGGGAAAGAATTGGCAACTAAAGGGATATCCCTCAATTGGGGAATGGCTAAACAAATTCTGGTATATGCTGGTGTTGGAATACTATTGTGCTGTAAGGAATGATGAACAAGATGATTTCAGAAAGAGCTAGAAAGACCTACATGAACAACTGATGCAGAGTGAAATGAGCAGAACCAGGAAAACATTGTATACAGTAATAGCAAGATTGTGGAATGATTAACTGTGACAGACTTAGCTATTATCAGCAATACAATGATCCAGAACAGTACTGAGAGACTTATAACAAAGAATGCTATGCATTTCAAGAGAAAGAACTGTTGGAGTCAGAATACAGCTGAAAACATGATTTTTCAATTGTTTATTTGGATTTATGTTTGGGGGTTTTGGTTTTATAAGATTATTCACAAAAATGAACAATATGGAAAATGTTTTGCATGATAATATGTGTATAACCCAGATTGAATTGTCTGCCAGCCCTAGGAGTGAGAAGGAAAGGGAATGATGGAGATGTTTGATCACTTAACTTAAGGAAAACATGTGAAAATTTGTTGTAATATGTAATTTCTTTAAAAAAATAAATAATTTTGAAAGAGAGATGAGCAGGAAAGTTACTAAAGATAACAAATCAATATCAACATTTAATATACATGTATCTAGTAAAAGCATCTAAATAGGAGACTTCCGGTTAAGATGGCGGCTTAGAGAAAGCTCAAGTTCAGATCTCCGGAAAAACCTTCCCAACCGATCTCAAACTATAAGCTCCTAAGGCGCCGAAATTCAAAACGATCAACAGCACAGACCCTGGGAACCCTCCTCCTGGACCTGGACCCGGTTCAAAAGGTACGGCTCCCCTCAAAAGCCAGAACCCGAGATCCCTCGGACCTCAGGGGTAGGAGCGCAGAGTCCAAGGCTCCCGGAAGCCGCAGCCCTGCCGGCTGGGCTCAGAGAGCAGAACCCTCAGGGCCTTCTACAGTCCCGGTGAAAGTTACTGCCTGGGGCTTCCGCTGCAGAGAGCTGGTCGAAACAACAGCAACCCTCAGGGCTGGCAAGACAGCCTCACGGGCTGGATCCTGCTATCCAAGTCTCAGTGAAAGTCCTTGCTCTCGGAGCTTGGGTTAGCTGCAGCCCATCCCCCCGCAGGCCGACGAAACAGCCTCACGGCCAGCGATTCTGAAGGCAACTTCCTGAAAGCAACGTGGTCCGACCCTTCCATTCCAGTTCCAGTGAGGCATATTCAGTTTAACCCAGGGAAAGTCATAGAACCATCTGCCCAGGACTAAAGCCTCTGAACACCAGACAGAGACAAGAAAAGCCAATCCTCCACATTCAGAGATGGAAAACTCCACAGAAGCACAGAAGCCCCAAAATACCAAGAAAAATAAGAAGAAAGGGGCGACTTTGGACACATTCTATGGAGCCAAAATACAAAATACAGAGCAGATAGAAGATAATATAAAAGAAAATGCTCCAAAACCTTCCAAAGGAAATGGAAACTCTCCACAAACCTATGAAGAATTTGAATCAGAAATGACCAAAAAGATGGAAGCCTTCTGGGAGGAAAAGTTGGAAATAATGCAAAAGAAATTCACGCATCTACAAAACCAGTTTGACCAAACTGTAAAAGAAAACCAGGCTTTAAAGGCCAGAATCAGGCAGCTGGAAGACAACGATCGTGTAAAAGAGCAAGAATCAATAAAGCAAAGCCAAAATACCAAGAAATTAGAAGAGAACATAAAATATCTCACCGACAAGGTGATAGATCTGGAAAATAGGGGGAGAAGGGATAATTTAAGAATAATTGGACTCCCAGAAAAGCCAGAAATAAACACCAAACTGGACATGGTGATACAAGATATAACCAAAGAAAATTGCCCAGAGATTCTAGAACAAGGGGGCAATACATCCACTGACAGAGCTCACAGAACACCTTCTACACTAAACCCCCAAAAGACAACTCCCAGGAATGTAATTGCCAAATTCCAAAGCTATCAAACAAAAGAAAAAATCCTACAGGAAGCCAGAAAAAGACAATTTAGATATAAAGGAATGCCAATCAGGGTCACACAAGACCTTGCAAGTTCTACTCTGAATGATCGTAAGGCATGGAACATGATCTTCAGAAAGGCAAGAGAGCTGGGTCTCCAACCAAGAATCAGCTACCCAGCAAAACTGACTATATACTTCCAAGGGAAAGTATGGGCATTCAACAAAATAGAAGACTTCCAACTTTTTGCAAAGAAAAGACCAGAGCTCTGTGGAAAGTTTGATACCGAAAATCAAAGAGCAAGGAATACCTGAAAAGGTAAATATTAAGGAAAGGGGAAAATGTTATCTTCTTCTTTTACTCAAACTCTCTTCTATAAGGACTACATTTATATCAACCTATGTATACTAATATGTGGGGAAAATGTAATGTATAAATAGGGGGTAAAGAAAGACCAAATAGAATAATCATTCTCACACAAAGATTCATATGGGAAGGGGAGGGGAAGAAAACTCCTATAAGAAGGAGAGGAAGAGAGGGGGGGGGGATTTACTTAAACCTCAATCTCAGGGAAATCAACTCTGAGAGGGAAAAACATCCAGATCCATTGGGATCTTGAATTCTATCTTACCCAACAAGGGTAAGGAGAAGGGAAAACCAAGGGGGGGAGGGGGGGAGGGAGAACAAAAAGGGAGGGAAAGAGAGGGGGGAAGGGGAGGGAACAAAAAGGGAGGGACTAAAAAGGGAAACATCAAGGGAGGGGACAAGGGGGACTGTTTCAAAGTAAATCACTGGACTAAAAGGTAGAGCCGAAGAAGAATAGGTTAGAATTAGGGAAGGCAATCAAAATGCCAGGGAGTCCACAAATGACAATCATAACTTTGAACGTGAATGGGATGAACTCACCCATAAAACGTAGACGAATAGCAGAATGGATTAGAATCCAAAACCCTACCATATGTTGTCTTCAAGAAACACACATGAGGCGGGTTGACACCCACAAGGTCAGAATTAAAGGATGGAGTAAGACCTTCTGGGCTTCAACTGATAGAAAGAAGGCAGGAGTGGTAATCATGATATCCGATAAAGCCAATGCAAAAATAGACCTGATCAAAAGGGATAGGGAAGGTAATTATATTTTGTTAAAAGGGACTATAGACAATGAGGAAATATCATTAATCAATATGTATGCACCAAATAATATAGCACCCAAATTTCTAATGGAGAAACTAGGAGAATTGAAGGAAGAAATAGACAATAAAACCATACTAGTGGGAGACTTAAACCAACCATTATCAAATTTAGATAAATCAAATCAAAAAATAAATAAGAAAGAGGTAAAAGAAGTGAATGAAATCTTAGAAAAATTAGAATTAATAGACATATGGAGAAAAATAAATAGGGATAAAGAGGAATACACCTTCTTCTCAGCACCACATGGCACATTCACAAAAATTGACCATACATTAGGTCACAGAAACATAGCACACAAATGCAGAAAAGCAGAAATAATGAATGCAGCCTTCTCAGATCACAAGGCAATAAAAATAATGATTAGTAATGGTACATGGAAAACCAAATCTAAAACCAATTGGAAATTAAACAATATGATACTCCAAAACCGTTTAGTTAAAGAAGAAATCATAGAAACAATTAATAATTTCATCGAGGAAAATGACAATGGCGAAACATCCTTTCAAACCTTTTGGGATGCAGCCAAAGCAGTAATCAGAGGTAAATTCATATCCCTGAATGCTTATATTAACAAACAAGGGAGAGCAGAGATCAATCAATTGGAAATGCAAATGAAAAAACTGGAAAGCGATCAAATTAAAAACCCCCAGCAGAAAACCAAATTAGAAATCCTAAAAATTAAGGGAGAAATTAATAAAATCGAAAGTGATAGAACTATTGATTTAATAAATGAGACAAGAAGCTGGTACTTTGAAAAAACAAACAAAATAGACAAGGTACTGGTCAATCTAATTAAAAAAAGGAAGGAAGAAAAGCAAATTCACAGCATTAAAGATGAAAAGGGGGACAGCACCTCCAATGAGGAGGAAATTAAGGCAATCATTAGAAATTACTTTGCCCAATTATATGGCAATAAATACACCAATTTAGGAGAAATGGATGAATATATACAAAAATACAAACTGCCTAGACTAACAGAAGAGGAAATAGAATTCCTAAATAATCCCATATCAGAAATTGAAATCCAACAAGCCATCAAAGAACTTCCTAAGAAAAAATCCCCAGGGCCTGATGGATTCACCTGTGAATTCTATCAAACATTCAGAGAACAGTTAATCCCAATACTACACAAACTATTTGACATAATAAGCAAAGAGGGAGTTCTACCAAACTCCTTTTACGACACAAACATGGTACTGATTCCAAAACCAGGCAGGTCAAAAACAGAGAAAGAAAACTATAGGCCAATCTCCCTAATGAATATAGATGCAAAAATCTTAAATAGGATACTAGCAAAAAGACTCCAGCAAGTGATCAGAAGGATCATTCACCATGATCAAGTAGGATTCATACCAGGGATGCAGGGCTGGTTCAACATTAGGAAAACCATCCACATAATTGACCACATCAACAAGCAAACTAGCAAGAACCACATGATTATCTCAATAGATGCAGAAAAAGCCTTTGATAAAATACAACACCCATTCCTATTAAAAACACTAGAAAGCATAGGAATAGAAGGGTCATTCCTAAAAATAATAAACAGTATATATCTAAAACCAACAGCTAATATCATCTGCAATGGGGATAAACTAGATGCATTCCCAATAAGATCAGGAGTGAAACAAGGATGCCCATTATCACCTCTACTATTTGACATTGTACTAGAAACACTAGCAGTAGCAATTAGAGAAGATAAAGGAATTGAAGGCATCAAAATAGGCAAGGAGGAGACCAAGTTATCACTCTTTGCGGATGACATGATGGTCTACTTAAAGAATCCTAGAGATTCAACCAAAAAGCTAATTGAAATAATCAACAACTTTAGCAAAGTTGCAGGATACAAAATAAACCCACATAAATCATCAGCTTTTCTATATATCTCCAACACAGCTCAGCAGCAAGAACTAGAAAGAGAAATCCCATTCAAAATCACCTTAGACAAAATAAAATACCTAGGAATCTATCTCCCAAGACAAACACAGGAACTATATGAACACAACTACAAAACACTCGCCACACAACTAAAACTAGACTTGAACAAATGGAAAAACATTAACTGCTCATGGATAGGACGAGCCAATATAATAAAAATGACCATCCTACCCAAACTTATTTATCTATTTAGTGCCATACCCATTGAACTACCAAAATACTTCTTCACTGATTTAGAAAAAACTATAACAAAGTTCATTTGGAAGAACAAAAGATCAAGGATATCCAGGGAAATAATGAAAAAAAACACACATGATGGGGGCCTTGCAGTCCCAGATCTCAGACTATATTACAAAGCAGAGGTCATCAAAACAATTTGGTACTGGCTAAGAGACAGAAAGGAGGATCAGTGGAATAGACTGGGGGCAAGCAACCTCAGCAAGACAGTATACGATAAACCCAAAGATCCCAGCTTTTGGGACAAAAATCCACTATTCGATAAAAACTGCTGGGAAAATTGGAAGACAGTGTGGGAGAGACTAGGAATAGATCAACACCTCACACCCTACACCAAGATAAATTCAAAATGGGTGAGTGACTTAAACATAAAGAAGGAAACCATAAGTAAATTGGGTAAACATAGAATAGTATACATGTCAGACCTTTGGGAGGGGAAAGGCTTTAAAACCAAGCAAGATATAGAAAGAATCACAAAATGTAAAATAAATAATTTTGACTACATCAAACTAAAAAGCTTTTGTACAAACAAAACCAATGTAACTAAAATCAGAAGGGAAACAACAAATTGGGAAAAAATCTTCATAGAAACCTCTGACAAAGGTTTAATTACTCATATTTATAATGAGCTAAATCAATTGTACAAAAAATCAAGCCATTCTCCAATTGATAAATGGGCAAGGGAAATGGATAGGCAGTTCTCAGATAAAGAAATCAAAACTATTAACAAGCACATGAAGAAGTGTTCTACATCTCTTATAATCAGAGAGATGCAAATCAAAACAACTCTGAGGTATCACCTCACACCTAGCAGATTGGCTAACATAACAGCAAAGGAAAGTAATGAATGCTGGAGGGGATGTGGCAAAATAGGGACATTAATTCATTGCTGGTGGAGCTGTGAAATGATCCAACCATTCTGGAGGGCAATTTGGAACTACGCCCAAAGAGCAACAAAAGAATATCTACCCTTTGACCCAGCCATAGCACTGCTGGGTCTGTACCCCAAAGAGACAATGGACACAAAGACTTGTACAAAAATATTCATAGCTGCGCTCTTTGTGGTGGCCCAAAACTGGAAAACGAGGGGATGCCCATCAATTGGGGAATGGCTGAACAAACTGTGGTATATGTTGGTGATGGAATACTATTGTGCTAAAAGGAATAATAAAGTGGAGAAGTTCCATGGAGACTGGAACAACCTCCAGGAAGTGATGCAGAGCGAGAGGAGCAGAACCAGGAGAACATTGTACACAGAGACTAATACACTGTGGTATAATCGAACGTAATGGACTTCTCCATTAGTGGTGGTGTAATGTCCCTGAACAACTTGCAGGGATCCAGGAGAAAAAAACACCATTCATAAGGAAAGGATAAACTATGGGAGTGGAAACGCCGAGAAAAAGCAACTGCCTGAATACAGAGGTTGAGGGGACATGACAGAGGATGGACTCTAAATGAACACTCTAATGCAAATACTATCAACAAAGCAATGGGTTCAAATCAAGAAAACATCTAATGCCCAGTGGACTTACGCGTTGGCTATGGGGGGTGGGGGGGGAGGAAAAGAAAATTATCTATGTCTTTAACGAATAATGCTTGGAAATGATCAAATAAAATATATTTAAAAAAAAAACAAAAAAAAAAACAAAAAAAAAGAACTTGGGAACCACCATCAGAAGGCTTAAATAAAGGCTTAAGTAAAATGCTGAAAAAAAAAAAAGCATCTAAATAGTTAAAAGAAAAGTTGACCAAACTGGAGGGAGAAATAGTAAACCATAATTGTGGGAAACCCATTCATGCCCAGTCAAATCTAACCAAAAGATAAATAAGAGAGACATTGAGGAACTGAATAGAATTTTAGGAAAATTTAAGGTTATATGTCTCTGGTGATTACTCAATGGAAATATAAAACTAAAGAGTTAACTAAATGTCAAATAAAATAATAATTTCAACAAAGTTATAGGATATAAGATAAATCCACATATCCAATCTCTATTTTGTCTCTAACAGAATAATTGTCATTTATAATTCCATGAAAGCTTCAAAGGCACCTTGCAGACTATAACCCTTATTTGCAGAAATTGGGAAAATATGAAATGCTAAATATCTCCGATAATGTCAGATTTAGTGACTATGCAAGTTGGTTGTACTCTACTCTTTTTTTCTTTCTTTCTTTTCTATTCTTTATTAAGAACCAGCAGGACTGGAACTAGTCAATGAGCCCAGTCCTCATAAGCATATGCAGCAAGCTCTGAGGATGAAATTCCTGTAGATTTTAGAGCGTATGTGGTTATTTTTTTTCCTATCTGCTTACCAAGTGAAGAAAAGAAGCGTTTTTGTTGTCTGTTGAGCTAGAATTGTGATACACACAAAAGAATTAAAAGGATGATTCAGTCCTCTTTGCTCCATAGCTGTGTTGACTAAGGGGGCAATAACTGTCATCAGCCTCCACTTGGCCATGAATACTTCCTTCTTTCTTTTCATTTTTTCTTTCCTACACTTAAGTGAAGGAGTATCAGGCTAGGCTAAAATCTTGAGATTCAAGAGATTAGGAGATTGAGCAACCAAACTCTGGAAGCTGGAATTTATGCCAGATTTTTTTGTATAACCAAGCCAGTAAGATGTAAAAACCCAAGAGACCCGCTTCATCCATCACAGAAGTAGATTGAAGGCAGGTACTCATCCATAGGCTATGCTGTGATTGGAAGGTAACTTGATGAAGCAAATTTTAGTCACTAATTGCCCTAAATTTTAGTTACTTATCCCAGGGACTCAGGCAATGTAGGGGATGGTGGTATACCCTTGGGTGTTCTTATTAAGTGGTGCAGGGTATTAAAGTATTAGGCTTGGAGTCAGGAAAACCTGATCTCAAATCTGATCTCATACATTTACTGAGCATGGTAGTCCCTAGGCAAGTCACTTTAACATCTGTCTGCCTCAGTTTCATCATCTGTAAGATGGGGATAACAATAGCATCCACCACTGATGATTATTTTGAGGATGAAATGAGATATTTGTAGAGATTTGTGACCCTTAAAAAACTCTACAAATTCTAATTTATTTTTATTATAAAATAATCACCAATCATTGAAGGATATAAATTCACATAATAGAAATATGATCACTGTCAATTGATATTAGCAAGAATGTAGAAAGGAAGGAAGGGAGGAAGAGAAAGGAAAAAAAACATTTATTAAGCACCTCCAATGGGCCAGTGTTAAGTGCTTTACAAATATTATCCCATTTGACCCTCACGATGAACCTGAGAGGTAAGTGCTGTTATCATTTCATTTTATGAGTTGAGGAAACTGAGGCAGATAGCAATTAAGTGATTTGCCTAGGATGCTTGCACTGATTGTATTAGAAAAAAACTCATTGTCCTTCAGCCCTATTGGAGTGTGACACACATCAGCATGCCTTCATAAATGTTTGCTGGCTGGCTGGATGACCTTCTCACTGTGGTCAGTTCATGATGACTGTGTTAAGGGGTCTATGAATGGCACAGTGAATAGCAAAGGAAAAATCTCTTTGCCTCTTCCACTAAGTCAAGAAATGCTCAATGGAAGAGGTCCAGTGGTCAGTGCCAATAACTGGGTTTTGCCCATAGATGAAAAGGGAATGACAACCTGAACCTAAAAGAACAGATGGGCACAGCTATTTACCAAAAGAAATCCAGAATTTCAAGCTGTTAACACAAGCCACAGAGAGTCTTCATGGTGGGGAGCCCACTTTAAAGTATTAAAACAGGAAACACTCAATATGATGCCAAGCAAGCCACAAAAAATAAAAATAAAAGCAATTCTGTTCTATGCTCCAAAGGAGCGCTGCCAAGGTCAGACTCAATGTCCATGGGCCTGAATAGAAAACAGTGGAAAAGTCAACCCACTTTAGAGTATTCAGTGAAAAGGTCATGAAAGTAGGCTTGACAAACGTTTATAAAGGACTGAAAGAAGCAGGCTGGCCCCATGGAGTTCTAATTCATTCCATTTCTGCTTTGAGTCAAGTTCTCTATAGTCTCCATCCAACAGGAAAATAAGACTCCATCCACCAGAAAATTAGTCTACCCCTGGCTAACCCTGTTCTCCCTTATTCGAGAGCTTTTTGATTATCTCACTGGGAACCAGAACACCAAACAACTTCCCTAATTGTTTCCACTGTGGCCTTACTCTCTGACCAGCTCCATCCCAATGACATTTCTGGTCCCTCCCCTTCTCTACTCAACGGGACTCAAGCCATTGTTCCACTTCCTGAAATATCCTCACCAATCCCCTATGTGAGTATCCTGCTCTCTCCTCACTCCTCTTTTGAGCATCCCTTTAGGAGGAAAGCTCTAGTGTCAGGAATTATTGTACGAGCACAATGCCCGACACATAGTCAGTGCTTTATCAGTATTTAACAGTGATGACATCTAGTATGGAACCACATAAGCCCAAATACTTTCACACACTGTATGGAGATAATCCATTCACAATGCCCTTAGGTCACAGCATCCAAGCTTAATCTCTCAGAATGAGGAAAGTAAATGAATAGTGTGAGATAGGACTAGTTCAGCATTGAAAGAGCCCTAATGTTTGCCCCTAGAAGCAAATGAAACAGTGGAGAGAACATTGGACCCAGAATCAGGAAGAATCATCTTCCTGATTTCAATTTCTGCCTCAGACACTTACTAGCTTGGTGACCCTGAGCAGGTCGCTTAATTCTATTTGCCTCAGTCTCCTCATCTGTAAAGTAAATTGGAGTAGGAAATGGCAATCACTCTACCATCTTTGCCAAGAAAACCCCAAATGAGGTAAAAAAAGAATCAGACAGTGATAGGGTTAGGATCCCTAAAAGTAACAAAGCAGTAATAAAGCATAAAGGAGAAGGGAGAAGGCTGCAGATCTCAAGGATAGATTTTTTTTTAACTCAACTTCTCTCCAGTTCTCTCTCTGAACAGCAAAGGTCTGCCCCAGAGGTGTAGAAAACAGAGCTAAAGTCAGGAGAACTGGGTTTAAATCTCAGACTTCTCTGATTGTTATTTGAGCAGATCAGCGAATATATCTGGCTTTCAGGTTCCTCATCTGCAAAATGATTGGATTTGGACCAGAGAATCTCTAAGGTCTACCTAAACTCTAAATTCTCTGAAACTTAAATTCAGTTCTTACCATCCAAGAAAGGTCAAGGAATGAAATGCCCTAATAGAGCTGCTGTTTCCCTTGTTAAATAACTTAGAAATTTTCCTTTTCTTTTTATAATCACCTCTTCCGTCCCATCTTTGACCCCAAAATAAGGAATCCACCCTACTTTCTACCTGAGAATCTGACTGTGGTTTTTTAAAGAGATTTGTAAAACCAGAAGACTCCATTTCAGTCATTTCTAAAGGCTCTTCCATCCCCCACAGCAAATTAAATGCACTAGAAGTATAACCCAATAACCCCACTTCACCCCCTAAAAATATATGAAAAGCTAATCTACATATCTGTGTGCAACTGATACTGGAGCCAGGAAGGACAGAAGAGTATATGAGGAGTAAAAAAAAAAGTGGACAAGGGATCAAAGGGCAAAATATTATTTCCCCATGATCTGATTGACTATTCTGATTGCCAAGGTCACTGTCTTATTCATGGGAACTTTGTTAATTCTTTCCTCACTATTGCCTTGACCCATCCCTCTGGTTTGCTTTAACAACTGACACCTGGGACTCATAATGCCTTGACCATTGACACCTTTGACCCCTGGACAGCCCCAAGCCACAAGGACCAGACACCATAGTCTCTACTTTGACCTCCTGGTGCCTTCACCCTTGGTTTATTCCTGACTGCTTATACCTCAGAACCCTTGGCTGCTGCTTTGAATTTTTGATCCCCTTGGTTTCCTGAAATTTCACCTATCCAACCCTTTCCTTAATATATTCCTGCTTAAACTTGTTGATGTCTGTGTTCTAATAGAGTGCTCTCTCTCTCTCTCTCTCTCTCTCTCTGCCTGTCTGTCTTTTACTCACACCACCACACACACTAGCTTAGCAACCTTGCTGAATATCAGCCTGATCCACCTGGGTTTTCAATTCCAGATAAATGGTGCATGTGAAGGAATAAACACAAGCTCTCAGACTAACTCAGAGGTCTCAGTAGACAATCAACTCTTCCATATAGCAAGGCTTGCATTAGAATTAGCAAACTCCACTCTGACAGCAACATACTGTGGTAATGATTATTCATATATGATTTATCACCAACATTTATTAATCACTTACTGTAGCACTGTTAGTCACTGGAGATACAAAGACAAAAATATAAGCCAATTCCTGCTATCAGGAAGCTGACATTCTATCAGAGACAGATGTGCTTTCCATATAAAAGTGCAATCTGATGGGAGGGGAGTGGAAGGATGGGTTAGGGGTGCCATATTGGTCTTCCCTTCCCCTCCCCCATGTGAGTTTTTCCTGCTCCTTCTTAGCTACTCCCTGGTCTTCACCAAGAAGACTAGGAAAGAAATCCCAGAGGAAAAATCTGACTTGTAAATAAACTAATGCCAAGACTGATCAGGGAGCTTTAAACCCATTCTACCTCAAAAGGTCTGAAATGTGTGGGTGCCCAGAATGAGAGCATACCAGCAGTGACAGGGGCAAATGCAAGTTCCAGGATTAGGGGCCTGAGGATGGCAGAACCACAACCTTGGCTTGCTAGAGCAAAAGCAGGGGATGAGAGAAGCCCCTCACAGGTCACTGTGAAGGCAATGTATACCTTACAATACTCAGTGCAACTGTGGCTCAAGGATCAGGTTCTCATGGTTAGGGTCTTTACAGGAGACCTACAACCATCTCTGGGTCTCTGATTAGGACTCAGAAAGGGACAGAACCAAACTCACAATATCGAACTGCAAGCAAAGAGATAAAGTCCAAAACCAACATAAGAATGGGGCCACTAGAAGAGAAAGCAGAAACCAAGTCTTCAGGCAAAGGACCACCCAATGTAGAATTACAGTAGCATCAGACTACTAACAGTACAGGACAAGGAAGGGCCTGCATTTAACAGATTAGAAAATTAAGGCTGAAAAGTAACTTGCCCATGATTTTTTAACTCAAATCTTCCTAACTTTTAAGCCCAGAACTCTATTCCTAGTGCCCCCTAACTGCTATGGGTAAAGAGACATCAAAAAAGAAAACTGAGAAAGAGAGCAACTCCATAACAAGTACAAATAAAGCCTCAGAGAAAAGAATGATTTGACCATAAAAATTCCAAGAGTGGCTGAACGAAACAATTAAGACATATTTAGACATATATTAGAAATGAGAGTTCTCGGGGGCAGCTGGGTAGCACAGTGGATTGAGAGCCAGGTCTAGGGACGGAAGGTCCTGGGTTCAAATCTGACCTCAGACACTTCCCAGCTGTGTGACCCTGGGCAAGGTATTTGGCCCCCATTGCCACTCTTCTGCGTTGGAGAGGATTGTCTCCAAGACAGAAGGTAAGGGTTTAAAAAAAAAAAAGATATGAGAGTTCTCGAGAGGAAAAATGGAAAAGGGATAAATAGCTTTGGACAAAAAGTAGCATACCTTCCACAAGTAGAATACTCCATGAAAAAAAAAATAGAATTGAGCAAATAGAACTCAATGACTCCATGAGACAATAATAAATGTGTAAACAAAATTAAAAAATGGAAAATATAAGACAACATTTAAGGTATCTATAATTAAATAAAAAATAAACTGAAAAACAAGTTTAGCAAAAATAAAAATAAACTGGAAGACAAGTTTAGCAAAATAATTTAAGCATTATCAGACTCCCTGAAAATTAAAAAACAAAAAACCCAGAGTCCATATTTCAAGAAACCATAAAAGAAAACTGCCTGAACATTTGGAATAATTGATCAAAGTGAAGATAGAATCCACTGATCACCATCTGAAAGAAATCTCAATTTGAAAACACCCAGAAATGTCATAGTCAAAATCTATAGCTTCCAGATCAAATTAAAAAATGCAACAAGGAGCCAAAGAAACCATGGTCAGAATCTATGCTGAAACTTCCACAAGAAAGGAAATGTTTGGCAGATGATACTCCAAAAGGCTTAATAAAGGTTTATGAACAAGAAATATCCTGGAAAACTATAATAATCATAAGAGAAAAAATAGATCCTTAATAGAATAAAGGTAGGCAATTAGGCAGCATCATGGATAGAGTGTCTGGCTTGCAGTCTGGAATATCTGAATCCAAATCCAGCCTCAGACCCTTACTAGCTGTATGACCTTGGACAAGTCACTTCATCCTGTTAGCCTTTATTTTCTCATCTGTAATATGAACTAGAGAAGGAAATGATAAACGAATACAGTCTCTTTACAAAGAAAACTCCAAATGGGGTCACAAAATATTCTCATGATTGAAAGAACTAAACAACAAATAGAACAAAGAACATTCAGGAATTCTTGATAAAAAGATAAAAATTCCATTGACTCTCCAAAAACATAAATACAGAAGACTAGACATTTTTAAAGTTTTTCTTTTAATTTGATCATTGGAAGGGTCTAAATAATGCTAATACAAGCTAATAAAAAGAAAGGAATTCCACTGCCTTCAAAGGGTATAGAGAGCACTTAAAAAAAAAAAGACATACAGGACATAGACAGGGTTTTGTTCTAGTTTGTTGGTTTTAAGACAGTAAGAAAGATGTAAAAAAAAAAACTACACTAGTGAAGAAATGAGGAATAAGAAAAAAAGATATGGATTTTGTACCTAAGTACTTGAAAAGAGTATACAAACATGGCAGAAAGACTAGGAAAAACAGGAATCTCAGGAACCTTATTCTTTCAGAAGGCAGATAAAGGAAGACTGAAACACATATACACATACATTTCCAGAAACACATATACACATGCATATATACACACATGTGCATACACACACACACACACACACACACACACACACACATACTCCACAAGAAGTGTTAAATTCAATAGGGAAACAAGTAAGGACATAGAGGAGGTAGAGTGGGGCTTAAGAAGGCTAGAGACAGGGAAGGAATACAATACAAACTTGAGCCTTAAATGATAGATCATAAAGGAGAAAAAAAACCATAAAAATCAGTAATCACAGTTTGGGCTAGGTTGAGAAGAGAGACAGGAGAACAGACCACTTCAATTATAGATGACTAGTGTAACCAAACACTGGAAGAAATTCCTCAACGTTCATATACTTAAACCCATGGATAACTCATCCCCTCCCACTTCCTGAGGAATAATTGGGAAAAGCCTCACTAGACATAGTTATATTAAATGGTACAGGGAGTATGAGCATGTGGAAGGTTGTGAGACTGAACAAGAAGCTGTTGCTGCCCCCCCATAATCCCATGTGACCAAGCTTCCATAATCATCCCCCTAAATCCATGTGCTGGTACCACTGATGGTATCAACATGTCCCAGGCTACCACCACCTCTAAAAGGATGAAAGAGTGGCCATAAGGATGGCTAGAATTAAGCCGCTGTTCCCACTGCCATCACGACCACATTAGAATGTAGATGCTGGGGCCCTAGCAACAACCTCTGGAAACCAAGTGGAGCAATGAGAGACAGGCTCCATAGCAGAAGCAATGGACAGTGGTTTCCATGGAAACAGAAACAGAGCTGCTTCACATAGGTCAGTACTAGACTCAAAGAGCCAAGAGTCTCTTTTGAGCAGATCCTGGTTTGATTAACTTCACAAAGGGGCAGAGACATCAGGAAGATTATCTTTTCCCCTTCTCTCTTCTTTCTCTTGAAGAGAATCTATATTCACTTCAAAGATTATTTCTATTTTTAAACCAGATATGCTAATATATCCCAACTACCAGGGAGTCTGAGGTTGGTGGATTGCTTGAATTAAGGAATTCTGAGCTCCAGTGTACGAAAACAAGATGGTGCCTGTGCTAAACTCAACATTAATATGGTGACATCCCTGAGAGTCACTAGTCACTAGGTTACATAGGAAGAGGTGAACTGAACCAGGACAGAAATCAGAGAATAGCCTATGAACTTCTTTCAGATCACAGTCTCCAAAAGTCTTGGAGCAAAATAAACCAATGGTTAATCTCTGTAATATTGTTTTATACATGTTTCATTTGTTTAAGGCAACTAAGAGGTAAGCTATAAAAATAAGACAGACAAACAAATAGACCCAGAGAAAGACAGAGAAAGAGATTCTCCCAGGCTGGCCAGTTTTAAAGACGCTGCCCACTCCAACTACATAGCCAATCAAAACAAGCTACTACCACCCATGTGGTAGGAAGACACAGGATGCCTCTATGTTAGGCAATCTGGACAAGTAAGCATTCACTCATTCAACATGGTAGAGGAAACAGAGAATTAGAATCAAGCCAGGAATAATAGATTTAAGCTATGTTCCTCATACATACTGACTGGGTAACCCTAGGCAAGTTACTTAATAAGAGTTTAAGTGCCAGAGAAAATGCTGAGCTCCATTGTAGAGGGAATTTCCTCATCACTCTACACCAGGGAAATTGCAGGACTAGTTCCTTTATCCCCTTCATACACTCCTTGGTCCAGCCCAACTGGCCTTTTTCATGCCCCTAACAAAAAATATTCTATATCCTGACTCCATACATTGTATAGACCTGTCTCCATGCTTGGAACACTACCTTCTCCTTTGCTTGCAAAATTTAGTTCAAAGGCTCAATGTATAAAGAACCAGGCCTGGAGGCTGGAAGTCCTAGGTTCAAATATGGCCTCAGACACTTTTCTAGCTGTGTGACCTTGGGCATGTCATTTACACCCAAACATCTAGCTCTTACTGCTCTTCCATCTGCCTTGGAACTGATGCAGAGTGTTGATTCTAAGACAGAAGGTAACAATTTTAAGGGGGAAAAACTTAGCTCCAAAACCACCTCCTAACTGAGTCCTTTCCTAAAGCTCTAGCTATGAGTACCTTCTCACCAAAGTTACTTTGTATTTATTTTATGCATATTATTTAAACTTATCTTATATATTCCTTTATGTGTTTGTTTTGTCTTTCCCTCAAAAATGTAAGTTCCTAGAGAGTGGGGACCTCCTAATCTTCCTATCCTGAAGACTTTTCACAGAACCTTGCACTTAATAGATCCTTAGTAAATATGTTTTGATTGACCCCTTGGTTAGTTGTGATCATCTTGTTTGTCCTTTCTTATGGCACAGTAGTATTCCACTATGAGCATATACCACAACTTGTTCAATAATTCTCCAACTGATGGACATCCCTTCAGTTTCTAGGTTTTTGCTACCACAAAAAGAGCTGCTATGTTTTGTATATGAATCTCTTTGGGATACAGACCTAGTATTGCTGGGTGAAAAGATATGCACAGTTTTATGGTTCTTTGGACATGGTTCCAGATTCCTCTTCAGAATGGTTGTATCAGTTCTCAGCTCCAACAACAGTGTATGAGTGTCCCACTTTTCCCACATTCCCTCCAACATGATCATTTTCCCTTTTTGTCATGTTGGTCAGTCTGGTGGTGTGAGGTGCTACCTGAGAGTTGTTTTGATTTACATTTTTCTAATTAATAGTTATTTGGGGGGCTTCTGGGTAAACATAGTGGCAGTCTAGACTCAAGATTCTTCCTCTCCTCAGCACCCACTGATATAGACTACCTCAAAAGACCAAAAAAACCAAATTCATAAGAACAAAGGAACTGTACAGTAGGGTGCAGCACTGAAGGTACATGGGATTTGGGCATTTCCACACTATGAGGTGGTGAAAAAGCTCCCATCAAAATGTGAGCTGATCCCCACCTACGGAGCCAGAGTCAGAGCCATTGCACTAGAATCAGCGAGTGAGCAAGGGGCACCTCTAGAGTGAGTAAGGGGCACCTCTAGGTCCTTGGGAGCTGACCAAAATGACCAAATACCTAACCCTGAGAGCAGCTACACCTGAAACCCCAGTAGAAGAGTTCGCGGGAAGATAGCACAGAGAAGGGCAGCAAACAGCAGATGCTGCAGATATTCAAGAGCTTGCCTCAGGCAAAATCCTTGCTCCTTAACTTCATACACAGGGAGCCTGCTCATATCACTCGGATTTCTGACTAAAAAGGGAAGAAAAAGCCTCCACAGTGATGGCAAATTGTGCCCAGGAGTGGCAACCTCCCTCCACAAAAAAAAGAAAAAAAACAAGAAGAGGTGGTTGACCCTGGAAAATTTTTATGGAGGAAAAACCCAGGATACAGATGAAATAGAGGAGGAAAATCAAATAAACCCAAACCCTTTGAAAAAAAATGGAAATTGTCCAAAAGCTCTTGAAGGATTTAAATGGAAGCTTATCAAAAAAGATGGAAGCCTTCTGACAAGAAAAGTGGGAAATAGTTCAAAGAGAAAATAACAGTTTAAAGGACAAGAACTCCCAATTGGAGAAACAGCTGGAAACCACGAAAAGCAGGATAGACCAAACTGAAAAGAAAACCAGGCTTTAAAGACCAGAATTAGGCAACTGGAAGACAATAATCTTGCAAAACAGCAAGAATTAATAAAGCAAAGTCAAAAGACTGATAAAATAAAAGAAAGCCTAAAATATCTCAATGCACAGATGACAGATCAGGAAAACAGAGCAAGGAGAGACAATTTGAGAATCAATGGTCTGCCTGAAAATCCAGAAATAAACAGAAATCTTGACATCATACTAAAAGAAATCATCCAAGAAAACTGCCCTGATGTTCTTGAACAAGGAGGCAAAATAGACATTGAGAGAGTTCATAGGACACCCTCTACACTAAATCCTCAAAAGACAACTCCCAGGACTGTAATTGCCAAATTCAAGACCTACTAGGTTAAGGAGAAAATTCTACAAGAAGCCAAAAAGAGACAATTCAGATACCAAGGAGCCCCAATCAGGATTGCACAAAATCTGGCAGTTTCCACACTAAAGGACCACAAGGCCTGGAACACGATATTCAGAAAGGCAAGAGAATTGGGTCTTCTACCAACGATCATCTATCCATCAAAACTGACTATATACTTACAGGGGAAAGTATGGGCATTCAACAAAATAGAAGACTTCCAAGAATTTGTAAAGAAAAGACAAGAATAAAGTGGAAAGTTTGATATCCAAACACAAAGATCAACAGAAACATGAAAAGGTAAATAAGAAAGAGAGGGAAAAGGGGAAAAATGTTTTTTTTTTTATTCAAACTTTCTTCTTTAAGGGCTACAATTAGATCAAATTATATATATATATATAAAGATATGGGGGAAATGTTGTTTGTACCTCTCAAAAGTTATATTCACTATTATAGTAATTAGAAGAATCATTCACAGGAAGAGTTTGGGGTAATAAGTGCTATAAGATGATATGCAAAAAAAGAAAAAGGGAAGGGGGAATCAAAGATGGAACCAAGAGATACTTGAAGAAATAAAATAAATAGGATAATGTTTATCACACAAAGATACTCATGGGAAGGGGAGGGGAAGAATATATATTCTTCTATATCTCTTATAAGAAGGAGAGGAAGACAGTGCTAATATGAAATACTTAAACCTTACTATCAGTGAAATCAATTCTGAGAGGCAGAGCAT
This sequence comes from Monodelphis domestica, assembly GCF_027887165.1. Lineage (NCBI taxonomy): Eukaryota > Metazoa > Chordata > Mammalia > Didelphimorphia > Didelphidae > Monodelphis > Monodelphis domestica. Next base: position 288,442,145 of record NC_077232.1, on the reverse strand, counting down.
CTAGATCCATTGGGGTCTTGAATTCTATCTTATCCTACAGGGAAAGTGAGAAGGGAAAACTAATAGGGATGGGGGGGAGTACAAAAAGGGAGGGAAAGAGAGAGGGGAGGGAACTTAACAGACCCTAAAAAAACAAGAAGGGAACAAAAATGGAGGGGCCAGAAAGGGAAGCATATCAAGGGAGGGGATTAGGGGGATTGATTAGAAGTAAATCACTGGTTTAAAAGGATGTAGCAAAAGAAGAAAGGGCAGACCTAGGAGAGTATATCAAAATGCTGGGGAATACACAAGTGATGATCATAAGTTTTAATGTGAATGGCATGAATTCACCCATAAAATGAAAAAAAAATAGGAGAGTGGATTAGAATCCAAAATCCTATCATATGTTGTCTACAAGAAACACACCTGAGGCGGGGAGATACTCACAAGGTTAGAATCAAACATTGAAGCAAAACCTATTGGGCCTCAACTGACAGAAAGAAGGCAGGAGTAGCAATCATGATATCTGACAAAGCCAAAGTAAAAATAGATCTGATTAAAAGTGATAGGGAAGGTAAATACATGCTGATAAAAAAGGAGTATAGACATGAGGAAATATCAGTAATCAACATGTATGCACCAAATGGTATAGCACACATATTTCTAAAGGAGAAACTAGTGGAATTGAAGGAGGAAATGGATAATAAAACTATACTAGTGGGAGATCTTAACCTACCATTATCAAATTTAGATAAATCAAATAAAATAAATAAATAAGAAAGAGGTAAAAGATGTGAATTAAATCTTAGAAAAATTAGAGTTAATAGATATATGGAGAAAAATATAGGGACAAAAAGGAATACACCTTCTTCTCAGCAACACATGGTACATTCACAAAGATTGGCCATGTACTAGGTCATAAATACATGGCAAACAGAAGCAGAAAAGCAGAAATAATAAATGCAACATTTTCATATCATAACACAATAAAAATAATGATCAGTAAGGGTACATGGAGAGCCAAATCAAAAATTATTGGAAATTAAATATGATTCTCCAAAATTGGTTGGAGAACAAATCATAGAAACAATTAATAATTTCATTGAAAAAAATTACAATGATGAGACATCCTTTCAAAATCTATGGGATGAAGCCAAAGCAATACTCAGGGGTAAATTTATATCCTTGAGTTCATATATTAAAACAGGGAGGGCAGAGATCAATGAATTAGACATGCAAATCAAAAAACTTGAAAGCAAATAAATTAAAAATCCCCAGAAGAAAACTAAATTAGAGATCCTAAAATTTAAGGGAGCAGTTAATAAAATTGAAAATGATAGAACTATTGAACTAATAAACAAGATTAGAAGCTGGTATTTTGAAAAGCCAAACAAAATGGACAAAGTACTGGTCAATCTAATGAAAGAAAGAAAGAAAGAAAGAAAGAAAGAAAGAAAGAAAGAAAGAAAGAAAGAAAGAAAGAAAGAAAGAAAGAAAGAAAGAAAGAAAGAGAGAGAGAGAGAGAGAGAGAGAGAAAGAAAGAAAGAGAGAAAGAAAAGAAAGAGAGAAAGAAAGAGAGAGAGAGAGAGAGAAAGAGAGAGAGAGAAAGAGAGAAAGAAAGAAAGAAAGAAAGAAAGAAAGAAAGAAAGAAAGAAAGAAAGAAAGAGAGAGAGAGAAAGAGAGAGAGAGAGAGAAAGAGAGAGAGAAAGAGAGAGAGAAAGAGAGAGAGAAAGAAAGGAAGAAAGAAAGAAAGAAAGAAAAAAGAAAGAAAGAAAGAAAGAAAGAAAGAAAGAAAGAAAGAAAGAAAGAAAGAAAGAAAGAAAGAAAGAAAGAAAGAAAGAAAGAAAGAAAGAAAGAAAGAAAGAAAGAAAGAAAGAAAGAAAGAAAGAAAGAAAGAAAGAAAGAAAGAAAAAGGAAGGAAGGAAGGAAGGAAGGAAGGAAGGAAGGAAGGAAGGAAGGAAGGAAGGAAGGAAGGAAGGAAGGAAGGAAGGAAGGAAGGAAGGAAGGAAGGAAGGAAGGAAGGAAGGAAGGAAGGAAGGAAGGAAGGAAGGAAGGAAGGAAGGAAGGAAGGAAGGAAGGAAAAGAAATTAACAGTATCATAGATGAAAGGGGGGACCTCACCTCCAATGAAGAGGAAATTAAGGCAATCATTAAAAACCATTTTGCCCAATTATATGGCAATAAATATGCCAATCTAGGTGATATGGATGAATATTTTCCAAAATATAAATTGCCTAGATTAACAGAAGAAGAAATAGAATTCTTAAATAATCCCATATCAGAAAAAGAAATTGAACAGGCCATCAAAGAACTCCCTAAGAAAAAATCCACAGGGCCTGATGGATTCACAAGTGAATTCTATCAAACATTCAAAGAACAGCTAATCCCAATGCTATGCAAATTATTTTACATAATAAGCAAAGAGGGAGTTCTACCAAATTCCTTTTATGACACAAACATCGTACTGATTACAAAGTGAGGTAGGTCAAAAACAGAGAAAGAAAACTATAGACCAATCTCCTTAATGAACAAAGATGCAAAAACCATAACTAGGATACTAGCAAAAAGACTCCAGCAAGTCACCACAAGGGTTATTCACTATGATCAGTTGGGATTTATACCAAGAATGCAAGGATGGTTCAATATTAGGAAAACCATTCACATAATTGACCATATCAACAAGCAAACCAACAAAAATCACATGATTAGCTCAATAGATGCAAAAAAAAGCCTTTGATAAAATACAACATTCGTTCCTATTGAAAACACTAGAAAGTATAAGAAGGGCCTTTCCTAAAAATAATAAACAGTATTCATCTAAAACCATCAGTCAACACCATCTGTAATGGTGATAAACTATATGCATTCCCAATAAGATCAGAAATGAAACAAGGATGCCCGTTATCACCGCTATTATTTACCATTGTACTAGAAACACTAGAAGTAGCAATCAGAGAAGAAAAAGAAATTGAAGGTATTAAAATTGGCAATGAGGAGACCAAACTATCACTCTTTGCAGATGATATGATGGTCTAATTAAAGAATCCTAGAGAATTAACCAAAAAAGCTAGTTGAAATAGTCAACAACTTTAGCAAAGTTGCAGGATACAAAATGAAGTCATCAGCAATTCTGTATATCTCTAACACATCTCAGCAGCAAGAATTAGAAAGAGAAATTCACCCAATTAAAATCACCCGATGAATGCTGTAGGGGATGTGGCAAAGTAGGGACATTAATTCATTGCTGGTGGAGCTGTGAACTGATCCAACCATTCTGGAGGGCAATTTTGAACTATGCCCAAAGGGCGACAAAAGAATATCTACCCTTTGATCCAGCCATAGCACTGCTGGGTCTGTACCCCAAAGAGATAATGGACACAAAGACTTGTACAAAAATATTCATAGCTGCGCTCTTTGTGGTGGCCCAAAACTGGAAAACGAGGGGATGCCCATCAATTGGGGAATGGCTGAACAAACTGTGGTATATGTTGGTTATGGAATACTATTGTGCTAAAAGGAATAATAAAGTGGAGGAGTTCCATGGAGACTGGAACAACCTCCAGGAAGTGATGCAGAGCAAGAGGAGCAGAACCAGGAGAACATTGTACACAGAGACTAATACACTGTGGTATAATCGAACATAATGGACTTCTCCATTAGTGGCGGTGTAATGTCCCTGAACAACTTGCAGGGATCCAGGAGAAAAAAACACCATTCATAAGCAAAGGATAAACTATGGGAGTGGAAACACCGAGAAAAAGCAACTGCCTGAATACAGAGGTTGAGGGGACATGACAGAGGATAGACTCTAAATGAACACTCTAATGCAAATACTATCAAAAAAGCAATGGGTTCAAATCAAGAAAACATCTAATGCCCAGTGGACTTACGCGTCGGCTATGGGGGGTGGGGGGGAGGAAAAGAAAATGATCTATGTCTTTAACGAATAATGCTTGGAAATGATCAAATAAAATATATTAAAATATGAAAAAAAAATCACCCGAGACAATATAAAATACTTAGGAATCTATCTGCTGAGACAAACACAGGAACTATATGAACACAACTACAAAACACTTTCCACACAATTAAAACTAGATCTAAACAATTGGAAAAACATTAACTGCTCATTGGTAGGATGAACTGACATAATAAAAATGACCATCATACCCAAACTTATTTACTTATTTAGTGCCATACCCATTGAACTACCAAAAAACTTTTTTACTGAATTAGAAAAAAACATAATAAAGTTCATTCAGAAGAACAAAAGATCAAGGATATCCAGGGAAACAATGAAAAAATGCAAAGGAAGGTGGCCTTGCAATCCCAGATCTCAAACTATACTATAAAGCAGTGGTCATCAAAACAATATGGTACTGGCTAAGAGGCAGAAAGGATCAATGGAATAGATTTGGGGTAAGTGACCTCAGCAAGACAGTCTATGACAAGCCCAAAGATCTCAACTTTGGGGACAAAAATCCATTATTTGATAAAAAAAAAAACTGTTGGTAAAATTGGAAGACAGTGTGGGAGAGATTAGGTTTGGATCAAAACCTCATACCCTACACCAAGATAAACTCAGAATGGGTGAATGACTTGAATATAAAGAGTAAGTAAATAAGGTGATCACAGAATAGTATACATGTCAGACCTTTGGGAAAGGAAAGGTTTTAAAACCAAGCAAGACTTAGAGAAAGGCATAAAATGTAAAATAAATAATTTTGATTACATTAAATTAAAAAGGTTGTGTACAAACAAAACCAATGTAACCAAAATTAGAAGGGAAGTAACAAATTGGGAAAAAATCTTCATAACAAAAACCTCTGACCAAGGTCTAATTACTCAAATTTACAAAGAGTTAAATCAATTGTACAAAAAAAAATCAAGCCATTCTCCAATTGATAAATGGACAGGGGACATGAATAGGGAATTTTCAGTCAAAGAAATTAAAATATTAATAAGCACATGAAAAAGTGTTCTAAATCTCTGATAATCAGAGAGATGCAAATCCAAACAACTCTGAGGTATCACCTCACGCCTAGCAGATTGGCTTACATGACAGCAAAGGAAAGTAATGAATGCTGGAGGGGATGTGGCAAAGTTGGGACATTAATTCATTGCTGGTGGAGTTGTGAATTGATCCAACCACTCTGGAGGGCAATTCAGAACTATGCCCAAAGGGTGCTAAAAGATATCTGCCCTTTGATCTAGCCATAGCACTGCTGGGTTTGTACCCTAAGGAGATAATAAGGCAAAATACATGTACAAGAATATTCATTGCTGCACTCTTTGTGGTGGCAAAAAAAAAAATTGAGAAATGAGGGAATGTCCTTCAATTGGGGAATGACTGAAAAAATCATGGTATATGTTGGTGATGGAATACTATTGTGCTCAAAGGAATAATAAAGTGGAGGAATTCCATGAGAAGTGGAACAACCTCCAGGAAGTGAGGCAGAGTGAAAGGAGCAGAACCAGGAGAACATTGTACACAGAGACTGATACACTGTGGCACAATCGAATGTATTGGACTTCTCCATTAGTAGCAATGTAGTGAGCCAGAACAACTCAGAGGGATCTATGAGAAAGAACACTATCCACACTCAGATAGAAAACTGTGGTAGTAAAAACACCGAAGAAAAACAATTGCTTGATTACATGGGTTGAGGGGGGATATGATTGGGGATGTAGATCCTAAAGGAACATCCTAGTGCAAACATCAACAGCATGGAAATAGGTTCTGATCAAGGACACATGCAATACCCAGTGGAATTGCACAGCAATGGGAAGGGCAGGGGGTGAGGGGAGGAATAGAATATGATTTTTTTAATCAAGGAATAGCGTTTGAAATTGACCAAATAAAATAAAATAAAATTTAAATTTAAAAAATATTAATTTTTAACTATTAAGTTATTTGGAACACTTTTTCATATGATTAAAAATAATTTTAATTTCTTCATCTGAGAATCTCCCTGTTAATAACCTTTAACCACTTTAACATTGGGAATGTTTGAATTCTTACAAATTTGACTGACTTCTCTATATATTTGATAAATTAAGCCTTTATCAGAGAGATTTGCTATATTTTCCTAGTTTGTTATTTGTGTTTTAATCCTCATTTCATTGATTTTATTTGTGCAGAAACTTTTTAATTTAATGTAGTCATAGTTATCTACTTTATATCTTGTAATATTCTCTATGTCTAAAATTTACACTTATCTATAGGTATCACAGGTAAACTATGTTGTGCTCTCCTAATTTATTTATGGTATCACCCTTTATTTCTAAATCATGCATCCATTTTGTCTTTACCTTGGTATATGACATGACATGTTGCTTTATGCCTAATTTCTGCCATATTGTTTTCTAGTTTTTCCAGTGGTTTTTGCCAAAAAGCAAGTCCTTCTTCCAAAAGCTTCCATCTTTGGCTTTATCAACTATTAGGTTACTATGGTCATTTACCATTGTGTGTTGAGTGCCTAATCTATTCCATTGGTCCTCTATTCTATTCCTTAGTCAGTACTAGATTGTTTTGATGGTTGCTGTTTTATAATATAGTTATTTTTTTAAAACAGCTTTGGGTTTGTTTAAAAATAAATTTCCTTACCTATAAAGGAAAAAACTGTGAAAGACAAGATTCCAAGAATAATTGATTTAATGTAAGTCCAGATGTTTTGTTATAATAGCACTGCTCCCATTAAATCAGAGACAAATAAATGAGGTACAAAGCTTCTTTTTAATGTAAAAGAGAGGAACTTAAAACGAAGGAGGGAGATTTACAATAGGGGGTGTCATTGCTGAGGATTTATGTAGAGGAGAGGCATTGCTGGGACATTTAAGATATTACAGTACATTAAAATGATGTCATATATCCAACTCAATAATAGAGAGGTTGAAGACTTATATGTGTGCCTTGCAATATGTAGTAACTACTAATTGGTGAACTATTTTTCAGCCTTGATGTAGTAAGAACCATGCCAGGAACCTTGCAGTTTTGTGGTTCTTAAGAGCCACTGCTAACTGACAGAAAGGGAGATGAAAGCCTATAATTTCTAACTTAAACTTGTTCTTCAGACTATAATATGTTCTTATTTAATAAAATATATTTATTTCCTTCAAATTTTTTCTTTAAATGATTAACTGGGTATTACTGCTAGAAGTAACTTAATTTCTAAGAAAATATCTAAGTTGGCTTGACTTGGCTGATAAGTTTGGCTAAGAGTGAGGACTAACTCTAACTAAAACAAATCATCAAAATAATATCAACTAATATTTAAACATAATTATTTCAGGTTAGAGTTCCAGAATTGAATTGAACAACATATCTCTATTCCCTTGCTCCTGGATAGTTTTCCAGTAGGAATTAATAGGATTTCTCCCACCAATCTATATCAAGAATCCAAAATTAAATAGGAAGTGATTATTAAATGCCTTTCATAAAATGGAAGACACTACTTCCTATGGGAAGTATCTTGGGAGTGTATTCTATTAGGTGACAGAAAGAGAGGAGTGTCCTTAGATGAGTCAATGTTTTCGTTAGTACAAAGGCAGACAGAGGCAGTATTCTCATTTATAAAGGAGATACTTTTTGGAGTTTTGATTCTCACCCTTAATTCATTCACCTAATGAAAGACTACTTTTGGTCTCAACCAATATCATCTACCTTTCCAAGAACAGTCTGGAAAGAACTTTAGAAAAGTACATAAAATATTTCTAGAGAAACTTAAAAGTTCATGTTTCCATATCTTGTAATAGTTAAAGGAATTGTAGGGATTTAAGAAGTACAAGGGATAAGGAAGGTTTTATAACAGGGAATGGGGAAGTTGAAGGGATAGAGGGAATATGGATGCTGGTGAGGTAAAAGGAGAGCGATACCCCCTGCTGAGAAGCTATCTTTGAAAATGGGGTTATCTAGAAATGAGCCAACTAAGATAGACTATGGGGATGTCTTCTCTATTGATTGATGTTGAAGATACCCTGGGGTAGGTAAGCATGGAACCCCCTGAGGGTTAAGTATCCCCCCTCACCAACATCACACAGCAGGGGTCTGATAAGGACCATTTATGGTTGAATGGCTATCCTTAGGTTCAGCTCCCACTATGTACCCCTGAAATGACAGTTATCCTCTTATCTGACTGCGGGCTATTTAACTCAAGATGAATTTAATAACAAGTTTGAATTGGGAAGATATCAGGGAATAGGGAATCGGGATTTCCCTAGATTGGGTTTGAGTCTCTCTCAGCTTTTGAGCTGAGCCCAGGCCTCACAGGGTGGTGAAGGGTTTCTTTTATTCTTGTATATGCTAATCTATGCTAGTTTTCTTAAGTTCAAAGTCTTTAGCAGTAGATAGCAAGAGGAAGAAAAAGTTCTGACTTTCAGAGCTGGTTTGGCCTATCTCTTCAGGCTGATGCCCCTAAAGACTGGCCTTACAGTTCAAACCACTCCCCTCAAGTCCTTTTGTTCAATGACATGACCACAGGAATCCAAGTAGAGCATACAGTTGGGAAAATCCAGGAATAGAGGTACTTCTCTCCAGAGACAGGGAGAGAGCTCTCCTTCCAGTCCGAGGGCCAGGAAAGAGAGCCCTTTGAGAACAATTGTCACTCTCCAAGTCTCCCTCCCCCCACCAATTGTCATTGCTGTCATCAGTTTCACTCTAACCTTCCAACTGCTGTTTGCTCCACCTCAGTTTCAGAAAGTTCAGAGCTTGATTCAGTTTTCCTTTCCACAATCTCCAACTTCTTGTCTTCGAGAACTGTCTTCAACATCAAGAAATTAAGTGACTTGCCCAAGGTCACTTAGCTAAGTGTGTGCCAAGGACCATGGGGTTCTTGGCTTTCAGGTCAACCCATTATCCACTATACCATTTTTCTTCTCACTGTTCTAATATGAGGATTAATTTGTTAACAATAAATCAGAGGTTCAATGGAGCTTAATGAAAGAGAAGAGAAGAATGAGGTAGAGAAACTAGAAGGATAGTGTTGGCATGAAAAAAGTGAGAACAGGGAATAGTAATCAGATGGGAGCTTTGACTCAGCACTATGTCAACTCTGAATTAAAAGAAATTTGGGGGAGTCTATAGGGGAATAGACTGTCATATTATCCCAGTTGGGCTGATGATATTAATGGATCAGTCCCTAAAAAAAAATATAAAGAATGGGATAAAAGATGTGGGGATGATAGCAGAATATATTCCAGTCCTGGTCTTGTTCAATGGCCAAGGCAGACACCAGTGGAGTCCTGGGTCCTGACTGGTTTTAGAAAAGTGAGATCAGAAATAAACCCAACAATAAACAATGAGAAAGAAACAAGCAATATGAATGAATGTAAAAAAGTCCCATATCTAGAGGCCAGGGGTGAGGAGTGGACAAAGTAATAGGATATTCAATTAGAACAAGAACAAAATTCTTCCAAAATGGAATTTTTAAGTACACCCAAACTCAGTTCTTATCCAATAGGGTTTGGGTAATATTCTTATCCTGATGCCCTAAGTCTTCACGGTTATTCAGACGATTTAAAGGAAAGAGAGAAAAGGGCATGACTTGAAAATCAAAGACACTTTGAAGTGAGAAAATAAGCAAAGAATTTGGAGGAAATTTAAGACGTGTGATGGTACATACACAGTCCATGTCACTTTTTATTTTCCCTATGTGAGCTAGGGCTTTCACTATGCAAAACAGCTCAGGGCATTCCATAAAAGAGAGAAACACAGGACAAATTTATTCAGAACATACCTTTCCAATGTGTTGTAAGCTGCCAGGGGCTACTTTATACCCCATAAGGATATTAAGTAAATGATTTGGTCTTTTGTTTTGTATTTTAAATAAAGCAGCACATTGAAGAAAGAAATACTGTGATGGGGGATCTGACTTTATTTTGGAGACAAACTATCACGTACAGGAGCCAACTAAATTTTTAGAATTTCCACCAAGCTCTTCAGACAGAAAAGAAGGGTTTTAAAAATAAATAAGTAGCCTGTTAACACAGTTGGGTACAGGGAAATAAAATTTAGAAAGATTTAAAATATTTCTCCATTTTCCCACAGTTCCTAAGGACCATTGCCTCTCAATTGGATTCTTCCAGTAAACAATACTTCAGCCATTCAATTCCAATCTCCAGTCTCCATGATGAAACATGTGCAGTCCCCAACCAAAGCATTTCCCATCCCTACCTGCCTCTCTACAGTATCTGCTGTCCCAGAGCTCTCCCAGAGCCTCCAGAAGAGAGATTTTTAAATCCTCTCTGGTGGAACTCTACCTTTGGCTTCTCATATCCTATTTAACTCCGTATCTTCATGAACTCAGAGAAAATACAGATCTATAATCCCAAGCAAGGAAACCTTGGACCTTTACACCCACCCATATTGCTGCTAGTCCAATACTTATCTGAAGAAACTTAAAAGTGTATAAGTTTGAGGCAGGTTAGTGTCCAGAGGAAATATTGGTCTTGCTGTCAAGAAATTTGAGTTTGAATTCCATATTAAGCTTCAGTTGTCTCATCAGTCAATTAAGAAGCTTTTGTTAATCACATACTATGTGCCAGGAATTGTGTTAGGTATCAAGGATACAAAGACCAAAAAAGCAGTCCCTGCCCTCAAAGAACTTATATTCTAAAAGAGTGTACAATCTGCCCAGGACAGCAAAATGGCACAATGGATAGAATACCCTGGAAGACCTGAGTTCAAATCCAGTCTCACATATTTACTAGCTGGGTCACCCTGGGCTACTCAGTTAGTCCTGTTTGTCTGAGTTTCCTCAGATGGAAAAGAAAATGGCAAAACATTCCAGTATCTTTGCCAAGAAAAATCTCAAAATGAGGTCACAAAGAGGCAGAGACAACCAAAATGAATGAGTAGAACATACAGCCTGTTCATGGATAGCTAAATATACAAAACACAAGTACAAGATAATATTGGGTCTTATGCAAAAAGCAACTGGAACTGAATCTTAAAAGAAACCAGGGATTCCTAGAAGTAAAGAAGAATATCGAGTGCATAAGGATATGTTGATAAAAAGATAAGAAACGGATTAAAATGGAAATGGTGATCATCTTCTATTTGGCTTCTAAAGTCTTTCAGAACCTGGTTCCATCCTACCTTTCCAAGCTTATAAACTCCCTTGTGGCCTAGGGCTCCTGTCCTACTCCCTATTTCTCACAAAGTCCACACTGGCTGTCTCCCAAAGTGGGGATGCTTGCATTCCTCACCTCTATGTCTCAAATTCTCTTTTTCCTTAAAGATGGCAGCCCTTCTTGCTCTTTCCCTGCAGATGCTCATGTCTTCTCCTCCAATGTTAACATATCTACTGTGTGTATATTTCTATGTATGATCTGTCTATTCCTATACATGGACACATTGCTCACTGTTTTAATGCATTCCCTCAAAAGCAAAGACCCCTTTGCTTTGTATTCATGCCCCCAGTGCCTGGCACAGTGCTTGGGACAGAGTCCACCCTTAATGTGTGCCTGCTTGATTTACAGCTATTTCCTTAGACCTGGAAACTTTCACCTCCCAAATATAGCCCAAGACTGAATTAACTTTTCTGCCCATCCTATCACATCCCTAGCTCCTATCAGGTTGGTAGCCCAGTAAAGCCCCCAGCTCTTCCAACAGTTGTCAAACCACATCTCCCCAGTCTCAGATTTGTGAAACGGATGTTTGTAAACTCAAATAGAAAATATTACGTTCATCCCTACCAATGTCATCCTTTTGGAATCAGACTAGTTGTCTAGCCTGTGAGAATATTTTTGGATCCTGGCATCCAATGTGTTAGCTAGCCCTTACAGCTTTCTTCGGTCTGCAGATTCGATGAGAATATATTGAAGTTCAAATCCAGCCTCTGACACTTATCAGCTATGTGACTGTGGCCAAGTCACTTATCCACTGTTTGCTTCAGATTCCTGAATCCCAAAATGGGGGTCATCATAGCAAACTACCTCCTAAGGTGGTTGCAAGAATCAAGTGAGAGATTTGTAAGATGCTTAGCACAAGGTAATGCTAGCACTATACAATAGTATATATGTGCTAGCTATTTATTATTATTTCCTTCATCCTTCATTCCTAGTCATTGATAAAAATACTTCTTGGCAGAGGGCCAAACACAGACGGCAGGACACTCCCCTGTGTTATTCTGGGATGTTTAAGGGGGAGAAACAAGAGGTAAACATCTAAATATTTTGAGTTTATTGATAGGGAAATGGGATAGGAATGAGGGTAACAAGGAGAAGGGGAATTTCTAAATCTCATCCCCAAAACTAATGGCTATCCTTTTGGCTAAATAAGTTAAGTCCCACATTAATAGAATCTCACAAAGTTGAGTCCAAGATGGGCCAAAGTCCAAAAGGAAAGATAACAGCTCCCAGCCAAGTAGATGAATCTTCCTTATGCTCTCCAGTCCAGCTGCCCTGCAGCCTCTCCACAGCTGATGTCTTCCAAGGACCAGTGGTGTCTTTTATAGTTGAAATTGTAGCTACCAGCCATGCTTACTTCTGCTCCAGCAGGAAAAACTGTTGTCAGTTGGGACAAACCTCCCCCAACCTCCTTGCTTGGAATCTTGACCCAGGGTCCCATGTGATTCTGTGTCACGTGTCTCTGTCAATCAAAATGCAGTCTTTCTTTGCTTACTACACCTGAAGACTTTGAACTTTTAAGGATTATTCTTTGAGAAGAAGCCTTGCAACAATGAAGAAATAGAAGACTGCTCCCTCTGCTCCTTTGCAGATTTAAGAGGTACATGGATATGGAACATGGCATACATTTTTATATTTTTTGATGAATTGCTAGGTTTGGGAGATTTTTTTCTCTTATTAATATTTTCTTTAAAAATATTATTTGTTATAGGGGACAAGGTGAATTCTGGGGGGTATTACAGGCAAGAGACATCAATAAAAAAAGAGAAATTTTTTAAAAAATCAAAAAAGACAATTTTTAAAAATACTGGGCAGCAAGGAGGCTCAGTAGATTGAGAGCCAGACCTAAAGATAGAAGGTTCTGAGTTCAGATCTCGCCTCAAACACATCCGACACTAAGCAAGTCAACTAATACCATTGTCTAGGCCTTGGAACTAATAATACACAGTAATTGTTTGAAAAATAAAATAAAATCATTGAACCCAGCCATCTCACTGGCTTTAAATCCATCCAACTGTGATATTGTCTAGTCTTCATTTCTCTGTATTTTCTTCAAAATAATGTGACATTTTGTGGCCAGTAAAATTCAACAAAGGCAAACTAGGTAAGTTTTCTCTAAGCAAGATGACAGTTTTTACCCTAACGCAAATACCAACAACAAGGAAATGGGTTCAGAGCAAGGACATATGTGATACCCAGACGAATTGCCTGTTGGCTAGGGAAGGGGTGGGGGGTGGGGAGAAGAAAATGATCTGTTTCCAATGAACAATGTATGAAAATGACCAAATAAAATAATGTTTTAAAAACTAAAAAAAAAAGATAAGTTTTTAACAGTGATGCACATACCTACTTAAAAAGTGGGTGCAACTAGCCCCCTCAATCAGCTTAGCAACCAAGAGGAAAAGGGGAAAACGCTCATCATTAAGCTGCATAAAAGAAGGCATTCTAAGTAGTTGGGGAATATCATAAATGACAACAGCTGGGAAAGAGGGTTGGCATTTAGGTATGGTTGATCACACCATTCTGACAATTAATTCCTTTATGGGTCTCAACTGCATGTAGTGATATTGTCTAGAAAATCCAAACCACCCCAATCTGGACACCTGGTTAGTTGTCCCCTTGGGGAAGATCAAACCATCCCTAATTTCACAAGGATAGGCAAGGGCAGAAGAACCATCTTTTTGTTTTAGGTGAGGGGCTCAACCTAAACTGGTTCTTGTTTACCAATAATAAAACGGATGTCTCAGGGTCTAGTTGAAAGGAAATAATAATTTCAAGCAACTTTAAGCCAATTCAGACTGGGAGAGAAAATTTTTTTTTTGCTTTTTTTGTTTGTTTTAGCTTAACTGAGAAATGGAGCAGTGGAAAATGTGGAATAGAATTCATTACAGAGTAAAATGTATCTAGGTAAACAGAGTTCTAGGTTCAGAGTCAACAAACAGAATATAATCAGTTATTAAATGATAGAGCATAATTTTAATTTCCTCACATTTGATCAAAATCTTTGTTAGATTCTAACAAAAGTAGGTAAACTATGTCCACAGGATTTATCTCATTTTATCAGTTTAATAACTATCAGAAAAGGAAATAAGATTGATCTGGCATGACTCTTCTTGATGAAGTCATCCAATGAAGCAAGAGAGTGTGAAACTACAGTGAAACTACAGCAAAAATGAGGTACAAGCAGTAATAGGCTGGGAAAAGTTTTTCAAATCATATTGCCAAAAAAATAAAATATAAAAGAACCCCTGATGTGCTTTTAAATTTAATTTGCATTATTAACATTTTCACAATCATTTTCTTCAGTCTAAGCAATTAACAAAAAAAATAAATCCAACCGTAATTTGTAGCTATTTGCAGATCTCCAAGGTATAAATGCTTACACCAAAAATTTTAAATTACTTTTCATGAGTCCATTTAGCTGGCTCATACATCCCTTCCTGTTTCTGCTATCCTCCTTAGTTTAAATGAGAGCACCCTATCCACTTGATGACCTTTCACTTTAAAAAACCAAAACAAAAAAAATGCAAATTTCTCAGACTTTGAAACTCCCCCATCAAGTCAATTAATCCTTAAATCATATTTCAGTCTTCAAATGTTTGTGTGATTTTTCTTTCACTTTTTAGTTTCATCCTCTGTGGTTATAAAGCATTGTCTATAAACTAGCTGCCAGCCATAATGTTTTGCACCTGTCAAGTCCACAACAAGGCCTTCTATCCTTCTTGGTGTCCTTGAAACTGTATTTCTTTACACTCATATTTCTTTTGGTTTTTAACAAAAAAAAAGAGATTTCTTTGTCTCTTTTATAAAATCAACTTTCCTTACTCAAAGGAGGCATCATTCCATATTATTCACAAAAAGATTTGACTCTTATACCATTGATTGTTTTTATTTTACCTTTAAGTTATACTTTTTCACACGCATCAGTATATATTAAAAGTTCCTTTTCAACTTCTTTTCTGTATCAAAATGTTCCTCTATACCAGAGACATAAGCTTATATCATTAATATAAATTAGTATAAATTAGTCAAGTTTATTAATACAATTCTAAAATTCTTCCTTTATCTCTAAATACTGCTTCTATTCTTTCCACTCCTAAACAATTAAGTTTATCTTAAAGATCTCTTTATACCACACCATACCTTATATTTTGTTAAACTGCCTTCTCTGAATGTTTGCAAATCATCTCCTTGATCTATTCTAGAAATCTCCCAGGAACCTATTGGAACTATGGAGGTGGAAAAATCTATCTCTTCCCTGCTTTTGCAAATTAAAATATTTGCCCTTCTCCAGCCTGATACAGGATGAGCAATCCCATCAACTGAACCAGCAAAGTAGAATATATCAACAAATTTCTTCCTTGGTCTTCACCTATCTTGAGTACAAGCTCCCTCCTTTTGCTGACCATTTCCAGAGCAAACGGTATTCTCCTTGGGAGAGAAAATAGAAACAAAACAAGATTTGAGATTCTCTTCCTTCTCCCTGTTGTCAGTTTTATGATCATCCTGCATGCCCTAGTTGTCCTGTTTCTTTTTTGATGCTCCTATATTATTTTTCTAAAGTCCATCTCCCATTTTCTCATCCTTGCCTTTTCCCACCAGACTCAGCTCATTCTGAGTTTTGGCACCCCTGACACTATTTTTACAGGAGCATGCCACACATATATTTATTTCCTATCACCTGCCTTTGCTTCCATCTTCTTTAAATATCTTTAAAACCTACCTCTGTTCCTACATCTGATGTGCGCAAGGCTAATTGAGTCTCGACCAAAGAATTGATTGATAGCTCATACTGACTCCATTAGGAGAGACCAAGCCTTATGATGAGAGAATATAGTAATAGTGTGGCTATAGATAGTAAGCTAGCCAGTACAGTAAGGAAGGAAGATAAGCAAAAGGTGCATTCTCAGGAACTTTTTTATCTTGAGTAGTTACTAAAGAAGGACTCATTTGTTTTGGGCAGTTGTTGCCGTGTTTCCAAGGAACCAAGGTCACTTTACCCATGATCCACTTTGGTCTGCCTGGCTTTTACCCATGGCTCACTCTGTTTGCCCACTTGTAGGGAGTAAACAGCAATGTAAATGGAATGCTAATCCTATAATAAACACCCAGGACAATTCTCCAGTCAAATTTTTCTCTTTCTGAGCACACTAAAAAAGGCAGTGATTGTGAAAATTGGGTATTGTTTGTCCTGTGTGACTGGGAAACCTGTTGTACTTGTTGTCCAGAGACCTCAACCAAGAACCTAGGTCTTGGCTAAAGTTCATGTGATTTTTCTCTTAATTGTAAATCTAAGCAACCCATAAGTCTTATCTGAAAGGTGACCCCATACTAATCAACTAGTTATTGTTTCCTTGTTCTTTTGATTGCTTAAAGCTACTTGGCAGGGTTTGTAGGGCATTTCAGTCCATCAGTGTCTTCAGGGGACTCCCATTTTCCCACTTTATTGAAATTATTTCCTCTTATGGCTGCAGAATTTTTTATTGAGGATCTCCTAACTTTTTTTCAATGACTTCTCCTAAATTTTATTCCTTGGGATCCTACCTATTCCTCCTCTGAACCCTTTGAAATTTGCTTTCCCAAAATCTAGGGGGTATGACATAATAGTTAATATTCTATATAGCACTTACTACATGCCAAATACTGAGTTATGTGCTTCATGATTATTATCCTATTGGATCCTCACAACAACTCTGGGAAACAAGTGCTATCATCCTCCTCTGGAAGAAGAAGAAGAAGAAGAAGAAGAAGAAGAAGAAGAAGAAGAAGAAGAAGAAGAAGAAGAAGAAGAAGAAGAAGAAGAAGAAGAAGAAGAAGAAGAAGAAGAAGAAGAAGAAGAAGAAGAAGAAGAAGAAGAAGAAGAAGAAGAAGAAGAAGAAGAAGAAGAAGAAGAAAGAAGAAGAAGAAGAAGAAGAAGAAGAAGAAGAAGAAGAAGAAGAAGAAGAAGAAGAAGAAGAAGAAGAAGAAGAAGAAGAAGAAGAAGAAGAAGAAGAAGAAGAAGAAGAAGAAGAAGAAGAAGAAGAAGAAGAAGAAGAAGAAGAAGAAGAAGAAGAAGAAGAAGAAGAAGAAGAAGAAGAAGAAGAAGAAGAAGAAGAAGAAGAAGAAGAAGAAGAAGAAGAAGAAGAAGAAGAAGAAGAAGAAGAAGAAGAAGAAGAAGAAGAAGAAGAAGAAGAAGAAGAAGAAGAAGAAGAAGAAGAAGAAGAAGAAGAAGAAGAAGAAGAAGAAGAAGAAGAAGAAGAAGAAGAAGAAGAAGAAGAAGAAGAAGAAGAAGAAGAAGAAGAAGAAGAAGAAGAAGAAGAAGAAGAAGAAGAAGGAGAAGGAGAAGAAGAAGAAGAAGGAGAAGGAGAAGAAGAAGAAGAAGAAGAAGAAGAAGAAGAAGAAGAAGAAGAAGAAGAAGAAGAAGAAGGAGAAGAAGAAGAAGAAGAAGAAGAAGAAGAAGAAGAAGAAGAAGAAGAAGAAGGAGAAGAAGAAGAAGAAGAAGAAGAAGAAGAAGGAGAAGAAGGAGAAGAAGGAGAAGAAGGAGAAGAAGAAGAAGAAGGAGAAGGAGAAGAAGGAGAAGAAGGAGAAGAAGGAGAAGAAGGAGAAGAAGGAGAAGAAGAAGAAGAAGAAGAAGAAGAAGAAGAAGAAGAAGAAGGAGAAGAAGAAGAAGAAGAAGAAGAAGAAGAAGAAGAAGAAGAAGAAGAAGAAGAAGAAGAAGAAGAAGAAGAAGAAGAAGAAGAAGAAGAAGAAGAAGAAGAAGAAGAAGAAGAAGAAGAAGAAGAAGAAGAAGAAGAAGAAGAAGAAGAAGAAGAAGAAGAAGAAGAAGAAGAAGAAGAAGAAGAAGAAGAAGAAGAAGAAGAAGAAGAAGAAGAAGAAGAAGAAGAAGAAGAAGAAGAAGAAGAAGAAGAAGAAGAAGAAGAAGAAGAAGAAGAAGAAGAAGAAGAAGAAGAAGAAGAAGAAGAAGAAGAAGAAGAAGAAGAAGCAGCAGCAAATTAAGGGCAACAACTAGTAAGTGTCTGAAGCCAGATTTGAACCTGCTCATAAGGAATCGGCTACAGCCAGTCCATTATATATGACAATTATTTGAAACAGTTGTTTTGATTTGATACATGTGTAGCTGTGATAATAGTCAATGTTACGTAATAAGATTTAACAAGTTATCTCAAGGATCTTTTGTATATTTGCAGAACAAGAGAGAGTATATTCTCTCCAGACCCCAAAACTGTGAGGCCTTAACTATTGTAAATTTAGAAACATATTGCTGTAGTCCTTGTTACTACTTCTAAAACAAGTAGTTTTATTTCTTGGAAGAAAGAGCTAATCCCTTCCCAACTACCTAGTGTTACAGTAGGAAATAAGACTTAGGACATAAGAGTGATTGACAGGGCATGGGACTAGAATTTTCCCTGGAGCTGATGGAATAGAATCCCAGAGAAACAGTTAAGCAACTGACACAATCTCTCTGGACCTGGATAAAGGAGGAGGGAGGAATGTATTTTCCTGGAGCAACTTGAGAAACCATCATTCAAATTATAAGCCTGGGATTATCTTTGGCTGAGAACAGATGACCTTTGGATGTTTCTATTGGGGTTTTTGGATTTTGTCCACCAAAAGACTCAGTTGTAAGATTACTAATCCCTAAAGACTTTGCCTTGAATGTACTTAGAAAGAAAATAGATTTAGTCAGATAGCTTATAATTTAGAGGGTAAAATAATTAAGATCTCTCCCTTTCCCCTCCTTCCTTTTTTTACCTTCCCCTTCCTTGTTTAATAAAATCAAAATATTTGTGTTTCCTGTATCTTTCTTCCTCAAAACCTCTTCAGTCCTATTATAATATGTCACTATTCAATGATCTCCACATTTCCCACTTGTGTCTACAACCTTGTGGCACAACTTGGCCTCAAATTTCAATATATGGCAGATCTGATCTCCTTCTCCATTTTCAGAAGTTTCAGATTAGATAATTATAGGTGTCTTCCTTTGTTCTAGGTTAAATCATGTTGATAAATGTTCATTGTATAATTCAAAGAAAATAATATAATTTTACTTACTTGAAAATTCCAAGAAATGCATAAAGACTCCATGTATGAACCAAAGGACTTCATAATTGAAGCAAATCAAAATCCTAAATCCCACTGGCCAATCTCTTTGACATTAAAGCAACATTTAACTCCAAAGGACTGATTTATAGTATTTACAATGGTATTTTGTTTATAATTTTAAGAATTATTAAAATTGCAGTGTTACAGGTAATATTCTCAGAATCCTTATTAACCTAGCCCAGCAACTCTGAGTGGTAACAGCTAACTAAATAAAAGGTATGTTGGAATTATTTACTTGTGGTCAGAGAGACTTATTTTGTGCAAAAGCAGAAGAGTGCTAAGGTCTAGGCAACTGACATGAAATGGCTTGTCCAGGGTCACACAACCATGAAGTGTCCAAGACCAGATATGAACCCAGAACCTCCTGTCTCTAGACCTAGCTCTTTATCTACTGAGCCACCTACCTGCCCTGATTTGTACTATTCTTCTTTTTTTAGTAATTTATTTTCAGGTTACATGTCAAACAATTTTTAATATTAATTTTCTGATATTTTGCAATCCATGTTATCTCTTCTCCCTCCCACCCCTCCCACATCTTGAAGAAGGAAAGTAATATAATATACGTTGTACATATAATACATATATCCACATATTTCTTACACCAGGGGTCCCCAAACTACAGCCCACAGGCCACATGTGACCCCCTGAGGCCATTTATCCGGCCCCCACCACACTTCCTAAAGGGGCACCTCTTTCATTGGTGGTCAGTGAGAGCTCCTAGAGTACTGTATGTGGCAGTGCCACAAAGCATAGCATCTCTCACATACAATACTACTTCCAGTGACATAATCTTTGCATGGTGCTTTGTTCTGAGACGCTGCACAAAAGGATTATGTGGCTGCACAATGGAAGATATCAGCATGGTGAGCGGTGATCTGGGGAAGGGGATTCCGCACTGTGTATCCTGCTGCCCCGTATAGTGGTGGCGGTGATGGACCTGTACAAGGTGTGACAGACCTATCACAGCCAGCGCTATATAGTGTCACAGGCCCAGCACCACCTCCAGCACTGGATACAGGCATCGGATAGCAGTGATCTGGCCTGTGACATCAGCGGTGAGCCTCTACTGTGAGAAGCCCACCACTGCCACTGGGTATTTTATAAGACACCCCCTGTTTTGGGGGTCAAATTAATATGACAGTGTCTTATTTTCAGGGAAACACGGTAGTACGGTGGCCCCCATTCTCCCCTAAATGTACATCTAGGGGAGTATGGGGCCCCTATTAGAGGGGCCATTATGTTGTGCATCTGGGGGAGTATGGGGGCCATCGTACTATGTGGGAGAAGTGAGGCACGTGTTTTTCGTATTACGGTCTATAATTACAGATCCATAAATACAGACCACAAGAGGACACACACTAGTGTCATGCCTTCTTTTTTTTCCTGCTATGGAATCTGATCGCATGAAACTTACCCATGTGATCAGATTCCTGTGTGAGTTCACAGATCACAGTGTGGTTCACACTGGGTAGTGTGAACTGGAAAAGTGGTGGAGGAACCGGCTTTGTAATCATGCCAGTTCCCATACCGCACCAATGTGAGCCTGAGGTAAAAGTGGAATTCCACCAATATGGCCACTGGTGAGGCTGAAATGATGTGGACTGGGAAGGCTGCATTGATGGACACAGATCAGACTGCACTGATGGGCAGTGCAGTCTGTATGCCTCTGTGTGGGCAAAAGTATTGTTGGTATATTGTTTTTGTAGGGCTGTATATAGATATATAGATATAGATATAGGTATAGGTATTTTACTAATAACAATTTGGAATCCCTAGGAAACAGTGACATCAAGAAAGAGAAAAATTGACTCAGAGTGTAGGATAGTCAAAGAACAATGGACTTATGATTACTTTTTCATGCAGTACAAGGAAAGAGCTGTGTGTATGATATGCCAGAATATAGTGTCTGTGTTCAAAGAATATAATTTGCATCGACACTATCAAACTCAACATAAAGATAAATATGATTGTTTGGTTGGAGATGTGAAAAAAGATAAAATATGAAAACTGAAAAATACATTGACCACTTAGCAAAATACTTTTGTGAAGCAGAAGCAGCTAAATATTTCATCACTGCAAGCAAGTTTTCAAGTTGCCAAGCTAATAGCGTGCAATGGCATTCGTGGAGGGAGAATTTGTTTAAGAGGGACTTCTTTCTGTTGCCAAAGAGATGTGTCCAAAAAAGGCAGGATCTTTCAGGATCTACAATTACATGAAGGATTGAAGAAATGTTGCATCAGCATTTGCAAAACTCTGCAAGAAAACTTTCCTATTTTTCCTTGGCACTCAATGATAGCAATGATGTTCGTGATTCTGCACAACTTCTAATTTTTATTCGTGGAACGAATGACAATTTCAGTCACAGAAGAGCTTACTGCACTGCAAAGCAACAAAGGAACAACTACAGGAAAGAATATCTATGAAAAGGCTTCCCAAACTGTGAAGAATTTGGAGCTGAACCGGGCTAAACTAGCCAATGTGATAACTGATGGTGCTCCTAGAATGGTGGGGTCTAAGAAAGGAGTAATTGCTCGCATTAACCAAGAGATGGACAAATGTAACCATTCTCATCCAAGAGCCATATACTGCCTCATCCACCAACAAGTGCTGCTATGTAGCAAATCACTGAAGTGAGACTCTTTTATGAAAATTGTGGTATCTTGTGTTAACTTCATTAGAGCTAATGCACTAAAACCACTGACAATTTCAGGAATTTCTGTCTGAGCTAAATGTTGCCTATGAAGATGTTCTGTAGCACACAGAAATCCATTGGCTGAGTTGAGGGAGAGTTTAAGACATTTCTATGACTTGCTTCTACAGATTATAGCTTTTTTGCTTTCAAAAAACAAAGAAGTGAGGACTTCCAGCCAAGATGGCGGCTTAGAGAAAGCTAAAGTCCAGATCTCCTGAAACCCTTCCTTACCGATCTCAAACCGAAAGCTCCTAGGGCACGGAAATCCAAAACGATCAACAACATAGACCCCAGGAGTCCTCCTCCTGGACCTGGACCTGAATCAAAAGGTACGCCCCCCCACCAAAAGGCAGAACCTGAGACCACTTGGACCTAAGGGGTAGGCAGAAGGAAGGTCCTAGGGACCCATCCCCCCCAACCCAGAGCGCTGAGTCCGAGTCCGAGGCAGCAGAGGCAAACTCAGAGCCCCACGGCCTGCTATTCTGAAGGCCACTTCCTGAAAACAACCTGACCCGGTCGAGGGGGCACTCAAACAGCAGGGAAACAGAAAGAGAGGGGGAGCTTGTAACCCCCTGGCTGGATCCTTCCATTGGAGTCTCATGAAAAAAGTCCCTGCCTCAAGGCATACTAAATTCAACCCAGGGAAAGCTAATCTCATTAGGAGCCCTCAGAGCTCCAGGAAGTCGCGGCCCTTCCCCCCGCAGATTGCTGCAGCTGACCGGCTAAGGCACAGGAACAAGGGCCAAGCTAGGCTCAGAGCATGGAAGTAAGGCAAAGGAGAACCATCAGGAGGGTGCTGAGGAGAGGAGGGCAGTAACAGGGACACACCAGCAACTCCTGGCTCCCCAGGAAGACAGAATAACAACTGCATAGAACGGACAATCTGCCTAGGGCTAAAACCTCTGAACGCCAGACAGAGATAAGAAAAGCTAATCCTCCCCACTCAGATAAAGATGGCAAACTACACAGAAGCACAAAAGTCCCAAAATTCCAAAAGAAACAAGAAGAAGGGGGCGACTTTGGACACATTTTATGGAGCAAAAATACAAAACACAGAGGAGATAGAAGAGGAAACACAAGCAAATGCTCTGATACCTTCCAAAGGAAATGGAAACCCTCCACAAACCCATGAAGAATTTGAATCTGAAATGAGCAAAAAGATGGAAGCCTTCTGGGAGGAAAAGTGGGAAATAATGCAAAAGAAATTCACGCATCTACAAAACCAGTTTGACCAAACTGTAAAAGAAAACCAGGCTTTAAAGCAAGAACTAATAAAGCAAAGACAAAAGACCAAGAAATTAGAAGAGAACATAAAATATCTCACTGACAAAGTGACAGATTTGGAAAATAAAGGTAGAAGAAATAATTTAAGAATAATTGGACTTCCAGAAAAGCCAGAAATAAACAGCAAACTCGACATTGAAATACAAGAGATAATCAAAGAAAATTGCCCAGAGATTCTAGAACAAGGGGGCAATACAGCCACTGACAGAGCTCACAGAACACCCTCTACACTAAAACCCCAAAAGACAACTCCCAGGAATGTAATTGCCAAATTCCAAAACTCTCAAACAAAAGAAAAAATCCTACAAGAAGCCAGAAAAAGACAATTTAGATAAAAAGGAATGCCGATCAGGGTCACACAAGCCCTTGCAAGTTCCACTCTGAATGACTGTAAGGCATGGAACATGATCTTCAGAAAGGCAAGAGAGCTGGGTCTTCAACCAAGAATCAGCTATCCAGCAAAACTGACTATATACTTCCAAGGGAAAGTATGGGCATTCAACAAAATAGAAGATTTCCAACTTTTTGCAATGAAAAGACCAGAGCTCTGTGGAAAGTTCGATATCAAAAATCAAAGAGCATGGAATACCTGAAAAGGTAAATATGAATGGAAGGGAAAAGGAAAAAATGTTATCTTCTTCTGTTACTCAAACTCTCTTCTATAAGGACTACATTTATATCAATCTATGTATACTAACAGGTGGAGGAAATGTAATGTGTAAATAGGGGGAAAAGAAAGACCAAATAGAATAATCGTTCTCACACAAAGATTCACATGGGAAAGGGGGGGGGGGGAAGAAAACTCCTATAAGAAGGAGAGGAAGAGAATTTTTACTTAAACCTTACTCTCAGGGAAATCAACTCTGAGAGGGAAAAACATCCAGATCCATTGGGATCTTGAATTCTATCTTACCCAACAGGGTAGAGAGAAGGGAAAACCAAGGGGGGGAAGGGGGACACGGAAAACAAAAGGGGAGGTAAAGAGAGGGGAGGAAGGGGAGGGAACAAAAAGGGAGGGACTAAAAAGGGAAACATATCAAGGGAGGGGACAAGGGGGACCAATTTAAAGTAAATCACTGGACTAAAAGGTAGAGCTGAAGAAAAAAAGGTTAGAACTAGGGAAGGATATCAAAATGCCAGGGAGTCCACAAATGACAGTCATAACTTTGAACGTGAATGGGATGAACTCACCCATAAAATGTAGACGAATAGCAGAATGGATTAGAATCCAAAACCCTACCATATGTTGTCTTCAAGAAACACACATGAGGTGGGTTGACACCCACAAGGTCAGAACCTTCTGGGCCTCAACTGACAGAAAGAAGGCAGGAGTGGTAATCATGATATCTAATAAAGCCAAAGCAAAAATAGACCTGATCAAAAGGGATAGGGAAGGTAATTATATTTTGTTAAAAGGGACTTTAGATAATGAGGAAATATCACTAATCAACATGTATGCACTAAATAATATAGCACCCAAATTTCTAATGGAGAAACTAGGAGAATTGAAGGGAGAAATAGACAGTAAAACCATATTAGTGGGAGACTTAAACCAACCATTATCAAATTTAGATAAATCAAACCAAAAAATAAATAAGAAAGAGGTGAAAGAAGTGAATGACATCTTAGAAAAATTAGAATTAATAGACATATGGAGAAAAATAAATAGGGATAAAAAGGAATACACCTTCTTCTCAGCACCACATGGCACATTCACAAAGATTGACCATACATTAGATCACAGAAACATAGCACACAAATGCAGAAAAGCAGAAATAATAAATGCAGCCTTCTCAGATCACAAGGCAATAAAAATGATCAGTAAAGGTACATGGAAAACCAAATCAAAAACTAATTGGAAATTAAACAATATGATACTCCAAAATCGTTTAGTTAGAGAAGAAATCATAGAAACGTTTAATAATTTTATCGAGGAAAATGACAATGGCGAGACATCCTTTCAAACCTTTTGGGATGCAGCCAAAGCGGTAATCAGAGTTAAATTCATATCCCTGAGTGCATATATCAACAAACTAGGGAGAGCAGAGATCAATCAATTGGAAATGCAAATAAAAAACTCAAAAGCAATCAAATTAAAAACCCCCAGCAGAAAACCAAGCTAGAAATCCTAAAAATTAAGGGAGAAATTAATAAAATCAAAAGTGATAGAACTATTGATTTAATAAATAAGACAAGAAGCTGGTACTTTGAAAAAACAAACAAAATAGACAAAGTACTGGTCAATCTAATTTAAAAAAGGAAGGAAGAAAAGCAAATTAACAGCATCAAAGATGAAAAGGGGGACAGCACCTCTGATGAAGAGGAAATTAAGGCAATCATTAAAAATTACTTTGCCCAATTACATGGCAATAAATACACCAACTTAGGTGATATGGATGAATATATACAAAAATACAAACTGCCTAGACTAACAGAAGAGGAAATAGAATTCTTAAATAATCCCATATCAAAAAACAAAGAAGTATCAGAGCTCAACAATGCAGAATGGAAATGGCACCTCGCCTTTCTGACAGATATAACAGAGCTACTCAACAGTTTCAATGTGCAACTTCAAGGAAAAGGGAAGCTCATCTGTGATATACAATTACATGTGAAAGCATTTGAAGTAAAATTAGGCCTCCTTATCAAACAAGTGAAGGAGTAAATTTCTTCCATCTCCCCTTAACTCAAAATCTGTTAGCGGAAAAACCCTTGATTGCATTCCCAAAAGAAACATGTGTGGATTAACTGGAAAAGTTGCAAAATGAGTGCCAATTCAGATTTAAAGACCTTCATCTCCATGAACATGACATACAGCTTTTCCATAACCATTTTTCTATTGCTATTGAAAATGTGAATACAATTTACCAAATAGAACTGACTGAACTGCAGAATTGTGGACTCTCTAAAAGATGCATTCAAGTGAAGGAGCCTACCTAATTTCTATGCATCTCTCCCCTCTGAGACATATCCTCATCTCAGGAACCAAGCACTCAAAATGGCAACCATCTTTGGCAGCACTTATGTCTGTGAACAGACTTTTTCCAGAATGAAACATCTGAAATCTCCAACCAGATCTAGACTAACTGATGCACACTTGAATCACTTGTTACAGCTAACAGTGACAAATATGGAACCAAATATTGACCATCTCATTAGCCAAAGGCAAGTGCAGAGTTCCCATTGAAATACTGGTCAGTTGGTTGATTTAAATTTACTTGTTCTTTATTTTAAATATTGCATTTGTTCTCATTCTGTTTTTTTTTTTTACTTTAAAATAAGATATGTGCAGTGTGCATAGGGATTTGTTCATAGTTTTGTTTTGTTTTTATAGTCCGGCCCTCCAATGGTCTGAGGGACAGTGAACTGGACCCCCATGTAAAAAGTTTGGGGACCCCTGGCTTACACTAAAGAAAAATTCTTGAAAAAAATAAAGAATGGCCTTCTTCAATTTGCATTCAGACTCTGTTCCTTCTATGGTGGTAGATATCGTTTTTTGTCATGAGTCTTGGAGTTGTCCTGGATCCTTGCCTTGTTGATAATAGTTAAATCATTCACAGTTGATTATTGTTACTGTGTACAATGTTCTCCTGGCTCTTCTCACTTCATTTTGCATCACTTTTGATAAGTCTTTCCTGGTTTTACTTGGGATCATCTTGTTTGTCCTTTCTCATGGCACAAGAGTATTCCATTATAAGCATAAACCACAACTTGTTTATTGGTTCTCTAATTGATGGGCATCCCGTCAGTTTCTAGGTCTTTGCTACCACAAAAAGAGCTGTGTAAGGATAATTTTAGGGTTGTGACCTAACTAAATTAATTTTAGGTCGCCAGGGAATATCCCAAATAAAATACCCAAGTCGGCTGGAAATTTATGGTGATTTTAATTAATATGGAGGAAAGAAATTAAGGA
The DNA here is from genome assembly GCF_027887165.1 of Monodelphis domestica. Taxonomy (NCBI): domain Eukaryota; kingdom Metazoa; phylum Chordata; class Mammalia; order Didelphimorphia; family Didelphidae; genus Monodelphis; species Monodelphis domestica. Next base: position 288,415,068 of record NC_077232.1, on the reverse strand, counting down.
GAAGGGAGAGGGAAAAGGTATAGGATTTCTCCTGCCTGGCCTGTGCCAGGAGGAAGATTAGAGGCTTTTAAGAGTGTTGGAAGGTAAAGGAGAAAGGAATCAGCCTAAAACTCCAAGAGGGCTCAGCTAAGATGCCTGAATCTGAACTAGCTACACAGCTTCTCCCAGTATAGTATCAAGGGAAAACTCACTGCCAAACCAGACAATAGCTTCAGCCACGCCAAAATGACAGAACGCTTAGCATGCTGCCAGCCAGAGTCACCTCTCCGGGGAGAGCTGAAGAGAGGAAGTGACATGAAATATATAAACAGTTTTACATCACTTTCCTGCATCTCATCTGTACCAATGGTAGCTTAAGCTTGACTTAAGACAGCCCAGGGGTCTGTCAGCTGTTTCTGCACATGTCTATCAAAGGCCATCCTCTGATTTTGTTAGACTAAGTAGGGTGGAGTAATGTAAAGTTCACAAGACATTCCTGATTTTGTTAGACTAAGTATCTTCATTGTTACAATCAGGAGATAGCTAAATCCAATCTTCACAGCTGCTATAAATATTTTTGTACGGGTAATTTTTTTCCCTCTATCTTTAATCTCTTTGGGATACAGACCTAGTAGTGGTATTGCTGGGTCAAAGGTATGCAGTTTGATGATCCATTGAGCATGGTTCCTTATTTCTCTCCAGAATAGTTGTAACAGTTCATAGCTCCACCAAAAATATATTAATGTCCCAATTTTTCCACATCCCCTTCCAGCATTTAGCATTTTCCATTTTTGTCATGATGGTCTATCTGGTGGTATCATGGTAGTATGAGGTAGTTCCTCAGAGTTGTTTTGATTTGCATTTCTCTACTCAATGGTGATTTGGAACATTTTTATGACTAAAGAGAATTTTAATTTCTTCTTCTGAGAACTGCCTATTCATATCCTTTGACCATTTTTATTCTTATGAATTTGACCCAGTTCTATATATATTTTAAAAATGAAGCCTTTATCAGAGACTTGTTATAAAGATTTTTTTCTGTTTGTTGTTTATCTTTTATTCTTAACTGTATTGATTTTGAGCAGAAACTTTTTAATTTAATGTAGTCAAAATTATCTATTTTAGATTTGTACTATTCTTAAAAGGTGACATTTGTCTCCTCACCAGTATCCTAAGGAACATTATCCCTTTGTGTTGTCAGCAACATGTGTTGTGAATTATGAGGAACATGAGAGTATGTGTGTACATGTGTCCCAGATATGGAAGTCTACATTGATGTGCATTGTGTATAAATGGAGATTTTGAGCCTTTGGACTTCATCCCCAAGAAGTCCCTTAGTATTTCCCAAAATTCCCTTTTCCTGGGTCCCCACATTTTGAGTGATTGTAATTAAGTGTCTTTAACTCCTCCCTCTTCCTTTTTTTTTTGGACCTGCAACCAGGCTGAATTCAGGCAGTTCGTTTGCCCTACTTATTATTAATAAAACTTTTAAAATATAATAGTTATTGATTATTAATTTTAAAACCCACATTTTGGCTTACCACAAAGGGATTACAAATTCTCAAAATTTTTGAGCAGATAGCCTTACAGTAAAGATAGTACGTTTACCTGGTCACTGCCCACCACGAGGGTCTGGTGGCAGGGTGTGCCGGTGCTCCTGCCCCAACCTGCCGCCTGCCGTGGCCTGCTGTTTCTCCTGTCCATCTGCTTGGCCAGCATTCCTCACTGCTTTCCACCCATCTTGGAGTCTCCTCTTGCTGAGACCAGACCCGCCACAAAAGCCTGCCAATGCCAGCCATTTTTTTCCACAAAGGGTGACATATAAAAATCTTTCCACCCCAATCTCTTTCCACACTCCATGTGTGTGTTTCCAGCCTGCCATAACCATTTTTCAGTGTGGAAAAAATAACCCCACACCTTTTAATTTTTCAAGCAGATTTTTTTAAGCTAATCCTGGACTCCTAGTTTAGAAGGCTGTTACTAAAGGCTTTTCACAGGGAGTGCAGTTAGTTCCAAATCAGTAAGTTTAAAGTCAGTTTTGGGGAATAAGTCTGGTTTATTTTTCCTTCTTTCTCTTGACCCAAAACACCAAGAAGTATTTTTTCTCTCATATGCAAATATGCTATTGTTTTCCCTCAAAGTTTTGCTTCTTTCTGTTTACTCTTTAAAAAAACCCCATTCAGTGTCTTTCAGGAAAAATGCTACTGCAAAGCATGCTTGAAACTCTGAAACCACAGTTTGAGTTGGTAGAGCTAAAAAGTGCAGTTTGGATCTGCTTAATTCTTTTCCTGGGACTTTTTATTTTCATTGAAGATTTCCCACTTTTTTTCCCTCTCCCCAAGCCACAAGCTAGGCTGCTTATGCTACAAACCAACCTGAAACATTTTGACAAAGTTCTAAAAGTCCCAACTGCTCTCAACATGCAGAGTGGAGATTCTGCCCTGTGCTTCTATGAAAAAATTCAGAGCACTGACAAAAGAAATCTAAATGGATAATAAATACTGGGGGAGGGGAAGGAAACTTTTAAAGAGATCTGGAAGTTTCTTGCTAACTATTTTGAGTTTATTCTCCTCCTATAATAGTTAACAAGTCTATTGGGATTGGTTAAAAGGACTTTTTTTTACTGCATTGCCTGTCTGCACCTTCTCATTAGTTTATATTATTGTATTTACTGATTGCTTTAAGGTTTAAATTTTTTTAAGTTTATCTGTTTTAATTTAATCAATATCTTTCTGTTATATTGAATCATTTCAAGCTATGTTTTGCCTATTTTGATCTTTAATTTGTACCTTTACCTTTGCTGAAGAACAAAATATCTCTGTATAGGCCCATGAACATCTTGCCTAAAACCCTTGTCACTAGATCCATTAAAGATCACATGTTCCCTTTGTTAATTGTCACATAGATGATGATGGATGGATTTCAACAAAACTGGTTAAATTGTATACAACCTTTGGAGAATTTAACGAGTTAAGAATTTGAAAGGCAATTTTAAGAGGTCTTCAGAAATAATTTTAGTAAATAGTAGTTTCTGAATGTATGATTTTATATATATATAAAATAAAGAATGTTGTATTAAAGATAGAGAAACAAAGAAATGTTCCTACCAAGGAAAATAATTTGTACTCACACATGGCTGACACAGTGTGTCACTGATTTTAAGCTATATATTTTTTTATTTTTAAAACTTTTTATTATTGTTTTTCCTTGCATGTGCAATATAGTATTTGAGTTTTATTTTTTCTCTCCTTTTCTGTATTTGAAAATATTGAGAAGATTTTTCTTTAATTTTTTTTATTTTGCAGCAATATGTTTCAAATACATTTGTTCCAATATTAATACATATCCAAAAATTTTTAGACTATAAAAATGTTGCCATTGATTGTTTAAAAGAATTATGGGACTTTGCTTCATGATTCTGTCTGATTTCAGAATAAGGGGATATACAAAAGAACTACTGTATAGAGGTTTGGTTCCCAAAATTCCCTTTTCCTGAGTCCCCACATTTTGTGTGATTGTATTTAAGTGGCTTTAACTCCTACCGCTTCCTCTCTTGGACCTATGACTGGACAGAAGTCAGGCAGTTCTTTTGTTTTAATTATTATTAATAAAATTTTATAAAATATAATATTTAGTTATTGATTATTAATTTTAAAACCCACATTTGTATGTATGTGTTTAAATACGCTATTTATACAAACATGTGATGATTACATATATAAACTTTATATTAAATTTCTGCATAATTACATACTTAAATATGTTCCCTTATATATGTGTATTGTAAGGGTTAAAATAGGGGTTTTGACAAAATAAGAGAGCAGCTTTTAATAATTAAAGTTTTAATAGGAATATAGTAGAGTTGTAAATTAATATTATCACTTTAAGCCAGAGAAAAGAAAACTTCTAGCAGCTTTTAACAATTAACAATTTTGTTTAATTAAACTAGAGATAGTAAAAGTATATAGGACTGCACCATCACCTTCCTAGCAATATAAATCCACTTGAAATGAACTTAAATATAGATATGCTCTTTAGCACTCCCAGCTAACAACTGTTACATTTACTTTTTGTGGATTACTGATTTGTCAGCATAAACACATTTACCAGGATCAAAGATGATAGACAATAAATTAATCAGATCAACAGCTCCAAGAGATTTCAAATCCCAATGCTTACAATTCAAAAAGGTTACAGTCGTCTTTTGAGTTATCGATGCTAGCAGGTATCCAGATATAGTACAAATGCAGGTAAATATTTTTTTAAACATTATTTTATTTGGTCGTTTTCATACATTATTCACTGGAAACAAAGATCATTTTCTTTTCCTCCCCTCCCCCCTACCTTTCCCTCTCCCATAGCCGACACACGATTCCACTGGTTATCACATGTGTTCTTGACTCAAACCCATTTCCCTGTTGTTGGAATTTGCATTAGAGTGTTCATTTAGAGTCTCTCCTCAGTCTTATCCCCTCCAACCCTGTAGTCAAGCAGTTTCTTTTCATCGGTGTTTTTACTCCCACAGTTTATCCTCTGCTTGTGGGTAGTATTTTTTTTAGATCCCTGCAGATTGTTCAGTGAAATAAATGCAGGTAAATATTAGAGTTCAATCAGTAGGGTTCAGATGTCAAGAGGTCAAATAACCAAATACATCACTTTAAAATTTTTTTTGGTGTTCAGTCATTTTCTGTCATGTCCAATTCTTCATGACCCAATCTAAGGTTTTCTTGGCAAACATACTAGAATGGTTTGGCATTCTCTTCTCCAGCTCATTTTACAGCTGAGGAAACTGAGGCCAAAGTCATACAGCTAGTGTCTGAGGCCAGATTTGAACTCAGGAAGAGGAGTCCTCCTGACTCCAGACCCTGAATTCTATCCATTGCACATAGCTACACTATAGGCAACGATATCCCCAGTTCTTATGAATTGCAAATATATTAAATTTATACTCTATATTCTCTACAAGTGCTAATTAAATACTTGGACTAATTAGGATCTTGATAACTAGAAATAGGGGAAGAAGAGTGAAGGGTTACCTTAAGAAGTCAGCTGGAATCTTCATAGGGATTCCTTAATAAAATTTGCCAGGAACCTAAGGGTCTCTTGGGAAAATAACTGTCACTCTTGGAGATTGCCCACTCTGAGGGGGTTTGGTTGGATATGTTGTCTGGAAAACCTTGTAGTAGCTGGTGACAGTTGGTGTTAGAGGTAATTTTGGAGATTTGGGAAAAACGTGGGGGAAGAAGCTCAACTGGAAGAAGAGAGGGACTGCTTTTTCTCTTTGTCACTGCAGAGGGAAGTAGGCCCAACTCAGGCCCTGAAGAGAGCTGACTGCTGGAAGAGGGAGAGATTGAATTGATCTCTAGCTGAAGGAAGTAAAGGAGACAGTGAATTTAAATATACATATATAGGAAGATAATTAATTAGTCTAGCTTAGTAAAATTAGATTTTGGAGAATTAGTCAGAGATAAGGAGCTTAAGTGAGGCTTGAGGAAACTTGAGGAAGCAAGAAGACAGCCTTTTGGGAGGCAGAAGGGTACTGGGGAAAAGTTTAGTTCTTTTAGGATTAGGGAATATATCCTCAATTCTAAATTTATCCTTTCCTTCCCTTCCTTGATCTTTTATTAACTTATTAAATAGGTTTTTGTTATAAACTGAAAAAAAAAGAAAGTCTACATTTATCAAACTCTAGACCCAACTGCTATAACGGAATTTCAGTTCACATCAGCTGATAGGCAACTGCCAAATAAAGGTCAATAACCACTGAGTAATAGCTACAGTATCAATTTCTAACCTTATATCTCAAAGATGGCATGCAAAGTGCAAAGGAAATAGTCATTAAAGGAACTGAATGAATTTAACAAATCAAACCAATGAATTGCTATTGAATTATCATCTTTCTATATGGAGAATCTGAATGGGGCACAAATATATTTAGTTTCTTTAGAAGGAAATTGTTTTAACTAGACAAGCTCATATTCAGAGGTAAAAAATATCACAAAATCCATTTTGCCTTTACTTATATTGACTGAAACTTTAAAATCCAATACCTAGTTTTGCAGTGAACCATGGACTGAAAGTTCATTAAATGTGGTGGCATTTCTGATTTTAATTCATTTATTTTGGTGCAAGTTTATTAAGATGTTTCTGTCATCTGGATTATTTTTCCTACAGCATATCAGGTGAAGGTCCTAATTTGCTCAAGGATCATATGGAGTCAGCTCCAGGCGGTACTGTTAAATTTTCAGTATGAGCAGAAAATCAGAAAATGCGATAATCAGGGCTCAAGTCACTGTTTTGTTAATTATCTAAACAACAAAGTGAGGGAGAAAATGTTAATAATGCTGACTAAACTTAAAAGCATGTTGAGTATGGGGTTTTCCAGAAAGCCAACTGTCAAACTTTTATCAAGGTCTTCCAGGTATAAAGATGATATTAGAAAATAAGTATTATTTTATTAGATTAGAGATAAGAAGTAAAGTGGCTGCTTGAGAAAAGAACTGGAGTTTGAAGCAGAGCTGAGAGAGCATGTTAATTTCATATGTGACAGTTATAGCCATTTTTTTCTATGTCAATTACAGTCACTGGCAGTTGGCAGAGATACATACTCTGAGACTCTTTTTTTTTTTTTAAACCCTTACCTTCCTTCTTGGAGTCAATACTGAGTATTGGCTCCAAGGCAGAAGAGTGGTAAGGGCTAGGCAATGGGGGTCAAGTGACTTGCCCAGGGTCACACAGCTGGGTAGTGGCTGAGGTCAGATTTGAACCTAGGACCTCCCGTCTCTAGGGCTGACTCTTAATCCACTGAGCTACCCAGCTGCCCCCTACTCTGAGACTCTTTCAGGGCTGGAGGAGGGAACATCTCTCTTAAGGGATCTTAAGGGAAAGATCTGAAGGAACTCAGTGTTTTCCTTTCCCAACTTGGAAAACACTATTGAATAGCTATTGTGGTTTTATAGATTGTTTAACTCTGAGAAGACCAAAGAAAATCCTGGTCTTTGGTTTGGACTCTGAGTACTCTAAGTCTTAACAGACTCACAGGCCTAACTTGATTCTTGTTGAGATTCAACCAGCCTTTGCTATTTTATAATTTGAAAGCAAAGTTAAGATTTATAAGGATAATAGCGGTAGTTGTTATTTAAATAGTATAAACTTGGGTTAGTCAGATGAGGGAGGATTAATGTAGCCTGTGAGAATCACAGGAGAAGTGGTTCCTTGTGGAACCAGGGAGTTCATTTGGGTGGATTTAGAATCCCTTAGAATTAGAAATCCTTGAGGTGGAGTCAGGATGGCGGCTTAAGAGCAGCAATAGTTCAGACCTCTGAAAACCCTTCCTTACCGATCACAAACTAAATGCTCCTAGGGGACTTAAAATCAAACCTAACAACAAGGCAGAGCCAAGGAACCCTCTTGCTGAACTCAATTCAAAAGGTATGCCCTCCAACCCCAAAAGTCAGAATCTGAGAACACTCAGGTTTAAGGGGAAGGCAGAAAGAAGGTCCCAGGACCTCTCCCCCCCACCTATAGCGCTGAGCTCCCAGCTGCAGCAGGAACCTCTGGGTGGACAAAGGTACTAGTCTAGAGGGTGTCCCTTGTGGGCAGGGCTGTGCCAGGCTCAGAGCATCCAACACAGGCAGCAGGGAAGCAGCCAGAGAGAGATCGAAGAGCTGGCAGCCTGGGCAGCTGGGTCCTTCCATTGGGCTCCAGCCTTACTGGAGGTTTTGGCCTTGGGGCACATCCAGACCAACCCAGCTGAACTTAATCCCATCAGGAGTCATCAGAGCTCAGGGAGGCCAGGACCCCATCCCCCCTAGAGTGCTGGGCCTCCCAAAAGGACAGGAACCTCTGGGCAGGCAAAGGCACTGGTCTAGAAGGTGTACCTTGTAGGCAGGACTATGCCAGGCAGAGAGCATCAAACACAGGTGGCGGGGAAGCAGCTGGAGATAACTGGAGAGAGCCTAGGCAGCTGAGATCTTCCATTTGGCTCCAGCCTTCCAGGAGTTTTTGGCCTCAGAACACATACAGTCCAACCCAGCTGAATTTAATCTCATCAAAAGCCTCCAGAGGACAGGGAAGCCAATACTCCTCCCCCAGAGACAGCACTGAGGATCTGACAAAGCTCCAAGAGGTGGGACTGACAGAAAGCCCCAAAACCAAAAAAATGAGAAGAGCAAAAGCACAGACAAATATGGGGACCAAAGAAGGAGTAAATATGAGCAAACAACAGAAAAAGAAGAAAGAAATTACAATAGACAGCTTCCATTCAGCAAACGTAACAGAGGGGAAGAGATCAGCAAACAATAAATCAGAAATCCCAGCGAACTGGATACAGGCTGTGGAAGAACTCAAAACACAATTAAGAGAGGCTGAAGACAATTGGGAAAGGAACTTAAAAACTAAGATAAGTCATCTGGAAACAGAGGCACTTAAACTAAAACAAGAAAATAGGTGTCTTGAAAGCCAAAATCAACCAGCTGGAAAATGAGGCAAAGGAGATGAAAGATAAGGTAAAGAGGATGAAAGATGACCTCCAAAGAAAATCAAACCAGAAGGAAAAGGATGACCAAAAATACAGGGATGAAATCCAGTCTTTAAGAATCAGAAATACAACAACTGGAATCAAGTGACCTCAAAAGGCAGCAGGACACTATAAAACAAAACCAAAAGAATGAAAAAAATTGAGGAAAATATGAAACATCTCATTCACAAAACAGAGGATTTAGAAAATCGTTCGAGGAGAGACAATTTAAGAATCATTGGTCTACCAGAAGACCATGACAAAAGAAAAATCCTGGACATAATACTAGAGGAAATTATTCTATAAAACTGCCCCAATATCCTAGAACAAGAGGGAAAACTGGAGATTGAAAGAATCCACAGATCACCTCCTGTACTTAATCCCCAACTGACAACACCCAGGAATGTTATAGCCAAATTCAAGAACTATCAGACCAAAGAAAAGATATTACAAGCTGCCAAGAAGTCTTTCAGATACCACAGAACCACAGTGAGGATAATGCAGGTTCTGACTGCATCCACACTGAAGGGCCAAAAGGCATGGAATATGATATTCCAGAAAGCAAGGGAACTAGGTCTACAATCAAGAATCAACAACCCAACAAGTTCAGCAACTTGCCCAACATCATACAATAAATGGAAGAGCTAAGATTTGAACTCTAGTCCAAGTTCATTGGATTTCCAAGATATCACAGTGCTTCCAGTTTGTCTGAAACATAGTCCCTGTGAAAAAAAGCGTCTACTGTGATTGATAGATGTGAAAATTTAGAGGAGGTGACATAAGAGAAAATTTCTTTAAAAGGAAGGGGTAAAACGTCAGTTGAGGTCATTCAGTTTGGAGAGGTAATTGAGTTCGGTGTGGAGTTCAGAGGAATTTGGAGTTCAGAAGATTCAGTGGAGCACTGAAGCTTGCTTGGAGATGGTCTTGTGGTAAGTACTAAGACTGACTCACTCTCCTTTAGGCTCAGGGAGGCCACTTTGGCCTAGGCCTTTAACTACTGCTTGGCTCAGCCTGAGCCAGAGCAGTTTAAATTAATTCTCTCTCTCTCTCCTTTCCTTAATTCCTTCTCTCTTTATTAATTAAAATCTCCATAAATCCCCAGCTGACTTGGGTATTTTCATATTTGGGAATTTCCCATGGTGACCACTTACTTAGATTTAAGCCAAAACACTAAAAGTATCCTTACAGTTTTGGCGTTTACAGTACTAAGTGGTTTAAGATGATATGTAAAAAAGAAAGGAGAGGGGGAATAGAAGATGGCACCAAGAAAAACTTGAAGGAATAAGAAAAATAGGATAAATTATACTACAAAAAGAAGCACAAGTGAGGGGGAGGGGAAGAATACTATTATAAGAAGAAGAGAGTGCTACTAGGTAATACTTAAACCTTACTCTCAGTGGAATCAACTCTGAGCGGGAAGAGCATCTAGATCCATTTGAGTATCGAATTCTATCTTACTCTATAGGGAAGTTGAGAAGGGAAAACTTAGGGTGGAGTAGGGTGGGGATTACCAAAAGGAAGGGAGAGAGGGGAGAGAGGGAATTCAATAGACCTACAGAAAAATATAAGGGGAATAAAAAAGGAGGTGAGAAGGGAAGTAAAATAAGGGTGGGGATTAGGGGGTCTCTGATTAAAAGCAAAACACTGATGTAGAAGGAAGGGCAGGACTAGGAGCGGAAATCAAAATGATGGAGAATACACAGTAACCATGACTCAAACTTTTAACAACACATTGTTACCTATAACAGATTCAATAATGAGGACCTTAAATTGGTTTCTATGTAAGTGAAGAGTCCTAATTGTTCTACTTGGTATTGGAGAATTCAAAATTGAAGCCACTAATTGGGATCTCAATTAGCTAATGCCTGTTGAATACTTTATTATACTTTTAAGGTTTCTACTTATGTCTTATGTTTATTAAAGTGCTTTCCCCACTTTCAAACTATATGTGTACATATGTGTATGTACTATATATATATATATATATATAGTCTGATATGAATCACAAAACTTTGCTACCAGGTCCTGGTAAACTACAAGATGACCATATCCAGTTTCTCTTTTCCATAAGGCATTTATATATATAATCATTTAGTAATTTCAATGTTTATTTGAAATTTAGTAACTTCATTTAATTTAGTAATTTTAATGATACATAATCATTTGGTATTTCAATTTCCTTCAGCTTTCTATTTCTGCTTCCAAGCTATATATACATTCCAATACATTCAATTATATAAAATTCAATCCTCGTTTCTCTTTTTCTTATTGTTATGTCTCTCTTGCAAATAGTATACTTTTCTGGGCTTTAGAATAGCTTTTATATCTAAACATGCAACCCAGTGTGGCTTTTAGGAGGCCTGTGCTTTCTGTAAAATGTCTGATATGAATCACAAAACGTTGCTACAAGGTCCTCAGAGGCAAACTACAAGATGACCATATTTAGATTCTCTTTTCCATAAGGCATTTTCTAATTTGCCTTCCTGCTAAAAGTACTTACAGCTGTCTTCTCCTTCTCTCTAGCTCCCTTTGGGTTCTTTTTAAAAATTACAGCTATATTTGTACATCCTTTGCATCAATTTGCTAAAAAAGCTGAAAGTGATTTATTCGGACTGTTTCTTTGTTGGCATCCTCTCTTGGTGATCTTATAAGCTCCCATGGATTCATCTATCATATCTGCAAAGATGACTTCAGAATCTTTGTCTTCAGCCCTTGCAGTTTTCCTGAGCACCAGCAAGGCCTACCCACCTAGACATCTCCCCTAGGATACCCTCCCTACGGCAAATAACCAGTCATCTTGACTATTTAATCCATTCATCCTTCCAAATTTAGCTCTTTCTTTTGAGGCTACCATCAATGGTTTCTCAACTCTTCACTCTTCTCTTAAACCCTTATCTATCTGGTGGCTAAGTCTTAGTATTTCTACATTCACTTACATATTCTTCTCCCCACCCACACCATAACCAAAATAATGCAGGCCTTCATCACCTCATCTAAACTTGTTTCAAGTCTCCCCCTACTCCAACTCAGTCTCTAAGGAGCTGCCAAAATAATCTTCCTAATGCACAGGTTTGAATGTCACTCCCTTACTCAAGAATCTTCAGTGGCTCCCTAGCTATAAGTTTCTCAGCTTGACATTTAAAGTCCTCAATCTGGTCCTCAATCTACCTTTTCAGATATTTAATATTGCTTCCCTTCACAGAGACTATGTTTCAGACAAACTGGAAGCATTGTGGTATCTTGGAAATCCAATGAACTTGGACTGGAATTCAAATCTTAGTTCTTCCATTTATTGTATGATGTTGGGCAAGTTGCTAAACTTCCCTGGGCCTATTTCCTCATGTCAATGAGCACTGGGAATACAAATCTAAGCAAAAAGGAGAGTCCACACACTCAAAGGAATTTATATCTTAATAGGGGAAGACAACCCCAAAAAGTGAGCTGAAAAGCAGGTAAGATAGGTTGAGACTCCAAGAGCATTAATGGGAGGCCTAGGGCCACTGGGACATGGAGTGGAGGTCACTCCTAAAAAGAGAAGATTGGACCAGATGGCTACTCAAGTCCCTCCCAGAACTATGTTCTTCAAGCTTCCTTCAAATTCATGTGGGAAGCTTTGTTGATCTCCCTAGAAGTTCTCCTAAAATTTATCCTTAGTTATACCCCAACCACTAGAATGTAAACTCCTAGAGAGCAGGAGAAAATTCTTTCATCTGGTATCCCCAAAACCTCATATATATATATATATATATATATATATATATATATATATATATATATATAAATGTTTGCCAATTAAACCATTGCCTTCTTCACTAACAATAATTCCTCCATTTGTGCGCCTTCAATCTTCCTTCCCACCTTCTCCAGGACTTACCTCCTCAGGCAGACTTTCCTACTCCTTCCCTTGCAGCTGCCTCAGATTATCATCTTGTTTCAAAATGACCAAAATGGCAATCAGGAAACTGCCAAATAAAGTGACCTTTGCAATCTTCCTTGCCCCCAGCAACATCTGCCATGACTGACCAATCCCTATCGTTTATTCACTCCTCATTTGTAGACACCACATTCTCAATTCTTCTTGCTCTCTAAATTGTTCCTTTTGAACAGTGAACTAGAGGAATTCCATGAACTGGAATGACCTCCAGGAACTGATGCAGAGTGAGAGGCGCAGAACCAGGAGAACATTATACATAGGATCTGATACACTGTGGCACAATTGAATGTAATGAACTTCTCTGCTAGCAGCAATGCAATGACCCAGACAATTCTGAAGGACTTAGGAGAAAGAACACTATCCACATCCAGAGAAAGAACTGTGGGAGAAGAAACACAGACGAAAAACAACTACTTGATTACCTGGGTCGAGGGGGATATGACTGGGGATATAGACTCTAAAAGATCACTCTATGCCAATATCAACAGCATGGAAGTAGGTTCTGATCAATGACACATGTAAAACCCAGTGGAATTGCATGTTAGCTATGGGAAGGATGGGGGGAGGGGAGGGAAAGAATATAATTCTTGTAACCAAGGAATAATGTTCTAAATTGACTAAATACAATTTTCAAAAAAAAAAAAAAGAGTCCAACATCTAAATTGTTCCTTTTGTCTTCACCCTCTCTTCAAACCTGGGTGTTACTCTAGGTTCTGTCCTTGACCCATTTCTCAATATACATTCCTCCTTTGGCAATTTCACTCACATTCCTGGCTTCAACTACCACCTCTCTATATTGTAGATGACTTCCACATTTTATGGCCATCTGAGACCTCTCTGGAGTTCCAGACCTACATCTCCACCTGTCTATTCTATTAGTAGCCAAAGAACAGCTAGGTGGTACAGTGGATAGTGTCAGTCGGTCAGGAGGACCAGAGCTCAAATCCGTCCTTAGATGCTAGCTGTGTGACCCTAGACTAGTCACTTAACTGTTTGCCTCAGTTCATCTGTTAAATGAGAAAGAAATGATAAACTACTCCAGTATCTCTGCCAAGAAAATCCCAGGTGGAGTCATGAAGAGTTGGACATGACTGAACATCATACCACATCCAAAACCAAGTCTCTTATCTTTCTTTGGAAACTGGCTTGTTTTGACTTCATGGCAATAGTCACTCAAGTCATTTCCACAACTTTGGAGGTATCCTTTGGATTTTGTTTCCTTTATAATTTTCAATCAATTGCTAAGACCACTCCATCAACACCTATCCAATTTGTGATTCTGCTGTTCCCTCTGTGGCTACTCTAAAACTGAACCTCATTAGTCCAGGTGACTGCATTATAACTTTCTAAAAGGTCTTCATATCTCCACTTTATCCACCTCCATTTCTCCTTTTTGCTTGCAAAATTGTACTCCTTCAACTGAAATCTGGTCAGGTGCTTCTTCTAAAAATTCTTCAGTGGCTGCCTACTGTCCAGCAAATAGTTCAAACCTTTTTGAACTGATACTTGATACATAATACTCCAAAATACTTTTTTTTTTTTACTCTGGGCAAGCACTTATGATGAATTCTTTCTGGTTCTGTCCCTATCCCAGGAGTAACTGGGAAGAGTGCTTGCTACTACTCTAGCTAGTACCTTTTGCTTAGTCTTTTGGGGATTCCCTTTGGAACCATGGTCTTCCAAAAGTTCTATTTTCTATGCCTTTCACTCAAGCAATTCCACTGCCAAGATTTTGCCCCAAGAAGTTTATCAGCAAGAAAAAGACAAAAAAAAAACCACCACAACTCCTTCACATGCAAAAAGTATTGTTATTTATGTTAGAGAGCCATATGTTCCCAACAACTGAAGAATGGTCAAATTGTGGTAGGTGAACAATGGTGAACTGCAAGAAAGGACCAATAGGAGTTTTAAGAGAAACATGGGAAGGCTCATATGGAAGGAGACTTAAATAATTGCCATAAGACCAATATACTCCCAAGTACTTCCCTGAAACTGAGTGAGGTTCTTCCCCAACAATGTAGCGCACCCAGGATAGCTAGAGTTAAGTAACCCACTCAAGGTGAGGAAGATCTAGCCTAAAAACCTTGATAATTGATTGGTTGAGAAGGAAGTCTCAAAAGACCTCAGCAAAAGGAAGGCTGCGTAGGCAACAGCAAAGCAGAATTTTGAGGAAAAGTTTTGGCCATGTCAGGTCTGAGACATGGCAAGACACCCAGATGCCTTGAGAGATCATGAAGGCAGCAAGAGATAGAGGTGATGTCAGGCCTGAATATAAAAAATAACTCCTTTTCTTCCTCAATAAAAGAGCTACAGGAATGAATGAGACAGGAAAGGGAGGTCTAAGACATTCTTTGAGGAACTCTCACAGAGTGAGCAGGAGCAGAGACAGAGAAAGGGTTTTTGAAGTTGTCAGACACCTAAGGGCACCGTAAGTCCCAAACTATGAAAAGGAGAATCTACCCAGACACCAGTATGGGCAAGCTGTCACAATAAAGTATGAGCAAGAGAAACGCAATGCAGTTGGTGCTTGGCTTATTGGTGGCCTCAGAAGAATGAAAGCAAAAGTCAGATTACAAACAGTCAAGGTGATTAGTAACATGTATGGAAAATTTTTCAAGAAATTTGGGATAAGAGCTAGAATGATCAAGGCAAAGTATTTGTTTCTTAGAATTTGGAAGATCTGAGGAAGCATGTTTACAAAGAGAAAGAAAGAAGTCAACAGTAAAGCAGAGATAAAAGAGGCTTGCAAGAAGGTCACAGAGGAAATTAGAATGGGATCAAAGGCACAGATCTATAGGGATTTGACATAGACAAGCATAAGGATACTTCTGAGCTACAGGAAGAAGAAGAGGAAGTGATGCTGAGTTTTGAAGTAAGAAAGAAAGAAGCTAAGAAAATGAAAGTCAGTGAAATAATAGCTTAGGTCATCTACTCTAAATTTGGGTAATAAAGATAGGATGTCAGAGGAAAGAATAAAATGGGAAATAAATCTGGCATCTTACAGTAGATATATTTTATAAAACATCTCTTTCCTAACTGTTAGTGAAAAAAGACATTTAAATAATAAATGAATCCAAGTGAATTTATTTACCATTGTAACCAAAACTTTTATTTGTAACCAAACTTAATTTGAACTAGACAATGACCCTGGAAAAACTTTCTACAACAGACTATGCCAAGAATTTTTTATTTGATGTAACATTAAAATATACATTTATAGCATTCAAAAGGAACTGCTTTATAAAATTCTTAAGTTTAGACAATAAGATAAACCTTAGTTTTATAATACAGCCCTTGAGATACATAAAGTTTTTATATTAAGCACAGTTCTATTAAGAACTATAGGATCTGGATGCATAGCTTCGCTTAAGAAGTTCAATGGAATTATACATTTTAATGAACATCAATTTCAAAGCAGGATGTTATTGCAGTTCTAAATAACATTGAAGGAATTCCTACTCAATGGTAGACAGTTTTTGCACAACCATAAAAATGATGACAATTCTAGTAAGAGCCTGATTAATAGGGCCCTGTATTGGGAGTTGATGTTGTGACATGACCACAAACTTTTCACTAATGTTCGTGATATCATAGCAACAGCATACTAAAGGAATGTCTCTTATTTCAGAAACAACGGTGAATCTTCTGATGCAGTCCTATGCAGTCTAAAGAGGCTGGTCACTGTTGTTCTAAAGGAATTCCACATCCTCCATCCTGGGCAGTATTATATGACTCACAGCTCTTACATTTCATTCCTAATATGTGGAACTGGACTGTAGAGCGGGCACTGCAATCATTGCAAAGAATCTGTGGCAAAAAAAAAAAAGAGACACACATCCAAAAAGGCATTCAAAGAAAGAATTTTCTTTCCAAGAGAATCCTAAGAAATATACAAACATATTTTGAAGACTTCTAGTTTTTACTTTTCTAAACGAAAAGTCCCAAGATGTCACCTACATCATTTCAAAGATAAATGAATTCAGAAAAGATAAATCTGTAATTGATCACTTAGTTTATCTTTAAAATGTACCATTTAAAACCACTGGAAGGGCTCAAAATCAAGACCTGGGTTCAAGTGCTGCCTCTCACACATGCTGGTCATTTGCCCCTCAGGCAACTCTTACAACTAACGGTTGCAGCACATTTGTACATCCACAGGTCCAGAGCCATATAAACAAGAGGTTTAAAAGGCTCATCTTGCAGTAGTGCCCTGAAGAAGACACTAGTCACCCTGGCTCTGAGCTACACAAAAACTCCACCAGCTTAACAAGATGTATTTCTCTACAAAGGAAAATTATCACAGAAAATATCAAATGTCCCAATTCTGCTTCCTTTTCAAATTAAGCTTTTTTAAAGAAGCCTTTAGGCTTCTCTCTTCTCCCCCTCCCCAATCCTTGAACCCAGGCTTCAAGATAAAATGCTTTTTCTTTACACATACCTACTCAGGTTCTAGACCTGCCTCTGTGCCCAAGCACATAATTCTATAGTGCATCCATTCTTACATAATCCTCAGGACAAAGCCAGGATGTCAGCTGAAGAGGTGCAAGCATCATCATCAGGATTGTTAAGTCTATCACACAATCTTATTATAATATCTCAAAATATGCAAGAAATACTCTGTTGAGGTGGGGGAAGAGGGGAGAGGTTTAAAGGCTCTATTTTGTTCTACTAAAAAAATGTTTCAGTAATACAGGGGATAAAATTCTATTTGTGCTATTGGTTCCTTTTATATTTTCCACTGAAAAGATCTGCAAAATTATTCTTTTTTTTTTTAAGTCCTTACCTTCTGGTCTTAGAATCAAGACCAAATACTGGTTCTAAGACAGAAAAGTGGTAAAGGCTAGGCAATGGGGGTTAGGTGACTTGCCCAGGGTAATATAGCTAGGAAGTATCTGAGGCCTGATTTTAACCCAGGCCCTCCTAACTCCAGGCCTGGTTTTCTATCCCCTCAGCCACCTGGCTACCCCAACAGATTATTCTTAAAAGTACTTTTTTGAGATCAGAAATGTGGAAGAGAGCAAATAATCTTGAGCTATAATGTAATAAGCACAAGGATCAATGTCAGAAGAGAAGGGCAAGAAGAATTCTTAGGTAATTGTTAAAAGTTTGAAAAATGATTTTAATACTCACTTCCACAGTCATATTCTGATATTCTGTTGGCATTGGAGTTTGGGCTACTTCATTATCCAACTGCCGCCAATAGCGAGTCATGTCTAGAGCAGAGTGCATACATAATGGACACCTGTAGCCTCTATAAACAAGAAAAAACATTCTTTTACAAATTCAGCACCTGGTGAGTCTGCAACGGGAGCAAGGCCAGTTTATTGTCTTTAAGCAGCCAAAAATAAGCCACTTGAAACAGAAAGACCACTGCCCTGGCATGGGAGGTGTCTGTACCCTCTTGTTTCAGTGCTTAATCACTCTCAGAATAAGTTCTTCCTTACACTGCTCTATTTTTTTGTCATTCTTTCCTTGTTCTTCTGAAAATAAAAACCATTTTGTTTTCTCTGCAAAATAACCATGTAGTAACAAAAATAATCATAGTCATGGCTCACATTTTTATAACAAGCCCTATATGCCAGATTCTGTGCCAAGCACTTTACAAATATAATCTTGTTTGGGCCTCACAACAACTCTGGGAGGTAGGTACTATTATAATCCCCATTTTAACAAAGAAACTGAGGCAAAGAGAGACTAAATGACTTGCATGGGGTCACGTGGCAAAAAAAATGTCTCAGGCTGAATTTTAAATCATCTTACTGACTCTAAACCTAGTACTTTACCCATTATACTACCTAGTTGCACTACTTGAGACATTTAAGTTATTCTTCAGCCTTCTTTTTGTGGCAATGCCTTCACAAGGACAAAATATATCATTTAATCATTCATGGCATGCTGCTCCCTTCTCAAAACAGAAATATCTAACAGCTCTGCATTTTACACCAAATTTAACTTCCTGCTTATGTTCTACCTAAACATGATTTACTCTATCTGGTCATCCACCCCCAAAATGGGATTCCTATCATTTCCCACTATCAAGCCATTCTACCTAGCAGGGAGTGAATGATACCAGACACTCAAGTCTCTTGCTCTCCCACTGATGATCAGGAATGTCACAGCTTTGTAGAAGCCTCTAGGTTGAAGGCTATGTTGTCACCTGGCTGACAATTTATTTTAGAAAACCTGTTTGCAGAATTCACTAGTGCCACCTGCTCCAGCCTTCATCTCTGGCAATAACTATGTGCCAACTCTAAAAACACCAAGGCCATCTCTCTGATGGGAGAGGGAGTCTTTGGAGATGAGATGCACCGAAGCAGGGAATGGGGTCTGGCCAGGCCTCTCTTCCCAGAGGAACAGATTGGCTTGGTTAACTTCTGAATGGAGATCACCACAGTCTCAAGGGCCAGAGATACCCCTAAGATGTTATTAAACTGCCAAAATGTAGGACTGCCAACATATATGATACTCACTCTTTTAACATTTCTTCATAACATGTTCTGAAAGAAAATAAATGTATTTTTATTAAATTTAATTTAAATTTCTCCATTTTAAAAAATGTTGCTTATTCTTTAATATTTTACAGGAAAAGAAAGATCCTTTTATCTACCTGTGTAGAAGATGCCCACATGGCAAGACATGAGCAACTACTCGGGAAGTATGAATGTCCTGCAAAGGAAGCAAATACTAGTGTTAGCTCCAAGTTGATGTAAAGATTCCATGGCTTTGCCATGGGAAAAAAAATAAAGACAAAAACCAAAACTCACCTCCAAACATATGGGACAATTCTGCCTGGAAACATTCTCAATACACTATATCAAAACAAAGACAAAGAGTATTTTTAAATTAAATCCACAAGTGGATCAATGAATGCCTTAGAGCTACCAAAGAAGCACTGGCTAATGCAAGAGTTAGGAAATTCATTTCTCTGAAATGAATAAACAATGTACATGTGTATAAAGATATAGATATAGATATATAGATATATGGAAAGGGAGAAGGGGAAAAAGCAAAAAAGAGAAAGGGAAGACAAAAGCAGTAAGACAGAAAAAGGAAAGGAGGCGAGACAGGAAGTAGAGACCTCCACAAAGTTATTTGAACCAGAGTAGTAGTCATAAGTAAAAAAGGGAATGATATGGACAGGAAAGACTTTGTAGAGGAGGTTTAATAGGTCTTAGCAAGTAAAGGAAGACTAGAGTCCAGGGTGACAGCAAGTTTTCAAACCTGTGGGACTTAAAGAGTGATGGGGTTGTTGAAATAGAACAGAGGTTTAGGGGAAAGAATTAGGCTAAAAAGTATGCACTGTTAAAAAAGAATGCCAATGATTTCCAAAAACCTACATCAGTTAAAACTCAACAACACTGTACAAGTGACATTAAGTGTTCCTTAAAGGTTCAGAAGAAAAGGCATGGAGTCCAGTGAACTATCTTGAACTTGACCTTGACCTTGAATTCTCTCATTTGGAATCTTGGGATGGTTCCCTAAGTCCTGTTCCTGTCTCCAGGCTCTTCCTTTCTCCAATCCATTCAAAGGATCCCAGTCATATTGCTCTCCCTCATGTATAGCATCAATCACATCACTTCATTCCTCAAAGGCTTTCAAAGATGCCTTGTCAACCTAATAAAAGCCCAGACTGTTCAGCATGGTAGGTAGGGCCTTCCAAAACCTGACCCACTCTTCTCACTACTTCCCTTCTTTATCCACACTCCAGCCAAACTGAACTCCTTATTCCTCATTTCTTACCTCTGTATATCTCTTAACTTCCCAAAGCCCAAAATGCCTTTTAATTCTTTTCAAACTGAACTCTCCTTTTCCACAATCCACCCCAGAACCCATATATTCTTGGAGACCTAGCTCAAACATGGCTTTCACAAACTTTTCTCCAATTTTGCTATCCTCATCCCTAAAGAATTCATCTCTCTCTATAAGCATCAGGGCAGTGGGTTCCCAAATTCTCTTTATACCCATACTCATAGTCTATCTGTATTGTAGTCACTTATGTAAACATCTTAGCTGCTTTACTGGACCATAAAGTTTTTCAACAAGTAGGTATTTTCCCTTATTTATTTTTGTTTCTGCTCTGATTTAACCTTATTTATTATTTAGTCTCAAATAATAAAATCTTGGTGGATATGCATGCAAAACTAAAAATTTGCAAGGTACCTAAAAGTAATCTAATTTCTGTACCTTGTGATGCCCTTGGAGACTCAAGGATAGGCATAGGTTACATTTCAAACAGTGAAAAAAGTCTTCCTTCGGACCAATCCTGATAAGAAAAAGAGAGAGATGAAGGCCAAGAGGGAAAAAAGTTAGGGTTAATACCACTACAATTTTTTAAATTTCCCTTTTAAAGAAAGCCACTTATTTTGAATTAGAAATGTAAACCCTGAGTTTTTTAAAGCCATGCCTGAGAAATGAATAAATTAAATTACAAACTAAAAAACCCTGACTATAGAATAAAGAAAATCAAATATTATGAGAAGAGGTCAAGAATCCTTTCCTAAAACAAAA
Source organism: Monodelphis domestica (assembly GCF_027887165.1). Classification (NCBI taxonomy): domain Eukaryota; kingdom Metazoa; phylum Chordata; class Mammalia; order Didelphimorphia; family Didelphidae; genus Monodelphis; species Monodelphis domestica. The sequence goes on along the minus strand of NC_077232.1, from coordinate 288,394,129 downwards.
CCAAAAAAAAAAGGAGATCATTGGCATTTTATTTTTTGAAACAAATTCAATTAATTTCCATGTTAGGAAAAATAGCAAATCAATCAAGATAATTTCCTATCAAAAACTTTTATTCATCTCCCAAAACTCAATCTTTTATGTAGCAGTAGTTGCAGTCTTCTTTATACTACACTTCAGAATTCAGTTTTCCACTAGAGAATAATCCTATTAGGATCCAAAGGGAAAATAATCTCTTACTTTTACACATATACATCTAGTGATGTTGTACATTTAATTAAATACATGTCAGAATGGTGTCATTACTTTGCTCATCAAAAACACTTAATGACCATCTTTACATTCCTTCATTCAACACTGGCAAAATGACTGATTCAAAATAATGAGCCCTGGATATTTAGGGTCAGGAAGAGACCTCTGCAATTTCCTTCGAACACTCCAGCTTTCCCAGCTTCCTCTCCCTGGTCTGTGCCAGAGAGATGTTCTAGTGGAAAAATTCTCCAACTGTCCTTCCAAATGCAGCAATGTTAAAAACTGGCAGTAGACATTTAAGTGTTTATTCTTTCCTGTATAGTTGTGTAGGTCAAACTCCCTTGCTAACTACTTCTTAATTTCTCCAACACAACTGGCAACTTAGTACAACAAGGTAGATTTCCCTCCCCAATGGGGATGGCTCTTGCAGTAATAGCTCCAGCACTGGGAAATAGTTACTGAAGTCCCCACTGGAAGCAAAGGCCAGAGTGAGGGCTATTCCCCTATAGGGCAACTCATAGGGACTTTTGTAGCTTTTGGCTTCTAATCTCTAACTAGAAGCCAAATAGAGCCTAAGTACAAAAGAAGGTAATAAGGGAGCTAATTATATGCATAAGTACAGGCAAATCATTGTAAAAGAAAAAGCCTTGTACTAAACAGTCTCCAAGACTCCTTATGTTTAAGTGCTAGGGTAACATGAATGAACTCTTTAAGTTGCCTAGAATTTTAAGTGGTAATTCCTATTCATATATGATAATGAAACTTTTACTCACATAATCATTTAGTATAGTAAGCACTCATTGATCACAGCACTCTAGATGCTACATAAGGAAAAGGGAGAAAAATCTCTCTCCTGGTTGCAACCCTTTCTTCTTCACAAAGATGCAAGTAAATCAACCCTTTCAAGAACTGCCTCAAAACTGACATTTTACAAATTAAACCTATTGATCCCTAACTCATCTTATTCTTATATTCTCTCAACCCTTATACTCTAGTTTCCAATTGACAGTTCCATTGCCCACTGAGTCATATCCAACTCTACTCCAGGAATCCACAGAATTTTCTTAGCACATACTGTAGTAGTTTGCCATTTCCTTCTCCAGTAGATTAAGGTGACTAGAAGTTGTGACTTGGGGGCATCTGGGTGGCTCAGTGGATTGAGAGCCAGGCCTAGAGTTGGGAGTTCCTAGGTTGAAATCTGGCCTTGGATACTTCCTAGGTGTGTGACCCTGGGCAAGTCACTTAACCCCCATTGCCTAGCCCTTATTGATTCTAAGACAGAAGGCAGGGGTTTAAAAAAAAAAATAGTTAAGTGACTTGCCCAGAATCACACAGCTAATAAGGGTCTGAAACTGGATTTGAACTCAGAAAGTCTTCCCAACTCCAGGCCTAGCACTCTATCCACTAAGCTACCTACTTGCCTTTACAGATCAGTAAGTCTCTTTTATCTATCTAGCCCTGACAAAGTCATTTATTCACCATTCTCTCCCATACATTTGGGACGACCTTGAGACAATTCTATATTTTCCACTACTCCAGAATTTGGGATTTTTTAAAAACACTTGCCCAGGGTAACACAACTAATAAGTGGCTAAAGCAGCCTTTGAACTTGGGTCTTCCTGACTCCAAGCCCAGCACTCTATCCACTATGCCACCTAGCAGCCAACTTGTATACCCTAGGGACTAGTGACCACTTCCTTCTAGAGGACATGATAAAATAAAGAAAATCTGGGCATACACTGACATGGATCTAGTCAGTTCAGAGAGAGGATAGGTAAGATCTTTTAGATTATAAAGCTTTAGAGGACAGATGCTTAAGAATAAACTTCTGAAGATACAAAGAGAAAAAATGTTAAGGGGGAAGGGAAATGGGATTTGTCTGGAAAAGCTCAATGTGGATGTACCAACCAATTTTATTTTTTCAGGAATTTTATTAAGTAGCAAAGCCAGGTACTGGAGGATGAAACTAAGAAGACCTAACATAGGTGTACGTGATCCTGTGAAAACACTGACAGCAGTGCTAGAGCTCAGAAAGCATCAAGGTTAGTGAGGAAGGGCAAGAACAACAAAAAGGGATGAACTGAGTCTACAAATTAAAGGAAAGCCAGTTTGACTTTAATCCCTGGGCAAACTCCAGAATGGCTCACCAAAGAGATGACTGGGAGGTGGTGATTACAAGAGGCTGGCATGGCTCCATCAAGAACAGGTCAGACCAGACTAACTGATTTCCCTTTTGGACAGTCACTACAAGGTAATGTCTTGAAATAGCTGCAGCAGAGTGAGATAAAGTCAGACTGGAGACTCAGGAAGACTGGGAAACAACCTGGATGGAAATCTACTCAGACCATTAAGAGACCACAAATCACTATTGGTTTGATGACATGCGCTAGGCCAAGGCCAAATGAGCACAGGAGGGGCTGGAGGAGTGGCTGAAGTTGTACCAGCAAAAACATTCAGTGGATTTTTATTAACTTGGAGAGAATGGCCCATTCTCCACCTCCTCGCCAGCTGCTTGGCCATCAAGCTTTAAAGGTTGAACCTTATTTGTGGTCCTGCTGATCCTCATAGTATATGCCTCACTCTATGCACTATTTCACAGAGTTCCTAATCATGCTTCACACTATACATCCTTGTTCCTATCCATCTCCTCACCAGCTATCTGGCCCCTCAGATGATATGCTCAAAAAACCACTTAGGTTGATACATTCAGAATTACTTGGGTCATAAAATATTTTATAGTCACCAGAAGACTGTTGTTGAAAGAACAAGTAACAAATGCAAGTTGAATCAGATATATATATATATATATATATATATATATATATTTTTAAGGCAGGCAAATTATAAGGAGCAGCTATATAAAATGTTATATTCTTCAAGCCATATCAACAAACTCACCACTGGTTAGGGCATTTCAAAAAACTGTTTTATGGGGGAAGGATTATTTTCAGAGCAACACAAGAAAATTCCATTTTATAACTTTGTTGCTCAGTCATGTCTGACTCTTTATGACTTTGATCCATAGTACTCCAGGTTCTTCTATCCTCCACTATCTCTCCAAGTCAGTACAAGCTCATGTTCACTGTTTCCATCTGTTTCCATGATGTATCTATACCTCTCAGCTACTGCTCTCCCGTTTTCTTTTCACCTTCAATCTTTCCCAACATCTGGATATTTTTCAATGAGCCCTGTCTTCTCATTATGTGGCCAAAGTATTTCAGTTTCAGCTTCTGCACCTGGCCTTCCAGTGAAGAGTATGAATGAACTAAGTATCTGAGGCCAGATCTGACCTGAAGAAGAAGAGTATTCCTGGCTCCAGCCCCACACTCCAGCAACCTAGCTGCCTAAACTCTGTAGTTGCTCTCATTTTCTAATACTATTACATAACTTGATTATCTATTCACCAGATTTGGTTATAAATTTGTTGACATTTAGTTGATTAGTTGTATCTAACTCTCCATGACTCTGTTTGAGGTTTTCTTGGCAGAGGTACTAAAGCAGTTTGCCATTTTCTTCTCTAGCTCATTTTACAGATGAGGAACTGAGGCAAACAGGGTTGAGTGACTTGCCCAGGGTCACACAGCTAGTAAGTACCTGAGGCCAGATTGAACTCAGGTCCTCCTGACTCTAAAGCCAAGGTTCTATCCACTATGACACCTAGCTTCCCTAGCTATAAATTACATGTAGATTTTTCCAAAAAAATAAAGCCAGACTCAATGAATAAAGATGTCATCATTAGAGACAATGACAGCTTCCTTAGAATATGTAACTATATAGTAGATAAACATTATAAAGTTATATTACACATGTAAAATGCGTAATAGGCAAAACAAAATTTTCTAGTTTTAAGATTTTATAGTTACCAATGAAAATAAGGACTGAAATTCCACTTTCCAGGGTCTATATTATATATTTAAAAAGTAAAGAAAACATACAGGGAAAATGGCAAACTCAAATGCTTGATCTGACTCATTTCAATTTATATTTGCTCCCATGGATGGGAAAGTCTGAGGAAGGGCTTATTCCTTCTGTGAAATGCCCTCTATTAATTTTGATCACTTATAAATTTCCTTATTAATTTCCTAACTTCCATAAGTTTTTCTGAAACCTCTTTCATTTAAAAAAAAAAACCTTTTGTAACTTTGGGTATAGTTAAGGAAAAAAATAACCATTTTTAGTTCAATAATGGAGCAATGATTTTTATTTTAAAAGGTCTGAAGTGACTGAATGTGTACCAACTTAAAGGTAACTTGTTTATATTCACTGATTTATTTAATTAACTGAATAATATTCTCAATGAGAATTCTAATTATTTGCTAGCATTCTATAAAATGTTAATTTGTTATGCTAAATTGGAATCTCTAAACTGTGTATTAAAGTTTAAATAGTTCCCAAATGCAAGAATCATAGTGTTTTTTAAAACCTTGCTGTGAAGTCACATAAAAAGTTAATATTTACACTAATGCTTAGTGAGAAATAAAATCACTTTAAAATATCTATTCCTCTATGCCTATTAAAAGTAATACATATCTCTTATTATAAAATGTTTTATTCAGTTGTTTCCTTAATATTTGGCCTGAAAATATGTTATAGCTGAAGTTTAAAAAATTAAAACAATCATAATGATTTTTTAAATGATGACCTTAAAAGAGAGGAGGGGATAGTTTACATACAGTACCTACAAATTCCACACTTCTCACAATGATACTGCTTCTTGTCTTTGTCGAATAGGTGGCAGATATTGCAATAATATTCTCCAAAAACAGTGCTACATTCTTCACATATCTGTTGAGCCTATAAGAAAATGTAATAAAATTAAAATAAATCTACCAAAATTTGCTGAAGTAGAATTCTAAAACCCAGAATTACTAGTTCTTGCCAAAGTACATTAATCTGTTCTTTTTTATTTTTAACCAATTTTAAGTAATATAAAATACTTCACTCTTAAAATTAAAGTGCATCTTCATACAAAAATATGATAATAAAAATGTAAGAACTTTCAAATCATCTCAGGATAAAAAAACTTACAAAATAGAAATGCATCAAAGACTTACATTCTGAATTTTTCCACACTTCGTACACTGTACTTCTTTTACTTTAAAGCGGTCCAGAGGATGATCTTCATTGTTATCATGGCATAAGCGGCAGATATAAAATTTATCACAGCAAGGAGCCTACCCAAAAGAACAGAAGATTTTAATGTTAAAAGTTTTTTTTTCTTTTTTCTTCACATGAGAAAAGCAACATTCTGCAATAAATGTCTGTATCTGAATTCTACTTCTGACACTTATTAGTTGTGACTTTGTCAAGGCCCTTGAACTAGAGATGAGAGAAATGAGGGAGTCCTTTCCCTGGCCTTATAACAAGACAAGGAGAGGCCAATGTGACTATATGCTGTAAATAAAAATCACGCATATCCTGGAGAAAACAGTAGCAAACTCTTTGAGGTCAAATTCAAGCCTTTTTGTATTTGGGGGTGATAGTACACTCTAGACTTATCAGCAAGGAGGGCTAATCCAAGACCAACTTGCTATGTACTTAGAATATCTCCTTTTAATGAGATTAATCTATTCTAAATGTGAACAACTATGCCAATTGTTCTGGGATAGATTTAACTTGGATCTAACTTAGAAATAAATGCAGGAGTAGCTTAGGTAGCTCAGTGGATAGAGAACCAAGTCTAGAGACAGGAGATCCTGGGTTCAAATGTAGACTCGGACATTTTCTAGTTGTGTGACCCTGGGCAAGTCACTTAACCCCAGTTGCCTAGTCCTTACTTCTCTTGTGCCTTGGAATCAATACTTAGTATTGATTCTAAAACAAAAGGTAAAGAAGGGAGGAAGGGAGGGGAGAACAGAGAAAGGGAAGGAAGGGTCAGAATGGGAAGGAGGAAGGAAGTGAAGAAATTTAGAGAGCAAAAATGCATTTTCAGAAATTTCAACTGAAATGTACTCCATTAAGAAAGGAAGTTCTATCTTAATTAGATGATTAAACTACCAGTTCTTTGGTAAGTGAAGTCTCATGCTTGAACAAAATGAGACAATGATAGATATTTTGACAGTTAACAAAAGAGATCCAATAAGCCAGAACAAGAGAGTGGTGACAAGGAATTTGGAGCCAGATGACCAAGGTTTCTTTGGGATCTTGGGCAAAACTCCCTTCCCTTCTTTAGGACAGTTTTTAATTCTCATTTATAAAATGAGACAAATGAGAAAGCTGGCTATTAGATGATCCCTAAGGTCCTTCTAGCTCTAAAGCTATGGTTCTGTGTTCCAGACACACCAGTAGAAAAGACAAAAGTTTAATATCTGGAAAACTTATCCCACAATTAGATGTTAACCTGTGTCAAATCATTTGGGTAAACAACTTCAGTGGATTTGTAGTGAGTATGCAGGATGCAGGGGGAGATAGTGGTGGAATGGATAGATTTACAGGTCCAGCCTCAGATACTCATTAGCTCTTATGTACCAGGGCAAGTCAATTAACCTCTATTTGTTTCAGCTTCCTCATTTGTAAAATAGGGGTAAGTAACCTAGTAAGTAAACCTGCCTCCCAGAGTTGTTGTTGTAAGGATCAAATGAGATATTTGTAAAATGTTTTGAAAACCTTAAAGTGCTAACTAGATGATGATGCCAATCACTGATGGTTAATAGGTAAAAAATACAGCTCCTAGGCTGGTAAATCCAATCCAGTCTCACTCACTATCTGTAAAGATGAGAAAGGGCAAGTCCTGCTAGGCCCACTAATGCCTGAGGGCACTAGTAACCACAACAGTTACAGGGACTTCCAAGGGAAATTTTCACTCCCAGAAGGCCCAAGAGGGCAAATTAACCGCCCCTCTTAGCTCATAGCAGTGTCATCTGCATTGATTGTGGGGAGGTGAATGAGTATGAATAGTCAGGCTTGCACCTTACACTGACAATCATTTCTCCTACTTCAGTATGACTCTGGACAAGTCATTTAACTTTTTTGCACCAACTTTCTCATCTGCAAAATAGTGGTAATAAAAGCACTTGCCTTCCTAAGGCCTCGTCTATGGAGAAAGTCAAATGACCTAATATTTGTAGAGTTTTTGCAGATTTTAAAGTGTTGTAGAAATTCTAACTATGTAATAATGTCAACCACTGACAACTCATAGGTAATAATAGCTAGGCGGGTCAGTGGATAGAGTTAGTAGTTGAATCCAGCCTCGATGGCTATCTGACCCTTGGTCACTTCGCCTCGCCTGCCTCAGTTTCCTCAGATGTAAAATGGAGATAACAGTGCCTGCCTCCCAGGGCTATACTGAAGGATAATATCAGTAAGGCAAACTTTAAAGCGTTATACAAATGCTACAAACGTGTCGATTACGTCTACGGCGGTGGTCTATGTGTAGATTGTCCAGATATGTCAGATCTGTTTAGCCTCTCCCCACCTCCCAACAAGACTGTGGGCTTCTCGAGGACAAGGATCCTTTGTGTATACCTGGCACACAGTAGGCACTTCCTTAATACCTCGAGACAGCCCCCATGGGTTAACCTCGTGCCTCTTCAGTTCTCTCCGCTAACAAGTCCCCTCCCAGAGCGCTGACATTATTCCGTCACTCCCCTCCCCCTAACTTTGGTTCTGGGCTCTCTGGGGTCCCCCTGGCGTAGATGGCACCTTCGGCAGGCCTCCGGGAAGCCCTTCCCTCCCCCAGCTCCTGTCACCTTGAGAAGGCAGCCGCGGTCATAGTGCTCGCAGCCCCGGCTCTCTCGTTCCCGACTGCCACCGCCGCCATCTTCGCCCTCCACCGCGACAGCTGCCGTTGCCATCTCCTACTCCTCCTGCCGCTCAGGGACAGTGCGGGTGCGGGTCTGGGTCTAGGGCCGGATAGGGGCCGGAGCCCGAGAACAGCCGGGGCCGCTCTAGCCCACAGCAAACTCTACTGCCCTGCCGCGCAGGCGCTACGACGCCGCAAGGCACGTGACCCGGCTCGGATAGCCAAACTTCCGCTGGAGACTGACAAGCCAATTCAAGTCTCCGAATCGGGAAGTCCCGCCCCCTTTCCTGACGGGAGGAGAGATTGCAAAAAGAGCGCCTGCGAGCGGAACAGGCTCAGGTTATATTTCTCAACCAATGAAGCTCTGCCCTCTTATCTTGATGGAAGGATGGACTGCAGAGAGAGCGCCTACGTATAGGGGAGGTGCCTCCTCCCTTTACCTGCCCGAGGTTACTTTGGGGGACCCACTTTCTCTTACCGGTCTACGGTCCTCGTAGACATCCCAAACTGGAAAGAAAAAAAAAGTCAACTTCCTTTTTTTACTTGCCCTCTGTGACACTCTCATTTGTCTTAGGTGGCACTACTCTCACCTGGGTTCTTGTAAGTGATTAATAATTAATGTTTGTTCATTGATTAACATTGACCAGAAATACTAATACAGAAAATGCAGAAAGACACATCTAAACCACTAAGGATTCCCCACCAACAATTAGCTTTTATTTAGTGCTTGCTATGAAACAACTCCTAACTGCAAGGGTGAAGACAAGTACATCCATAAGTATATTCATATTTTTCTCTGCACCTTTGTTCTCACTCTCTTTCTTCTTCACTTAGTTTATGGCAACAGCTTCCTAATTGGGGTTCCTATTTCATTGTCCTCCAGAAAATCCTACTTGATACCAGAATGGTTTTCCTCTAGGGCAGATCTAATTACCCTACTCAATCAACTCCCTCTTGCCTCTAGGACAGAATAGCAATTTCTGTGTTAATCTTTTAAAGCTCCAATCTGCCTTTGTAGCCTCAATAATCATTATTCCCCACCCCCATCCACACACACACACATTCACAGTCATCCAGCCACATGGAGACTTCTCTCTGCTCCTCTCAAAACAACATTCAAGCTCCTGCATGTATTCCCCTTGCCTATAATGAATGCTCCTCTCCCTTCTGCTTCATTGAATCTCTCTCCTTCAAGATGCAGCTCAAACACCACCTTCTCCATCAAGCCTTTTCTGATCTCCCCAACTTATGGTACCTCTTCTTCCATTTTTTTCCGTTACTTTCTTAACTCTAGCAAGACAATAAATCAAGCTTTGATTGATACCATTTGCCCATCTCCAACTTGTAAATGCTCACTGAAATTTTAACAAGGGGTCCAAGGTGTCAGTAGGAGTCGGCTCCAGCATACCAACTGGGTTGAAACGGCTTCCATTTGTTTCTTGTGCCTTAATTAAATACAAACATTTCCAGACTGAATCAAACAGATAGAACTGAATGTAATCTGGCGCTCTAAATCTCCTGGAATCAATCAGTCATTGGTGAGGATTAATCCACACCCTAAGCAATAAGAGAAAAGCTATCTCATAATCTGAATGCTAGAGGTTTTAGCAAACATGAAGCTAAGGGAGGTGTGGCAGAGATGGGAAATAGCTATAACTATACTCTCCCCCCCCCTTCTCTCCTCTCCCTCTCCCTCTGTCTTTCTCTGTCTCTCTTTCACACACACACACACACACACACACACACACACACACACACACACACACAGAATGTAACATATATAGCCATTGTCTCTACAGGCATCTTGAAAATGGAGGACCCAGAGGCAGAGAGAAATCCCAGGAAAAGGTCAGCCCTTTCGTCTCCACACCCCCTGTCTGTCTATCCAAAGACACCATAATATAATCTATAGTTTGCTGTTTTATTGACTGTGAACCAATTTTGCTAGGGGTTAAAAAAAGGTAAAATAGAAATACAAAGTTAGGCAGAGAACAGCCTCCTTTTAAGTTTTAGGAATTTTCCTCAATGGGAGCTCAAAATATTTGTGGCTGATCTCATAACTTTTCATATAAAACAAACTCCCTAAAGTCCCAAAAGAAAAGCCCAAATAGACCATAAGTGCCAATTTATTGCCCCCTAAGGTTAAAATGAACTAATTATTGAAACCGTTCAACATATTGTTTTCCTAGCATTTAGCACAGCTTAAGGCACAAAGTGATCATCTCTAGGTGACTCTGGATAGATGGAGTTAAGAAAACCCCACCTCAGACACTTACTGTGTGACCCTGACCAAGTTACTTAACTCTTTTTGTCTCAGTTTCCCATCTGTCAAATGAGTTGGAAAAGGAAATGGCAAACCACTCCAGTATCTTTGCCAGGAAAACCCAAATGGGGTCACAGAGTTGGATGTGACTGAAATGAATGAACAACAAAGGCACATAGTAAGTACTTAGTAAATGCTGTTCATTGATTTAATTACAATAATCAAACTTCATACCAGGGAAAATAAAATAACGAGATGAGGTAGAAACAAAATGTGCCAATAAGGATTCATTTGAAAGAAATTATATGACTCAGGCTTAGAAAGGGGAAATTCCTCAGTGTTCATCAGAAGCAATCAAATTTGCACATATCCTTTTCCCTCTCCCATCACTGTGTCTTGGTACCTGACTGATCATTTAATCTGTTTTTTACATAAATCTAATCATCCAAGTCATGATAGTTATCAAATGGACTATGCCTTCTTAAACAACCTTGACCCTGTGGTTTGTGAGCATTTGACATCAGAAGAATTCCCAACCAAGATCTGTTCTGACTCAATGCAATTAAAATGCAAAACCACATTTGAATCACCAAAGTTATGCCTTATACTAAATGAACAAATAAATGCCTGGACTATGCAAGACTGAGCAAGAAATTAATCACAAACAGTGATTATCTCAGCCCCGTGGAGGCAAGTACCATTATTGTTGATTTTAAAACAGCCTTGCCAGTGGGCAGCAGAGTTACTTGTTATATGATTAAATGAAAGCCAAAAGTAGTCTTGCTTATCAGAGCACTGTGGTTTGTAATGGGACAAAATCTACACAATTTATAGAGTCTATATAGATCAAGAAAATACAGCATTGAAAAGCAGAATATTTCTTTATGGTAACTGAATCATAATAAGAGTGATAGGGACTTCTGCTTCTAGGAGAAGCAGAGTAAGGAATGTAATATGCTACATTTAAATGCCAAATTTTTTTCCATCATCATCAAAAAGTCATATTTGATTTTTTTAGTTTTCTTTTTTAGATACTGATTATTATAAGCATCAATAAACATGAGTCCTTCAACACAAAGAAAAAACAACAAAAAGGGGGGGATGCTGTGGACTTCTTTTATGTATGTTTTCTCCCCAACTGAGTACATGATGAGGAGTTTGTTAAAATTCATATATCACATGGCTGTTCCCTAAACTGCTCAGCTTCTCAATGTCTCTCTGAATTTCTGTCCTCTGTTGTGTATTTTTAAATTCTCCATTGACCCTTTTTAAAAATTGTTTTTTAGTATCAGTGTCATTGTTTCCAACTCTACCCTCTCTAAAAAAATAAAAACCCTTTATTGTAATAAATGAATATAGTCAAGCAAAAAAAATTCATATCTTGGCTGTATCTGAAAATGTATGTCTTATTCTATCTATTCTTGACAATAGAAGTGGGTCTGGCACATGTGTGTAGTGCCTCAGGTACTGTCTCTTTACATAGCGGTTGCTAGGGAGCTTACTTCCTGAAAAAGAAAAAAACAAATCCTCCTCTCCTTCCATCACCTTCAATGAAAAAGAAATAAAAATGAAATCTGTAAGAAATGTGGATAGTCAAACTAAGCATTGGCCACATCCCCAAAGTAGCTATTTTAGGCCACATTGTCAATCCATAATTTCTGCCAGGAAGTGGGTAGGTGGGTGGGAGATGGAATTCTCATTGGTCATTGCATTCATCAGAGAAAGAAGCTTTGGAAGAGCTATTGTGGTGAGTAGACCAGAAAGTCAATTATGAAGCAGAACAAGGATTGGTTTTGCTGCCCTGAAAACCCTATTAGGATTAAATGGTATAAGTTTATATCCAGGCAACATTGTTGTATGATTACCTATTATCTATTCACCAGCACTGTGAATATGAATAGGAGGGGAGGGATCAGATGATGGGAGAAATGTTGAGATGAAGTTCAACAATGAATGTGTGAAAATAGGACAAAGATAGCCAGGAGTTCAAGATTCACTAAGGGATTGAGATTGCAAAGGAGGCAGAGGAGGTTTGATGTAGACATCTGGAAAGTGCCAAGGTTCATAAGGATAAGAACTCAATGTGGCAAATACACAATAACACTCATAAAATCAGCACTTCCATTGTAGCCACACACATTGGTCAATCCAAATGTTTTAACACTTACTTCCCCCACATTTCTCCCTTTGAAAAATCCCTTTAAGGCAGAAAAAAAGCACCTAGAACATTCTCTTTTTTTTGTTTCATTTTCCTTTTCTCCTTCTTTCCTTCCACTCCCTACCCCCAGATCTTAGACTTATGGAGCCAAGATTTCATTGGTCTGAAAACAACTGCACTTTCCATAGTAAAAGAATTTCTACCTTCACTAATTCAAGGATCTGTAATTTCATTCATATTAATATTCCTTCAACAGATGCAGTTAGCATTCTCCATTATGCCTTGGAAGGAAGGACGGAAGGAAGGAAGAAAGAAGGGGGATAGAGAGACTATAATCTGCTGGCATAACATTTGAGAAGCCAAAATTCTTAAATAATAAGGCATTGGAGTAGAACTTTAATGGAGTGAAAAGTAAAAGATAAATTTAACTACAAAAAAAAATTTCCGTTCTATGTATAATAGGGACATGTCAATCTGACTAAATATCTCAGAATTCCTGAGCCCTTGGGAAGAAAGGTCTGGTGCAATGAATCTGCAATAGTCCAGAAGACCAGCAATTCCAGTATGTTCCTAAGACTGAACAAAGAAGGGGAACATCAAAGAGTATAGAGAGGTAGTGAAAAGGGAGACAGGGAGATACTTTGGGTAAAAACCTTCTCTCTAGAACACAAATGTTTCTAGGTATTACTTTTCTGAAAGGAGTGTAAAGTTCATAGCTATTTCTGTCTCCCAAGTTAGAGTATAAGTAATGGTAAATCAGCTATATGTGTGCAATATTTGTTATACTTCAAATGCCAGCTTTTTACCCATTTGTTTGCTAGAGAATATTTTTGTAACAAGAAACGGTGTTTTCAAAAATAGTGTTAAATCAGTCAAGAAGTATCTATTCTAGCACTCAGATACAATATGAATCAGATATTGGACAGACAAGTTATTTCTACACATATAAGAAAACCTAAAACTTTTTTTAAACCCTCACATGCACAGAACACAAGTCAGTAACTTAATAGGATTCAGTAATTTATGACTACTGTTGTAATCTGCAGGGGTGTATGGGGTGCTCTGGGAGGAGTCATATCTTTGGTATGGAGGGCTTGTCGTGCCCTCCTAGGGCAGCTCTCCAGCCTCTGACCCCCACCTGACACCCAGCTCTCACTTGTGGCTCCCAGTAGCTGCTAGCATGTGGCAGCGGCCACACCCCGGGCAACGGCTTTGACAGGCCGGCTAAACCCTGTGAGGGTAGCCATCGGGTCATCGACCCCTGGTGAACCAGGGCTTTGCTCACCCAGCATGTGAAGACTGCTTTGGCAGAACAGATGGAAGAAACCAATAAGAAGGTTCAACGGCTGAGAGGGCGACGCAGCAAAGCACTGTGGAGTGCTCAGGGCGTGTTGGAGCACAAAAGACAACATGGCCATCCAATGCAGCTGAGGAAGTCTCCAGGTGTAATGACTTTTCGTGCCACTGGACCCAGGCTTCCAACGCCGAGAGAGTGGGACTGTCTCTGTGCACCGACTTTTCCACTTAAATCTTCACACACAAGTGTCTTTGTGCACAAAAAAGCACAAAGACAATTGTCATCCTCCGTTACCAAGAGACAACTACTGTAATCTGCCTGGAGGCTAACATTTAAATCTAATAATACAGTTCTTGCAAAATAGCTAATCGGGTATTTTATATTTATCTTGGCTCTATACATTTTTCCATGGCCAAATTTGAACTTTATGTTCAGCTGCTTTTTTTTTTTTTTTAAACCTATACCTTCCTGTTCTAAGGCAGAAGGGCAGTATGGGCTAGGAAATGGGTGTTAAGTGACTTGTCCAGGGTCACACATCGAGGAAGTGTCTAAGGCCAGATTTGAACCCAGGAATTCCCATCTTTAGGCTTGGTTCTCAATCCATTGAGTCACCTAGCTGCCCCACAGCTCCCCAACAGCTCCAGCCACTGCCACTATGATAAATCACCTGGAGAATGGAAGTATCCCATTCCACTCCTGTGAATGCAACTGATGTACTCACATACTCCCAGGCCTATCAGCTCATAAGGACACATATAACTCTAGATGGTGGCTCAGTTACCTACTCAGGAAAAGAGATACAAAATGACCCAGGTAGGATGGATGCTCATGGCCTTAGGGAAGCTGGGTGGGAATTATGGATGATCATTTCTTTTTCTAACTTTATTCTCCAAAACAGTCCTTACATGTTTCACAGCTAAAAGGGAAAGAAAATTGAAGGAATCTATCCCTTTACGTTATCAATTTTTTCAGTTTAACAGTCCATTAGGGAACTCTTCATCATGTCAGAGGGTGAGCCCTGAGTCCTACATAGCCAGAAGTTGGCCTCAAAGCTCCCATGACATGGGTTAGAACCAATAAGGCCAACTCTGCACACATTGTTGAGGGGAGAAAGGGAAACCACACACTCCCAATACATGTAACTAAATCAATTAGATGAAAATTAACTCCTTTGGGTGGGTTTTGTCCAAGACCTCTCAAAAACCAAGGAACAGACAACTTGCTTTAGATTTAGAAAGAAATTATTTTCTTTGACTAGCCTTTCAAACTTGTTAATATTCCTCCCTTCTACCAGGGAGGGAAGAAGGGTATGAGACAATATAGATCATGTAACTTTGGAAAACTTACATGGAAATTTGTTATTAAAATAAAAATAATAAAATAAAAGAGGGGGAAAAAAGAAGCAAGCAAGAGGAAAAAATATTCTTCCCTTTTCTTGTACTGGTGGGAAAGTCAAAAAAATGGCCCTAAAAGCAAAATATTAACTACTACTTTATCTGTGACCAATAAGCAAATTTCCATAAAAAAAACTTAATGTCAAGTAAAAGTAAAGTGTAGTGTTGTTTTATAAACATTACTGATTTCTTTCCATTTCTGATGATAATAATAAAATAACTAATATTTATAGAGTACTTACTATATTCCATATTTTCTAAGTTGGTCTCACAAAAATCCTGGGAAGTCAATGCTACTTTTATCCCCATTTTACAGATGAGGAAATTGAGACAAATATGTCAAGTGGCTTATCCAAGGTCACACACTAAGTGTCTGATGTCATATTTGAACTCAGGTATTCATGACTCCAGGTCCACAGTTCTATCCACTGTACCATCTAGCACCCCAAAAATGTGCAGTGCTAATTTTCATAGTTATAATATTTCTATGAATATTATAACCCAGCCTTCTGGGACAGGAATGGCTACTAAATGCCTTCCAAGTTAAAGTACCAACTACTAATTAATTATGGTAAAAATACCACCTATACCAGGAACTCTCTTAGACTTTCAGAGCAGCCTGAACTTTACTTCTTCCATTCAATTTTCCCTCTCAAATGAATGAATGGTACAGCACATGACAAACACAGAAATGAAAGCAACCCTGGTCAGTCTATGAAGAATGAGAGTCTAAATCAAAGAGAAACAGAATTCATTCTTTTTTTCAGTATGGAGAGTAATGTAAGTAGCTACTTATAAAACTGTTGTGAGGTTCAAACAAGACAATATAAAGTGCTTTGTAAACCTTGGTCATATTTGTAAGCATCAGGGAAGAACCAGCAGAGAAAATGAAGAATAGAGAGAAGGCTTTTCACATTCCTTCTATCAAGTTGAATAAAGTCTGTCCTGTGGTAGATAACATACTAAGCTGACTGCTTACATGGGAGCTGAAAGCCTTTTAACTTTTTTTTTAAGAAAGTGAGATATAAAACAAAGTTTTATAGTTATGGGCTAAAACTCAGGTCGGTAACGAGGTACTTTGTAAAAAAGTGTCTATGGGTGACAGTTTGTATAACTCAGAGCTTCAGTTCTAGAGAATGATTTACATCTATAATATTTTTAGATGAGCTAATATTATAAATAGAAATTTTATTTGACTGTCTTATTTTTTCATTTGGCAAAGAAATCAAGTGTTTCCTGGATTGAATAGTTTTTGAGTGCTTTTGACTACCACATTGTGATAACCTGTTTTGTTAGCAAAAATTTCCATAATAATTGGTGCTAATTAAAGTCATTGTCTGCTTTTATCCATTTCCCCCTCTTCAGCATATATATATATATATTTTTTAATTTTTTTTAACCCTTACCTTCCATCTTAGAATCAATACTATGTATTGGTTCCAAAGCAGAAGAGTGGTAAGGGCTCGGCAATTGGGGTAAAGTGACTTGCCCAGGGTTAAACAGCTGGGAAGTGTCTGAGGCCAGATTTGAACTCAGAACCTCCCATCTCTAGGCCTGGCTCTCAATCCACTGAACTGCCCAGCTGGCCCCTCAGCATGTTTTTTAAAATAGGTTAGGGTTCACACATCTCACGTTTATCTTTTTTTTGGTAGTTTCATGATTTTTACCTTTGCTCTGACTGCATGCAGACAAGGGACATCTTTGCAAAAGTGTTATTCCAATACCTCTTGTGAAGATTGGATTTAGCTCTTCCCTGATTGTAACAATGAAGGTACTTCGCTCTTCCTTGATTTGTGAAGATTAAATTGTAATCCCCTGTCTATTCTTAGATTTTAATCCCCAAAAATATAAGCACAGTATTTAAAGTTGAGTATGGAGATCTACCCATTTTGCATTTTAACCACAAAAAAGTATGAACACTCATTTCATACATTTGAGTGGGAGGTCTCTGACCCACGTGTGAAAGAGTGGGCAGTCCTAGAGTGGAGTGTTGCCTGCGATTGGTAGACATAAAAATTTAGGGGAAGTGATACAAGAGAAAAAGGTCTTTAAAAGTGGAAACAGACACACACAGACACACTTGGAGGGAAGAGAGTCACTTGGAGTGAATAGAGACACTTGGAATGAAGACTCACACTTGGAGTGGAACCTCCTGTAAGATGCAGTTCTACTGGAATTGAGGCTGATAAAGAATCTGCTGATTGAACTGACACATGGTGAGTATAAATGCTGACTGACTTCCTTTCCTTGGCCTTTCTGGAGGCATCAGCCTCCAGAAAGGCCCATCATCTTGAGACTCCTTTCCCCTAGGTAGGGCCTTTGAATTCCTACCTGGCTCAGAGGAAACCGGAGCTCGCTCACTCTCTCTCTCTCTCTCTCTCTCTCTCTCTCTCTCTCTCTCTCTCTCTCTCTCTCTCTTTTCTTCTCTTTCTCTCTTCCTTAATATTTTCCCTCTATTGTAAAATAAATTACCATAAATTCCATTCTGACTTTAGTAATTCATTTTGGGGATTTGGTAATTAAATCCCTGGCAACCAATTAAATATGTTCAGTCCAACCATAAATTTAACACTCTTCAAGTTCTAGAGATAAATCTGGGTTCTAGAAGAGTATGCCAGCTTTGGTAAGTGAAAGCTAATAGTCCTATAAACAGGTTGCATCTATATTAGAACCAGTGTGTCTAGGTATGGAGAGGCTCATCACCAGCAGACTGACTATTAGGTGATGGATTTTTTGGCCATGTAGACACATTAATAAGGAAAAAGGTAAAATATCCTTAGGACCCTTGGAGTCACAATGAGTAGAGGATGCTATGAATCATAAAGTTTTTAGATCATCATTTTTTACATCAATTTAGCTGTTAGAAACATAAATGTAAGTTCTTTGTCTGATGTCTAAAGAATTGATACCCTAATGGGAGAACCAAATTATATCAATATAGATGTTCTCATTATAAATTAAAACAGAAAACATGAGGAAAATTGCAGTCAAATAGAAAGGCAAGCCACAGGTTCTTTTCAAAGAGGTAAATTGGCAGTCAATTTTATTATATATACTCAAAAACATAAAACATTATTTCATTGTTATTTGACCATCTCCCCTTGCAGAGCTCATAATAAGCACAAGCAAAAAGATGATTGTGAAGATGATTGCACCATATCCATCAATATTTACAAAAAAGGGAATATTCTAAAAAGAATTTGACATGATTCTCCAAATTAAGTCAATGAAGACCTTGATACTTGTATATTTAAATGTGAAGGGAAGTGCAAGGGAAGATGGTGAAAACCATTTTGAAATAAGGTTCAGAATCAAGAAATGAAGAACTTCATATCTATCATGAATATTTCCTAATAAGAAAATTGTATGGTAAGCAAGTACCAAATGGTATCACACAAAAGAAAATTTGAAAGGGGGCAGGTAGGTGACTAAGTGGATTGAGAGCCAGGCCTAGAGACAGTAGTCCCTGGGTTCAAATCTGGTTTCAGACAAGTCACTTAACTCCCATATTGCCTTGACCTTATTTATTATGCCTTATAACCAATACTCAGTATTGATTCTAAGATGGAAAGGTTAAAAAAAGAAAGAAGGAAAATGAAAGTGATTATATTTTAGTTAGTAAATGAATTGCTACCCATGTGAAGAGTTATTCCAAAACAACATAAGACTGTAAATTACTGATTGCTGAATTATCTGGAATAGACTATATATGCTATAAGATTTCATAGAAAAGGAAAAACTAGAGTGATTAGGAGAAAGTTTCATGAGAATGGATTTGAGGTGAACTTTGAAAGAAAGCCAGGATTTAAAGAAGAAGGGAAAAAAATTGGGGGGCATTTCATGTAAGAGGAACAATATAAGAGAGGGCATGGTAGCAAGAATTCACATAGTATATTTGAGAGGCAAGAAGACTTTCTTCAATATGGCAGAGAGGATGTATCAGCAAGTAAGGAGAAAGAAGGACAAATGTATTTTGCACAGGTAAACAAAATGGTCCTTCAAAATCAGATGGAAGAATTTAATTTTTTGGCAGATAGAAAATCATTGATCCAAAGAGTGATAAGCTTAAAGTAGTGTAAAAGGAATATTAGTCTGGTTACAGAAAAAATATATGAATTATACATGTGTATATGTACACATACATGTACATATATGGAAATATAGATGTATATTATGTAAACATTTTTCTTCAATTAGGCTAATCATCTTTTCACTATGTATACATATATGTAAATATATGCATACACATATATGTAAAGTAAACTGTAAAAAAGGAGAAGGATGTAAGAGGCCAGATCAAAGGCTATGGCCATAATCTTGGTGTGGTGGGAATAGAAAAAAAAAAGAAAGACCAATATGAAAAGCATATGGAAGGGAAAACAAAATCTGTAAGGCTTGATGAGTCATGGAATATAGGAGGAAGAAGATGATAGATGAGTCAAAAATGACTACAAGGAATCAAGCCTATATGACTAGGAGAGGCAGGAAATCCAGGAGTGGTAGATGGGTTTGTTTGGGGGACATGGTGGATTTGAATGGCGAGACATCCAGTTGGAAATGTCTAACAGGAATTTGGAAATCTAACCCTAGCACTAGAAACAGAGGTGTGTCATCGTTAAAGTGGTGATAGTTTGAGGCTGTGAGAATATACATAAGCTATCTTATGGGGAAAATATGGAGAAGAAAGAAGAGACCTGAGAACTGGACTATAGGAATTTAAGAGTATATAAGGGGCACTATTAAGAGAAACAGAAGAGCAGTCAGATAAAACTAAAACAAGGATTATTCTATATAATATATATAGTACATCTTCATAGGGCATAGTTAATAATATTAATGCAGAAGAGAAGTCAAAGAGGATAAGAATGGAGGAAAAGTCATTAGATTAACCACAAGAGGCATCTTGGTGAACTCAAAGGGAATATTCTCAGCAAAGTATTAAGAACAGAAGCTAGGGTAAGGAAGGAATAGTAAAGAGATGTGGGTTTTAGTTCTGGTTTTGTCACTAACTCATTGTAACCTGAGACAAATTTCTCTGACCATCTGAGCCTCTAGTTCTTCACATTCTAGTTCTATATGTAATAAGGGCTTAACCATGAGAAAAAAGTATATTTCCCAGGAGTCTCAGGCTCTCAAGTATAGGCCTAGTAAACCAAGGATTTCAATTCTTAGAAAGGAAAAGGAAGAAAGACCAGGTGGAATATAGTTACTGCAGTGCCTAGGACAAGGGGAAGGAGTAGACTCCTAAATAACTAGCAAAGTAAATGGAGGGGCACTGAAAGAGAGGGTGGACCTTCTGCTTCTACTTCAAAGGGGAGAGGGACACCCCCATCTTCAGGTTTGCTCTCTATCCACCGAGCCATCTAGCTGCACCCCGCATATTCCTTTTTAAGGATGATTGCAAACTGAAAGCGCTTCTAAATGTAACATTCAAATGGAGAATGGGAGAGTAAGCCAGCCTAGTTGAAGCAGAACTCCCACAATGTCACCCATCTAGGTTGACTAGCTCACTCCAATCTGATCTCACCCCAGCAGGGCTAGGTTCTCCAAGAGAGAGATATAGAGCATCACCACATGGCTATATTCAAACCTCTCAGGATCCTAGGGGGAAACCCGTTGAGGGAAAATATCCTTTTCCCACTCCCCATTCCAGCTCTTGAGTTCTCATCACAGTGCTTTTCTCCGTACACTGCCAGCTACTCATAATGCAATCCTCCCATAAATATTGTAACACATGGTTCTAAGAGCTGGGAACACAAATAAAAAAGTGAGGCACTGCTTTCCTGCATAGAGACTATATTCTATTGGATATAACAGTGATGGAGGACAGGGAGACCTTAATTATCGGAACAACTGATGGTTCACTTGAACATCTGCCAGAGCTCTCTCTCCACCAAAAACAATGGGGCTAG